>NW_026623100.1:43032226-43657226 GCF_023065955.2 Ursus arctos | reverse complement strand
TTTTTATATGTCCTTGTGGGGATTTCAAATATATCCAGAAGTTATAATGAAAGAATGCTCTGATTTACTAAATTTAAATGAGTTAAAGGCAAGGATATATTTGGGGCTTTGAAGGATAGGCTTAAAATTTCTACATACCAAGCTATTTGAAGAAGAAATTTCTTGCAGTCATCCAGAGTATAGCCTGACTAAAGAAGAACTTCCTTCTCCTTTAACAACTGCCTAATGTATGATACTAAGTGATAATAAAATTAGAAATTTTTCACTTAGTCTACTATTTATGGTTATCTAGTATCTAGTGTTATTTCAGGCATTACAAATATATCATACAATTTAAAAAACTTATTTCCCCCTTTTGCTTCTTATTAGAAAAAAAAATTGTTTACTAAGGATCTACAAAGTTTCATAGTTGGTGGACCAAATCCTTCTGAACACACTTGTTGGAAGAGACAACAGTTCACTTAGGCTTTGTCAGGGACAACTCCATCACAGTTTGTCTAATTTTAAAGATACTAGTTAAGAGTGAGTGAAATATACTACAGTGAAAACAAAGTGTATCTACAAGAAACCACGTGGATGAACCATAGTTATATGGTACTATGTGAAAACAGTAGGCTCTGGGAACTACATAAGGCATTGTGCCCTTTTCATGGAGTTCAAGATTAAGAAAATTAACATTATTTTATTTAGAATATATATATATATATATATATTATTTTGGATAGAATATATATATATATTATTTTGGATAGAATTAACATAAAATTAAGCATGGTAGGGTGAGAAGAGAAGGAGAGGAGCATATAGATCTATTTAGGGTATTGTCAATATTTTTATTAGATTGGGGAATAGGTTCACTGTGTTAAGTATATTATTGAAGATAAACCAATGAATAAAAGGAAAGAAAATTATAAGCAGAGAACCATGATGAGAATCTGTCATAAACTGAGGATTATGATTTATTTAATATCATGTACTAGAGGTCCACTTAGAAATGAGAGTGAGTGGGGGAGGAAAGAAGAAAAGGGTGAGGAGGGAGAAAAGGAGTTGAGAACAGTGAAAATCAGGTAATAGGTTGAGGTGGTTGGGGAGAAAAAGGATTCTCAATAAGGAAGAATGAGAGTTGCAAAATTTTATTTTGCTAACTTTACATTCAATATCTGGCCTTTGTTAAGCAACCCCAGATCATCTCACCTGCCCTTCCTTGACCTTTACTCATTCAATAAATATTTATTGAGTACCTGCTTACTTCCAGACACCATGTTGGAGATATTTCCTGCATTTGTGGAGATGTCAGATCATCTGTGGCAAAAAATAGTTACTTAAACAAATACTTAGGAATATTTAATTACAGTAATAAAAAATAGCTATGTGGGAGTAGAAGACAACAAAAATCATAAATACCTAACCACTGATTGCACCTTTAGAGGGCTTCATGGGGGATTTCTATTTTAGATTCTTTCTCTCTTTTAGACATGTTTAGCATACAACCTCTTTGTATAAAATTTGGAAAATATTTTTTTTAAAAAGGTGGGGAAATGTAAGTACCCCAAATTCTATGCTAGATAAACACTATTAGAATTTTGATATATTTTCTTCCAATCTTTTCTTTTTCCTATGGATATGTGTTAGAAAATTGTGAACATAGTGCATATTCAGTTCTGTGTCCTAAATGCAAGAGGCCTTGTAATGTACATTGAGTTGACCTGTATCCTTGACATATGTTGGCAATGTCTTTCACTGCCAGCACTGAGGATGGAATGCAGTGATCCTTCTGTATCCCCATGTCCTCAGAACTCCTGGATGATTTTATTGTTCTCCTGATGCCTAGCCAGTAGCACTGTGATAGGCAGGCTTTATCCTGACAGAATTTTACTCAGAGAAAGAAAGATTCATAAAAATGTTACGATCAAGACCTTGCCCAGTCTCCTTCTGATTTTTCCCCCTCAATTGTACTAACACGAAGTTCCATATCTCATAAAGACTTTATTTAGTCAGAAGGGAGGGTGTCTGAGGGTGGATAAAATAGGTGAAGGGGAGTGGAGTTACAGGTTTCCAATTATGGAATGAATAAGTCACGGGAATGAAAAGTAGAGCAGAGAGAATATAGTCAGTGGTATTGTAATAGCATTATACAATGACAGATGGTAGCCACACTTGTGGTGAGCATAGTATAATATATAGAATTGTTGAATCACTATGTTGTACACCTAAAATGAATTTAACATTGTGTCCCAACTGTACTTCAATAAAAAAAAGATTATATCTAAAGAGCCTGAATAGAAAAGTCCTAGTGTTTATTTTGAATTTGAATTTTTATGTTCCGTAGACATGACTTATTATTGGACCATTCCTATATTTCACATACCAGATTGATGTCTTGCTAAGCACTAAGTAAATGATATCTAGTTGTCTTAGTCTGCGTGGGCTGTTATAATAAAAATAGCATGAACTATGTGTCTTATAAACAACAGAAATATATTTTTCACCATTCTGGAGGCTGGATGTCCAAGATCAAGGTACCTGCAGGTTGGGTGTTTGGTGAAAGCCCACTTTCTGCTTCATAGATGTCCATCCTGCTGTGCGCTCCTCAAATGGAAGGGATGAATAGGAAATTCTGTGGGTCTCTGTAAAAAAGGCACTAATCCTTTTCATGAGGACTCCATCCTGAGGGCCTAATCACCTTCCATCACACTGAATGAATGAATTCTGGGGCAGAAAAAGCATTCAATCTACAGCACCAGTCAACTAGAACTGAGAAAAGATGCTATGCTCAGAGAGAAAATTGACTTCACCTCTCTGGAAGAGAGTCAGGCCAGGGATAACCTCAAAGGTTTGTCTTGTTTTGTCAAGTTGATATTCTACTCAGCCCTTTCCTGACCAAGCTTCAGTGGCATGCTAGCACTAACTCAGATCAACTCACAAGGGCCAATCGTTTCTTTGTCTTCTCAAACTGCATTCAATGATGTTAATGTAGTAACTTGAAATCAACCCTGATGAAAGTATTTGTGCCAAAAACTGGGCAAACACTATAAACTATATTTTTGTCTTTTCCAGACAATTAGTTGCTATACTAGCATACCACTTCCCAGTTTCACTTCCTTTCACTCATCAGCAGAAGCCATGAGTTCTTTGCCTCCTCAGTGCAAGCCATTGCCATTACCAAACCCAGATCCAGTGATGTTGGGCATATAGACTCATCTTCTAAGAATAAAACAGTAGATCACTGTTCACGACACACGTGTCTAAACATACTCCAATGCCCAATCTAATAATCTGAAGAATATCTTGCTCTGCGTAGAATTCTTTTTTAAATTTTTCGCTGTAATATTTTCCTTCCAAAGTATCAGAATTTTCTCAGGTTCCATTTCTTTCCTCAGATAGTAAATGCATGAGATATCTTCATGGCTTGACAGTTGTATGGAGGTGGGAGTGGGACGAATTATGGTACTTTCTGCCCTAAGATTCAAGCCTAATATGAACAAGCTTTTTAAACTTTGTTTTAGGAAATAGATGTATTGACTTAAAAATTCTTCTTTTTGCTGATTTGGAAGCTATCAAGGGTATGATAAGGAGTTCTTTTGTTTGATAGAGGGTGGTGAATTCCACATAGGAAAGTTATAGATACAAAAACCCAAAGTGTGAAAGGACTTTTATATTTTTAAATTCAAGAAACTTACCTATGCATCATTTTACACACACACACACACACACACACACACACACACTCAATTTTAAGGTATAGTTTTACCATGGGCTGCATGGTACGGCTGATGTAGCTACATAGATTTCTTCCATCGGCAAGATAATTGGGGATTAAGAGAGAGTGTGTGTGTGCATGCGTGCGTGTGTGTGTAAATATATCAGTATACATGTGTGTGTATATATGTGTGTATGTTATGCTTTTGTATGGTTGTGTAGATGTGTAGCATATAGTTTTGTTTTTTGTTACTGTGGTTTTACCCAAAAAATTTCAATCAGGGCAGAATTTCCCACTTGGTTTTTGTCAAGGCAAAAGAGACTAAGTGAAATAGTGTTCTATTTTTTTTTTCTGCCTGACTACTTTATTTCAAGCACTGGCAATGTTGCAGCTTCTTTTTCCCCCGTAGGGTCTGTGCAGAAAAAAGGAAAAAAATTACCTGTTGACCGACACGGAGGCAGAAATTGACTTACAAATGGAAACAAGTTCAGAAACCCACATTGTTGTGAGGCCACAATGAAAAGGCCACTAATGATCAGGCATTGATGCTGGCAGGATCCCTGAGCTGAGCAAACACGACTTCAAACGATACTTTAAGGGCCAAATTAAATAAAAATCTAGTGAAGGATACCAGAGTAGCAGTTTCTGGATCAAAATGAACAGAGCATATTCTCTGCCAGGGGCATTCCTTCTGTTTTTGAAACTTTGGGTTTTTAGAGGTAGAATCTTTATAGTTCTTGAGAAAGTTCACATTTGGAATGCATCATGTCTGTGGTCTGTACTCTGTACAGATAGGAAGTAATGCTGCTTACAGTGACAAAGCTTTGATAACTGCTGTCTTGGTGTGGCTGTTAGGCAGCAATAGAAACCTTGACCGTGACAACCGTACAAATGATTATATATTGGAGGCATTCTGCCTGCATTAGAGCATATTTTATTAGCATATAGAATACCCAGAAAGATGAAAAATCTATAGAAAAGGAGAAACCAAAAAGTATGAGTATTACTCACAAAATTTGAGTAAGTGGGAATTTTGTGTTTTTCAACGAAAAAAAAATTCCTAATATTGTAAATAATATCCAAAAAAAAATTCTTTCAAGGAACGGTGAGGAAAGAAGAAAGAAAAAGGAAAATTAACGTTCTATCATCCAACTGGCTATTTCTTCCTGACTTTCCATTTCCTACAAAAGGACTTTTTTGTTGTCCACTTTCCCTGATTCTCCACACCAGGAACAAAGTACTGTTGTACATACTTGAGTAATATTGTCATCATAGGAACAATTTCAATCACATTCTAATTACACAGCTTCTTCAGAGGAAGGACTATCTTAGGTCAAACTTTTCTTAATTAAACATTACAACTTGTTCCATAACTAACAAATAAATGTCAATAGATGATTGTACCTGAGTAGTACACCCTTCTCAGTAATTTACGTCCTCTCTCCAAAACACCAAGAGCAGGTTTAATGATTCCGGAGCAGCTTTGGCTATGTCACTTACCTCTCAAACTCTCAGTAGTTCTTCATTACCCTTAAAGTGATTACTAATGTTTGGGGAGTCTGATCAGTTTGAAAATGTGAGCAAACCCATAAATTCACCAGAAAAAGTCATGAAATTACCATTCGACATTATTACCACCACAAATGTGGCATCATCATTATTACCACATGAGCATTATGGGTTGTGACTATTGACACATTTGGTACTATAGCAACCTAATAAGGTGAACGTCTTACATTTTACGAAAGGAATATCTAAGCCCTCGAAAGAAAAAGATCAAGTTGGAAGTCACAAAACTAGACATATGGGTAATCAGAATTTGAAAACATGTCTATGTGAGAGCTGATATTTTTAAAGTGGAAAAAAGTCCATTTTATAAAATAATCATTTTATCAGTTTATAAATATCATATTTATTCATTACATATAAGGTTCAAGCCCTATGTCGAGCTCCAGTGTGGAATCTACTTAAAACATACACACACACACACACACACACACACACACGTGCACACACACACACACAAACACATATATATATACAGTTTCCTTACTGATTTTCTGCTTGGGTGATCTATCCATTGATTTTAGTGTTGTATTAAAGTCCCCTACTATT
The DNA here is from genome assembly GCF_023065955.2 of Ursus arctos. Lineage (NCBI taxonomy): Eukaryota > Metazoa > Chordata > Mammalia > Carnivora > Ursidae > Ursus > Ursus arctos. Next base: position 43,651,411 of record NW_026623100.1, on the reverse strand, counting down.
GTATTATTTTTGATTCCTCTCTTTATGTCTGTTAATATTTGCTTTATTTATTTGGATGCTCCTATGTTGGGTTCATAGGTATTTACAATTATTATATCCTCTTGTTGGATTGACCCTTATTCATCATTATTGAAAGCCTTTCTTTGTCTCCTGTTGCAGTTTTGTTTTAAAGCCTATCCTATCTGATACAAGTATTGATACCCAGACTTTTTAATTTTTTTTTTTTTTTTCATTTGCGTGGAACACCTTTTTCCATCTCTTAACTTTCAGTCTGTGTGTTTAGATTTGAATTAAGTCTCTGGTAGGCAACATATACATAGATCTTATTATTTTTTATTCAGTCACCATGTTTTTTTATTAGAGCATTTAGTTCATTTACATTTACAGTGATTATTGATAGGTATGTATTCATCACCATTTTGTTAATTTTTTATGTTTTTATAGTACTTCTCTGTTCCTTCTTTTCTTGCTCTCCTTCTGATTGATGATTTTCTTTACTGTTATACTTGGCTTTCTTTCTCTTTATTTTTTTGCGTATCTATTACAGGATTTTTGTTTGTGGTTACCATGAGGTTCATAAATAGCATCCTAACTATATAGCAGTCTATATTAAGTTGATGGTCACTTAAGTCCGAACACATTCTAAAAAAACCTCCCTTTTCTCCACTCTAGACATATTATGTATATGTTGTCGTAATTTACGTCTTTGTGTGCATGATTTCTGTTTATGTCCTTTTCTTTTCCACTGAAAGAAGTCCCTTTAACATTTGTTGTGAGGCTAATTTAGTGACAATGCAGTCCTTTAACTTTTGTTTGTTTAGGAAAGTATTTACCCGTTCTTCAGTTCTGAATGATATTTTTGCCAGGTAGAGTATTCTTGTTTGTAGGTTACTTGTTTTTGCTTTTGTTTTTTGTTTTTTCTGGCTCTTAGAATACATCATACCACCCTCTTCCGGCCTGCAAAGTTTCTGCTAAAAAATCAGCCTTATGGGGTTTCCCTTGTTTGTAACTTTTTGCCTCTCTCTTGCAGCTTGAAAAATTCTCTCATTATCTTTAAACTTCGACACTTTAATGTGTTATATTGTGGACATCTTTGGGTTCATCTTGTTTGGAACTCTTTATGGAACTCTTTATGGAACTCTTTATGATTCTTAAATCTAAATGTCTGTTTCCCTTCCCAGGTTAAGGAATTTTTCAGCTGTAATTTCTTCAAGTAAGTTTTCTGTTGCTTTCTCTTTCTTTCTCCTTCTGGGGCCCTATAATGTTAATGTTGATTCACTTGATGTCCAAGAGATCCTTTAACCTATCCTCATTTTTTAAAATTCTTTTTTTTTCTTTTCATTCTTCAGCTTGGGTGCTTCCCATTACCCTGTCTTGCAGATTGCTGGTACATTCTTCTGCATCCACTAATCTGTTGATTTCCTCTAATGTATTTTTCATTTCTTTTATTACTCAACTCTGGTTCTTTTCTATATTTTCTGCCTCTTTGTTGAAATTCTGAGTTCTTCCACTCTTGTCTCCAGTCCAGTAAGCATCTTTGTTGTCATTACTTTAAAATTCTTTATCAGACATATTGTTTATCTCCTTTTTTTAAAGTCCTTTTTCTGGGGTTGTCTTGTTTTTTATATTGGAGCATATTCTTTGTCTCCCATTTTGCTTGACATCTGTGTGTGCTTCTGCAATTTGGGGTGAACCACTACTTCACCTAAACTTGAAGGAATGGTCTTGTTTATGGTCATCCTCTGTGTAGACCTTGTGTGCCTGGTACTTTGGCTGGCTTGCTTGAGCTTTTCTGGTATGAGCTGTGTCTCCTGGTATGCTCTGTGCTGGGGTTGCCCCGGTGGAATGGCTGGATCTGAACTTGGGCATGAGCCTGGATAGTCCCAGGGCTCTCCATGCAAAGGGAACCTTGGAATGAAAGCTAAAGTTGACATGGGTTCAAAAATTCGACTGTTGCAGGTCTCTCCATGCAGAAGGTGCCCTGACAGGACAGTTGTAGCTGAAGTGGCCATAGGCAGGGGCAGGCCCAGGATTAAGCACTGATATTCTTTTTTTTTTTTTTTTTTTAAAGATTTTATTTATTTATTTGACAGAGATAGAGATAGCCAGCGAGAGAGGGAACACAAGCAGGGGGAGTGGGAGAGGAAGAAACAGGCTCATAGCGGAAGAGCCTGACGTGGGGCTCGATCCCATAACGCCGGGACCACGCCCTGAGCCAAAGGCAGACGCTTAACTGCTGTGCCACCCAGGCGCCCCATAAGCACTGATATTCTTAATCAGTATGTCCAGTATAAATCACATCCATAGATTTTACATTATAATAAACTTCACAATATATTATACATTATACAATACATTATTATACAATATACAATACATTATAATAAACCTTACAATAAACTCTAATAAATAACTTATTTAAAGTTTAAACTTGTTAATTACTCAATGATTGTTGCTTAGCCCCATACCAACCTTTCTACACTCTGCTCTGAATAAGTAGGACTGAGGTATTGAAAACTACATTTCCCAGACTCTTTTAACTCCAAGCTTCTTGTTAAGTTCTGCCAATTGGAAGCACTGTTAGGATATTAGAAGGGAAAAGGAATGGAGAAATCCTCTGTTTTTGACTCCCACAGTCTTATTATATTACAGCAGGAGGGACAAAGTGACTACACATTCCAGAAATGATGAGCTCGTCAGCAGCATTTCCGTAACTCTTGAAAGTACAGAGTAATAGAACCTCCAAAAATGCAGACCTATAGGCAACAACCCAGGCATGAACTGTATCACTTGATCTAGGGGTGACACACAGAAATTTTTTCTCCTAATGTTTCATCATTTTGCATCTCCAGTCCTTCCAACATAGTTGTAAACAGTTATTTATATAAATGAGTCTCTTTGTAATAACCAATTTGTATGTTTTCCTGATTGGATCCAAATTGAAACAGGACTGATTCCAGATCACTGGCTATGAAATATTGGAAAATTGGATATTTATCTCATCTCATTGATTTGTATGTAGAGGTAACCTCGTTGACATTGCTGAATGAGTTTTTGATGATCTGTGGAAAGTAGTGGCATTCTAAGTATTTGAGTTATCATCAATGGTGGCTTGAAATAAAGCACATTTTAAAAGTAAGAGTGAGGTGATAGATGTGTGAATTAATTTGATTGTGGTAATCATTTCACAGTGTATATGTATATCAGACTATAATGTTGTACATTATACATTACATTTAATGTACGTTGTACATTGTACATTATACATTACATTTAATGTACGTTGTACATTAAACATATACGTTTTGTCAAGTTTACCTCAATAAAACTAGACAGAATTTAAAATAATAAAGGTATTCAGAAATTAAGTGCTAATGCACTTGGCCGTTATAATAATAATGATTACAATAAGAGCCATGTGACTAACTGGCTTTTTCTTACCACATTGGAGACATTATGGGAAGAACAGGCTCAGGGCCCTATATTTTCAACTCAAGACATAGAATTGGATATAATTTATGAAGGATCCAAAATAACAATTTTTCTTTTATAGGCATAGGACAAATATAGTTGAAAGTAAGAACCAAATTTGATGCTGCAGTTGAAGTTGAATTGACATCTTTACCAAGACTCTTATTTTTAGTTCAGGGCATTGAATGACCATGAATGGGACCTGACATTTTGGGTGGAGACATTTAGTTGCACTTAGATTAACATAATAACCTTGAATTCTGAAATCCCCTTGAATCTCTCCTTCCAGGGCAGTTCACACCTTTTCTTTCTGAGACTACCATCCTCCCTTTTTTAAAGACCTGTAATTACTTCACCTGAAACAATTGTCTCTTAAGGGAATGCTGAGTCCCTTCAAAAGGACTCCTTATCATATTTAGACTGAATATTAAAGTCAGAATCCATTGTGCTTCGAGATGAAAAAGACAAAGTCTGATCCAAGAAGAAATGGTTCATATGCTTAAAGAATTGCAGGGTTTTAGTAAGTTATGTGAAGAAAAATGAATGGTATATATGTGGAAATTAATTCTAAGAACAGTATCCAGAGAGGACAGAAATAATGTTAGATTCGAGCTTGTAATGTTGATACGGGCTCAGATGCTTACTGTAGGTTGTGGGTCCAATATATTAGATGGACAGTTGGAAGTAGTTCTAACACTTGTCTTGATTGGTTGAAAGAAGCATAAAGTCAAAGGCTATTTACAGACTATGAAATTTAGTTGCCAGAACTTCCCTCATAGAAGGAAGGAATCCCAAAATTTAAGGAGTCAGAAATATTGGAGTTGGAATTTCATGGAGCAACCTACTCACTCTCTCCCCATTCTCCAGTATGTCTCCTCATAGACCGAAAAGGGTATGCATTTTGATAGGGACACTGAAAAGTATATTAATGAGAAAAATACACCAGCATCCTTACAAAGCCTAGTAGTGGCTTCTCTCTTTAGGCTGGGATGATGGTAGGAGATGGTGATACTGAAATGGGCTTTGTGATTTAGATTGGAATAATGGAATCTTACATGGCAGAGACCATGGCTCCTTGCTTAACTGTCTGATATAAGATTAAGGCAATTATTGTAAGGTAGAACAGGACCTTTTAAATAATCGTCACTTTTAGTGATATTTTGTGTTAACTAACTTAATATGGTGTAATTAGGAATAAAATACATAAACATCCTACCAAAGAGTTATCCCATCTATAAAACTAAAAAAAAAAAAAAATGAATTTGGTGAGTAGACACAAGACTTGAAGTCTACAACGGAGTGTCACACCTCTTATCTAGCTCCCAATGCTAAGTTATTTCAGCCTTGACTCCCTCAATGAAGATGAAGCTGAGCCCCTTAATAAGTGAACTTGTGACACAGCCACAATTATATACTGTAAGTCATCCTCAAAAGTCTCTTTAAAGGGACCTGTGTCATAAGCAGGATGTCTGAGCACTGGCTAAAGAGAAATTACCAGATATTTTAAGAATTATCAGACATGGGATTTGGTTGATGCTAATCCTGGAGATCTGAAATGACAATATGCTCCTCTGGTCAGAGTGGAAGCTAATGAAGGTCTTAGTAAAGAATAGATATTGTCCAAAAACTAATTCTCAGTGGGTCCAGTCGTTCTGCAGACCTAGCCTATTATTTTTTCCCTCCGGTTGCTTAATGCATATTTGGAGTAAACACATCCTGAAATTGACTAAATTCTCACATATATTCACTGACCCATGGGTATGGGACATATTGGAGTAGGAAAAAAGACCAAGTAGGAACTCTAGGAACTTTGTTCATTCCAAAACGGTAAATCAAAGGCAATAGTGCAACCCTGGGAAAATAAAAGAAAATAGTAACACCATTAAAAACAAAAGATGCAGGGATGGACTTTTTTAACTTACCTATTTGACGTTTGCAGAAGGTGTTTCGGCCTTGGAGAATGATATTAAGTTGTAAATTGAATCAGGTGATGACTCCAGTTTTATAGAGGTGGAAACATGCTCAAAAAGGATGGAACTCATAGTGAATAATGTCGTGAGGATTGAAACACACATCTGTCTAAATGAGAGACTATGTTTCCAGTCAGAATAGTATGTCTGTATCCCACTCATGGATTCCGAGGAATCCCCAAAATACATTCTAACTCATTATACCTCATATTTAAGACCCGGTGAAAACAGAGTTACAGAATGATATCTCTTCGTGTGTGTGTGTGTGTGTGTGTGTGTGTGTGTGTGTGTGTGTGTACACATGCATACACTCAAACCACTCTTCTATGACACAGTTTAAATCCACCCTCTCTTGTGTTTTCCTACCTTCCGGGAATGGCCAGCAATCCCTGTACCAACGGATGAAAGGTTACTCCAAACTTTTCTGTGAAAGAGAGGAGAAGGCAAGGGGGCCAATGCTCAGAGGTGAAGACCCTTTGCTCTTCTTTGCTCCCGCTTTTACTGGTCCTTCAAGATAATCACAACTCTTTCATCACTGTTCCTCTGTTTAGGGGGAAGATACGATGTGCTAATTTGGGTGTATTCTGTGAGGTCTGCTAAACATGGCCTACATCTCTTAGATCACAAGGCGACTGTTTGGGCTAGGAAAGCTTCCAGAAGGTGACTCCCTGCGGCACTCCAGTGGCAGAGTGGTCACGTAGGCCTCGGCATTCCAAAGGCCTACGCCCTTTTCCGAAAGCTTCCCTGCCCTTAGTGGCCTCCGTGTTACATTTTAGCGAGCCAGGTGTTATGGCTGATTTCGCGGTCTGCATTAACCCCAGCACCTCCAAACAGCCCGCTGATATCTCACCTCCTTTGTTTTCTGTAATGTTTTTTTCCCAGTTAAATGTGAACATCTTTGTGACATCTTTTGCATTATTATTTAGTTCTTATTATTTATTCATAAATTTATGACTTAGACTCTGAACACAGTATATGTCTGGATGTTACGAACCTGAGGGGATAAGAGGCATGTGGGAAGAAGGTAGGGTTCCAAAATATCACAGACCTAAATTTGAATCTTGGCTGACAGTTATTAGCGAAATTGTTTAATCTCAGAGACTTGGCTTCATCTTCTGTAAAATGGATTTACTAATAATTCCTCTTAGGGTTGTGGTGGAGTTTGTGTGTGACGTTGGAAGCAAAAGTGCCTCATGTGTGGAATGCATTTCATAAAATTCTGTTCCTATCTGGCTCTTTCTCCTAATCTGCAAATCCTTTCTTTGTGTACCCCTTTAGCTTTCAAAAGTTGTCTTTTCAAAGTGTCAAATAACAAAGCTCAAAGAGATTTAGAGACTTATCTCAGGTTATGTGGCACAGGAAAATAGGATTCCAGGTAACCTGATACTAACCGTCACTTGAAACTTCAAAGAGAAATCCATCTCCAAGATTGCGATTCCCTTGAACAGAGCCAGAGAAGGAATCTGGAGGATTCTAAGAGCAAGCATCCTTCCAAAATGCACCACAATTGCTCCCCCACAAGTGAAAGGAGCAGGTACCAGATTTAGAGCCATTCTTGGGCCTTCTGAAAGATTGGAAATATGGCTCTCCATAGCACACGTGAACCTCCACCCCATCCTGTCATCCAACTAACTCCTCCAGCACAGGATTTCTGCAGGGCTTTGCTAGAAGCGTACTGTCACTATTGAATCCTGAGCAATTCTCTCTCATGAGCACATTGTAATTTAATTTTCTGTGTACCTGTCTGTCATCAAACAACTATGAGTTTCTAGAGAACCAGCAGTGAATGTTTAATCTCTATTTTGCCAGTGCTTAGACTAGTTCTTGGCACAAATGTGGCACTTGATAAATAATTGCTCAATTAATTAACGGTGCTAAGTTTAGAATAGAATACATTTGTTTCCTTTCAGGAGTTACTTCATATTACTAATGGGACATCAGAGGAGAGAAAACTCCCAAATTAAAAAAATAATAATAACAATAAAATCACTAATTGTGGAGTGTCAAATCAGAAGAGTTTGTGAGAGGAAGAAAGAAAGCAGGGTTGGCAGACTATGGCCTGTATACCAAATCTAGCCTGCTAACTGTTTTTGTAAATAAAGTTTTACTGGAAAACATCTGTGCTTATTTGTTTATGTATTGCCTATTGGCTTCTTTTGAGCCACAGTGGAGTTGAACAGTTTAGACAGAATTTATAAGGCCAAGAAAGCTGGAAATATTGAATACCTGGCTTTTACAGAAAAAGTTTGCTAGCTTCTGCTTTAGATCATGTAAGCTGACTTCATGTATTTTTATCTCATATGAGGTATTAAAATCCCTACATTCTCTTTGAGGTAATTATAGAATATAATTGTTTGTCGAAGCTGTGCCTGAAAATTATTGCTGGAACACATGAGATTCTAAATAAATATTTCAGGAAGAACAAAAGTTTCTAAGTACTGTTAATAAATTGAGGGATGATATATTCTAGTCTGATATGAATAATGGATTCAGGCTAAAAAGATAATAACATCCTGTTAAATCTTACTTCCATGTCTTGAGAATAAATGTTAATATGGTGATGGATAATCTCTTTCCCACCCACTCCTATGTACAATCATTGCAGGGGGCCCTTGGCTTGTTCTTCCCACATGCACATCACTCCTTTTCTGTATCACACAACATGGTAAACACTTAACCAGTCACCTTCTCGCTGCTCAACACAGAACCATGATGGTATCCCAGATTCAGATACATTTTATTTTAGTAGCTATTTTGTCCTTTATGTTCATCTCTGGGATAAGGCTGACCTTCTTTTGCATCTTCTCAGTGCATCATCAATGCTGGATTGATTTGTGATGCTAGGTGGTCTTAAATACTTTTTAAACCTTTTTATTGAGGTATAATTAACATGCAAAAAGTTGCACATATTTAATGTACAAAACTAAGTGACGTTGGAGTGAGTATGTATATATCTGTGAAACATCACCATCAAAGCCATAAACATATCTGTCACCACCCAGTTTCCTTCTGGTCTCTGTTATAATTTATATATTAAGTGTGTGTGTGTTAAGAACACGTAACATAAGATTTACTCTCTTAGGAAATTTTATGTATATAGTTTAGTATTGGTAGCTAAGGCACTATGCCATATAAAGGATCTCCAGAACTTATTTATCTTGTATACTGAAATTTTGTAACCATTTATCACCTCCCCAATTCTGGATCTCCCTAGCTTCTGGCAACCACCATTCTACTCTCTGCTTCTATGAGTTTGACTCTTTTTAATTCCACATATAAGTGAGATTATGCACTACTTGTCTTTCTGTGTCTGGTTTATTTCATTTAGCATAATGTTCTCCAGGTCCCTGGCTGCACCTTACATTTCCCTAAAATCTATTACATAAACACAAGTTTAATGTTCCTTTCCACAAGTACTCCACATAATTAGTTTTTTAGGATTACTGTCTTTGCTAGCGTAATCCCATCTTCTGGCCCTCTTGGGATGATCACTAATCAAGAAGAGGCATGGTCTGTCCCACCTTCTTGGTAGGACTCTTAAAACAAGCATTTGGAAAGCATGCTTATAAAAATGCCTGACAATACTGTATATTTCCTGTGAGCTCATGACTGTGTATAAATGTAAAGAAAAATCCATCACTTAAAAACTCACATGACTGGGGTACCTCTGTGGATGAAAGGAGCAGACATGGACCAGATCAGGAGTGAAAGAAACAGGAACTTGAGCTTTATTTGTAATGGTCTGGTTATGGTGTTGTTTTTTTTTTTTTAATAAAAAAGAATTATATACGACTTGCATAACTGACAGCTATTTAACCATCTCCACCGAAGAATTCTAATGAACACTAAGCAACACGTGAGAAATATTTAATCAGGTGCATAGGAAGTTAGACAAGGTTACCTTCCCTGTGCCACCAGATCCCAAACTCTGGGGTGCCTTTTACCTCATTCTCCATGACAGGCAAAGCTGTGTATGCGGTAGTAGTATAGGGGGTAACTTCATTTCTGAACTCCCACATGAGCCTGAGCTCCTTACGTTCTTTCTTATACTTGAGATCTTAAATTTAGTCCTTGAACAAGACCCACAGTTGATTCTACCACTTCATCCATGTTCTTGTGCAGATGCTCAGGCACCCATAAATTTTAGTTGTTTGGAAAAAGAGAGTATCAGTTAAACCACTTTTCTATCTCTGACCACATTCTCTGAGGACAAACATTTACCCAGCTGTGATTCTGTGACCTTGTAAGTTTTCTCTACCTCCCTTAAGTATCCAGACTCCTTTATATGTCATTGCCCTTTTCAATAGCACTGTGTCTACTCCTATGACAGAGCCTCCAGAGTAGGCATCTTTAAACCCCATAGCATATTCATTCAGCCTTTGTCTGAGTTAATCCACAGCTTGATGGATGGTTTTATACAAGTTGAGACTCAGTTCCTGCTGACAAATCCATTTCAAGTGTGTGCCATGCATTTATCTTCTTTCTCTTTAGGATCTTCCCCAATTCCTCTGAAACCCTGTTAGCTTAACATACAAGCTAAGCCCAGAAGTGTGGGACAGTTAATGTCCCTGGGGATTATTCCAGTCTGCTGTCCTTCTGGTAGAGAATTGTAAGAGGAATACTGATTTTTTGTTGTTAGAATGGAGTCTAACACTGTTAACATTATATTTACTAAGGTAATAAATGGAGGTGTGGGAGCAGGATACCTTTAGCTCAGTCAGTGATGACTTACCTCTGTAGGTAAGATTTGATGGAAGGAGATGCTACTATGTAACCAGGCTCCCTAAAGTCAATGGTGATGATAAGATTCCAGAATGGCACAAGCCAGGTGGGAACACATAACAGCCAGAGACAAGATGAATTCAATTATAATAATGAGCAGCTGGAATGGTAATTAGAGAATTCCAGCTACAGGGATCTGTGGCAATGCCTAAAAATGTGTTAGTAGAGACAAGATAGATGGGGTGAAAACAAATGTATTGTTTGACTTCTATATTCAACAGGATTAAGAACAGATAAACAGAACATTGAGGTCAGCACCATAATGGAAAATCGTGATTCTTCATCGAGTTTCTAGACATAATCAGTTCTCATTCCCAGATACATTGTACACTAGTTAAGAGAAATGATCAAGACTTATTGTACTGACACTGATACCCAGGAATCACATGGCATCATTCTCCCATCCCCATTCTCATCTTTGAGTGGAGATACATGAAGGCAGGTCAAGACATGGAATCCTGGCTCAAGTTTAGTCAGTGTGTCTAGTGGGTCTGTTGAACACCAGATGTTATTTCCTTAGTCCTTTGGTGCATAATTAGGGTGAATATTTTTAGTAGCTGACAGAAACCAGTTGAAATCCCTGAATTTGCAACTTGATCTGTGATAGTAAAATGGAAGAAACATCCCATCCCAAGTGGAATCATGGAGTAATTTAGCACAACCCTCCAAGTCTTAAAAGATGCAGAGGAAGTCATCTTTATTTTATCCCCAGTCAATTAATAAATACGTTCCCTGAAAAATCCCTAGTTGGATATTCTAATTTTAATGAATAAGATTACCAGAATCTGACACTTGATATAAGGCTTTTTATCTAGGTATGAAATTATTTTCATTCCAGTATAGTTAACATACAGTGTTACATTAGATATAAAATTATTTTCAATCTTCATGAAGAGGGTGGAAGGCAAGTTGCATTTATGTTGTTATAGTGGCAATTTATAACTATTCATTTAGGGCTGTAATTCATCTCTTAATATTTGAGAAAATATAGCATAGAGAGACCTTAATTGTTTTGACATCCACAGAACATAGTTTTGGTGCACCATATTAATCATTTCATGGCCTGGTAACCAGGAAATGAGAAGTACATTAGATGTTCTAATAAAACACATGAGTGTCAGAATTGTGAGGTAAATCCTACAAACATTCAGAAGATGGCCTTATGGTGAAGTGTTGAGGGGTTCAGTGGTCTGAGCATGCCAGAACATCCCCTCTTAGTGTACCCCTTGACACTAAGAAAGTTGCACAGTGCTCAGTGGGCATCTTGGAATTTTGAAGGCAGCATGTACTCCATTTGGGAATAATATGCAGATCAATTTATGGGGTGACTCAGAAGACTGCCCAGTTTCAAACAGGATCCAAAAGGGGGCTCTAAAACAGGTGAAGGCTGTGGCACAAATTTCTCTACCACTATCAAATATAATGGTGGTAGAGAATCTGTGGCAGATATGGATGCTTGGCTTAGACTTTGGCAAGACCAAATTGGGGAGTTTCAATAGAGACCCCTAATATTCTAGAGCAAGTTCATTCCTACTGTAGCAAAGAACAGCTTGCCATTTGAAAAATCGTTCTCGGCATGCAACTGGGCTCTGGTAGAAAGTGAGCAGAACTGCTCATTACAAACTGGGTATGTCAGATCCACTAACTCTTAGGATCAGTAGGTGCAGCAGCAATCCAAGGCACAATGAAAATTCTTCATAGGGGTCAGAGAAGCGTTTCCACTAGTCACCAGCTACAGCTCACATGTAATCACTTTGGGTTCTGTATGCAGGTTGAACAGAAGGCAAAGAAAGGGGTTCTCCACTGACTTAACCCCAACTATAATTAGGAGATTGGATTGCTGCTACATATTGGGTATAGGGAGGCATTTGTGTAAAGTCAAGATATTCATTTTGGTATCTGTTGGTGCATCCATTCCTGGAGATAAGATGACTGGGCAATTGCAGCAACCATGGCTTAATAAAGCTGTCAGGGTTTAGATCCTTCAGGGATGAAGATCTGGGCCATACACTGGGCAATGAAAGACAGAAATAATAAATATCAGTGTGGAATTGACAATGTTACAGCAATTGAGATTGTAGCTATTATTATGTTAAATTATATTAATTATGTTAAATTATATTAAATTTTTGTAAATATTTTGGGATCACTTCAAATGATTCCCGGGTAATAAAATGTATTTTTTTTTTAATTTTTAAAGATTTGTATTTGAGAGAAAGACAGAGATAGCGACAGAGATAGCAGCAGAGAGCATGAGTGGGGAGAGGGAAAACTGCCCCCCCCAGCAGGGAGCCTGAGGCGGGGCTCGATCCCAAGACCCCAGGATCGTGACCTGAGCCGAAGGCAGATGCTAAACCGAATGAGCCACCCAGGTGCCCTGGTAATGAAATGTATTTAAGAGTCATAAGTTTCTCTAAGCTGTGTAAAGGGTGGACTATAGTAAAAGCTCTGGTGCTTATTTTCACATCTTCTTGGACTGCTTATGCTTTAGCCACAAAGCTGGGGCTTTTTATTAGTTCATATTCCTTTTATGCTGATTGAGTCCTGCTTTAAGCACACATACCTTTCCCTTGATCCAAGGCCTTCCCTGACACGATGGGAGATCGATTAGTTCAAGTAGAAATGCTGTATAGGAGGTCTCAGCAGAATAGAATTCCCCTGCCCACATGAGTGTGAATGAGGAAGCACCCTATGTTTAATTTTTATTTTTCCTTGATCCTATTTTACCTTTCCTCCTCTCGCTCCTAATTCTTGAGACCACTACCCAAGTAAATTATGTGCATCCAAATCTTTTGTCTCAGATTCTGTTTTCAGGGTTATCCAAACTAAGAGAGCTTCTGATCTAAAACTCTGGGTCTGTTCTTTCATGCCTCAAATGCTCATTGCTATTGTACTTCTTGACCTCATTTGATGTTTCTTACTTCACTGTTTACAAATCAGACCATTTCAGATCTTCAAATAATTAACTGGATACCTAGTTGATGATTTTTATTTAGGCTTGATTTGGTAAACTATTTTGTGTTCTGGTTTCTGCCTGTTTTTGATTCCTGGCTCTGAATATAATTTTTCATATACATTTCTGAATATGATGAAGCAGTAAACTTAATATAGGTTTGAATATTCTCCCATAATATGCTCATTTACTAAAGAAGAGTTACAGTTAATTACTCTGAAATGACCTTCATTTCCTAATCCCTCCACAAATTTATGAGATTTGACTTAGGCCACTACTTCTTTGAAGTGTTTCTTCCATAAGTACCAGCATAAGTAGTTTTGTTTGTTACCTCATTTGAAAATTATGAACAATTTATAAAACACAGATTTAATCCTTATGGTCTTCTGAATTTTACTGCTCTGATTTGATAGGTATGAATCCAAACTAGAGATGAGAAATGGTTCTTATGAGAGAGGGCATAAGACTTCAAACATCTGGCACTGCTAGGAGCACCAAAAACAGTAGTATTTTTTTTAATGGTGGTAAAATATATATAGCATAAATTTTACCCTTTTAACAATTTTTTAGTTTTGTTATTTTTAATGAATTATAATTAACAAAAAATGTGTGTTTCAGGTGTGCAATATATTGATTTAACAGTTCCGCACTTTGCACAGTGCTCACCATGCTAAGTGTAGTCACCATCTGTCACCGTGTGACTTATTTATTTTATAACTAGAAGTTTGTACCTCTAATCCCTGTAACTGTTTCACCCATCCCCCCACCCATCTTTCCTCTGGCATCCACCAGGTTGTTCTCTCTTTTTAAGACTTTTTGTTTGTTCATTTTATTTTTTAGATTCCATGTATAAGTGAAATCATATAGTACTAGTCTTTCTGTGACTTATTTTGCTTAGCATAACATGCTCTAGTTCCATCCATGTTGTCACAAATGGCAAGATCTCATTCTTCTTTATGGCTGAGTAATACTCCAATACATATCTATCACTCCTATATATACACAGACATACACACACACACACACGTATCTAAACATATATATATGTGTATATATATATATATGTATGTATGTATGTATATATATCTCACATCATCTTCTTTTTTAAAGATTTTATTTATTTATTTGAGAGAGACAGAAAGAGCACAAGCAGGGGGAGAGGCAGAGGGAAAGGGAGAAGCAGACTCCCTGCTGAGCTGGGAACCTGACATGGTGCTCGATCCGAGGACTTGAAGATCATGACTTGAACTGAAGGCAGATGCTTAACCATCTGAGCCACCCAGGCACCCCATATATACCACATCATCTTTATCCACTCATCTACCGATGGACATTTGGGCTGCTTCCATATCTTGTCTATTGTAAATAATGCTGCTATAAACATAGGGGTGCATGTATTTTTTCAAATTTGAGTTTTTGTTTTCTTTGGGTAAATGCCAGTAGTAGGATTACTGAATCATGGTATTTCTATTTTGAATTTTTGAGGAACCTGCGTACTCTTTTCCACAGTGGCTGCACCAGTTTACATTTCCTACCTTCTTCATTGTGGCCTCTTCTCTACTTTTAGTTGTGGAGTTAATTCTGCTAGTCTTCAGATTGTTTTCTGGGTTGTTTATGCTGATGTGAGTGTTACCTAGTTGTATCCATGGGACAAGGCAGGTTTAGGGTCCTTCTAATCTGCCATCTTCCCAGCCAATCTTCTGGGCTTTTTCTTGTAATTGATTTCTAGTTTCATGTCATTGTGGTTGTAAAAAAATGGTTGATATGAGCTCGGTCTTCATAAATTTATTAAGACTTGTTTTGTGGCCTAAAATGCAGTCTGTTCTGGAAAATGTTCCATGTGCAGTGGGAAGAATGTGTATTCCACGGTTTCTGGATGGAATGTTCTGAATATATGTAAGGTCCATCAGGTCTAATGTGTCATTCAAAGATACTGTTTTCTTGTTGATTTTCTGCCTGAATAATCTATCCATTCATTTAAATGGGATGGTAAAGTCCCTTGCTATTATTGTATTACTCTTGATTTCCACCTTTATGTCTGTTAATGCTTACTTTATGTATTACAGTGCTTCCATGCTGGGTGTGTAGATATTTACAATTGTTACATTCTCTTGTTGAATTGTTTGCCTTATCATTATGTAGTGTCCTTCTTTGTCTCTTGTTACAGTCTTTGTTTTAAAGTCTATTTTGTCTGATATAAGTATTGCAACCCCAGCTTTCTTTTCTCTTCCATTTGCATGGTAAATGTTTTTGTATCCCTTCACTTTCAGTCGGCATGTGTTTTTAGATTTGAAGTGAGTCTCTTGTAGGCAGGATAAAGATGGTTCTTGCTGTTCCATTCAGTCACCCTATGTCTTTTGGTTGGATATATAAATAGGTATATATTTATTACCATTTGGTTACTTGTTTTATGATTAGTTTTGTAGTTCTCTGTTCCTTTTTTTGTCTCTTGTTTTCTTCCTTTGGGTTTAACGGGTTTCTTTAGTGTTATGCTTATATTCCTTTCTCTTTATTTTTTTGTGTACCTATTATAGTTTTTGTTTAAAATTTGCAATTATCATTAGGTTCATATATAACATCTTATTCATATAGCAGTCTGTATAAATTGATAGCCACTTAAGTTTGAACCCGTTCTATAAGCACTAAATTTTTACCCACCCCCCCCAACACACACACATACACACACACACATATTTTATGTTGAATATCTTTTCCTGTGTTGAGTGACCATTGTATCACATCTTTGGATAAATGTTTATTCAAGTTTTTTGCCCATTCTTTAATCAAGTTGATTGATTTTTAGTGTTGAGTTGAAAGAGTTTTGTGTAGTCTATTTTTTTTAATTTAAATTCAGTTAGCCAACATATAGTACATCATTAGTTTTTGATGTAGTGTTCAATGATTCATCAGTTGCATATAACACCCATTGCTCATCAGATTATTAACCACTTATTAGATATATAATTTGCAAATATTTTCTCCCATTGCGTGGGGTGCCCTTTTAGTTTGTGTCCTTTAATGCACGCAATTTTTTGGGTGCTTTTTTTTTTTTTAAGTTTGATGTCCAACTTATCTGTTTTCTTTTGCTTCCTGTGCTCTTGGTGTCAGATTCACAAAGTCATTGTAAAAGGTAATGTCATTAAAATTTTCCCATATGCTTTCTTCTAAGATTTTATAGTTTAGCTTTTATGTTAAGATCTTCAATCCATTTAATTTTTATATATGGTATATGACAAAATTCCCACTTCATTCTTTTCATAGGAATATCCATTTTTTTTCCAGCACCATTTGTTGGAAAAACTACCTTTCTCCCACTTAATAATCTTGGCACTCTTGTCAAAAATCATTTAACCATATGTGTGAGGGTTTATATCTGAGCTCTGTGTTCTATTCCATTGGTTTATGTGTCTGTCTTTATGCCGGTATGACACTGTTTTTGTTGCTATAGCTTTGTAATAACTTTAAAAATCAGGGAGTGTGAAGCCTCTAACTTTGTTCTTTTCAAAAATATTTTGGCTACTTGAGGGTCCTTTGAGATTCTATATAAATTTTAGGGAGGGTTTCTCTCTTTCTGCAAAAAGGCTGTTGGGATTTTGCATTGAATCTGTAGATCACCTTTGGTAGTATCAACATCTTAACAACAGTAAGTCCTCTAAGCCATGAACATTAGATGTCTTTCCAGGTATTTATGTCTTCTTTGATTACTTTCAGTGATATGTAGTTTTCTCTGTACAGTCCTTTGTCTCCTTGGTTAAATTTATTCATAAACAGTTTATTCTTTTTTGATATCATTGTAAATGAGATTATTTTTAATTTCCTTTTTTAAAATTGTTCTTCTCTAGTATCTATAAAAGCAACTAAATTTTGTTGATTTTGTATTATGCAACTTTGCTAAGTTTATTTAATAGTTGCAAAAGATTTGTAGTATTTAGGACTTTCTACATATAAGAACATGTCATCTGCAAAAACAGGTAATTTTACTGTTTCATTTCTAATTTGGATGCTTTTTATTTTTCTTTCCTAATTGCTCTGGCTAAGACCTCAAGTACTATGTTTAAAAGAAATGGTTAAAATGGACATCCTTGTCGTTTTTCCTGATCTTAGAGGAAAAGCTTTCAGTCTTTCATTATTGGTAAGATGTTAGCTATGGGCTTTTCATACCAGCTGTTTAATAATTTGAGGTGATTTCCTTCTATTCCTAGTTCTTTTATTGTTTCTATTATGAAAGAGTATTGAATTTTGTCAGCTGCTTTTTTTCCCCCATTAACTGAGATAATTGATTTTTTTCCCCTTCATTCTGTTAATGTAGTATATCACGATCATTATTTTTGTATGCCGAAACATCCTTGCATTCGTAGAATAAATTATACTTGGTCATCGTATGTAACCCTTTTAGTGTGCTATTGAACTCCCTTTCGTGGAATTGTTGATAATTTTGGCATCAACGTTCATCAAGGATATTGGTCTGTAGTTTTCTTGTAGTATCTTTGTGTGGCTTTGGTATCAGGACAATTCTGGCCTCATAGAAGGAGTATGAAAGTGTTCCCTCCTTTTAAATTTTTTTGGTAAGAGTTTGAAGAGGATTGGTTTTACATCTTTGAATGTTTGTTAGAATTCACCGGTGAAGCCATCTGACTCTGAGCTTTACTTTGTTGGGAGAGTTTTGATTATTGATTCAATCTCCTTACTAGTTATGGGTCTGTTCATATTATTTTTTTCTTCATGATTCAGTATTTTTAGGTTGTGTGTTTCTATGAACTCAACCATTTCATCTAGGTTATGCATTTTGTTGGTGAACAGTTCTTAGTACTTCCTTATAATTCTTTTTATTTCTGTAAAATCAGTAGAAATGATCCCTCTTTCACTTATGATTTAGTTATTTTTTTTTGTCAACCTAGCTAAAAGTTTAACAATTTGATTTTTTGTTTTGAAGAACGGACTCTTGGTTTTCATTTTTCTCCTTATATCTGATCTAGTCTTTAGTATTTCCTTTCTTCTATTAGCTTTGGGTTTAGCTCTCCCCACCCCAGTTCCTTGAGATGTAAATTTAGGTTGTTGATATAAGACTTTCTTATTTTACTGAAATTATTTTCAACTATAAATTTGTACTTTAGCACTATATTCACTTCATGCCATAAGTTTTGGTAAGTTACTTTTTTATCTCAAGATGCTTTTGAATTTCCCTTGTGATATTTTTTCTTTGAGAAATTGGTTGTTTTTTAATTTCCACATATTTGAGGATTTTTTGTTTTCTTGCTGCCATTCTAGTTTCATTCCATTGTGATCAGAAAAGCTATTTTGTATAATTTCAGTCTTTTAAAATTGATTAAAACTTATTTGCCAAACATATGGTCTATCCTGGAGAATGTTCCATGTGCATTTGAGAAAAACATGTATTCTGGGGTTGGGTGGGTGTTCTGCAAATGTCTGTTAGGTCCAAGTGGTCTATAGTGTTCTCCTAGTTGTCTATTTCCTTATTGATCTTCTCTCTGTTCTACCCATTCTTAACTGAGGTTTCCTATTATTCTAAAGCTATTTCTTCAATCTAGTCAATTCTTGCTATTTAGGACCTTTGATGTTTGGTGCATAGGTGTTTGTAATTATATCTCTCTGGTACATTGACCTTTTCATTATCATGTAGTGTCTTTTGTATCTAGTAATAGCTTTGACTTAATGTATATTTTGTTTGATATTAGAATGGCCATCCTGTAGTCTTTGGGTTATTACTTATGTGTATTTTCCCCCCGTCTTTTCACTTTCAACCTATGTGTTTGCTTAGATCTAATGTGAATCATTCATAGACAATATATAGATGGTAATTTGAAAAAAAAAAAAAACATATAAACAGGGCCTTTGCCAACCTTTATTGACTGGCTCTGTGAAGGAAAACACCTTCACTAATTAACCTGGAATGACAGCTTGTGGTCTTCTCAAGCCTATCTAAGCATACCTGTTCCCTGGGCCTGTGTGTGTGCTTTCCCCACAACCCATCTCCAATCCCTCCCTCTACATGGCTGCCCTCAAGGTCTTAGATGTCTGTTGTATTCCTCTGTCCATAATCTCTCACCTCCAGGAACCCACAGGTCTACAGCCTCCCTGCAGCTCTTAAATGCAATAGTGACTGCCATTGCATTCAGTGGCCTCCAGCCTAATATCCAAACTATGACACCATTTCCACCAGAGCTCCAAGTGAGGCAAAACAGAAATCAGTCCTTCAGGAAGACCCAAATGGGCCAGAACACTTCAAAGGAGTTTCAGTCTTTCCCTTCCATTGTATAGGGAGAACCAAGACCTGCACAGCTTTCTGCTGATCATGCTGTGCCTGGGAAGAGGCAGGGCATGGGTGAGCAATAAGACCCCAAAATTTCTTTCCATACTGAGTATGACTTCATCTTGTTTAGACATTTGCTTATTGCTACAAATCTGTAACTTGTTTCTAGGGTTCCCATAAAGATACTGTGGTCAGTGTGTTATTTACTTTGTGTTTCCATGGGGGAACAAGGGCCTGGAGTATCCTAGTCTGCCATCTTGCTAATGGCACTCCTTAGCACTATTTTTTAAAATGTTATTATTAACAGCCTTCTGTAGTTAATTCACTTCCTCTCATTACCTTTAAAAATCTTCAAATGAAGGGTAAGTTACCAACCCCTTTGACTTGGTTAATATGTAATGACACAGCAATAAAAATCAAATGACTTATTACCAGCAAATTTAGGGACTACAATTTATCAAGCACAATATTTCTGAATGCATCTTTTTGCTGGATGATTCAGCTATAGACAGTATTTTATAGATCTTTATAACTTAAGTGTCTGGAAGTTGCCATATTACTGAAGCTCAAAAATTGATGACCATCATGATGACACTTATATAAAGAATTTCTCCATGAGCTAAAACTATGACCCAAAAGTTGACTTATAAAAGTTGACTTCTAAAACTAAAGTTGACTTCATATTCTTGAATATTTAATGAGGAAACTACAGATCTGTAGATAACTATGTTTCCCTGGATAGTTTAGGTCCTTAGAGAATATAAAGATTTTGTCTTTTGAACCATCAATCTTAGCACAGAGAGTCAAAGGAAATTGAGATTTATTTAGTTTCCTCCCATCAGGAACATTCGTCCTCATGCAACCCAAAATTCTACTGCTGTAGGAAATAACCCAGATAACTCCATTTGCTTGAGATTAATTACCAACTGTGTTTTCTCAAATATACCATATATTCAGTTTTTTGTGCTAACCCATGTTTATCCTTTGTAGATAATTTTCAGTTTTCTCTTTAATCTTCCTGAATAAATGATATACTTTAATCATCTCTTACCTCACATCTAGTTATTCAAGAAGTAACTGCAAGTCCTACTTATAGTTCTACCACATTTGTCCCATCTAACTAACCTCAATCCCTTTCAGCCTTCATATTCCCACATAATATCAGCTGTATCTTATGAAGGCACTGCTTTGTCTGTATCACCATCCTATTTAAAACTCCGTATTACCTACTGGATAATGGTCACATTCTTTCGTGACCCTCTACAGTTTAGCCTCATACCACATCGCCACATTGATTTCCCACTAGTTTCCATCATGAAACTCATGTTCCCTGCAACTGCACTTGTTGCCAGATCTTGAAGTACGCTGTTCTTTTTCCTTGAATGCCCACCTTAGTCATCCCCCTTACCAAATTTATTCATATATATCTTTCACTCATTTAGAATATATTTATTGTTTACTCATTTCCAAATCCTATCTCTTCTATTAATCCTCCCCCAAATATTCAGTCCTTAATGTGTTCTGACTTCTTTAGTCTTTCAGGGTAGTTATCACCTTATCCCATTCATTTGGCACATTGTGCTTTCTTGGCATATTTACTTATCTCTTTTCTGTCTATATCATCTCAACTAGACTTATGTTATGTTTCTTAAGGAGAGGAAACAAACAATAAGCCTTTTCATTGCTGTAGTGCTCTCAGCAGAGTGTATTTTTAATTATCTTTCTGAGTTGTTTGTTATTCTCTTTGAGCACAAGAATAATAGTGGATAGTGATAAAAAGCAAGGACTGATTTCCAGAAAACACACACATAAACGTTGTTCATAAGCATGTACTAAAACATTTTAAATTTATAGAGCAAAGTCAAAGGCATTCTCTACATGCTCCTCTGATGCCTGCTGAATATGTTTTAGGATTTGTCAAGGAGTTTTTAAAATTCTTGGCTGGGCTGAAGAATACTTCATTCCTTCAACCCATTAAATCATAGAATAATGCACAAAGCCAGAGATTTATGCCATACTCAAGTGTTAAGAAGGAAGGTTGCCAATAAGTTCAGTGGGTGGTATGTTCAGCTTAGGACCTGGCTCCAAGAGGTCATTCCATAAATATCTGAAAGAATAATGAGTGTCAGTGAATGCTTCTCTCAATGTGTATGCAAATTAAGGGGGGCAGTCTAATTGAAATAGTTGTATAATAGTGTTGAAAATTCATCTACAGCATTGATGGTGAGTGAGTCCTCTATTGATCATTCTGACTCCAGATGAGGAGTAGAACCATATCTAAATACAATGTTGACTAGGCTTCTCTCCTTCCTTGACTCCTAGGTCTCTTCTCTTTGGGACCTTTCACCTAAACTAACATAGCCTCAGGGTCCATTGACTCCTAATGCATTATCATTTGCTAAGAAACACACCTTATTTTACCAGAAGTCTTTTGGAGACATACTACATAACATGCTAACCTGTAGGGATAAATCAAATGATAGAGTTTGGGGCACACAGATGAACATTTGTGGACTTCTCCTTAAGCCATAGCTGAAAGACTACAGTCCACTTCTTCTGAGAAAGGCTGAGTAAGGAATAGAGGCCTTCTTTTCACAATTTGAAGAGAAAATATTTTGAAATTAATGAGCCTCCTCAGAAATTTTTTTATTCAGTTTCTGAAAACACATTATCGTTCTTAAGTCTAGCCCAGGGCATGGCCCACTTAAGTCTAACACATAACTTCATTTTAGATTGTTTGAAAGTGAGTAAAAACAAATGGAAAACCATGAAATAAATCAAAACCAACATTTCTAGACTCCAAAGATGACCTAGAGACCTATCACAAATTTTGTCTCCAATTTCTAAAAACAGAAGGTATTTTTAACCAGTTTTCAAGATGCTCTAATCTTTTATTAAGTATGCATTTAAAAAAAAGAAGCATTTGTCAGATTTTCAGATTATATGTGTTTATTTTGAGTTAGTGGATACAATGGCATACTAGATACCAGCACTCCGAGCTACACCTATGTATTTGCCTCTAAACCTTCACACACCATCAGTTTCCATTCTTCTATCATTCCACCACTGGGTCTCCTATTTATTTCTAGCAAAATCATAGTTCAGATTTTTTTAAAGTAAAATATGGATCACCATATTGTGCTTCCAGTGCCCCCAGAAGGATTATAATTGTCTCAAATAAGTGTTTATTTTCAGCAAAGGGGGAAGAATTGAAAATATGAGCACTAGTAATGGCACTACTACAAGAGAAAGAATAGAATACAGATTAAAAGGAACATTTTGGCTGGACGAGTTAGTTTCTCCTTAGTAAAAAATCTACTTAATATCATGGATAGGACTTCCAAGTTAAATTGTTCAATTTGTGGGCCACACACTTCAGCGTATTGGCTAGTACATTTTTGCACTGAAACAGAAGCAATACAAGCTTTATGTTCTACCATTACACTTCCAGATTTTTCACTTAAGATACCTGCCAACCTAATGATTCTTGCATGCATTAGAGTTTGCTTTTGTAGAATTGAGTTTATTTTCCCCATCCCTCCCACTCCCATAAACATTGCGATGCGAACTCTTTGCCCAATTTTATGAGAATGTTGCAAAGGACAGTTCTGTGCCACCTCAGGACAGGAACTCCCTGTTCCCTCCCCAGCTACTGATGAATCAGTAGTATTGATCACATCTCATCTCACATGCAAACAGACACTGCTCCCTTAAGTTCCCCATGCCAGAGGCATACGAGTCGGCAGGTATGCATACAAAAATGGAATTAAAAAGAAAAGGAAAACGGGAAAAAAAGCTTTCTTATTAAAGCCTATCGTCCTAGAATGAATCCATTGCTTTGAATTCACTTAAAGCCTGTACAGGCGAAATGTGTTTCTTCTGGGAACCTCGTCTAACTCGTGTCTGGAATTCTTCAGGCTTTTCTCTCTTCACAAGGGGCTTCTTCTCCGGAGCCTTCATCTTCCAAGACACAACCGGCGAGTTGACAGCCGCCGTCCCATAGACCTTCTGGTATTTGGTTGAGGCCACATAGGATGCTTTCACCGTGAGGACAACAGCATTCATCAGGTTTTTAGCTGCCTGGATGAGTGACGTGGCACTGTCCAGCTAGAGCAGAAGGAGGAGAGAGAGACAGCTGGGTTAGTTGCGGCACAGCATTCACAAGATGGTGGTGTAACTTCACAGTTCAACAGTGTTGTGCCTGTGCATGTATACAATATTGACAAAAAGCAAATTATTACATGATAAAGTAAACAATTTACATAGCAGTCACTCTCTTCTATCCTTAATCCCAAGGTAAAAGTAAAAAAAGAGAGGGTACTCTGTAAGGCATAGCTTTCTAAAACTCCAATACCTCTAAAGACCAAGCTCTTTTTAGCATGTAAGAATTCCAATGTAACACAAGTTTTCCAAAGTGGAACATCTCATGTTATTACATTAGGCTGTTTGTTGAGGGTGAGAATTACTCAAATGCTTAAAAGGCATTTGGCAGGCACTGTACAATAAAAAGGTACACAGAGTTATATCTCAATTTTACAGCTCTACCCATGGAAATATAGACTATTTATCCATCCTGAGCTCAGGTATGTAGGAATGCAGGCAGCTAAGCAGAGAAACACACCCATGGTGCACTGCCTTTTATCGAGGTGTTTATTGGACTTGAATATCTATTCTCAGGTCTTGAATATACCTCTTACAAAAATAATTATATAGGCCTTGTAGGTGAGAGAGCATTCAGTGAGACCCCCATATTCACATGTTAATGAAATATTGATTTCTTACTCTGTGGCAAACACTATTTAAGAGCTTTGTATTTCCCCATTTAACTCACAAGCACCCTAGGAGATAGATAGCTATTATTGTCACTGCATTTTATGATGCGAGAGCTGGTGCTTTACACAGCTTAGGTGATGAAGTCCTTAAAGACTGTATCATACTGCCACACTGTTGGGTAGGATAGCTAAAATACTGGAACAAGTCACAACTTAGAGTAAGTTTAGAAGCTCATCCTTAGGCTCTAAAGCCAGGGATGTTTTTAGTTCACTTCTTTTCTGCTTTTAACCAGTTTGACACTGTGGTATATGTTGTATATGAAACCATTCAGTATCTGTTTCAACCTGCTTCACTTCCTGGACTACACATGCTGGAAAAGTTCAAAACTGCTGCATTTCCCAGACTCCCTTTCAGCCAGGATTCTGCAAGTGACCTAGTAAAAGGGAAGAATTAACAGCTGACTGCAAATATTATTCTAGCCTCTTGGGTACTTGAGCATAGTTTGATTATTCATCAAACTTTTTATAATATCAGCAAAGGAAATACATTCATTGCAGTTAAATGAGGAATCCAAGAATGTTTCTCATTGTTGACATTGGGCTCTAGCTGCATTAGTGAATGGGAATTAGATATACACCCCCTGGGTGCAAGGTGATTAGCAAACTTTTTAAACTAAGGGACCCCAAAGACTGTGGCTGCCCTCTGTGATGTGACTTGCCCTCACTTTGTGACCAAAGCAAGTCCCAAGGAGTGACTGGGGACATCAGAAGTTACATCTAAGGTCTCAGTGATGCTGTTGTTCAGGCTGGTCTCTGTTCCATATACTTCATTAGAGCTAAGTAAATGTGATGTTAAATTAAAATTATGACAAATGAGCTCTCAGTTCTCCCACCATCAGAAAAGCTCATAAAGTCAGGTTATTGGGGAAACAATGGACGATGCTTTCTATGTATGAATTCTTTGCAATACCATAAAATCGAGGCCTCACTGTTTAAAATATAGACTGAAGGCCAGTATTACATTGACCCCACAATAACACCGAAGCAAAGAGATTTGTGGATTAGAGCCATGATTCAGCTAATAGATAATTAACTGCTTTGTGAGTTAAATCAACCAAATGTATAGAGTAAGTACTTTACCACTTCTATTACACTGTACAGGGTGCACATATACCAAAATAACTGCCTAAACCATAATGTTTAATTTATAGAGCATACATTTTGAAAGCTAGCTAAGGAAAAGCAAATTCTAGATTATTCATGTTAATAGAAGAAAAGCCAAGCATGGATTAGTGCAGTGATTTTCAGAGTCTGTGAACCAGCAGTATCAGTATCACCTGGGAACCTGTCAGAAATGCAATTTCATAGGCTACTCTCAAACTTTCTGAATCAAAAATTTGCAATCCAGGGGATGCTGATGCATGCTAGAGATTGAGAACCACTGGATTAATGAAACCCAAGGACTATCTCACAGTTTATTTCATCTAATGAAAGATTTCAGAACTTTGATCATACATGTGTTTGGTGACATCAGGGCCAGTTATTTGGCTGAATTTCACTTTTACGTCTTTTCTGTTCTACTCCCAGGTAGAAGTGTAAATGATGAAAGAGATAGCAAATGTTGGGACAATTGGATCAGTCATGGTTTCTTTAGAAGCTAGCTACCATAGCCCGTGGCCAATCGACAGCTCCCTGTAAGTCTGTCAGGTTTCAAAAATGAGCAGTATTTATTCATAAAGTGAGTTAATTCTGTTGTTTATCATGGGTAAAGAGAGGGGAGAATGGTATCAGGGACAGTTCTGTGGATTTGCTTCTGGGCAATAGAATTAGTAGAGTAAGACAAGATGCATCTATTGCATTATTAAATGGTTCTCTTGGGAGAATTGAGTGGATCCAAAGAGAAGAATTATAAGTAATTTGGAAATTTTTACCACAGATTCCATTTTCAGATAGATGGTGTCTAATTCTGCAGCAAAAATATGATAGCCTGTCTCTTCTTCAGAACCCCTTTGCTCTCCCAGACTGATGCAGGAATCCTGTGAATAAACCTAATACATTGGTTGAGAGTGAGACAGCTCTGAAATATAAAGCCAGTGATTTCATTCAAGGCACCTGGTAAGGCAGATATGAATTTGTGGCAAGGTGTGAAGCTAGTAGGTGAGGAACCTGGCCAACTAAACCTGAACAAGTATACTACTAGACAATATGCCCAATCTAAAATTAAAAGAAATTTGACTTTTTCTTAAAACTTGAACTCCCAAAGGATAACTTTTGCCATTCCCCTATATCCAATGATTTAGGTCACTGATGCCACAAGCAGAATTTCTTTTATTTAAAAATGACTCTCCTTTATGCTTGTCCAAAATAGCACAAAGACCTGGCATGTTTCATTAAAAATTCACTCCTAAAGAAAATACACTAAAAAGACTAAGGCTACATGGCAAGAAGATCTTTTAATACAAGGTCTAGGAAAACCTATTTAATAGAATTGTATTCTGTTTTGCAATTTATACTGTAACTATGGCATTTTCAGACAAGATATGTAAATGAATACATACAAATGAATAACCAGTATTAATTGAGCACTTAGGAGTTGCTTAGACATTGCCTTTGTCCTTTTAATTAAACTGCATGGCTTAAGTTCCAAAAATCCTTGAACTTAGGTAATAGAACTTGCCTCTGAAATAATGGGCAACAGTAGGGATCAAGATCTGTACTGTTTTTCTCCAAAGACTACCACATGAACCACATTTTAATCTCTGGGGCCTTGTTTTTCAGTGACTAGCATCATTCAGAATGAACCTATCTCAGTGTTTAACTCTGTTGGGGTAGACACCTGTTCTTAAACTTGGTACCATTCTATACACATCATGACTGAGTTTGGTGAAAGCCATCATCTCACCTCTGACTCAGTGTCATCCATGGAGCCTGAATTCTTTGTACCGAGATCTCCTGGCCTCAGGTGTGTTCCTGCCCAGTGCACAAGCCCTTCCTGGCTTGGATTTACCTTCATTGCAGCAGTGACTGGAATATCCCTGCAGATTTCTCTTGTACTTGTTCAGCTTCTCTGAAGCACTAATGACTGCTTGTGCCCTTATGTGGGGCTCAGCTACTTTAGTGCTCTAAACTTTTATCAGGGCTGGTGTTCCTAGCTTTATAACAACCTTAAAGTGGACTGTATCTCCGCCATTCCTCCAGCTAGCCTGTGTATGTACTGATTAAACTGGGAGTAGAAAGAGAATTGTATCTTTCCCTGCTTAAGAGCCTTTCTGTTCCTATTGGACATTCCGTTCAGTCCCTATATCTACTCTAAGAGAAGTGACCCAATTTTCAGTTAATTGGAAAAAAAAAAAAAAGCCTACATTTAGCAAATGCTACCATGTGCCGGTCTCTGCATTAACTCCCCAAGTTTTGTTTCTTTCATTCAGTCTCACAACCATGCCTGAGGCAGGTAACACAATTATGCCCACTTGGGACAAAGAAGGGCTATGCAGCTTGCTAAATATCACAGTGCAGGTAGGTGGTGAAGCCAAGACTTAAACCCAGGCAGCCTAACTCCAGAGCCCCTGGACTAACCGTTAAGTTGGTGCTGTTTCCCAGAGCCATGCATGGCAGATGAAGCCACAGCGCACCAATCTATCAACTTATGCTAGACTAATTAATTCTCCCTATTTCATTCCATAGGTGTCTGCTGTCCCTAACTACAGAAATCAGGCTTCTCCTAATTCTGTCACTATTTTTTTTTAAATATCAAAGTACTATTTTAAAAAGGTAGCAGATGTTTCCTCACGTCTTGTTCTGTTACGATCCATGAAAAGCAAATAAGGGTGGGAGAGCTGTTTCATAGTCATTTCTATAGGACTTTTCTAGCTCTTTTTCTGCCTCTGTACTAGTTTCTTAATCTCAAATCCCAATAGACAGATTTCTCTTTTCCTATACCATCCTTATTTTGTGTTTTGAATGGAGAGAAATATTAGAGGGTTGATGTTCCTTAATTTGATTCTTCCATTAATTGATATTTGTGCTAATTCCTTATGTTAAAGATGAAGATTGTCATGAAAAGTGCTTAAAATGACTCTTAAAATTTACAGAATCTGAAGAATTCAGAAACCTCATGTCGTAAATTTTATGCTATTTAATGAACATGGGGGTTACCTTGCAAGAGGTGTTCAGTTTCAATAGAAACAGACTTTGACACAAATATAACTGCATGACTCAATCAAATTCTCAAATGAAAAGTGCACCTACATTTCTGGAAATGCTCAATTCTCATATACTATTTCAGTCTATCCATCCTTCTACTTACAGTGATTCATCCAGGTATTTCTTCAGATATTTACTATACAAATACTGGTAAGTTGTTTAGTAGGATGGAAGGTACTAAGGAAACAGAAACAATACAGGACCTACCTTGAGTCGGGTAGGGTAGGAAAATAAAGCATCATGGTGGGAGTGATAGTCTAAACTCACTTTAATGGATGAAGTAGTTGGTTATTGCTGACTAAGTGGTTGAGTGATAAAAAAGGACAAATCTGGAGTTCCCAGCTAGTATAGCTGGGTATAAGTTGATGCTTTTAACCCAGATGATGGCAAGAAGAGGTGCTACAATATTGAGTTTAACTCTGGACATTCTGAATTTGAGGTATCTGTGTTACATGTCAGTGAAGTTATCATCAAAGGGTCGGTTGAAATGATGGGACTGAAAGTCTGGGGGCCAGTTTTAAGAAACCACGTGTTTTGCTTATATTGGTTTTGCCAGTTACTTCATGAACAGTGCTCTGCATACTAAGTCAATTTCTGATTTCTCTTCCCTTCATATTCCTTATTTAGTGTTTTCACAAAGAGAATAAAAGTCTGAATGCATATTTTCTTTGGTCAAAAAGTTCAATAGATCTACTAAAATTTTTCTCAGCATTATACTTTCAGGATCAAAATCAATATTTTAATAATCTAAGGCATAACATCATCAAGAAATATCTTAACTATTCCCTTGACAACCAAGGCTACTTCCTGTTAAGTAATTAGCAATCCTTCACCCTTGAAAATAATGGTGAACTTCCTGGAATCCCCCAGCAATAAAACGAATGCAGTTTAACAGCTGCCTTTAAATATGCACACCATTGTCAGTAGTGCAAAGTAATGTAAAAGAGGTGGAGGGAAACACACTGGGTTAAACATCTGGGACAGTAAATGTCTTAGGTTGTTAATTTGTAAGAGCCCGGTATATAATTATAGAAGAAAATTAGGGTTTCACTATGTGTTCTACATTAATCCTCTTTCAGATTGCAGAGACAGACAGAAATATGACCTGGAAACAAATCTATTTTCAAAACTGATTTTTACTGAAAAATAATAAACCATAAATGGTAGTTCATGGAAATCCCCAGTACAAAGCTATCTGTCCTTGGATTAATAATAATGCAAATGGCATTGGACTACTAGCTAAACTAAACAGATTAAATTAACGAAATTTATTTCAAGGTAATTTTGATGTATAAAACAGGAGTTTTAGTTGCCTCAAAAAACTTAGAAATGCCTGGGGGAGGGAACCCAGTCCCATTTGGGTGTAGGCTATTTAATTTTCTCAAGTCAGAGCTGATAGTGCTAATGATTTTGAGAATACTAAAAGGGCTCTACAAATACATAGAGTCCAATTTAGCCTCTTGCAAGATCTTTTAGTGGGAATAACTTAGTCTTTCACATCTAAGAAATATTTTAATGCTACTATTCTATACATATTCAGGTCTGGGTTAGTGTTTTACAGGGAGTTAGTTGTAATGGGAGAACTGACAATAAGTTGAAAGTAAACACCTCGAGAAAACTGGAATCCTTCCACTGGAGCTGGTCATTTAAACAGTTACCTCCCCAAAAGGAGTCACAAATTGCTTGCAGGAGGAAAAAAAAAAAACAAAACCTTGCTACAAGTTAGCTTTGCTGTTAATGAATGGGAGGTTAGAAACCCAGAGCATTGGAGCCTATTATCCACCAAGAAGAACATTTCATGTTTTAAAAATCCTTAAGGCTTTGAAAAGAAAGATATTTGATATCCTTAGAAACTGCGATACATTTGAAATATCTGCCTACTTCTTCCATAGTCTGTATCAATAGCACTTTTTAAAAGCTCTAGCAAGTCCAGGGTAATAAATAAGCAAACCAAGACATGGTGAAAAGGTTCAGCCTAACTGAATCTTTCCCTACTTTATGGATGTTTACACATTTGCAAATAAGACCATTCCTTTGCGGTAAGCCCTCATTTCAGTGTTCTAGTCCACTCATTCTTCATCAAACAACAATGTAGTGAGTTAGGAAAACTGCATTCCTTCTGGATAATAGGGCAGGAATTTGCCACTCCTCTTTATGGTGGCCCTGGCTGGCATTATTAATCAGTCATGGCACTTTGCTCCCTCAAAAGCTGCTGAGGGGCATGGAAACGGAAACATCTTTACTTCCTTTGTCACATTTTGACAGATTCATCATCTACTGTACCTCTACTTCTATATTTAAATTGACTTAATACCTTACGTTTCTACCGGTCAGATTGTTGACAAGTATGACGCTGTATTTACCCTTGTTCCTATAGCTGATAGGAAGTTGTTTAATTAATGAACTCATTAAACAGAAGACGTAAGTATTAAAGGAAATTCAAAGTACTTGGGGGATTATTTTAAATCAGGTGATAAAAATTAGCTGAATATATTAATGAGTAGGATGTCTGACGTGAAATGACCATCACAGGTATGCTGCAATTATTGTTACCAAAAAAAAAAAAAAAAAACCTGCATAAACTCTGGTACCATTAGAACATGTAATAATCCTTCATAAATGACAGCTGAAGTACTGTGGGACAACTCCTGAAGGGTTGGCTTAATCCCAGGCGGATTCCCATTTTGTTTTGGTATCTTGAAGAGCAAATGTTTTGTATCTTTAGTGGATCCATCCCAACATAAGGGAGGATAAGAGGTCTGTTATTTTTTCCTGCAGGGCTACCTTGAGCGATGCCAGGGAGGCAGCTGGTGCTCTACCAACGCTGAAGGCCAGTTGTGAGGAAATCTGTATGTAATGGCTCAAGATTAAGTTGGCAAAGGCCTCAGCAGAAAAGCACTGCCATCTAAGAAAAAAATCTCCACAGCATTGCTGAGAAATTTACCAATTGGCTCTCAGGTAACTTTTTCAACTGGACAAATTCGTGCCTTTGTTTTTAATTCATTTGGGTAGGTAGTAGCGCTTCAGAGTCAGCCAGTCCACTGATTAACTGTCTTCATTTGCATTTTTTCAATTATAGGTAAGTAAACCTTGGGGACTCCCATGAAGGCTTAATTACAGTCAACAAATTTCCGAAATAATGGCTTAGAGCCAATTTTTCTCACTATTAAAGGCAGAACAGTTTTTGCTCAACCCAAAACAAGGCATTCTTGGTAAACTTGGGAATGTCAAGGGGTGTTGGAAGGTTAGGAACAGACATGTGTGTTCATCTAGAACTCCCTAGCTCCTTTTTAAATACTTCAACATTTCCTGACCCAGAGGCCTTCTCTGGATTGTTCTCACATAACAGAACCAGACGCAACAGTGGTACCAATGGATTTTTAGGCACCCACCATGACTGAGAGATACTCCTGGAAAAAACAATCTTTACATCACATAAATATAGCATGCGTTGACTGTTGATCTTGTCATCTGTAATAATGAGCATGTCCTCACCATCCACGGTTCATACCATGTTATAACTCTTTAAAGCTCCTTTTTACTTTCCTTATAGGAGAGAGAGCCAGCTAGCAGAAGATCACTACTCTTGACCGATATTCCCAGTATCATCATTACTGGGAGACGAATCTCAAACAAGCCTTTGTCTAAGATTCCAAGAACACTGTCTTTTTAAAATGTATGAGTCACCAAAGGACTCCATACTATCAGAAATGCCTAACTTTGTATGGATGTGGGATCTGCTGATACATGAGGAAGGCTACTTAACACCTTATAAAATATCTCCAAGGCTCCAGCATGCAATGTGCAACCATTAAGAAAGGAGTAGAGAAGAGTCAAGGACCTCAAAGTTTGGATGCAGAGGATTGTTCCTGGCAAGTGAGCATAATCAGAAGGCCCTGGATTATTATTTTCTTTCACTTCTTCACATTCAACCACTAGGAATTGTGTTACAGGGCATTCTTCATATATTGGAGAAAGGAAACTCTTATCCAGTTCCTGACCCTCTCCTTATCAGGTGGGTGGAAAGAACTGGTTGAAGCCTCTGTTGCTACCTGAATTGTGGTGGAGGCTCCTCTCCCAGGTCTCAGGACCCTAGACCCTTTTTCAATACATTCTTACATATCATGCTCTACCCACCTGCCTGCCCCCTTTCTATTTTTTCTTCCTTATAGTAAATGAAAGCTTGTGCTCTACAATTCCAACCCTGCTTGGGCTAATCAATCACTGACTACATGATTTTGAGAGAGCTACTTAACCTAGATCTACCTCAAAATCTTTAAAGTAAAAATGAAATGAGCACTTCCTAGTATTGTATTAAATGAGATAGTGTCCTCAAAGCTGAATGCCTGGCAAATGATAGGCCCTTAACAAATTTTAAGCTTTTATTATTACTTGACCCATGTTTCCCTAAATCACCATTTGAGTCCAAAAGGGTCTTTATATTTTAGATTCTACCTCTTCCCCTTTCTCCATCCCTCTTCTTACTGAAGATACTTGCTCTCAATGTCTGTATATCGTAGTTTTTTTGTTTTTTAAATAGGCCCCATGACCATCACAGAGCAGAACATGGGGCCTGAACTCACAACCCTGAGAGAGATCAAGAGTTGAATGCTTAACTAACTGAGCTACCCAGGTACCCCAATGCCTGTGTATCATAGTTTTAATGTGATAGGGACAAAGGCATGGAGAAATTCACAAGGGCCATAGAAAAGCATCAAAAGATGAGTATCTTTTCTAACACTACTGAAATCTTTCTTTGGAAGAAGGAAATTCGAGATGATTCACTACAAGAAAGCGTGGGGATTTTACGTAGATGTATGATACCCATAATATCTATGAACATTTGGGGCTAAATTGGAGATGGAGTAACTGACACAAGAAAATAAAAATGGCCACGGTAAGAGCTAGAGGGAAGACGATCTAGTCTCTGAAAGTGAGGTTTAAACCTCTAATGTGAGAGGCAGGAAAATAAATAGTATAAAATATTTTACCCGACCACTTATAGGACCTAAATCCCAGTTCTTCATTTGAGTTAATATATTCTAAATATTCCTTACTAAAACACAAATTATGCTACCTTGAAAGTGTAACTTCTAAAATTCATTCACCTAAAAAATGGAACCCCTTCCCTAAAATCAAAATACAAGAAATAACAATTATTGGTGAAGGTGTGGAGAAAAAGTAACCATCATCCACTATGTAAAAATAGAAGTACCAAATGATCCAGTAATTCCACTATTGGGTATTAATCCAAATAAGAACACCAATTTAAGAAACAAAGCAAGTGATCAAAGAAAAAAAGGCAAACAAAAAAAACAGATTCTTAGAGAACAAACTGGTGAGTGCCAGAAGGCCACTGAGTGGAAGGATGAGTGAAACAGATGAAGGGGATTGAGGCATACACTTATTGTGGGGAGCACTGAGTAACATATAGAATTGTTAATTCATTATATTGTACACCTAAAATCTAATAACACTGTTAATGGAGCCCCTTCTGGCCTAGTGAACATCTACCTCCCAATCCTGGTGCTTCATCTCCATCAAAACACAAATAATGGGGTTCCCTAGACTTGTTTTCTAAACTTTTAAATCTCTTTTCCTACAGAATGGGCTATTTTTTAGTCCATTGAACCTAGCACCTGCCATCTCAAAAGTGGCCTATCTCATCATCTAAATCCAGCAAAACTCTCATACTGTTGGATCTATGCATTCTTTAGGGGTACTTTAAAGTCCCATCCAACAAGCTTCCAAGAACATGAGCAAACAAACCTACCTTTGGTTGGACTGCTCCCATTTATCAGACAAATAAATTAGCAAAGGGCAGATTTTGAGACTAGAGCTTCTTATGAAAAAAATCTGGGATGATTAAAAGTCAAAATCTAAGAGAAGGACAGTGTCAGGGCTGTGGCCTGGAAATAGCAAGTAGTAGTACAGGTACAAAACAACACAATGGGAAACCTCACGATTGGCCCTATTTGTCAATGCTCCAAGCCTCTTTCAAAACCAATAAAGCAAGGAGGGCTGATGTGTATCACACTTGCTGCCACTTCTTTCTTCATTGGTACATGTAGTAGGCATGGCCAGTCAATAATAGTCCTTTGTCTTAGACATGGTCTCAGAATTCTCAAAGCATAGCCCAATTAATCACTAACAATTGATGACAGTAATCAAGATGGAACCCATTTAAAGAAAAGGGCATAATTAGAAGAAAACTTATGAAAGAAAAACATTTTATGAGTAAAAGCAAACACACACTAAAGGCAGTAGGCAAACACTCATATCCTAAATTAGTTAAGGGGACTCACAAAAACATGTAAAATGTGCATAGGGGAGTAAAAACAAAGTGTTTTTAGAAGGTGTATGAACTTTAGTGACCATCAACTTAATCTAGGCTGCTATATATTTATATATGAACCTCATTTAAAACCTATAATAAAGTCAAACAGAACACTAGAGAAAATCATCAATTACAAGGAAAGTAATAGAGAACTACAAAAACAGCCAAAAAACAATGGCAATCAGTACATGACTATCAATAATTCTTCAAATGTAAATGATCTAAATTCTCCAATCAAGACATAAGGTGATGGAATACATCCAAAAAAAAAAAAAAAAGCACCCACCTATATACTGCCTAGATATAACTGGCTGCAGACCTAAAGACACACACAAAATGTAAAGAAGAGATGGGAAAAGATACTCCATGCAAATGGAACAACAAAAACCCAGGATAGCAATATTTATCAGACAAAATAGACTAAAACAAGAGACAAAGAGGGCATTCCATACTGATAAAGGGTCAATCCACCAAGGGAATATAACAAACATCTATGCACCCAACATTGGAACACCTAAATACATAAGGCAGATATTAACAGACATAAACAATAACTGTAGCGGATGTGAACACTCTAGTTACATCAATGGATAGATCATCCAGGAAGAAAATCAATAAGGAAGCAGTGTCTTTGACACACCACACCAGTTTAATTTTACAGATATGTACAGAACATTCCATCCAAAAATAATACACATTGTTCTCAAGTACACATGGAACACTCTCCAGGATAGATCACATATTATTCCCCAAAACAAGTATCAATAAATTCAAGAAGACTGAAGTCCTAGCCTGCATCTTTTACAAGAAAAATTGAAAAAACAGAAATGTGGAGGCTAAACAACATGGTACTAACAACCAACATATTGACAAATTTATTAAATATGAAAGAAAAAATAGATGGAGAAAAATGAAAACAGGCCAGAGTCATTGGGACACAGCAAAAGCAGTTCAAAGAGGAAATTTATAGCAATGCAGGACTACCTTGAGGAACAAGAGCAATCTCATAGAACAAAGACCAAACTTAGTAGAAGGAAGGAAATAATAAGGGTGACTGGGTGCCTCAGTCGGTTAAGCGTCTAAGGACCTTCTGCTCCGGTCATGATCCCGGGATCGAGCCCCACATCAGGCTCCCTGCTCAGGGGGGATCCTGCTTCTCCCTCTTCCTTTGCTGCTCCCTCTGCTTGTGCCCTCTCTCTCTCTCAAATAAATATATATTTAAAAAAAGGAAGAAAGGATAAAAGAAAGATCAGAGCAGAAATAGAGACCAAAAAAAACCCAAAAGATCAATGGAATCAAGAGCTAGTTCTTTGAAAAGATAAAGTTGATAAACATGTAGACAGTCTCATCCAGCAAAAAAAGAGAGGACCCAAATAAGATCAGAAATGAAAGCGAAGTACCAACCAACACCACAGTAATACAAATGATTATAAAAGACTACTACAAAAAAATTATATGCCAACAAATTGGACAACACAGAAGAAATGGATAAATTCCTAGATACATATAATCTTCCAAAATTGAGCCAGGAGGAAAGAGATAATCTGAACAGTAATAAAATTGGATTGGCAATCAAAAAATTCCTACTAAGCAAAAGTCCAGGAACAGATGAATTCTACCAAAAATTTAAGGTATTATTACATATTCCCAAAAAACAGAAGAGGAAGGAAAGCTTCCAAACAAGGTCAGCATTTCCTAATACCAAAACCAAAGACACAACAAAACAACAACAAAAAACTACAGGATGATGACCATAGATGCAAAAATCCTCAATAAAATGTTAGTAAACTGCATTTAATAATGCATTAAAAAGATCATTCACCACCATCAAATTGGATTTATGCGAGAGAAGCAAGGATGGTTCAATATTCACAGATCAATGAGCCTGATAACACATCAACACAATAAAACACTTGACAAAATTCAACATCCACTCATGATAAAAGCTCTCAAAAAGTGGGTTTAGTGGGAACATACCTGAACATAATAAATGACATATATCACAAACTCACAACTAACATCATACTCAATGGTGAAAAACCGAGAGCTTTTCATCTGCAATCAGGAACACAACAAGGATGTCCACTCTTGCCACTTTTATTCAGCATAATACTGGAAGTCCTAGCCACAACAATCAGATAAGTAATTTAAAAAAAATTGGCAAGGAAGAAGTAAAACTGTCACTATTACAGACGTACTGTTGATGGTATTATATGTAGAAAACACTGAAGATTTCAGCAAAAAAACTATTAGAATAAATGACTTCAGTAAAGTCACAGGATACAAAAGTCGAGAAATCCGTTGCATTTCTATACACTAATAAAGAGAAGAGAATTAAGAAAACAGTTGCATTTATAATTATACCAAAAAGAATAAAATAACTAGAAATAAACCTAACCAAGGGGGTGAAAGACCTGTACACTGAAAACTATAAAACAGGGGTGAAAGAAATTGAAGAGGACACATACAAATGCAAAGCTATATCATGCTCATGCATCAGAAGAATATTGTTAAAATGTCCCTACTACCCAA
Source organism: Ursus arctos (assembly GCF_023065955.2). Classification (NCBI taxonomy): domain Eukaryota; kingdom Metazoa; phylum Chordata; class Mammalia; order Carnivora; family Ursidae; genus Ursus; species Ursus arctos. Next base: position 43,614,120 of record NW_026623100.1, on the reverse strand, counting down.
AATGTTCATACTACCCAAGGCAATCTACAGATTCAATGTAATACTTACATTAGCATTGTCACAGAACTAGAATAAATAATTTTAAAATTTGTGTGGAATCACAAAAGACCCTGAACAGCCAAAGCAGTATTGAGAAAGAACAAAACTAGAGGTACCAAAATTCCAGACTTCAAGGATTACTACAAAGCTTTAGGAATCAAAACAGTATGATACTGACATAATAATAGACACGCAGATCAATGGAAAAGAATAGAGAGTCCAGAAATAAACCCACACTTATATGGTCAATTAATGACAAAGGAGACAAGAATATATTAGGAAACATATCGGGGAATATATTGGGGAAAAGATGATCTCAATAAATGGTACTGGGAAAACTGGACAGATATATACAAAAAGAATGTAACTGGGCCACTTTCTTACACCATACAGAAAAATAAACTCAAAATGGATTAAGGGACTAAATGTGAGACATGAAGCCATAAAAAGCATAGAAATATAAGGGGTAATCTCTTTGACATCGCCTTAGCAACATTTTTCTAGATAGGTCTCCTCAGGCAAAAGAAACAAAAGCAAAATTAAACTATTGAGACTACACCAAAATAGAAAACTTTTGCACAGCAAAAGAAACCATCAAAAAAAAAAAAAAAAAAAAGGTAACTTACTGAATGAGAGAATTTGCAAATATAGATTTTCAATATTAACCCCTTATCAGATATATTAAAGAACTTATACAAGTCCACACCAAAAAAACAAAAACATTGATTTAAAAATGGGCAGAGGACCTAAACAGACATTTTTCCACAGAAGACATACCGATGGCCAACAGACATGAAAAGATGTTTAATGTCACTTATCAGGGAAATGCAAATCAAAACCACAATGAGATATTAGCTTACGCATGTCAAAATAGCTCAAATCAAAGAGACAAGAAATAACAAGTATTAGCAAGGATGTTGGAGAAAAGGGAAACTTCATGTACTGTTGATGGAAATGTAAATCAGTGCGGCCAATTTGGAAACAGCATGGAGATTCCTCAAAAAATATACAAATATGATTTGATATTTCTACTATAGGGCATTTATCCCCCCCAAAAAAACGCCCCCGAAACACTAATTCATATGTTTATCACAGCATTATTTACAACAGACCTAAGATATGGAAGCAACCAGAGTGTCCATGGATTAATGGATTAAGATGATATATATACATACAATGGAATATTAGTCATAACAATGGATGGGATTTTGCATTTGCAACAACATCCACAGAGCTAGAGAGCATTAGGTGAAGTGAAATTAGTTGGAGGACAAACACGATATGACTTCACTTACAAATGAATACATAAAAAAAGTAGGAGCAGACCCAAAAATACAGAGAAAAATCTGGTATTTTCCAGAGGGGCATAGTTAGGAGGAAGGATGGGTGAAATGGGTGAAGGGGGGTGGGAGGTACAGGCTTCTAGTTATGGAGTGAATAAGTCATTTGGATGAATGGTACAGCATAGGGAATATAGTCAGTGATATGATAATACCATTTTTGTATGGTGATAGATGGTGGCTATACTTGTAATAAGCATAGTATAACAGAGTTGTCCAATCACTATGTTGTACCCCTGAAACTAATGTAACAGTACGCATCAATTATTCATCAATTGAAATAAATAAATCAATTTTAAAAAACAGATTAAACACACTTACCATACCAACTATGGGCCTTCTAAACCACGCCCTCCCATAAAAGGCTGTGTTTTAAGAACAGTATATTAATATCACTTCTCTCTTATTATCATAATTTCTCCTCACATAATTCATAAAGGATGATAAATATAATGCAGAAAACTGTTAGACACATATGTAACTGGATAAAATAATTCACTATACAACCTAAAATTAACTCTTCTTTCATTAGAGAAATGAGAATTACAAGAAGAAGAAATGGATATCATTATTCAAGAGCTCATAAAAGGTCTTCAGTATAATGCGTAGTAAAACCAGTAATTTTAATTAAACTAGTTTTAAATTTGAGCAGTTATTCCCTAGCTTTTTATAATTGAATACATTTTTCTGCCTACTCTGAAGCATTTTTTGAGTAGACATAGAGCAATACCCTCCAAATCTTTTTCTTTCTTCCTGGTCACTTATTTTCCCATTGTGAGATGTAAACCCACTACAATTTTATCACATATTCAAATAATTTCCAACACTGTCACAGATTTAGGTAGAGGTTTCCTATCTTTAGTTCAGAACACAACTCAGTTAGTTGTAACCATTAAATCTTTAACTTTCACCTAGATACCACTTCGGGTTCTTGCAAGAGTTGTTACTTTCACAAAGATGATTCGTGACATTTAGAGAATGATCTAAGCTGATCTGCAGTTTTCTTATTGACTCTTCCCAACATTCCGAGATAGCAAGGGCTCTATGATTAACTCCACCTCTCCCTAAAACCTGCTCCTCCTATAGTCATTGGCAACACAGTTTTTCCACCTGTTGAGGTTAAAAACCCAGAATCTTACGTTCCATATCTTATTCTCTTAGATCTAGCCTCCAATCTGCCATCATATCTTGGCAACAGCATTTTTGAAATCTATCCTTTTGACCTCACCTACTCTACTGTTACCACAAGGCCCAGTCATCAGGATCTCTTGCTGCATTGTTGCAGTATCTTCCTCTAACTAACTTTCTTGCTTCTCATTCCCTTTCACTTCTTTGGTCGTGTGTGTGTGTGTGCATGCACAGTTTGCCAACATAGAGGAGCACATCATCAGTTTTTGCTGTAGTGTTCAACGATTCACTAGTTGAGTATAACACCCAGTGCTCATCACAACACGTGCTGCTTGGGCTATTCTTAGAAGCCAGAATGATCCTATTAAATGAACTCAAATAATGTCCCTTTTCTTCTTAACACTGTCCTGCAGTCCCCCATTTCAATACGGGTAGAATCCACAGCTAGTAAAGTGGTCTTCAAGGTCATATAATCCTATCCCCAATTGTTCTGATTTTTCCTTTGTTCACTCCACTCCTAAATACTGATCCCTTGCCCGTTGCTTAGACAGACCAGTCATGCCCAGACTTGATATTGTCTCTGCCTAAATGCTCTTCCCACAGACACTACAAGGCTTGGTCCCTCATCTCCATCAGATCTTTGATGAAATACCTACATCTTACTGAAAACTTTCCTTTTCAAATTGCATCTCCATTCCCACCCTATTCTCTTACTTTGCTATTCTTTCCCTGTTTTATTATTTTTTCATATAGTCATCACCATCTAACAAATATTTTCTTCTGGGTTTGCTATCCCCCACCCCATGCTACATCCCAAACACCTGCAACTGTGTCTGCCAAATGGGTATTCCCTAAATATTCGCTAAATATTATTGAATAATTGCAACTTTACAGATGAGGAAATAAGAGATGACAAAGCTTGTCGTAAGACAAACTAGGGCACAGTGTCTATTATAGTACAGCCAACTCTCCATACCTTCCACTTATTCATTCTTCCATGGAAGAGTACCCAAATAATGATATTGGCAGGAGAGTGGAATTTAGGGACATAATGGACCTTAGCTAAACTGCTACACAAATCTTAAGACCTCTTCCTCTTACTGTGCTTCACTGGTACAATCAGGATCATCCTTTGCTCAGAAAACATCCACAATCTAATTCTTTGTGTTTATTGCTTTCTGTGTGCAAAGTACTGAGTTTTCATTAAAGATCATCTCCCTCATTAATAGTACCAGCATCTGTGAGGCATGACTTGTGTTTGGTACATATAACCCTGGTGTTTTAATACATAATCTCTAAGCCACAAAAAAATATGAATGTATATGGTACAAACCACCATCCATTATGTATGAGGAAACAAATACAGAAAATTATTTTGTGACCTTGGGTTCACAAAATTCATATCTGATAGAAACGGGCTTCAGTCCATGTGACATACAACATCCAGTCTTCTTTGACCAGGTGAATCTACCATAGTGTGTTCCTGCTCTGAACTCTGTTCCTGGCTATTGGTGACATCATAGGGCTAAGCATGAGTTATGATGTGTTCTAATTATTTTCAAGTGTGAGTCATGTGACCAAGCAGTAATGAGGTGAATTTCCCTAAGCCAAAAAGGGAAAAAAAAAATCACACTAACTTCTAATCTTGCAATTATGATTCACATGAGATATGAACTAGGCAAGAAGCAGGGACATCATCCAGTTACTCATTTTCTTGCCAGCTTCTAAAGTCATCTACATGTTCAAAGAAAACTTGATTAAATACAACCTATAATTCTCCTTTCCCCTAGCCACCATATATACCACTTGCTATTTATTCATAGAATATGAAAAGACTTTATTCAAAAGTTCTACAACTTAGCTTTTTACTTCACCATATCATGAGTACTGATATGATGTCCGTCTGACTGATACAAATTTTAAGAACCTAATATGTGTTAGTTGCTACCATCATCTACACCACCTGACACACACTATTTCCTGTTATCTCCTGCTCAACAACTAGTTCAACTACTAGAAGCAGCAACATCTTACGTTGCAAAAAGCACAAGACTGCCCATCAGAGAAACTGGCTCCAACCTTGCCTGTGCTAACCACTGACTGTCAAAGTTTTGGACACTACAGTAACCTCTCTGAGCTTCTATTTCTTCAGCTATAGAGATATAATACTTTCGCCAGTCATTGAGGTCCAAGTGAGAAAATAAACTTACAACACTTTTTTAAATTTTAAAAAATGTCAGTATAAAGTATTACTAATAACATGATACCTTTTGGGAATCCTTTTAGAGTATTTATCATAAGTTATTGGATCACCTGGGTAACTTAGGCCTAAGGAACTCTGCACAGGTAAAAGTATTTTAATAAATGCCCACGGTAGTGTGAGAGCATCATAAGCCCAAGGGAGACAAGAACAAAGTACTTCCAAAAGGAGGTAAGCTTTCTTCTTCCATCTGACAGTGGACATTGCTAGGGATAAAGCATGGCTGGGGCAGTCTAGTTAAAATTCCACTTTTCCCATGTGTGGGGAATGGTCAGGGAATAGGATTCTCAAAAGAAATATAACACAGGGACCTTCTGTTTGGGATCCAAAAACTGGCTGTGGAATGCAGTCCAAAAAGATATACAGATTAGCCAAAAAATAAAGGTAAACTATTCTTGCAATAGGACGGCTAACTCATTCCTAGAGCCGTCCTTAGTGATTCCAGCTCAATTTTGGTTACATTCCTTGCTAGCATCAGATAGTTAGTTACTTATTTGCTACTTTGTCTTCAAAAGCTTTGTATTATGTGTGAAAGTATTATCTCCAGAGCTAGGCTTCTGGATATATATAAACAAGTACTTCCTGGCCCTTTACTGGTCATGTCCTCCACAGAGCTAGTACTACATAAGCCGTATTGGGATTTGGTATACATATCCCAGTGTTTAGTCAGTTGAATGACAGATTCGTAGTTCAGGCTGCCTCTTAAATTGACCTATAAAAGGCCAGCCTACTGATAAAAGTTGATTGATAACTTCTGTTTACTGGGTTAATATAATCTGGATATTTTCCAGATTCAATACATATTGAGCATCCAAACCAATTAGATCTTTCCTGTATGTTACACCACTTAATCCTCACGCACACAAAAAGATTTTTATTACTTTATTCCCACTACCTAATAGATGAGGGAACTGAGGCTTAAATGCTAGCTAATAAGACAGTTACCGGAAATACAAGGGCGTGACTTCTGCTCCCGGTGGATTTAGGAATATACTACAGCTCCAACGGCTTTCGAATAAGAATAAAAGCCATTTAAAGTAGTTCCCCTGAGAAGCCGGGATGCTTCCCCTTACATACGCCTGCCAGGGAGTGGCCTGCTTTGGAACCTTATCATCTGTTTCTCCTGGAATGACTGTACTTTAGGGGAAATGCAGCAAAAGCACCAGAGGATTCCCCTTCAATCTAAAACTGGAAATATGATTTGGTTAAAAAAGAACATCTATGGATGGACAACATATTGTATGTTTCCTTGCAAAAGAGGTTGAACTATGCAAGAAACTTTCAAAAACCACAGATTAAAGAACAAAGCATCCTCAAAAGACTGGAAATGCATAACAGTATTGCCAAAAATCACAGAAAAATATTAGTGGTTCCTTTGAAAGAAAGCTTCAAATCTATGAAATTGGAAAACTTCTCGGAAAAAAAAAGGACTCCACAAACTTTCACGAAAATGACAACTTTTAACCACTGAACAAAGATAAACCTTAAAGGGTTAGAGAGAGTCTGATACAGTATCTTGCCCCTACCAAAAACCATACTTAATATTAAGATGAAAGCTTCCTCAAGGCACAATCCCTATCTTAGAGTCCCTGTGAATCTAGCCTTTGACAAAGTTAAATCACCTCCATATTTATTATAAGATGTAAAGGCTACCTCATTATTTCTTTACCTGATAGACTAAAAACTGCCAAGGCAAATTCTTCAAATGCACCACAGCTACACCTTTGAAAGAAGGAGTGATCTCTGTTATATCTGGAGTCGCCACCTATTAGAGCTCTCCAAACTTCTTTTAAAAAAATTAATGCTAAGCTATGAAACTGTTTCTACCTACAACTTGCTTGGTTTCAAAGGCTCACCCGCTAATTTCAGCATTGCCAGATTTACTCATTATAAATATTACCTCAAAAACACCTGCATAAGTCATTTGAATTTCAAGACCATTGGCCTGATGCACATCTTAATACTATTTTGTTAAGGAAAAAATACAAACTATTGCTTTTTTTCATATTTTAAAAAATGCACTTGTTATAAGGATTAAAAATATATATAAAGAATGGCTAAATATATAATGATATGTGAAAAGGATTTGTTAAAAAAGTGCTGTAAAAACAACTGAATTATTTTAACCTCAAGACCCTTGTTTATAAAAAGCAAAAAACTGAAGAAATTTTGCCTTGTTTAAAATTTCTTTCGAGCAACATTCTCATCAAAGCCCTTAATTGCCTTTCATAATAGAAATGCCTGCATCTCTAAGACAGGAAGGTTTGGGGTAAACAAAAAGAGAGGTGGATAGAGACCTTTAAAACGTGTATGAAGGCTATGGCCAGAGGAGGATTGTGATGGATTCTCAGGAATCTTGTCTCTAGGAAAGTGCATATCCACACCCTGCTGCCATGCTGGGAATGGGCATTTGGCAGATGAGGCTGGACCATGTTATCGGTCATCTTCTACCCTTCCAGAAAGGAAGAAATAAAAGACTCCATTTCAAATAGTATGTACACTCTAGGTGAAAGGTCAAGATCAACTAGATCTAGAGTTCTCATCCAGGGGCAATTGTCCCTGTACCCCAGGATACATTTGGCAAGGTCTGGAGACATTTGATCGTCACTATTGGAGAAGGAAAGTTGCTACAAGAATCTATAGAGGAGATGCCAGAGATGTTGCTGAATATCCTGCAATGGACAACTGCAACCAGCTCTCCACAGCTGGGAATTAGCCAGGCTAGGCTAGACTAAAACAGCTAATGCAGCAAGCCAAAAAGGGTTTTCTAGGCAAGGGTCCAAACAGACGTCAAGTACCGGAAATGTTTCACCATAGCTCATAAGGATCTCTTCCCTCCACTTCCTAGACCAGTATTTTTCAAGGTGTGATCCGTGAGTCCTCTGCATCAGAAACATTTAGGAATAGAATTACATGTTCCTGATCTCAGATGTGGTATCAGAACTGTGGAGGTAGAGCCCAGAATTCTCAGAAAATTTTTATTTGCTTCCCATGTGATTCTTCTATAGATTGTAACGTAAGACTCACTACTTCATTTCTCTTTAAGGTCATTCCCTTCTGTACTGTGAATTATCACCCCTCTGTGAGTGATTTCTCCAGGACTCCCAATGACAAACTAATGGAATCTCAATGAGGGTACAGACCTTGGCTGGTTATTCACTACTGTACATCCAGCTGTTAACTGGAGTAGACATGATGAAATAAAACAGGTAGCACCTACATCATCAAAAAGAATATCATCTTTTGGCAGAGACAAGATAAGGAAAAATTAAGTTAGCTACCTATTTATTCAGTACTTCTCCATTCTGTACACCGCGCTAAATGTGTGACACACATCAACGTATTTAACCCTAACAACAACACACTGAAGTAGATACTAATATCATTCTCACTTTGCAACTAAGAAAAATGGGGCTCAGTGAAGTCAAATAACTTGCCCAAGATCACAAAGCAATGGTGGAAGTCAGAATTCTATGTGTTCCATTTAATGGAGGGTATACATGGGCAAGAACGACCACTCCATGCCTAACTCTCCCATTTTTTCAGGTTCCTCGTATGATGTAAACAGAAACTGTTGGGGTAGGGGGACAGATGTTCCTGGGAAGTCCCCCTGAAGGGTGCTAACACAGCTTGGAAGCACACCATTTTGCCCTTACATTTATTTTCTTCTTCCTGTATGGAAAACAGGAGCACAAGCAGTCATCTTGGACCGAAAGATGCACTTGAGAGTAGAGGCCTCACACTAAGTAGAGCAGACCATAAATCAGAGGTACTCTGAGTCCCTGATGATTCTGAGCTGCCTATATTGGCCCTGAACCACATATAGACTTAGTCTATATGACAGAGAAATAACTCTCTCTTTGGAGGTTTTATCATATGAAGCTGAATCTATATCTAATTAAAACATGTGAAAGACTGTACAGATTGTTAATACTATTATTGGGCGTTAATAATTTAAGATAATTAAAACACAATATTTCACATCTAGATATAATTAACATTTTAATGTATCATAACCTTTATGTGGGAAAGCAAATGAAATGAAATCTGTCACTGAGGCCCTTACTCTCAAATTCCTTTTTTAAAATACATTATTAATTTAATTCAGCTATTCTGTAAGAAATTTTGTATGTTTCTATGCCATAATCTTAAAGAACGGTCTATGTAATGTACTAGAAAATTTAACAAAGTTACAAAGGAATTAAGTAAGCTAGAAAAAAAAATCAGGAAGCTGATTTATTAAGCACACATTATGTGCTTATTGCGCAAGGAAACAGGGAAAAAGTCAACATTCAGACACATTCCCCACCCTTACGGAGTTTGCAGAGAAGTTGGGAGAGATATAATTAGATAAGTTCTTACATTGCAGAGTCCTACTAGGAATAACAGAACACATCATGCTGTGGGAGAATGTCAAGGGAGGCTTCTTGGAAAGAACTATAGTATGTCAGCCACTAACTTTGTGACCTCCAGGAAGTTACTTCAATTCTCTGAAATTCATTTTCCTAATATCTTTAATGGGGATGACAGTGTTTCCTCCAAAGGATAACTGTTAAAAACATTGCATACTGCACTTAAAATACTTAGCACAGCGCCTGGGACATACTGAGCCCTCACTGCATCTTAGCTAGTATAATAATGTCATTTACTACAGGCGGTTGTCCTATTGTCCCTCTAAATGTATTGCTATTCTAATTTATAAAGCAAAAACAAAAGCCCAGAGATTAGGAATGTTGCCTAATATCACCCAAATTGTAAAAGAGTTAGTTTCCAACTTCACATCTAACAGCAATACATTGCTTATAATTTTACCATCTACCTTAAGAGAACACAGTGTACTCTACCTTATTTTTCACATATCTGACATCAAAACCATGTGGCTGTTACTGTTCTAAGCTTGACTTTTATTCATGTAAAATGGAAGGCCTTATTCAGGTAAATAATTTTGCCTGGCACATCTTCTAAGAACCACTCAAGATTATGTTTGCCTGGGTTGGTGTGATACGGGCAGTAACAGAGCTACACATCCTTAGTAAAAAAATACCTAAGAATTTTTTAAAAAAAGATCTTTAGGTCACCGTGCCAAAATCAATTTGCCCAATCAATGGCAGGCACTGGCATTCTACCAGTCAACTGCTTCTAGTATGTGACAGGATCACCATCTCTGCCACAGCAATCACTGCAATTATATGCACAGAGGTGAGTATGGGGAGAAAAGCAAGGTTCCCTATCACTGCTTGACTTCTAAACAAAGTTCTCAAAAAACAAATACAGGAGATTCTGGCAATCTGAAACAGGAGAACTGCGTGCAAAACAGTTAGTTAGAGGGTTGAATCCAAAATGGACTTTCCTTGCTGTGATCTGAGGGCTACCTTCTTCCAGATCAGGGTTCATTCTCATGTCTTAGTCAAATGTAAAATAACTCTCTAGTGCCTTTCTCTTCTGGCATCTTTGAACACTTGTGTAACTTTTACATAGACTGATGGGTAGAAGCTAATAGTTGTTGTCCCTGAAGAAAAGGAGAGGAAAAAAGTCACTTCCAAATGATTGTTGATTTAGACATATAGTTAGATAATTCATATTTTTCAACATAGACCATCTAGATCAGGCTCTATATTGGCATGAATGTTTGATTTTTCCAGTCATGATGGTAATGCTAATATATACATTTATTTCTCTTTCAAAAAGTTCCCCTAATTAAAATGTAAAAGTAGCCAAATAGTTCTACCAAAAATACACCCAGGAATAAATACTGCTCTGGACTGTTGGAAAACAACTTAGTCCTGAACTTCATTAACTCCTTGTATTGGAGCATAAAAATTAAAGATGCAAGACGGTCCCTTAAATGTTTGTAGTCTCATGCCTTTCCTTCAAGGAGATGTTAATAACATCACTTGGCAATTCTTTACACATAATAATCACCATTCTTATAAAGGTTTTTATGCTTAGTCAAAATTTAAGCCAATTTTCTCAAGAACGTTCTTATATTACCTTTAAATCCCATTTTTCCCAAGCCTTTTATTCTTAATATTTAATTCTTTTTTTTCCTGAAGCTTTTTCTAAGAACACAGAAACATAATGAGTCAGTTTTGTTGCCTTGTAGAGATTCTAAAGCCTGGGGGTAGGATGGGGTAGTGAGTTACAGATTTTAAGAACGTACTCTCCACAATCCTGATTTTAACAGGTCTGCATTTTAGCCACAGTTCTGCATTTTAGCCACAGTCTCCTCCCACCACTTGATGGGTTTGGCATGCAGATGATCCTTCGATCATTTTGAGAAACACTCATTAAAAATCAGAATGGGTCAGAAAAATTTCTTTAATATCCAGACCCCACTTTTTACTTGTCAAACTTCCAACTCCACTTTTTACTTTTCTCCATCTTTCCACGCATCTCTGACATTTTCAGGTCCAACCAGCACAGTACACATCTACACCTCAAAATTATGGGCATTCTGTTCCTCTCCTGAGCTAATCCTTTCTCTCCTCTTCTACCTGGAAAACTCTCATCTACTTATTCATGAAGGTTTAAAAAAATATCACCCCCTTTATGAAGTTTCCCCTTCCCCCTTCTCTTCAGGAATGCCCATATCACCTTGTATATGTTTCTGTTACAGTGATTATTATAACTTATAATTACTGTTATAGTTATTGATCATGGGTCTGTTTTCCATGCTAATTCCATGTCCATTCAGAGGACAGTGAATATCACATATTATTTACCCAACAAACACTTGTTGAATTATAATCTGATACTAGAGTCACCCCTAGAAGTGCCAGCATTTGTCATTGTTCTTTGGAGACAGACATGATTCTAATATCTCCAACTTCCTTTAATAATTTATACTGTTTGACAAAATTTTATCTAAGTTCTACTTGAACTTTTTTGGGAAAAATTATTTCTAAGAGAACACAGACTGATCATGCTATTTCATCATTCCCATATATACAAATTTTGCTTTTTGAAAGTGATTTCCTGAGATGGTATATTCTATATTTCCTGAGATGGTATATTCAGGTATATCCTGAGCAGGAGCGAGGCCCTGAGATGGTATTTCCTGAGATGGTATATTCCTGAGATGGTCATGATAGGAAATTAAGAAACATTTTGCTGGATGATGTAAACTAAGTCTTTAGAATCTGGGATTCTAACGGTGAAAAAGCAGTTCGACTCATGGAATTCCAGTCTATTAGAAAAGCCAAAGTAATAACTTAGAAGGAATATAGATGGCAAGAAATACAACAAATAGTGCTGTCTAAGTGATGCAAAGTATATACTGCAAATCATCTATGAACCTACAGCACCAAAGCAGCTTTCAATCATAAGTGTGCTTTGTTGTCAATGTGGGCAAATCATGCCCAAATGAATACCCTCTTCCCAAGTGCACTGGGGAAGGAGACTTACATAATCATGTGAGCTTTTAGTGTTTAAACCTTCTCAACATTGGCTGTTTGAGAGCAAAGTCTGACGTTATTCCTGCTCAGTACACAAAGAACCTTCCATTTGCTTTGGAAAATTGTCCTGCTTACATGGATTCTCTAGCTTATGTACATTTCTTCACAGTCATCAATATTTCTAAATATGTCAGTGGTAACATAATCCCTTTCCACTTTTGTCAGAAAATCAGAATGTCTCACAGCTAGAGTCTCCTGTCCCTAATTCCTTCCCTTTATTTCTCTTCTGCTGTTGTGGTTGCAAGTGATGATATGACCTTTTGTATGACTGAGAAAATGGCTGCCTGATTACATCTTAATAAATAATCTTTGAATTTCACTCACTTGCAGCAGGCTCCTCAACTCTTGTAAACAGGAATATCATCTATTGTAGTCAGCAAATGATTAAAGGGAAGGGCTCAGGAAAGGTATGGGGCTGGATTATACGCAAATATTTTGATGTGTGGCTTTGACACATGGCATATCTAAACACAAGAGCTCCTCTGCAAGATTTACAGTTCCATGATCTTGATGACCTGAAATGCTCCCCTGCTCTCCTTATGTGCAATGACACAAATTTAAACCACTGTATTCCAAGTGAGCTGAAGCTCTCAGATTCTCAAAAAGCCTTCCCAGAGCAATCCAATGTACCCAACACCACAGGGATATATCTCAGTTCTTAGACATGTACTGTCTTCACCCTTAAGTTGACACCTGGCATGTGTCTAGACACCCAAAAAGGTTGCATACTCCCCAAGAGCAGGAGCGAGGCCCTATATGTGTTCTATTCCCTGTAACACATACCTTAATACCCACCAAGTCCCTATTTATCAACTCTTACCAACACCACAAAAGAATTCCTATAATACTGCAAAGTAGTTTTTAATTTTTCATTCCCAGTGATATCCAGATCCATCCATTACCTAGTAGTTAAGGATTTCTTTTAATCTCAAAATATTAGAACAACAAAATTACAGAGTTAAAAAAGCAAATCAATCTTCCAAATCAACACGCAGCTAACTATCACAGGTTTGATACTGTCCATTTAAAAGAACAGAGCCCACTTGTTAACCAAATAACACTACATCAAATACAGGGTACATTCTAAAACCTACTTTGGACTGAAATTTTCTTTCCAGTCTATAGAATGCTATGTCTCATACAAAAACAACGCCTCATCAACTATTCAGTCTTTTTCCCATAAACAATTTCTTAAAAAATATATTATAAAACCATACAATTTCAGAGCAGGGTACCTTAGGATTTCTCTTGTATATCATCAATCACCATTTTACAATGAGAAAACTGAGGCCCAAGAGATCTAATTTTCTTTCAGTTACCTAATTAGTCAATGACAGAAATGGAACTACTATTACCAATGTGGAGACCCCAAATTAATTCAACTTCTATTACACTTCATGGTTTTATTTATAGCACAATATAGAGTACTTTTAAATTAGAATTTTAATACATACAAATGAATTAAAAAAATGAACGCCACTATAAATGAAACATGCACATGAAGATAAACAAGTGCATGCACAATGCATTCCATGATAGACTCTCTGAATTTGCACAAGTGCACAACACAGCTGTTCTTAACTCACGAAGTTAAAGATGATTGTATTCCAAGGGTTTGTAAAATATGAGCATTTCTTACCTGGCAGCTGTATGAGAGGTTGATAAAAGACATTAAACACTTGAGCTATAGTTAGACATCAGAGTTTTCAGGCACTCAAGGTTTCCTTCTATCTGGGTTTGAGGGGTCTAGAATTTTTAAAAGAAGGTAGGCCAAAGACTTGAGAGAGATCACCCAATACGTAAGACTTTGGCATTGTTACCCACATTGTAATATTAAGTCGACTATAGGTGATTTTCACCTAAGTCTTCCTATTGGCCAGTTATGGCTCTATTTTTCATTATTGTACTTGAAATCTCTACCATTACAGTCACTTCTTAAATTAGAAAGTGTAGGTGGGAAAGTCACTTCAGAACTTGCCATGCTGCTCCACCAGGTAATGAAAAGAACAGGATTAGCTCTAGCGCTTTTGAGCTCATAAGAATGGGTAACTTGGCAGGGCAGGAGGGAGAGAGGTTTCCACAAGTAATAGAAAAGCTAATGATTAGAAAGGACTCTTCCTTTCAAACTGCCTCTGATTTTCCAACACCAGTATCCACACATAGTTAGTTAAATAGGAATGCACACTTTGAAGAAAATGAATGATATTTTCTTAACATATTTCCTAATACCCATGATCCACACCAAGAAGCTTGTTTTCCTACCCTATGAAAACTAACAGGGCCTCACATTCTGATGGTCAAACCCTTTTAAAAACATCCACCCTGATGGTTCAACATCCTTTAAAGATTTAACCACCTCCATGAACTTCCTTTGCCCTTTTATATAAAAGCTGACATCTTGACAGTTTTAATAGGTACCCTGGAGAGAATAAGGAAAGTGGAGGAAAAATGCTCACTCCAGTAGATTTTTTCTTTCTAAATACTAAGGCATACAAAAGAATTAATCAGTATTATAGAAACCCAAATGAAACAAAGAACAGTGACATCTCACAGCTCTTAACTACGAAGAAATCCTACAAAACAGCATCAGTGTTATGACATACAACATCAACAAAAAAGTTAGCATATTTGGTTGCGACATTTTGAAATGGCTGCACCCTTAATCTTGCAAGAGTGGTGACTCCTTTGTTTTAAATATTTTTTTCTTTACGTTAGAATGTTTTCATTTGTTTACATCAAAACCAAGTTTATTAATTCTTTATGTATCAGTTTCTTCACAATTTTACCCCACAGTTTTAAAAGAGCAGACCGATTCTCTGGGCCAACACCAGTAAAGGATATTTTGTGACCCTGTAATCTTTCTAATGAAGAAGAACACATTCTCTTAACTAGCCTTCCTTAAAGAAGCTCATCAAAGGACTACAGAATGGGTTCATTCCACATATGCAATGACTTTCAGTCCCAATGGGAAGAAAGACTAAGAAATAAAGGAATGAAATACCATTTCTACATCTCAAGTTCAGATCATGCTTGAAGAATATATCTGTGCTCTGGAATTCTCAAATCATACTAAGAATAAATAAGTAGATCCTTTGCCCAAAGTTGGTTAATAGTAAGTAAAGAAGACTTTGAATGGTCACATCTTTACTTCTTTGAATCCCCATACACCTGCTTTCAAAATTAATGTTTACAATGAGACAGATTACATTAGAAAGCAAAGTTACTCACCATGGAGGAATCACTGCTTCCACTCCCGATCGGAGCTCCCTCAGCACAGGTTGGGAGGTGGGTAGAAAGTTGACTAGCCCTGCCCCCATCTATGACATCACAATCTACCTCATAAAAGGTAGTGAAAGTGCTCTGAACTCCTGTCTGATTTCCGAGAGATACAGAAAAGAGTGAGTGAGAGAGAGAGCAAGAGAAAAAAAAAAAAAAAAACGTACCCTATTGGGAAGGGATTAGGGAAGTGGAAGAGGGAGTGGGTCATTGGGAGAAAGAGGCATATGAAGGAATTAGGTGCTGAAAGAGATATGGGTGGGCATCAGTGATATTAAGCAGCCCGGCCATATGAAATCCTCATTGGCTCTCTTGAACAGATAAATGGACCATCTGGGAGAAGCAGAATGAAGAAGCACCCTGCCTTGTCAGGCATTGTCAGGGACAATCATAGTGGGGTTCAAAGGGGATGAAACCCCTATTTAAATCTTTGAAGATCACCAAGAGAGAAAGCAAGGGCTGCAGCTCTTAAAGCCTGGAACAGTATGTGGGGAATCTCAGATGTCTTTCTTGGAAGTTCCATTGCCCTGCTGTGTGACCTTCATCAAGTTCTTGGCCTCTGCATCTCCAGCCAGTACATGGTACTAAAAGGATACGTACCTCTTTTATTGGAACCACTGAAGAACTAATGCATTCATTGTTGCTACAACTGCAACTCTTTTTACTCTTCCTTTTTGTACCCAAGGAGGGGCTGTGTGACAGGCACATTTTAAAAAGATAAGCCAATAACCAATGCCTATTTCTACTTCTTATAATGTTACCTTCAGCATAAAATATGTCAATCGTGACTAGGTTTTCTGTGTGTACTGAATATAACATATATCTAAATGGGGTTATTAAACCCCACTTTCAAAACTGGAGAAAAATCAAATGGGAAGATTTCTATAACCTTATGGTACCTACACTGCCACTGTCAGAGGTCAAGTTTAAGTGACCCAGTGATGCTAACTGACCAAACATTTGTGTCACATGCAGTAAAGCTATAAAGCTATAGTCATATAGCTTTATTTAACCTCTGAGTCCATTTGGGGGATGGGGGTGTAAAACAGACAAGATGGGAGAATAATATGGAGAACACAAAGGTCTTTTTTTTAAATGGAGATTTAGAAGTTAAAAACTATGAACTACTCAAAGTTGTTGAGTGGGTAGTATGACAAAACAAAAAAGGGTGATATTGAAGAGCAGGGAGATCCTGAAACCATCCACACAGAAGCCAGATTTTTATCTGCCTGGTGGGATATATGAGAAGTGAAACCCACTCTTTCCACAGAAAATATTTTAGTAAAAGTAACAGCTTATAATTCATGGCACCATAAATGGGTAAAGCCCAAAGCTTGTAGAAACAAGCAAATAAACCATATTATTTATTGAAAAATTTCTTTCTTATGTTTCAAGCAAATATTATTCTATTTTTAGTCCTGCCATTCTTAGCTCACTACATATGTAAGTGTATTAAATAATCACAATTTAAAAATTAAGCAAAATAGTCAGGTTAGGGAGCATTTTGAAACACAGATGCTACTAAATTCAAACTGATAATGGATTTGGCAACATTACTCCCATCCTTTACTCAAAATAAATGTTAGAGACATTTAAAGAACGTCTTTGGAGAATTAGACAATGGAAAAGAAAAAAAATCTGGCATTTATGAAGAAAAAATAGAATTTTTTATACTTGATGTTTTCTGTACTTATTATAGGAAGCAGTGATACTCTGCATGTTTCCCTGTCTGTATTATTGTATTTCTATTTTCAGTAATTCCAAATCTAAATTCAAATTCTGTATTCAACAGCTTTTTTTCTGTGAGTTTTCACAATTAATGGGTCTATGAAGCCTAATTTTCTTCCTATTTTTACTTTTTGGATCATTGACTCGTTGGCTTATCCTTGCTTTTTTATGCTTTATCATGATCCCATTTGTTTTAGAAATTAGGCATCTCCTGACTTTCCCATTATAGGGAATGTGCTATTCATTTACCATAATTTCTCAGTTTCAAAAATGATTCTTATGTATAGGAAACTTATTTGTGTCATCTCACCTTTCATACAAAATTTAAAGGTCATTATTTTAAGATTACTGATGGCAACTGTCCATTCTTCCAATAAACACCTTAAAAATTTTACTACCCAACAAAGAATGTACACATTTGCCAATGTTAAGGTATCAGAATAAAAATGGAGTTAAACACTTTTTAAATGTTTGAATAAAACTAACTTATAATCTATTGATATTTCTTATTATCTACTGCTTATTTGGAAATGGAGCATGACTTCAGGAACCCAATGCAAAACTAGGCTGCATCGAAAGGATGCAGAATGGTGAACTGTGCTGACTTTTTAGGTGAATTTAGTACGATTGATTGCAATAATGTCTTTAGTTATATTAGTTAAAAAAAATTTCTTTGACACAGAATGCAATGCCAGGATCAGATAATTTACAACTCTTCTTAGGATCTAGCCTCTTGACATTTTTATGAAAACTGTCACTACAATTATGGAGTTGATGCATACTTTCTATGATATCACATAAATGGATGAGTTAGCCTTTCAAGACAAGATATGAAGTGATTGTAAGATTTCACTCAAGAGACCCCATTATTGAAGTCATGGTTATAACTTTATTGTGATCGGAGATGTAGGATTGGTTTCAAAATTTTGCTTGTTGAAAAAAATGTTATTTGACTTAGTGTAAAAGATAAAGAAAAGTTAGGTGGAATAATCTGTACATTCCAAAAGAATAATCTGGAGGTGTATCTATAAAGTAATTAATCGTGGAAGATGTGATCAGGCAGTTGGCAGGCTGACCACAATGTTATTATTGAAGAGAAACATCTCAGCAAGACAGAATCCAAATAATTCTGATAGCAACTGATTTGAACTGGGAATTCCTAGATAAAGAGATTCTATTTTGAGTTTGTTTTATGATAGTGTCTCACATACAGAACACTGGACTTAAAAGAGTACGTGATTCTCATAAGATGATGCTGACTGGAACTTCTCCAGGAACTTCTCTAAGTTGAGAAATAGATATTCAGAAGGATATGGATGAAAGAGGTCAAGATACAGATTGTGCAGATTTGACAGAAGAGCTAGCCAGAGTTCCAGTCAAGTTCATTATCAGCAAGGCATCTGCACAGATGAAGGTATTCAGAGAAAAGCAATAAAATAAGATATGGCATTGATGATGAAAGAAAAGATTAAAGTCTAAGTTAAGTAAGCTTGCCTTCAAGAAAATTGGATTAGGATGAAATATTTGAAATATATTTATTGCCCACGAAGAAAATGACTGTTCGAGATAGAGTAAGACAATATGTTCTGAAGCAGTACAAGAAATCTGAACTAAGAAAACTACACACCGCCCATCCAGAAGTCTTTCCTATTTGTAATATACATGGGCCAGAACATGGAACATATTTCTCTCCTAAGGGCTACAATAAAAGCCATATTTTATAAATCATTTAAATTAAGCTGGAGAAAGCATTCGACAAAATAATCTGTAGGAACAGAATGCAGAAGAAAGTTAAACGCACTTTTATTTCTAGAATATAGTAAACCAAGAACAACAGTGAATACACAGAGATAGCCATCAACAGACACCCTGCTATTCTTGCTGAGAATGCTAAACAGGAAGATGAGAAACTAAATGGAAAAAAGAAAACCCAATGGACTACACAATCTAACAAAAGCACAATGGACAGAAAAATTTATCCTCTTCATGGACATTATTTGCTATTAGAGATAAAGGACTTTGAATACCCTCACCCAACCAATATTCATCACCGTGCCTTTTAAGTAGTTGGAACACCCTAAAAATGTTCAGTGAATGAGAAAATATCCTGATGTGAACAGGAAGCATAACTCTTTGAAGCTCTGATTGCTGGTTTGTCATTAGAAATTAGGAACAACATAAAGAAATGCTAATCTTTTTCTAGAAAAATAGGATTGTCAAAATTTTATTAAATCTAGTACCAAACATAAAATCCTGTCTCAGTTTTGCTATGGAGTCTCTTAATTTCCTTTATTTTGAGTCATCAGAGGTAATGGAAAATTGTGCGAAATCAGTGATGAGATTCCCCAGATAATATTTAGTATGAGATTTTAATATTCATCTTCTCTTATTTATTTTTGTATTTTTGTATCAACTTATTCACATTTTAGCTTCTTTTTCTTCCAACTGCCTTCAGTCCAGGAATTCTTGAGGTATATCCATGTAGGAACAAGAAAAAAAATCACAATGGATTTAGGTAATCAATTCAAAGTAATGTATTTCTTGACTAGAGCTCACAAATCCAAGTGTACACAGGAAAACCAGAAAGCATAAACTAAATGACAGACACTGTAATAAAGGTATTCTATCCAACACTGTGGCTTCCCATAATTATTCAGTTCAATTTAAGGGAACAGTTATTATCTGGATTTGTTCTCACATATTCAAAACTAGTTAAAAATGAGGAGACTGCTCCTACGACACTACTATAGGCATTAGTTATTTAAAATATATTAACAAAGAAAGAACATCTCAGAATGAAATCAGTTATAATAGACAGTATCTCAAAATCAGAATATATCTCATGGGAAAATGTAAGAAACCAGTACTTCTTCCATAGGTTTGCCTGTGTTGCACAGATATCACAAGATATGTATAATTGGTATCCCTCATCCAGGTACCTCCCATGTGTATAATTTCCAAGTTTTCATAAAATATTACTCATCATTGGCTGCCAAACAGTGGTCTGAATATTAACTAAAGTCTAAAACGTTACTTGCTAATAGATTAAGGTATGAATTATTTGCCTTCTTTTTAATTTGAGGCTTTCAAAACTTGAATAGTTTCTAAAACCTAAAGGAATGAAAGTTCACTGACTGAAGAACAAAGTAATGGCACTGACATTTCTGAGGCAGAGACATTCTTCATAAAGCCACTAGCCCCTTCTACTCTGATAAGCAGTCATGAATGCCCTCAAACCAAAATAGAAATGTCTCCGTTTACAAGCTCAGGTGATGCAATCAAATCAATCCATTGAGTAGATACAAGTTAGGTCAACCCATGTCTCCACTTAAGGTAAAAACATTTCTTTGCTTGGTTCATGTTCCAGCTTTGCCACAAAAGAGTCTGTCTTCTTTAAAATGAGACCATTAGAATATAAAGTATTTTTTTCTATGCATAAAGCAAATTGGATAACCAACTGGTTTAATTTCATCAGTGAAAAACTGCTTTTTTTAATGAATAGCTGAATTGATAAGTTTAGGGTCACAGTCACCGAGTATGTAACTAAAGAGCTACTTTTTATAGCAGAGCAATATACCGTCCTCCTTTGCACAAGACTATTTAAATTCAGGGAGACACCTGACAGGTGTGGTACACTAGACTCAAAACTTCCTATGATGCCTGGCACTCAAGGAGATTTTCACTTTTCTTATAAAAATCCCCATTTCCCATTTCTTCCACATGCAATACCTTGAGTTTTTTAAATGTCACTTTTCTAACACTGGGAGAATGAATGTGCACTGAAAAATCACTTCAGGGTTATTTTTCCCTGAAGGTTTGCATAATTAGGGTTGTATAAAAATCAATGACCATGTACACTGATGTAAATGTAACTAAGGAAAACATAATGCAGGAATCTGAACTTAAATGGTTATAGTTTTACTATCATGACAGATTGGGAGGGTTAGGCTTTTTGGAGAAAGACTGAATTATTCAGCAACTCATCTTACTAGTAAAGTATATGCAAAGAACTATGGCCATTCTGCCAATGAAAAATACTTGTTTAATTTTCTTACTGCTACAGATTATTTCCACCATCCTTCCATCCAGATTTATAATCTGAAATTTGTTTTACTCTTACTCTCTTCAGATGTGGACTCTCCTACTGTTCCATAGTTCAGGAAAAGTCTGTTAAACCCAAATACTTAATGGTCTCCCCTCCGGAAAATCTGGAGAAAATTATTTGGAACTGCTATTAATTTCCTGAATACATATCCTTTTTTTTCTTTTTTCTTTTTTTTCAAATGAAGCATAGAAATGCATTTCAGACCCCAAACTGAAATAGCTAGCAATTTAGATCTGTTTCCATTACTACTATACTCTGATCAGTAGAGATAATCAAGAATTGACAACAGACAGAATCGGAATATATATAAAAAAAGACTCTTTCCCCAAATAAGGGTACAAGTTGTACAAAAGTACAAGGCTACACAAATAAGTACAATGCTTGTTCCAATGACTGCTTGAGCCCATTACAAAATACTGACACTATTTTTTATAGATGAAATACAGAATTTTTCAAATAAAATGCAGTTCTCATCTCAATAAATCACATTTTTAAAATATGGAATATAAGTGTATAAAAGTACAATCTATAATATATATTTTAAAATATATAATACATATAGCATTGCACAAATAATTCCCATGTTTTCTTTTCTCTAAACTGTCTTGGATCAGATATGTCACAGTTGTCAACCACTAGTTCAGTTCCTGATTACTGCTTACTCAGGGGGTAAGGGAGTAAATATCAAATCATGAGTATTTGTTGCATGTGTATGTTTGTGCACATGCACATATGTATCTTTGATTATATGCCACAGTCAGGTAGGACTGATTTGACCATTATCAGTTTCTAGTATTGTATGAATGGTTTTCATTTATTACCATGAATACTCATGTTGATTTTAATTGAGTCCAATTTTTTTAATGATGTGAAACATAGGCAATAAAGACTATAACTGACTGCTTATTCTCTAATTTCTTCTTTACCAGTTCAAATCCTACCAGTATCACAAATTATATTGCTCATCTTGTCAAGCTTCTCTCCATAACCCAATTGAGAGGGATTCAGATTTGGAAGGAAAGATTTAAATGGCAAAGAACAATAGTGCCCATTAAGGCAAGTCACTCAATCCCTCAGGAATAGGGTAGGGCTCCATTCCATCAGGCCGAGGACATAGGAAATTAACATTACTCGCCTCCAAACTCTGCTCCTATACTTTGTTAGGTATAAGAAAAAGACATTTATATGCAATATAATCTATTAAAATTGGTAGCATTTTCATATGGAGTCAACAAGAACTTATAATCTGTGTCCTTCTATCTCTAACCTAAACACTGAATTCCTGTCCAAAGTAGGGTTAGTTCCTCTTGCATTCTGGCTTCATTGTTATAGTGATGTATTTGAACTTCAAAAAAAAAAAAATTAGGTGAAACTTTTCAGATTGATCAGAATGCTTGATGTTTACCATCCTACATTCTAAAATTCCACATTAGTGTTTCCAGTCTCATTCAGAAAAATTCAGAAATACAAATGTTAGGGTAGCTAAAGATATCAATGGTTATGGAATGGTTTTTATTTCTCCAGATCCATATGTACATCTTCGTTTTAAAATTTAAAAGAACCCATTAAATCCTCTGAAACCTAGTGAATAAAAATTAAAAACATAACAGATATACAGGTAATATCCACATCATAGCATTGGAATGAACTTGTATTCAAAATATGTTTACATACTTGAAAAAAAGATTGGCTCAACCTCTTTGCCATGACGAATATAATGCTGTCACGTTTAATGGATATTACCTGCACTAAAAATAGTACGCTATGGTTAAGTTTCTCTTTCCTTTGTTTTTTTCCTTCTTTCATGACTCTCCCCTCCTTCCCTTCCCTCCTTTCCTTTCTTTCTTTCCCTTTCCTCCCTCCCTTCTTTTCTCTTCTCTTTTTCTTTTCCTTCCGTCTTTCCTTCCTCTCTTTCTTTCTCTCCTCCTTCCTTCCTTTTTTCTTTTCTTCTTTGAACATTTCTTTTTCCAAAAAGCATGTAAACTAACTTAAGAGATAAACAAACACTAAGCAAATAAAGCCAGTTCATAAACTAATGGATGTTTAATCTTATGGACTTTGGTTTCCTCCACTTTCCCCTTAGCATTTAGCACTGTTAGTTTTTGTTTTTTAATTTTCTCTTCCCCGTTGACCCCCTTAGTAACCATACGAGTGGCATAAGCTGAACTGGCTCACAAACGCATCTTCTACTTTGAGATTTAGTAAGAACAGCACTTTTTTGGCTGGTGAGAAAGACTGAAGCCAGTAACTTTAAAAACAGATCTCCAGCCAGAAAATTAACGGTGCTTCTTAGCAGTTGTGTGAATGAGCACATCACGTATCCGGGATTGCATTATTTTTCTAGCTTGCCCTCAGGATTCAAGGGCTTTTGTACCCACTGTCCTCTTGCCCACGACCTACTGAATTTCCTGCCCCACCCACTCAAGCCAAATGCGATACAACGGAAGCCTTTCCCAGCTTGTACACACAGAATCACATAAAACATACACATGCTAACATGGTACATAACTGTGCACATGTGCGTTTTGCTCCTCATGCTAGCATAAGGCTCTAAAAACACGGTTTTCAGCAATGAAATTCAAATATTTTTTTCTTGGAAAAAATGGGATCTATCCAAATCCCTTATTTTAGGGGAAATTTTGACTACTAACACATATACCTTCCTGGGGGCTTTCATATGTTTCAAAGAAGAAGGCACAACCTTGAATCCCAAGTACATAAGCACATAGGGAAAAAGGAAGGAACATTCAAACATTTTTCTTTTTTTTATTGAATGGTATATTCTAGTAGTTTTTCCTTAAAAATAGCAACTTTGTCATGCCAGACAATAAAATAAATGGGGCCCAAAGCATGGGCACATTTTCTTGGCAAAATCATTGAAAAGTTTGTGTGTATGGGGGTCTTACATTCTTGACTCTTTCAGAACTTTGAAGGCAGTCATTTGTGGCTATTTTGCAAAACGCTGATTTTTTTTTTCTCCGTTGGCCATCAGTGAAGCAGAATGAAGAATAAGATGGAGGCAGAAGTGGCAAAGACAGCAGACTACAGATGCAGGTATGGCACCAAATAGCAATCAAGCTTTGAAAAAATGAGGAGGCCAAGAGCAGGTCCATAACTGAGCAATATATAGCAAACCTTTATAATGCATTTGACTCAGAATTATTATAAAGTTGTATAACATTCCTCTAAAAGAAGCCTTCTCCCATGCAAGGATTTTTGAACTTTGCCAGTAAGACTCAAAGAAGGAAACAGGCTTCTTGATGGTGTTCTCAATCTCAAACACCTCTACAAATGCCAACAGTGCAAGTGATAAAAGCCAGTGATGGTTTGGACTACATCTAAATGAGGAAAGGCAATGGAAATGAGGCTCTGGAAGCAGTGATGAACAATGGGTACTGGGAGGATAATGGAGAGCAACTCTGCCAATCAAATATCGCCTAGATGAGGTTGTGGAGTCTGAGATCCACAAAGATGCTTTGCGCATCCACGTAAATAATAAGATTTGGAAAGTGACAAATGAAAGCACACAAGGCAAGCTAAACAAAAAGCACTCAGTTCCACAGGTGCTATATACAGATGGACATGAAAGCTGAATGGTATGGGAGACTATACCATCGGAGTCTGAAGATAAGAAAGGAAGCAAGGGATATGCAATGTTTTGATCACTTCTTGGCAGAGAGAATCTTGGTAATTACCAACTCAGCAGAAAGGACACATTGCAAGACAGATTGCTCTTGGCTGTTGAAGAATGTTGAAGCAGGATCATTTTGGAAATGCAAAGAGGTGACTATGCTTTGGGAAGAGGCACAAAATAGCCAATTTACTGGACTCTAGGTGAGACTGCATGGAACAGGCTTTCCAGATGGCATCTCCATGCAAGCCAGATCAGCTCTTTTCCCAGCTGTTTTCTGCAAGCCAAACAACATAGAACCTGAAACCTTTGGGTTCAAGAATGATTTTTCCATATATTTTTATCAAATGGTCAAACTGCTGAATTTCTGAAAGGGTCTCAGTAAAGAACTGAGCTTCATGGCTAGTCTGATTCTCATAAGGCATTCACCATGTTGATCACGTTATGTTCCTGGTAATGCCACGCTTAAGAGGCAGCATCATGGTTGACTGGGAAAAGAACTAAAGGTGGCAGAGCCACACTTTGGAATTCGCAAATAGTTTACAATAGATGGCACCTCATGTTCAAAGAAAGGGACAGAGGGAGGAGAAGCCAAGGTGAAGAACCTCAACACATACATTTGGAAATCTTGCCAAGAAATCATAATGCTTCTGTTAATCGAACTTATTTCTTTACATTTGATGAAAGTGGACCAGATACTAAAGGAAACACTGGAGTGACTAAGCAAAGAATACATAATTGTTAGTGTTTGACAACTATGTTAGTTTTTGGCAACAGCACATCAACCTGTATTAAATTTGAATATTTTCTGGCTTTCAAGGGTTACTGATGACCTAGTATGCATTGGAACCTGATGAATGAATTCCTATTGTTTTCATCATCTCTAACATGTGAACACAATCCACACATAGAGAGGCTGGCTCCTGAACAGAAAGTGAAAATTACTAGGACTAACAAAGGGAAATAAACTCACAATGAGTAAATGTACAAAAGCTCCAAATAATTATAATAGTCACAGCTTGGCAATGAGTTTCCAGACTATGAAATTAGTTTTCTTGTGAAGAATGGAGATTTTACAAGGCTAGTATAAACACGGGGTAATTGGAAAATCAAATTGCTCTTTGCGAGTTATTGTAAGGTCTGGAATAATGGTGATAACATTTATTTAAAAAAAAAACCTCCCTATGAATCACTGTAGTTTGGTGTTTTTAGCAGTACTGTTGCCAAGAATGTTTGCCTTGGAAGTACAACAGTGGGAACTTTAATTGTGAAGCCCAAGCCCCGGCTTACCCCTGACACAATGAGCTCTCCTCCCAGATTCTGTACTTCTGCCTTCACCTTGCTGCAGATATTAAGCTGATGGCAATACAAGGCAATTCGTTGAAGGTAGGCTAATAAATCCTGCTTACATGCTGAATCAGGACACTATAAAACATTAAAAAAAAAGTGATCTCAATTAGTAAGTACCCTTCAGTTTCTAATACTTACTATATAAAAGCTGTGAGAAGAAAAGGTTTTAGTGTCATATACCTTCATTACATCCATTTAACTGCACTTCTCTATAGCACATTTTAGGAAGGCCACAGCCAGTAGTTTAGAGTGGTCAGCTCTACTTTGATATAATTCTGTAAAAAGAATACTGAAGATCTTCCAGAAAGTCTTATTGGAACTTCTGTACATGTTTATGAGTAATTTTACCAGTTATCTTCTGAACTGTTAAGGAAACTAAATATTCTCCAGGTTTTTTCCTAGTAGCCCATCCAACATTCACCATGTGTAGTTATTTTAATATGGACAACCAAAGCAATGGAAGCTAGAACGAAATCACTCTGGGTAGCAGTCTCTCTGACACAGCATAGGATAAAATTTCAATTCAATTAGTTGGGGGGAAAATCACTTGTTTCCTTTGGCTTTTTCAGAAAAGTATCATTCACTAAAGGAAGCCTATTTCACTTTTTGGACTTGTATATTTATCAAAACTTTAGCAACATTATAAACTTTCTTTAAATAAGAGACTCCGAGAAGGATAATGACCACTGTTAGAACAATAGATTTAAGTAAAATGAGTTTGAAGCCAATTGAAACAAACTCCTAAGAGTAAAAAGAGAACTCTTCGAGGTTGTTCCAGAGTCAACTAGGACCAAGATTTTGAACTCTCTTCTTTTAGTGGGTAGATGTCTATCGAATACAGCTGAGCTTAGCTGAACACTTCCACAGACATTTACATGACTCCCTAAAGCATTTCTGAGGCTTCAATACTAATGGCTATTCAGTCATTGAAATATATTTCTACTGCTATCAAAAGTTCAGTTCAAGATTCTGCAGGCCATCCCATTGTTCTGCCTCAGTTTGGCACCTGTAAGGGACATATACTCACCAGATCCTTGAGATGAAACACTGTAAGAAATAAGTACCTAGAGCCCAAACTGAAGTATCTTATTTAGAATAAGAGTATGAAAAAAAGATTCCAGCTAGGTTTCCTTCAAGCTGAAGAAAGGCAATTCTGAAGGAAGGAAGGAAGGAAGGAAGGAAGGAAGGAAGGAAGGAAGGAAGGAAGGAAGGGAAAGAAAGAAAAAAGGAAAGGAAAGAAGAAAGAAAAGAAAGGAAGGGAGAGAGGGAAGGAAGGAAGGGGAAGGAGAGAGGAAGGAAGAAAAGGAAAAAGAGGAAAGGAAAGGAAGGAAGAAAGAAAAAGAAAGAAAAGGAAAGAAAGAAAAAAGAAAGAGAAAGAAAGGCAGTTGTTTCATTAATAATGTGAAGGTGGTTGTGACATAACCATTTCTTTAATAAATGACATAGGGGTCTCTTTTATATATAACACAATTATGGTAATTTTTCCACTAACTGCATTTATCAAGAAAGAATCCCACAGAGACTGTTTTTAGCTTTCTACAAGTACTTAATACTGTAATATTTATCCTACTCCAGAGACTCATATACTGAAAGGAATTAACTTTAAAATGATATCTCCCTAGAGGGCTGACAAGGCTTTCGATACAAATACCTTGCAGCAAATTAAACTGGAAGTTCTATCTCAATGCAACAGTAATTAAAAATGCAACAGTCCGTAAAAAGTTTATATTGCTTGTGTATCTCAAATCTTCATAAAAATATTTTCAGGCAAAATAAAGACAACAAATCCACTCCTTACTAATGCTCATTCTATTCTATTATTTAAAACACACATAAAAGCATGATGGACCAAGAAAAATAATTCTCGTATCACGGAAAGAGGTGCAGATTTTGAGAAAGAAATGTCCTATTCAGACAAAACATTAGCAAAATTGCAAGGTGCTTCACAGCTGCTGACAGTGAGAATGCCACAAAGAGAGGGTTATATTTAACCCTCATCTGTTTATTTTAAAAGTCATCATAGAATAGCATTTAAATACTTTGTCATTTAATTTCAAAATACATCTAGAATCCTGGGATTTGTTTGCATGCACGTGTGGTGTGCTTTCCAGATAGCAAAACTGTTTTAGGGCTAGGATTCAAGTTGCATAATTATTGGAAATAAGGGACTAAAAATGCAAACGCAAAAAACAAAAATCACAATAAAAAATATTGAACTCAAGGAACCTAAACATACTAAGAAACAGTTTCAGTGACTGAGATTCAGAGTTTAATGGAAAAAGCCATTCAAACTCCGTCCACTTTCCCTTCTGGGAAGAAGTCCTTCCTCACAAAACTCTTTTCAGGACCACCATCAATCTCTTCTCACTCCACTCGTCCCAAGTGCCCTCAACATTTGCAGGGGAAAAAATGTGGCATTCTTTCCTGGCTGGTGTATTTTTGTTTGTTTGCATACATGCATGCGTATTTCGAAGTACATTCACTGTCTCCGTGAACTTTCTGGGATATATATGGAGCTCTGTATAAAGCAGTTCAGTTTATGCTGCAAACTGCAGGAAGCCTGGCACTTGATAGTGCCCCGAAGTTAGCAACTTAGTAATTAATGATTCGGTCTTCAACCTGCACAAATTTTAGGGGATAGTCAAATGACAGTAATATTTAATGAATTATCTTTACTATTGTTTCTCAAACATTTTAAAGCAAGCAAAATATATTCTCTTGGATTAGTCATTGCATATGTAAAAAAATTAAAACGAGAGAATCTGTTGGCTTATTTTAAATGTAGACTTAATAGTTGAATCATGTGTTTTTCTTTTCAGTGTTTAGAAGATGAGCGAATTTGGTATTGACCCAAAGGACTCTAGAATCTGGGAGGTTGAAGACAGCAAGTATTTATGGCAACAGCCAAATATTAAGGAATGAAGGAAGAAAATGATGAGAAGCAAGTCAAAAATCATAGGAGATCAGGGTCATCAATGGAGAATGAACAATCCTGTCTCTTAGTGTCTCCAGAGAGCATTGCTGCATTGCAGTCTAGTAAGCAAATTCATGCTTGTAATAAGAATAAGATAAGAATTAGTTACCTGTAAAAGTCTACTGCTTAAAGTACCCTTATAAGGCATGGGACATTATTGCAACGAGACATATTTAGAACAGGTTTTTAGAGTTCCAATTTAAGCCACGTAACATGAAAAGTGTGGAGATAAACTCAAACATTCAAGGTGAGATTGAGAACTACATTAACATGTATCCAATTTCAGTCTGAAAAGATACTCCGCGAATTTCATTCATCTGGGATACCTTTAAATCCAGATGAAAACGAGATCTGGAGGTTCTCTCTCATGTGCATTAATCCCATTTATGCTACCGCATTAATTATTATGAATTATAAAGAGCCTCAATACAGTAAGATCAATATGAAATAACCAAAGTTAAAGTTCTTCTTTCTCTTCCTCCTTTTGTAGTGCACTCGGCTTGCTGAATGAGGGCAGCCAGCATAACCCATGCTTTGGGAGTTACGTCTCTTAAGTAGCGGGTACTCTTCTTTCTCAAGAAGTTGTGGTCATGGGCTTTAATGAGTCCCTCCCGAACTGAACCTACCTTTGCCATCAGCTCAGTCTCAGCAGCGTTAGAGGCCTGTTTGTAAAATGTTAGTGATTACAATTCATCCTTCGGAAGCATTTTGTAGGGTACCTAAAATCCATTACAGAACCCAAGCGCTAATTAATGATACCGCGCAGCCTGTGCTCGCTCTTCCCTCTAATATTACCTGATCAGCCACAGCGCGCGCTAATTTGTCCATTCGAGAACCTGCTTCGGCAATTTTCTTGGCGGCATTAATAACATCAGATGTATTTTTCAATGGGCCTTTGCCTCTGAAACAAGATAACAACATAATTAGAAGTTCACTATTGAGAAGAAATAAACAAACCCACCATATTGTTTGTCCAGGACTTTGCTTTTATATTTGATTTTGCTCTGGCCACATGAGAGGACTTTTGAATGTATTCTGGGTTCATTTCAATTTCCGTGTTAGTGGTCCACTTACTTCCATTCACTTTTAGGGAAAATTTTCCCCTAGTTTGATGTGCATGCTTATATTTTATTCTTTACATTATTTTTAAACATTGGTTCATTAAAAAAAGATGATCACCACAGGGCAATAGGAATTTAATATTTAAATACTTATGTGTGCCTGTGCTATTCTATATACTACCTCATTTGTGTTTATTACAACCCTAGCAAGTAAGCATCATTATTCCCATTTTAGAGTAGAGGAAAGCGAATGAAAAATTATTAACTCATCGAAGCTTTATAAGGGTCATAGTGTAAATTCTACATTTAAATCAGAATCTAACCAAAATAAGTGCACATGCACTGTCTTTCATACCATGTCCAGCACTATATTATATGAATTATATTTTTAAGTCTACTTCCACACTTTGAAAAGGAATGGTCTCTTGTACATAACTGGGAGCTGTTTGGCCAGAATTTCAGAAATCTTTTGAGCTCTCACTCTCATTGGCTTGTATGTTTCTGGCACTGACTTGTGAAGGAACACACAAAACATGGTGTGACAGCAGATGTCTTTATGCTTCCAAACCATTGTCCCATATTTTCATGTTGAGGTTTTCAATTTGGTGGAATGTTTAATATTATATGTATTTTAAATATTTATTATAAAAGAAAAGGAAACTATGCTGCATCATAAATCCTTAAACAAAATGTAGCATGTATCTTTTCTTTCTCTTTTCTTGAGAGGTAAATAAAACAATAAATTTATTCTTTTTTTTAAGCATGGTTACTTATTCTGCTCTCTGTATGTCCACCTAAAAATCAATGTGTTTTTTTAAGGCTACAAAATTACATTCCCATAGTTAGAGATGTGGTGAGATGTGGAGAAAAACTACTCAGAAGCCATTTATTTAGAACATGAAGGGAGATATAGAGTGGGCAATGACTGCCATTGTTATATAATAACATTTTATAAAATGGGAGACTTCAAATGGCTTCAGAAAATAAATGTAAATGAAGGGCATTTTGTTCAGTTTCTCTCCCAATTTTCCTTCTGGCATTTTTTACATTCATAGCAAAAACAAAAATATATTGTGTGCATGTCAATGCTTAAATTACACACACCCTGGTAAATTCAAAACTTAAGATATTTCATTTTGCTAGGGTAACATCAATTCTTCCACAAAGGACATTGATTTTTTTAAATTACTGCTTAGATTTTTAAATATGACAGGGATTTTACATGAGAATATTATGTAATATGGGTAAGATTCTGTGACAATCTGGCTTCCATTTTCTAACATTTTTTTTGTTG
Organism: Ursus arctos; assembly: GCF_023065955.2. Lineage (NCBI taxonomy): Eukaryota > Metazoa > Chordata > Mammalia > Carnivora > Ursidae > Ursus > Ursus arctos. The sequence goes on along the minus strand of NW_026623100.1, from coordinate 43,582,480 downwards.
TTGTTACTATCCCTAAATAAATTTTTCCTTGTTTTTGCTTTATATTTCTTAAGGAAGGTTTAGATGAAGAGTCTGTCAATGTTTAATACTGTTGTCATTATTACACATTTTTCCATAACTTTCAGACCTTAGAATCTCTCTTTTTTTTTTTTTACAGTTTTACTCTGTTATCTGTTACTTTTTGCCTCGTCTTAACCCATTCACAAAGAGGTACATGCTGCTTATTTTTTTATTAGAAACAATCATGTGTGTTTATTTCAAGAATTTCAAAGGATTTGGGAAAACAATTCCTCATCAACTTTATATAACTTGCAACAATTGATTGACTATGACAAAATACGCTAAATTAGTAAGGAACACTTAACAGAGTGATTTGCCTGAGGCTCAGACTCCCATTTTGCAGCCAAAGAATGATTAGAAGTGTGCCTTTTGTGATTACACAGAAGACTAGAGTTTTTGGACAAACCAGAATATCGTTATTTAAGAAGTTTGAGACTTAGTTCATTCTGTAGACTCAGTTTAAATTCCTGAAGTGGCAAGCTGGTGATAGGAACATATTTCATTAAATGAAACAGCAAGATAGAAGTTTTGAGATCATCAACTATTTCCTTATTTTCTAGTTGAGAAACTAGAAACTGAAGGAGGAAGGCTAAGTGACATGCCTAAGATGACTCTGGCAGAGAGACTGACACACAAGAAGAGAATTAGGTTCGGGACCTGTGTGTCCTGAATCACAATTCAGTACTCTTTACTCTTTTTACTATATATGTTTCATTCTTATAGGAATGCTAAAGTAGTGATCTCAGAGGAAAACTAATAGCCTTCATCACAAACATGAATGTACTAGAAATAAGGAAAACAATAATGATCTGACTCAGGAATTTAGAAAGAAGTAGGAAAAACTAATGATTTGGAGAATAATGAAACACTGGAAACAAATCTAGAGCAGGCTCAAAAAAAAAAAAAAAGACAAAACTGATATAAAGAAATATACCTAGATTGCTATCAAGAAAAAAACAGGAGAAAACAAATATTTAAACGTGAAAATGGAAGAGCAAAATAACCTTAGAAAGCAGAAAATTAAAAGTATTGTAAAACTACTTTCCTCCATACATGTGAATAAATTTGTGGACCTGGAAGATGTAACTTTCTAGGAAAATATAATTTACCAATGCTGACCAGAAAGGAGATTTTGAAAAACCTATAGAGTCTGATTTCCATGGAAGAAATAAGGCTGTTAAAGAGAAAGCTGGTAAAAAAAACAATCAGTAAATCCAGGCAGTATCTCAGAGGAAATCACTAAACCTTTAAAAAGAAGATAATCCCAATGCTATTTAAACTCTTCCAGAATACAGGAAGCCTTCAAAAACAATTAAGTAAAATAATATTGATGTTATGAGAAGTTGCTAATACAAACTATTTGAGGATGCTTATTTAGGTAGTAAAACTTTTTTTAGAAAAAGGAAGAAAAAGGAGAAAAAGCAAAGAAGTAAAGGTTTAAGTGGCACTTGAATGCTAGAGTGGGTTTGCACATGCTCGTAAGAGCTACTGTTAAATTTTCAAGAATTTGGTGAGTCAGTTGACTTGCTGGTTGCTTGAAATCTGCCATGATAAGAGTACTTATTCCGTGGAAATCAGCAAATGCTGCGTAAATGAGGGTTACCGCCCCCCCCATCCACCCACCCCCGCCCAGAAAATCAGCACACCACTGCCAAAACTCAAAGTAGTAGTTACAACCAGTGGAAAGCAAGGTTACTGTGATCTGTGAGAGGTATATGGGGGCATCTGGAGCTGGGTGATGGTTATACAGGTTACTTTTACAACAATGTTCAGGTTGTACAGTCATATTTCATGAATTTTTCTGTACATATGTCAATTTAAATAATATTTACTTGCTTATGTTTCCATCAATCTGATGGGATATGAAAATATTTAATTTCCATTACCTTGATGACAGAGGAGACTGGGTCTGTTTTTATCATTTATTGATCATTATTATCTCTGAGTTGTTAATACAAGCTTTTGCATATTTTTCGAATGACTTGCTTGTTTTTACCTAAACTGGTATCTAAGCTCCTTAGGTATTTTGGATTCTAATCTTTTGTTATTTATTCATGTTTCAAATTACTTCTAGTCTTAGCCTGTATATTTACTTTCATTACAGTTTAACATAAATTGTAATTTTATTGGACCAGATATATAAATCATTTCTACTAGAGTTTGTGCTTCGCATATGGTGTTTAAGAAGTTCTTCCTTGCTGGAGGTATTAACACTATGGTAGTAATAATTTTGCAATATATATGTGTATCAAATCAATACATTGGACACCTTAAACTTACACAACGATGTATATCAATTATATCTCAATAAAGTTGGAAAATAAAAGTTCATCCTTACCCCAAGATCATACATATAGTCTCCCATTTTATTCTAAAGTTTTAAAGTTTCCTTTTCATATTTAGATATTAAATCCACATGCAGTTTCTTTTTTGTGTATAAGATGAGATAGGAATCACACTCCTAATTTTTCATACCAGTAACCAAATGTACCTGGATCATTGATTGAAAAGTGAATTTTTTCTTCTGTAGTCTTTGTTATGATTAAATTATGTGCCCTCTTTATTTTTAAATTCTGCATGAGTAAATGTATTACTTTAAAATGTAAATATAAACCCACATATACACGGTCAGTTCACTTATAACAAAGCAGTCAATACTATCCAGTGGGGAACAGTCTCTTCAATAAATGGCATTGGAAAAACTGGGCTATTATCTTACACTGTACATAAAAATCAACTCAAAATTGATCAAAGACTTGAACATAAGACATAAAACCATAAAAACCCTAAAAGAAAACACGGCAATAAGCAACTCGACACTGGTCTTGAAGATTTTTTGGATTTGACACCAAAAGCAAAGACAACAAAAGAAAAAACAAACAGGTGGGATGACCTCAAACTAAAAAGCTTCTGTACAATAAAGGAAATCATTAACAAAATGAAAAGATAACCTACCAAATGGGAGAAAATTTTTGCAAATCATTTATCTGATTAAAATAGTTATATCCAAAATATATAAAGAACTCATACAACTCAATAGCAATAAAGGCAAATAATCCAATTTAAAAATGAGCAAAGCACCTGAATAGACATTTTTCCAGAGAAGATATACACATAGCCAACAAGAGCCTGAAAAGGTGCTCAACATCACCAATCATCAGGGAAATGTAAATCAAAACCACAATGAGAGATAAGCTTACACCTGTTAGAATTGCTTTTATCAAAAAGAAAGGAAATAACAGTGTTGGTGAAGAGGTGAAGAAAAGGCAACTCTGATGCACTGTAGGTGGGAATGTAAATTGGTATATAGCCATTATGGAAAACAGTATGAAGGCTCCTTAAAAAATTAAAAATAGAACTATCATATGATCCAGCAATACCACTTATGGGTATTTATCCAAAGAAAATGAAAACACTGACTCAAAGAGATACATGCACCTTCATGTTCACTGCATGCTTATTTACAATAGCCAAGATATGAAAATCTAAATGTCTTTGATGGAATAATGGATAAAGTGATATGTCTATATATCTGTAGGCATATGTCTATATATCTGTATATCTATATCTATATGTGCTGTGCGTACATGTTGAGTTCAGGGTCTGTTCCTTTAAAAATACTGGTTATTACCCCAGTGTGTGTGTATACATATACAGACTTCATTCTTTTGGGGATGAGTAAAATTCCATATATATATTTGTGACAATGTGGATGGACCTTGAGGGTATTATGCTAAGTGAAATAAGTCAGACAGAGAAAGACATATACCATATGAGCTCACTTATGAGTAATCTAAACCAAAACAAAACAAAAAAACCCCAAACAAAACCAACCAACCTCACAGAAATACTCAAATTCATGGATACTCGAGAACAAATTAGTGGTTACCAGATGCCTGGAGTGGAAGGGATGGTGGAGGCTGTAAGAGGAGGGCAGGCAGTAAAATGGGAGAAGGAAATTAAAAAGTACAAACTCCCAGCAGTAAAATAAGTAAGTCGTGGGGATATAATAATAATAATAATAATTAATAATAATAATAATAATAATAAATTGTATACTTGAAAGTTACTAAGAGTAGATCTTAAAAGTTTTCTTCATCAAAGGAAAAAAAATTGTAACTATGTATGGTGATGGATGTTAACAAGACTTACTGTGATCATTTCACCATATATATGAATATCAAATTTTAAAATGTAAATATAAAAACAGAAAGCATTACTATTATCCAGAAAAAATAGCACAAGAAAAACATTCAGCTACTAAATGAATGTCTAGATATTCGTAAGTACTTTAGGTACTAAAGTGAAGTTAAAGCCATGTTCATCCTCATTACTTCATGAAAATGAATTAAGAAAATTCTCTGAAACATCTGGAAAACCCTGACTATCTGGTATAGGATTCTGAACATCATGCAAGTTTCAAGAAAGCTTCAAAGTACAGATTTCTTTGAGTACAGAATCAGTGACATGACCCACTTTCCCCACATCATAAACAGAAGAGGAAGGGGATTGAAAAGATAGTTGTGTCACTTGAGGGGCTTAGGGGAATAAAAGTTACTAGCTTCTTTATGCTATTTGCATGGTTGTGTGGCTGCTCTTACTGGAAGCCGGGTAGTAACTGTGGGGTAATAACCAGTATCTTTAAAAGAAGAGACACTGAACTCAACATATGTACAAGGGTAGCATTTTCTTTTAATGTTATCATTACATAGGCTGGGAGCGAATTCTGAAACTCCTTCAAACATCAAAGTATCTCTCTAGCAGTGCTGTCCAAGAGAGTTTTGTAATGATGGACATGTTCTATAATTCTACACTGTCCAATACAGCAGCACCTAGACACATGTGACTATAAAACACTTCAAGTGTGGCTAGTATGACTGAGGGACTGAGTTTAATTCGATTTAATTATTTCTTCTATTTTTAACTTTTCATTTTGAAGTAATTATAGATTCCCAGGAACTTACAAGGATATATATGAGGATATTCTATGCACCCTTAATCCAGCCTCCCCCAGTGTTAACATCTGGCAAAACTATATAATACAATAATAAAAGCAGGACTCTGATATTAATAAGATTCATAGAGATTATTCAGATTTCAGCAGTTACACATGCAGTTGTGTGTATATAAGTTATAGGCCATTTTATCATATGTGTAACTTCATGTAACTATTACCACAATTGAGGCACAGAAATGTACTATTAACACAAGGTTCTCTTATACTAACTCTGTATCACCTGCCCTCCGTTCCTAATTGTAATCACCCATAGTTGACCCATAGATGATAATAATCTGTTCTCCATCTCTTTGTTTTTATTTCAAGAATGTTATCTTAGGGGTGTCTGGGTGGCTCAGTGGTTAAAGCACCTGCCTTTGGCTCAGATCATGATCCGAGGGTCCTGGGATTAAGTCCTGCATTGGGCTCCCTGCTCCACGGGGAGCCTGCTTCTTCTCTCCCACTCCCCCCACTTGTGTTCCCTCTCTCACTGTCTCTCTCTGTCAAATAAAAATTAAAAAAAAATAATGTTATCTTAATGGAATCTTATAGTATCCATCATTTGACATAGGTATTTTTCACTCTGTGTAAGGTCCATGAAATTCATCCAATTTGCGACATCTATGTATTGCTAAGTAGTCTTCTGTTGTATGAATGCACCAGAGTTTATTTGACCATTATCCAAATGAAATACATATGGGTGGTTTTCATTTTTAGGCTATCACAAATATATCTGGTATAAATATTTGTGTACAGGTTTTTGGGTACAGATGTTCGAACTTTGTGATAAATGCCCAAGAGCAAAATTACTGAGGTCTATGATTACTCCATTTTCAGTTTTAAAATTAAATGTCAAATTGTTTTCCAATTTTATCTCATCTTAAATAAAATGTAAAAACCTAGAGCTTACATCCTTCACTTAATGGTGAAAGAATGAAAGCTTTTACTCTGAAAGCAGAAACAGAGGTGCCCCTTTAGCCACTTCTACTCAACAAAATACTAGAAGTCCTAGCCAGGGCAATTAAGCAAGAAAAGGAAATGAAAGGTATCCAGACTGGAAAGGAAGAAGTAAAGTTATCTTTGTTCACAGACACATGATCTTTTATGTAGGAAACCCTAAATATTCTAAAACAAACAAACAAACTTGGAATAAATGAATTCAGCAAAATTGTGAGATATAAAACCAACACACAAAAATCTATGAGGCAACATACAAAAATCTATCAGCATTACCCTGATACCAAAATCAGATAAAGACTTCACTGAAAAAGAGAACTGCAGACCAATATCCCTGCAAACATGGATGCAAGAATTCCCAATAAAATACTAGCAACCTGAATCCAACAATACATTTAAAAAAATCATTTACCACAATCAAGTGGGATTTATTCCTGGGTTGCAAGCGTGGTTCAATATTCACAAAACAATCAATGTGATACACCACATTAATAAAGTAAAGGATAAGAACTATATGATCATTTCAATAGAAGCAGAAAAAGCATTTGACAAAGTACAACATCCACTCATGATAAAAACCCTCAGAAAAGTAGATTTAGAGGGAACATATCTCAACATAATAAAGGGTATATGTGAAAAACCCACAGCTAATATCATCCTCAATGGGGAAAAACAGAGACCTTTTTCTCTACAGTCAGGAATAAGACATGGATGTCCACTCTCACTACTGTTATTTATCATAGTCTGGAAGTCCTAGCCACAGCAAAAAGAAATAAATGGCATTCAAAACAGCAAGGGAGAAGTAAAACTTCTATTTGCAGATGACATGATGCTGTATATAGAAAATCTGAAAGACTCCACCAAGAAGCTACTAGAACTGTTAAACAAATTCAGTAAAGTCACAGGCTACATCAACATAGAGAAATCCATTGCATTTCTATACACCAATGATGCAGCAGCAGAAAGGGAAATTAAGGAATCAGGACCATTTACAACTGCGGCAAAAATAATAAGATACCTAGGAATAAACCTTACCAAAGAGATGAAAGACCTATACTCTGAAAACTATAAAACACTGATGAAAGAAATTAGAGATGACATAAAGAAATGCAAACACATTCAATGCTCATCAGTTGGAAGAACAAATACTGTTGAAATGTCTAAACTACTCACAGCAATCTACACATTTAATGCAATCCCTATTGAAATGTCAACAGCATTTTTCACAGAGCTAGAACCAACAATCCTAAAATTTGTATGGAATCACAAAAAATACAGAATAGCCAAAGCATCCTTGAAAAAGAAAAGCAAAGCTGGAGGCATCACAGTTCTGGACTTCAAGTTATATAACAAAACTGCAGTAATCAAAACAGTATGGTACCGGCACAGAAATAGACACATAAATCAATACAACAGAACAGAAAACCCATAAATGAATCCATAGCTATATGGTCAAGGAATCTTTCATAAAGCAGGAAAGAATATCTAATGGGGAAAAGACAGTCTTTTCAACAAATGGTGTTGGGGAAACTGGACAGGAACATGCAAAAGAATAAAAGTGGACCACTTTCTTACTCCATACACAAAAATAAATTAAAAATGGATTAAAGACCTAAATGTGAGACCTTAAACCATAAAAATCCTAGAGGAGTGGGGTGCTTGGGTGGCTCAGTTGGTGAAGCGTCTGCCTTTGGCTCAGGTCATGATCTCAGGGTCCTAGGATTGAGCCTTTCATCAAGCTCTCAGTTCAGCAGGGTGTCTGCTTCTTCTTCTGCCCCTTTCCCCACTCATTGTACTCTCTCTCTCCCCCCTTTCTTCTCTAATATATATATATATATATATATATATATATATATATATATATATATATTTTTTTTTTAATCCTAAAGGAGAACATAGAAGTAACCTTTTTGACATGGGCCATAGCAACTTCTTGCTAGATATGTCTCTTGAGGCAAGGGAAACAAAAGCAAAAATAAACTATTGGGACTTCAACAAAATAAAAAGCTTCTGCCCAGTGAACAATCAACAAAACAATCAACGAAACTAGAAAGCAACCTATGGAATGGGAGAAGATATTTGCAAATGACATATCTGATAAAGGGTTAGTATCCAAAATATAAAAAGACCTTATCAAACTGAACACCCCAAAATCAAATAATCCAATTAATAAATGGGCAGAAGACATGAATAGACATTTTCTTCCAAAGAAGACATACAGATGGCCAACAGATGCATAAAAAGGTACTCAACAGCACTCATCATCAGGGAAATGCAAATCAAAACTACAGTGAGATAGCACCTCGCACCTGTTAGAAAGACTAAAATAAAAAAACACAAGAAGCAGGTGTTGGTGAGGATGTAGAGAAAGGGGAACCTTCTGGCACTGCTGGTGGGAATGCAAACTGGTGCAGCCACTCTGGAAAACAGTATGGAGTGTCCTCAAAAAGTTAAAAAGAGAATTACTCTATGATTCAGCAATTGCACTACTAGGTATTTACCCAAAGAATACAAAAATACTATCAAAGGGATACATATATCCCAATGTCTATAGCAACATTATCTACAAAAGCCAAGTTATGGAAACAGCCCAAGTGTCCAACTGATGCAAAGATAAAGAAGATGTGGTACACACACACACACACACACACACACACACACACAGAGGAATATTACTCAGCCATAAAAAAGAATGAAATCTTGCCATTTATAATGACACGGATGGACCTAGACAGTATTATGCTAAGCAAAATAACATAAAAAATAAATTAAAAATGGGCAGAGGGTCTAAATAAACATTTTTCCAAAGGAGACATACAGATGGCCAACAGACACATGAAAAGATACTCAACATCACTAATCATCAAGGAAATGCAAATCAAAACCACAATGAGATATCAGCTTCCCCTGTCAGAATGACCAAAATAAAAAAGACAAGAAATAACAAGTGTTGGCAAAGATGTGGAACAAAAGGAACCCTTATGCACTGTTGTTGGGAACGCAAACTGGTACAGTTACTGTGGAAAAGAATATGGTCCCTCAAAAAATTAAAACAAAAAATCAACAACGAAAAAGACATAGGATCCACTAATTCCAGTACTGGAATTACCCAAAGAAAATGAAAACATTAATTGGAAAAGATACATGCACCCATATGTTTATTGCATTATTTATAATAGCTGAGATATAGAAGCAATGTAACTGTTTATCAATAGATGAATGAATAAAGAAGATGTGGTGTACACACATACATACACACACACACACACACACACACACACACACACACACATGATGGACTGTTATTCATCCATAAAAAATGAGATCTTGCTATTTGCAACAACCTGGAGGGACTCGAGGGTACTATGCTAAGTGAAATAAGTCAGAGAGAGAAAGATAAATACCATATGATTTCACTTATATGTGTAATCTAACAAACAAAACAAGCAAGCAAAACAAAACGCAGACTCATAGAATCCGGAAACAAACTGTTGATTATCAGAGTGGGGATGTCTTGGCAGGGTTTGGGGGTGGGGGACGGGGGCATGAGTGAAGGGGATTAAGAGTCGCAAACTTCCAGTTAAGTCAAAGGGATGCAATAATATTGCAATAACTTCGTATAGTGACAAGTAGTAACTACCCTCAACATGGTAAGAATTTTGTAACATATATAGTCGTCAAATCACCATGTTGTACACCTGAAACTATGTTATTATATGTCAACTATACTTCAATTAAAAATAAACTTCTTTTTCAAAAAAGTGTAATGCTGGTGTAAAGACAGACCAATAGAACAGAACAGAGACTAGAGAGGAGAGAAATAAACCCTCATGCATATGGCAAAATGATTTTTCAACAGGGGTGTCACAAGACCATTTAACAGGAAAAGGACAGTGTTTTCAACAAATAGTGTTTAGAAAACTTGATATCCACATGCAAAAAAAAAAAAAAGGATGTGGGACCCTTATCCTATACTATATACAAAAATTAACTCAAAATTGATCAAAGACCTTAAATAAGAGCTAAACTATAAAAATATTACAAGAAAACACAGAAACTTCCTGATATCGGATTTGGCAATGATTTCTTATATATGATACCAAGAACACAGGTAACAAAAGAAAAACTGATAAATCTGACTACAGCAAAATTTTAAAAACTTTTGTGCATAAAAGGACATGACAGAGTAAGAAGGAAACCCTCAGAATCAGGAAAAAGATTTACAAATTATACACCTAACAAGGAGTAAATATCTGTAATACATAAAAAAAAAATCTTACAACTCAACATTAAAAATAAATGAACCTGATTAAAAAAGGAGCAAAGGCCTTGAATATACATACCTGTAAAAAAAAAAAATATATATATATATATATATATATATACAATGACTAATCAATACATGAAAAGATGTTCAACGTCACCAATTATAAGGGAATGCAAATCAAAACCAATGCGATACCATCTCACACTCATTAAGATGGCTATTAGAAAAACAAAACAAAGGCAGAAAATAAGAAGTGTGGCCAAGAATGTAGAGAAGTTAGAACATTTGCGCACTGCTGATGGGAATGTAAATGGTGCAGCTGCTATGCAAAACAGTGGTTCCTCAAAAAATTAAAATCAAACATCATATTATCCGGCAATTCTACTCCTTAGTATGTACTCCAAAGAACTAAAAAGCAGGGTCTCAAGAAGATATCTGTACACCCATGTTTATAGCATTATTCACAATAGCCAAAAGGTGGAATCAATCCAAGTGTCTGACATGGATGAATGGATAAACAAAATATGATATATACATACAATAGGATATTATTTAGTCTTAAAAAGGAATGAAAGTCTGACATAAGCTACAACATGGATAAACCCCGAGAACATTATGCCAAGTGAAACAAGGCAGTCACAAAAAGACAAATGCACTGTTTCCACTTATCTGAGATACTTAAGAGTAGAAAAATTCATACAGACAGGAAGGAGAATGGTGGTTGCCAGAGGTGGAGATGAGAGAGGAATGGGGAGTTAGTGTTCCATGGTACAGAGTTTCTGTTGGAGAAAATGAAAAATTTCTTGAGATTGATGGTGGTGATGGTTACACAATATAAATGTATTTAATGCCACAGAACTGTATACTTAAAAATGGTTAAAATGGTGAATTTTATTATATATATATTTTATACAATAAAAAGTAATTAAATAGCCACATGGCTACTGTATTTGACAGCACAGGTCTAAATGAACCACAGCCATCTGAATAATGCAAAGTGGGACAGAAACCATAAACAAACAGCCAACAGAAAAAAAAAAAAAAAAAAAAACAACAAAAAAACAACCAAAACTCAGGCCTGGAAAAGAGAAGATAATGTTTGAGTCTTGTGTCAGTGAAAGGAAATGTTGACAAAGGAATTGATCCCATTGGCTGTCTACCTTCTAGTCTCAAAATGATGTGTTTCCCTATCTTAAACCAGATTCACTATTTTAGGCATGTTAAAAGGTGCTTTGAGGAATCTTGTGATCTTAAAGATAGAAACCATAATATTGTTCCACCTGGAATGTGTTTTTAGTTGTTTTTTTCTTCTTTTTGAAAGAACATCAAATCATAGAATTGGCTCTATTATAAAGGCTCACATAACCATTTCTCTTTTGGTAATAGGTCATTCTTATATAAGGCTCAATATTTGGAAACTTTCCCAGGAAGTAATCACTCAAAAAAAGAAAGTCATGGAAAACTATAACTATATATGCTATCCACATTTAACAATGAATTCACATTTATTTCATGGAAAGGTAATAAGTATTAATGGGACAAATTAATGTATGAGTACATTCTGTTATTGTACTCAGTACCCAGAATTCTGAAATTCTGAGTTATTCCAAATTAAAAGGTTTATTTGCTATAGCATTCTCAATACCTCTAACTTGTCAATACACTGTGACTCTCCAGTAATGATATAAAGTATATAGGAATGTATCTGCAAATGTACTGAATCATAGAAGCTTCTTTTCAGAAACAGATTTCCATAAAACATGCTTGGAAAATACCACTTTCACCAGTTAGCTGATGCAGTATGATGTACAAAAACACCACAGTAGAAAGTATGGGGAATAATAACGAGTCTATGGGACTGCAAGACCATGACTTCAACCATTCAAGGAAGTCACATTTCTGTTATGGCCTTGAAGTTAAAGTAAAAATATGTACAAAGCTGAGAAATAAGCCTAAGGGTAAATAAAGGCAGGGCCTGAGTTCTGGTCCAAGATCACATTGAGGAAAAACCTTGAACTCACCTCCTCCATGGAGATACCAAATCTACCCCTATTTATAGAGCAGTTTCTCCTAAAGAAGAACTGAGGTCTGAGTGAACAGGTTCTGCACACTACAAGATGAGAGCCCACAGAAAGAACAGCAAGAGAGGCAGAGACACAGTAACAAAGGTAACCCCTACCCTCGACACTGGGAACTACAGTGGATAGAAACAGCACTGCAGGACTATGAGCAGATTCATCTGCCCTGGGGCACCAAGAAAAAAGCCATGGTTTCAAAGAGCAACTAGAATATAACAGAACCCTGCCAAATGGTGAGAGAGTGGCTGGAACTCTCTTCAGGTTGGAGGCACTGACAAACACCATGGTTTATGTCCCCCGTCCACCTTAATAACAGAGATGGAGCAGGGTCTAGGCACCATAGCTGGCCTGCCACTTCAGGGAGCCCTGAGTCCCTTGGCCTACACAAGCCTGGGATGATCTGGGGCACCATAAAAAGCTGTAGTTTAAAAGAGCAACTAGAATATAAAAGATCCAGCCCTAGACCTCTGTCAAATGGTGGAGGAGCTGCTGAGACTTTCTGGCTCAGATGGCCTAATGAGTGCCATGGTTTACATTTCCCCTCCACTCTTCCATAGCATGGATGGGAGCAGTGTCTGCGTGCTCTGGCTGGCTTATGACCTCAGAGAACTTTGGGCCCTTAGCTCACACTGGTCCAAGGTGTCTCACCAAGGTGGCCCTAGTGTGGTGCATACCAAGACACCCTTGGTAAGTGTGCACTATTTGCCAATGTGACACAGGTGCAAGTACCCTGGAACACTACAGTCTTGCACTACTTCATCTCCAGATAACTTGTCAGGACACCCTTGACACAGAACACTCTGGGGCCTCACAGCTCAAGACCACTTCAGCTCCAGCTACTCCACCAGGGAACCACCCTACAAAGATAATCCTGGGAACCCCTGGCCCATGCACACCTCAGCAATAGCTGCCCTATCAGGGCACCCCCTGCACCAAGCACCCTGAGATACCTCAGCTGCATCCACTTTAGTGTCAGTTGTCCTACTTGGATGCTCTCTACACAGAGAGCCCCAGGACCTTCCAGCTTGCACCCACTTCAGCTCCAGCTCTCCTGCCTGTATGCCTTCTCTGTGGAGAGTCCTAGGGCCACCGAAACCCACACCTACTTCCACTCTGGCTATTAAACCAGGGGAGCCCCAGCATGGAGTTCCCCAAGACCCTCATCCCTCACCAGCCACAGCTTCAGCCTAACAGCCAGAGTCACCAGGCACACACTGTGAACATAGGGGACAACCATACACAATATCATTCCTTAAAGTTTGGGAGAAGTAGCTACTCTGTCAAATTCATAGAAACAAACACAGACAGTTAAGCGAAATGAGGAGACAGAAGACTCTCCAAATGAAAGAATAAGGAAAATGCAAAAAAGTCTAAATGAAAAGGAGATAACCAAAGTAATGGTCATAAAGATGCTCACTGGACTGGAGAGAAGAGTGAAGGAACTTAGTGAGAACTTAAAAAAATATTATATATATAAAAGAACCAGAGTTGAAGAATACAAAATGAAAAATACACTAGAGGGAATCAAGAGTAGATCAGAGGATACAGAAGAATGGACGAGCAACCTGAAAGACAGAGTAGTGGAAAGCACTTAAGCTGAACAGGAAAAAAATAAAATTAAAATTAAAAAATCTGAAATTATGTTAAGGGATCTCTTAAATAGTACCAAGTGAACAAACATTTGCATTATAGAGGTCCCAGAAAGAGAAGAGAGAAACCAAAAGGGGCAGAAAACTTATTTGAAGACCTACAACTGAAAACTTTTCTAACCTTGAGAAAGAAACAGACATCCCAGGTTCAGAAAGCACAGAGCATTGCTAACAAGATGAACCCAAGGTGGCCCACACCATGACATATAGTAATTAAAATACTGAAGAATAAAGATAAAAATAAAATTTTAAATGCAGCAAGAGAGAAGAAACTAATAACATACAAGGGAAACCCCTGAAGACTATCAGCTGATTTTCAGCAGAAACTTTGCAGGCCAGAAGGCTGTGTCATGATTTATTCAAAGTGCTGAAAGGAAAAAAAAACCTACAACCAAGAATACTCTAACAGGCAAGGTTATTATTCAGAATTGAAAGAGAGATAAAAAAATGTCCCACACAAAAGTTAAAAGAATCCATCACCACGAAACCAGCCTTACAAGAAATGTTAAAGAAACTTCTTTAAATGGAAAAGAAAAAGCCATAATTGGAATTATGAAAAAAAAAATCATGAGCAAAAGCAAACATACAGTAGAGATAGTAGATCAATCACTTATAAGGCTAGTATGAAGGTTAAAAGATAAAAGTAGTGAAATCAATTTCATGTTAAAAATTACTTAAGGGTATGTCAAGCACAAGAAAAAAAATCTGGAAAGACCACAAATACATGGAGGTTAAGTAACATACTACTAAACAATGAATGGGCCAACCAGAAACTAAAAGAAGAAATTTTAAAAAGTACATGGAAACAAATGAAAATGAAAACACAGTCGTCCAAAACCTCTGGAATGCAGCAAAAGCAGTGTTAAGAGGGAAGTTTATAGCAGTACAGGCTGACCTCAAGAAACAGGAAAAATATCAAATAAACAACTTAACCTTACACCTAAAGGAGCTAGAAAAAGAACAAATAGAACCTAAAACCAGCACAAGGAAGCAAATAATAAAGATTAGAGCAAGAAAAAAAAAAAAAAGATATAGAAACTAAAACAATAGAACAGATCAATGAAACCAAGAGCTGGTTCCTTGAAAAAAACAGTAAAATTTATCTCTAGCCAGACTTATCAAGAAAAAAATAGAATGGACAGATGCATGAAAAAATAAAATCACAAATGAGAGAGGACAAATAACAACCAACACCACAGAAATACATACAATTATAAGAGAATATTATGAAATATTATATGTCAACAAATTGGACAACCTACAAGAAATGGATAAATACATAGAAACATATAAACTACCAAACCTGAAACAGGAAGAAAAGGAAAATTTGAACAAACTGATAACCAGGAAAGATGTTGAATCAATAATCAAAAAACTCCCCCCAAAAACAAAAGTCCAGGAGCAGAGAGCTTCCCAGGCAAATTCTACAGAACATTCAAAGAAGAGTTAATACCTCTTCTTCTCAAACTATACCAAAAATAGAATGTGAAGGAAAGCTTCCAAATTCATTCTAAGAGGCCAGCATTACCCTGATACAAAAACCAGATAAAGCCACCACTAAAAAATAAAACCACCGGCCAATATCCCTGAAGAACACAGATTTAAAAATCCTGAACATAATACTGCAAACTGAATCCAACAATACATTAAAAAAATCATTCACCACAGTCAAGTGGGATTTTTTTTTAATTAACATATAATGTATTATTTGTTTCAGGGGTACAAATCTGTGATTCATGAATCTTACACAACACCCAGTGCTCACCACAACACATACCCTCTCCAATGTCCATCAGCCAACGACCCCATCCCCCTGCCCCCAGCAACCCTCAGTTTGTCTCCTAACATTAAGAGTCTCTTACAGTTTGTCTCCCTCTCTGGTTTCATCTTGTTTCATTTTTTCCTCTCTTCCCCTGTGATCCTCTGCCTTGTTCCTTAAATTCTGCATATCAGTGAGATCATATGACAAGACAGTCAAGTGGGATTTTTCCTAAGTTACAAGGGTAGATCAATATTAGTAAGTCAATCAGTGTGATACAACACATCAATAAGAGAAAGGGTAAGAACCATACTATCATTTCAATAGGTGCAGAAAAAGCATTTGACAAAGTACAATATCCATTCATGAAAAAACCCCTCAACAAAGTAGGTTTAGAGGGAACATACCTCAACATAATAAAGGCCATATATGAAGAAGCCACAGCTAACCTCATCCTCAATGGGGAAAAACTGAGAGTATTTTCCCTAAGGTCAGAACAGGACAAGAATGTCCAGTCTCACCACTTTTATTCAACAAAGTACTAGAAGTCCTAGCCACAGCAATCAGACAAGAAAAAGAAATAAAAGGCATTCAAATCAGCAAGGAAGAAGTAGGACTTTCACTATTTTCAGAAAACACGATACTCTATATAGAAAACCCAAAAGAGTTCACCAGAAAACTACTAGAACCAATGAATGAACTCAATAAGGTCACAGGATATATTGACATAGAAAAAAACTGTTGCATTTCCATTCATCAATAATGAAGCAGCAGAAAGTGAAATTAAGAGAATAAATCCATTTACAATTGCATCAAAAAATAGTAAGATACCTAGGAATAAACCTAACCAAAGAAGTGAAAGGTCTGTACTCTGAAAACTAAAACACTGATAAAAGAAAAAGAAGACAGCAAAAAGAAGTGGAAAGATATTCCATGGTCATGGGTTGGAGAACAAATATTGTTAAAATGTCTATACTACCCAAAGCAATCTACGTATTTAATGCAATCCCTATCAGAATACCAACAGTATTTTTCACAGAGCTAGAACTAACAATCCTAAAACTTCTGTGGAATCACAAAAGACCCCCAAATAGCCAAAGCAACCTTGAAAAAGACAACGCTGGAGGCATCACAATTGTGGACTGCAAGTTATATTACAAGACTGTAGTAATCAAAACAGTATGGTACTGGCATAAAAATAGACGCGTAAATCAATGAAACAGAAGAGAAAACCCAGAAATAAACCCACATTATATGGTCAATTAATCTTCCACAAAGCAGGAAAGAATGGGAAAAAGAGTCTCTTCAACAAATGGTGTTGGGAAAACTGGACAGCCATACACAAAGGAATGAAACTACCACTTTCTTACACCATACACAAAAATTATTTCAAAATGGATTAAAGACCTAAATGTGAGACAAGAAGTCATCAAAATCCTGGAAGAGAACACAGGCAGTAACTTCTCTGATATTGGCCATAACAACTTTTTTCTAGATAGGATCCCTAAAGCAAGGGAAACAAAAGCAAAAATAAACTACTGGGACTTCACCAAAATACAAAGCTTCTGCACAGCAAAGGGAACCGTCAACAAAACTAAAAGGAAACCTACAGAATAGGAGAACATATTTGTAAATGACATATCTGACAAACAGTTAGTATCTAAAATATATTAAGTACTTATCAAACTCAACACCCAAAAAACAAATAATCCAATTTTAAACATGGGCAGAAGACATGAATAAACATTTTTCCGAAGAAGACATACAGATGGCCAACAGACACATGAAAAGATGCTTATCAGTCTTCATCAAAGATATGCAAATCAAAATGAGATTATCACCTCACACTTGTCACAACGGCTAAAATCAACAAAACAACAGGTGTTGGCAAGGATGTAAAGAAAGGGGAACCCTCTTGCACTGTTGATGGCAATGCAAACTGGTGCAGCTACTGTGCAAGACAGTATGAAGATTCCTCAAAAGTCAAAAATAGAACTACCATACAATGCACCAATCACAGTACTGGGTATTTACCCAAAGAACAGAAAAACACTAATCAAAAGTGATACATGCACCCCTACGTTTATGCAAGAAACAAAACAAATGAGCAAAGGCAAGAGAGAGAGAGAGAGAAGAGAGAGAGAAACCAAGAATCAGACTCTTAAGAACAAACTGATGGTTACCAGAGAGGAGGTTGGTGGGGGGATAGGTTAAATCAGTGTTGGGGATTAAGGAGTACACTTGTGATGAGCACCAGGTGATGTATGGAATTGTTTCATCAGTATATTGTATACCTGACACTAACACAACAATGTATGTTAACTAACTGGAATTAAAATAAAATATTAAGGAAAATTAGTCAAGGGGACTTCCAAAATAAATAAAAATGTAAAATATAACATACACACAAAATATGGAAAGGGGAATAAAAATGAAGTTGTTCAGAAAGTGTTTGAACTTAAGTAACTATCAACTTAATATGGGCTGTTAAATACTTAGGATATTATATATGAAACTCATGGTAACCAAACATCAAAACCTAGACTAGATACACAAAAAATAAAGAGAAAGAAAGCCAATCGTAACACTACAGAAAGTCACCAATCACAAGGAAAGAAAACAAGAAGGAACAGAGAATTATAAAAACAACCAGAAAACAATGAACAAAATAGCAATAAGTACATACCAATCGATAATTACTTTAAGTGTAAATGGTCTACATGTTCCAATCAAAAAACATAAGGTGATGGTATGGACAAGAAAACAAGACCCATCTATATGCTGCCTACAAGAGAGTCACTTCAGATCTAAAAAAACATGCATACTGAAAGTAAAGGGATGGAAAAAGGTGTACCATGCAAATGGAAGGAAAAGAAAAGCTGTGATAGGAATACTTCTATCAGACAAAGACTTTTAAAACAAAGAGTGTAACAAGAGACAAATAAAGGCATTACTAATGATAAAGGGACCAATCAAACAAGAGGGTATAAAAATTATAAATATCTATACACCCAAAGTGGTGCACCTAAATACATAAAACAAATATTAATAACATAACAAAATAAATGGACAGTAATATACTAATGATAGGAGACTTTAACATCCTACTTACATCACTGGATAGATCACCAAGGCAGAAAATCAATAAGGAAATAGTGCCTTGGAATAGCAAACTACACCAAATGGCCTTAACAGATATATACAAAACATTCTATCTAAAAACAAGAGAACACCCATTCTTTTCAAGGGTACATGGGACATTCTCTAAGGAAGATTACATGTTAGCTCATAAAACAAGTCTCAGTAAATTTAGTAAGACTGATATCATATCCTGCATCTTTTCCAAACACAACAAAATCAATTATAACAACAAACACAAATACGTGGAGGCTAAACAACATGCTACTAAAAACTCAATGGGTCAAAAAATCAAAAAGGCAATTAAAAAAAATACATGGAGACAAATGAAAATGAAAACACAATAGTCCAAAATATTTCCAATGCAGCTAAAGCAGTTTTAGGAGGTAAGTTTTTAGCACTACAGGACCACCTCAAGAAATTAGAAAAACATCAGTCTAAACTAAAGGAACTAGACAAAGAAGAACAAACAAAGCTCAAAATTAATAGAAGAAAGAAGTAATAAAGATCAAAGAAAAAATAAATGAAAAGAAACTAAAAATAATAGAAAAATATCAATGAAACCAAGAGCTGCTTCTTCAAAAGATAAACAAAATCAGTAAGCCTTTGGCTAGACTGGAGGGAAAAAGAGGACCCAAATGAATAAAATCAGAATTGAAGGGGAAGTAACAACTGACACCACAGAAATACAAATGATTTTAAGAGTGTAGTACAAGAAATTATATGCCAACAAATTGGATAACACAAAAGAATGAGATAAATTCCTAGAAAACATACAATCTTCCAAAACGGAATCAGGAAGACATAGAAAATCTGAATGGTAATGAAAATGGATTTGTAATAAAAAAATCTCCCAACAAACAAAAGTCCAGGATTGGATTCACAGATGGATTCTGTCAAACATTTAAGGAAGAATTAACACGTATTCTCTGCAAACTATTGCAAAAATAAAGAGAAAGGAAAACTTCCAAATACATTCTACAAGGCCAGCATTACCCTGATACCAAAACCAGATGAAGATACCACAGGTAAAGAAAGCTATTGGCCAATATCCCTGATGAATGCAGGTGCAAAAATCCCCAACAAATATTATCAAACCACACTGAACAATACATTAAACCGATCATTCGCCACCATCAAGTGGGATTTATTCCAGGGATGCAAGGATGGTTCGATATTTGCAAATTAATCAGTGTGATACATCACATTAATGTAATGAAAGATAAAAATCACATGATCATCTCAAGACATACAGAAAAATTATTTGACAAAATTCAACATCTGTTCATGATTAAAAAAAAAAAACTCTCAACAAAGTGAGTTTAGAGGGAACGTATCTCAACGTAATTAAGGTCATACAGGAGAAATGCACAGCTAACCTCATACTCAATGGTGAAAAAGCGAGAGCTTTTCTTCTAAGATCAGGAACATGACAAAGTTATCCATTCTCTTTTATTCAACATAGTATTGGAAGTCATAGCCACAGCAATCAGACAAGAAATAAAAGGCATCTAAATTGGTAAGGAAGAAGTAAAACTTTCGTTATTTGTAGATGATGTGATACTATACATAGAAAACACTAAAGACTACCAAAAAACTACTAGATGTAATAAATGAATTCAGTAAAGTTTCAGGATACAAAATTAATATACAGAGAACTATTGCATTTCTATACACTAATAATGAAGTAGGAGAAAGAAACACTAAGAAAACAATTCTATTTGTAATTGTACCGAAAAGCATAAAATATCTAGAAATAAAAATAACCAAGTTGCTGAAAGATTTGTACTTTGAAAACTAGAAAAGAAAATGAAGATGACACATACAGATGGAAACACAGACCGTGCTCATGGATTGCAAGGATTAATGTGTTAAAATGTCCCCACTAGCCAAAGCAATAGGCAGATTCAATGCAATCACTATAAAAACACCAATATTATTTTTCACAGAACTAGAACAAATAATTCTAAAATTTTTAGGTGACCAAAAAGGACACTGAATATCCAAGCTATGTTGAGAAAGACAAACAATGCTAGAGGTGACACAAAGATTTCCAGCTATACTACAAAGGTATAGTAACCAAAACAGTATGGTATTGGCACAAAAATGGACTCATAGATCAACTGAACAGAGGGTCCAGAAATAGACCCATGCTTATATGGTCAATTAATATGACAAAGGTGGCAAGAATATATTGGGGAATATACTGGAGAGAACACTGTCTTCAGTACATGGTGCTGGGAAAAGTGGATATCTATGTACAAAAATTATGAAACTGGACCACTTTCATACACCACACACAAAAATAAACTTAAAATGGATTAAGAGCTAAATGTGAGACCTGAAACCATAAAACTCCTAGATGAGAATATAGACAGCAATTTCTCTGAAAGGCAAACATAAAGTACTGGGACCACACACACACACACACACACACACACACACACTCTTTTGCACAGTGAAGGAAACCATCAACAAAACAAAAAGACAACCTACTGAATAGGAGTATGTATTTGCAGATGATATAACCAATAAGGGGTTACTATCCAATATATATAAAGAACTTATACAATTCAACACTAAAACAAACAATCCAATTCAATATTGGGCAGAAGACCTGAACAGACATTTTAAAAAGAAATGACCCATTCATTTGCTGTCTACAAGAGACTCATTTTGAACCTAAAGATACATTCAGACTGAAAGTAAAGGGATGGAATATCATCTTTCATGCCAATGGACCTCAAAAGAAAGCTGGGGTAGCAATTCTCTTATCAGATTGGATTTTAAACTGAAGACTATAGTTAGAGACACAGAAGGGCACTATATTATTCTTAAAGGATGTATCCAACAAGTGGATATGACAATTATAAATATATATGCCCCCAACAGGGGAGCAGCAAGATACACAAGCCAACTCTTAACCAGAATAAAGAGACATATAGATAAAAATACGTTAATAGTAGGGGACCTCAACACTCCACTATCAGAAATAGACAGAGCACCCATGCAGAAAACTGACAAAGAAACAAGGGCTTTGAATACCATACTCGATGAGTTGGACATCATAGACATATATAGAACACTACACCCCAGAACTTAAGAAAAATCATTCTATTCTAATGCCCATGGAACATTCTCAAGAATAGACCATGTTCTGGGACACAAAACAGGTCTCAACTGATACCAAAAGACTGAAATTATTCCCTGCATATTCTCAGACCACAACACTTTGAAATTGGAACTCAACCACAAGGAAAAATTTGGAAGAAACTCAAACACTTGGAGACTAAGAACCATACTGCTCAGGAATGATTCGATAAACCAGGAAATCAAAAATCAATTTAAACAATTTATGGAGACCAACGAGAATGAAAACACAACGGTCCAAAACCTATGGGATACTGCAAAGGCAGTCCTAAGGGGAAAATACATAGCCATCCAAGCCTCACTCAAAAGAATAGAAAAATCTAAAAGGCAGTTTTTATATTCTCACCTCAAGAAGCTGGGACAGCAACAAAGGGACAGGCCTAATCCATGCATGAGAAAGCAGTTGATCAAGATTAGAGCAGAAATCAATGAATTAGAAACCAGGAGTACAGTAGAGCAGATCAACAGAACTAGAAGCTGGTTCTTTGAAAGAATCAATAAAATTGACAGACCACTGGCAAGACTTATCCAAAAGAATAGAGAAAGGACCCAAATTAATAAAATTATGAATGAAAAAGAAGAGATCACAACCAACACCAATGAAATTGGAAGGATTATTAGAAACTTTTATCAGCAGCTTTATGCCAATAAATTAAGCAATCTGGAAGAGATGGAGGACTTCCTGGAAACCTATAAACTACCGAGACTGAAACAGGAAGAAATTGATTATTTAAACAGACCAATTAATTATGGAGAGATTGAAACAGTGATAAAAAACCTTCCAAAAAACAAAACTCCAGGACAGGATGGTTTTCGTGGGGAATTCTACCAAACATTCAAAGAAGAAATAATACCTATTCTCCTAAAGCTATTTCAAAAAATAGAAACAGAAGGAAAGCTACCAAACTCATTCTATGAGGCCAATATTACCTTGATCCCCAAACCAGGCAAAGACCCCCTCAAAAAGGAGAATTACAGACCGATTTCCCTAATGAATATGGATGCCAAAATCCTCAACAAGATCCTGGCTAATAGAATCCAACAGTACATTAAAAGCCTAATCCATCATGACCAAGTGGGATTCATCCCTGGGATGCAAGCGTGGTTCAACATTCGCAAATCGATCAGCGTGACATATCATATCAACAAGCAAAGACTCAGGAACCATATGATCCTCTCAATTGATGCAGAAAAAGCATTTGACAAAAACAGCATCCTTTCCTGATTAAAACCCTTCAGAGTGTAGGGATAGAGGGTACATTCCTCAATCTCATAAAAACCATCTATGAAAAGCCTACAGCAAATATCATTCTCAATGGGGAAAAGCTGGAAGCCTTTCCCTTAAGATCAGGAACATGACAAGGATGCCCACTCTCGCCACTATTATTCAACATAGTACTAGAAGTCCTTGCAACAGCAATCAGATAACAAGAAGGGATAAAAGGTATCCAAATCGGCAAAGAAGTCGTCAAACTGTCTCTCTTCACAGATGACATGATACTCTATATGGAAAACCCAAAAGAATCCACTCCCAAATTATTAGAAGTTATAGAGCAATTCAGTAATGTGGCAGGATACAAAATCAATGCTCAGAAATCAGTTGCATTTCTATACACAAATAATAAGACTGAAGAAAGACAAATTAGGGAAACCATCCCATTTACAATAGCACCAAAAATCATACGTTACCTTGGAATTAACTTAACCAGAGATGTAAAGGATCTATATTCTAGAAACTATAAATCACTCTTGAAGGACATTGAAGAAGACACAAAAAGATGGAAAAATATTCCATGCTCATGGATCGGAAGAATTAACATAGTTAAAATGTCCATGCTACCCAGAGCGATCTACACTTTCAATGCTATCCCGATCAAAATACCAATGACATTTTTCAAAAAACTGGAACAAATAGTCCTTAAATTTGTATGGAACCAGAAAAGGCCCCGAATCGCCAAGGAACTGTTGAAAAGGAAAAACAAAGCCGGGGGCATCACAATGCCGGATTTCGAGCTGTACTACAAAGCTGTGATCACAAAGACAGCATGGTACTGGCACAAAAATAGACACATAGACCAATGGAACAGAATAGAGAACCCAGAAATGGACCCTCGGCTCTTTGGGCAACTAATCTTTGATAAAACAGGAAAAAACATCCGGTGGAAAAAAGACAGTCTCTTCAATAAATGGTGCTGGGAAAATTGGACTGCTACAGGCAAAAGAATGAAACTTGACCACTCTCTCACACCATATACAAAGATAAACTCCAAATGGATGAAAGACCTCGATGTGAGACAGGAATCCACCAAAATCCTAGAGGAGAACATAGGCAGCAACCTCTACGACATCGGCCAAAGTAACCTTTTTCATGACACATCTCCAAAGGCAAGAGAAACAAAAGATAAAATGCACTTGTGGGACTTTATCAAGATAAAAAGCTTCTGCATAGCCAAGGAAACAGTCAAAAAAACTAAGAGGCAGCCCACAGAATGGGAGAAAATATTTGCAAATGATACTACAGATAAAAGACTGGTATCCAAGATCTAAAAAGAACTTCTCAAACTCAATACGCGAGAAACAAATAAACAAATCATAAAATGGGCAGAAGATATGAACAGACACTTTTCCAATGATGACATACCAATGGCTAACAGACACATGAAAAAATGTTCAAAATCATTAGCCATCAGGGAAATTCAAATCAAAACCACACTAAGATACCACCTTACGCCAGTTAGAATGGCAAAAATTGACAAGGCAAGAAACAACAATTGTTGGAGAGGATGTGGAGAAAGGGGATCCCTCCTACATTGTTGGTGGGAATGCAAGTTGGCCACTTGCATTTCCAGCCACTCTGGAAAACAGTGTGGAGGTCCCTTAAAAAGTTAAGAATTGAGATACCCTATGACCCAGCCATTGCACTACTGGGTATTTACCCCAAAGATACAGACGTAGTGAAGAGAAGGGCCATATGCACCCCAATGTTCATAGCAGCATTGTCCACAATAGCTAAATCGTGGAAGGAACTGAGATGCCCTTCAACAGATGACTGGATTAAGAAGTTGTGGTCCATATATACAATGGAATATTACTCAGCTATCGAACGATTTCTCAACATTTGCTGCAACATGGACGGCCCTGGAGGAGATAATGCTAAGTGAAATAAGTCAAGCAGAGAAAGAAAATTATCATATGGTTTTTCTCATCTATGGAACATAAGAACTAGGAAGATCGGTAGGGGAAGAAAGGGATAAAGAAAGGGGGGATAATCAGAAGGGGGAATGAAGCATGAGAGACTATGGACTCTGAGAAACAAACTGAGGGCTTCAGAGGGGAGGAAGGTGGGGGAATGGGATAGGCTGGTGATTGGTATTAAGGAGGGCACGTATTGCATGGTGCTCTGGGTGTTATATGCAACTAATGAATCATTGAACTTTACATCAAAAACCAGGGATGTACTGTATGGTGACTAACATAATAAAAAAACATTAAAAAAAATAAAATAAAAAGACATACAAATGGCCAACAGACATATGAATACATGCTCTATATTGCTAATCATCACAATAATGGAAACCAAAACCACAGTAAGATATAACCTTACACTTACCAGAAGGCTTGAATCAAAAACACTAGAAATAACTAGTGCTGGTTTGGATGTGCACTGTTGGTGGGAATGTAAATTGGTGCAGCCACTACAGAAAACAGTATGGAAGCTTCTAAAAAAAAATTAAAAATATAAATACCCTATAGTCCTATAATTTTCCTACTGGGTATTTACTCAAAGAAAAATGAAAATACTTATTCAAAAAGATATATGCACCCCTATATTTATTGCAACATTATACACAATAGCCAAGATATGGAAGCAAACCAAGTGTCCATCAATAGATGAATGAATAATGTCTCTTTCTCTCTCTCTGTCTCACACACACACACACACACACACACACACACACACACTGAAGTACTACTGAGTCATAAAAATGAATGAGATCTTGCCATTTGCTAGAGCATGGATGGACCTTGAGGGTATCATGCTATGTGAAGTCAGAGAAAGCCAAACATCTTATGATTTTCCTTATAGATGGAATCTAAACACACACACACACACACACACACACACACACACACACACACACACACACACATCAGAAGGAGATACATAAATAATATAGTGATGGTTGCCAGAGAGGAGAGGGGATGGGGGTACCGGTAAAATGGATGAAGATGAGATGGAGATACAGGCTTCCAGTTACGGAATAAATAAAGCATGGGGATGAAAGGCACAGTATAGGGAATAGAGACAGTGGTACCGTAACACCATCGTACGGTGATAGATGGTAGCTACACTTGTGGTGAGCATAACAGTATATAGAATTGTCAAATCATCATGTTGTACAATTGAAACTAATGTAGTACGATGTGTCAACTATATTTCAATAAAGAATTTTTTAAAAGGTAGGCATTGTATAGCAAACTCAATATTTTTATTTTTTTCTATGAACAGAAGAACTAATGAGGGTGTTGGTGTAAAGGGAGGCAGATGGTTGCCCTTTAATGACCAGACATGACTTGGAATGAACAGAAAGTGTCAAGAACTGGAACTGAAAGGCCAGTCAGATGACGCCTTGGCTGAGGTACCGAGCATCAGCACTAAGGCAGAAACTAAGTTTGGGAAGAGTGGGGTGATTACGTGTTTTTTGAGCCCAGTGCTCAGTATTTTACATCAACTGTACCCTGAAAAGTCACTTTTCTTAGCCTAAATCCCTTTCCTTAAAGATCAGAAGTTACAGTTGGTCTCAAAAGACAGCTTTGTTCCTCGCTATACAATTAAACTTGGATTTCTTTTCTGAGCTGTGGCCATCTGCACACCTTATGTTATTGGGACGGAAGACTGGTACATGCTATTTCTTCCCAAGAATGACATCAGAAACATGGATTCACCCTCTGCAGGACAGTGCTTCTGCCCCTGCCCATGAGATAGAAGTCAAGAACTGAAGAGGAAAGAGACATGAGGCATAATCAACTTTATCCTCCATGAAGAAGTTATTTCACAAATAATGAGGCAGAACCTCTCCAATTTTAATAATAATGGAGTGCATATCATTGAGATTACTGAATCAAATTAATGAGTTAGCTACTGATAAGAATGAAACAACAAGATAATAAATGCAAGGGTATTTTTTTGCCCCCAGATGCCATTTAAACACATGATTTGAGAAGAAGAATCAAGTTTCGATTCCTAACCAGCTATCTCCTTTCCTTTAAATAGAGAATATAGTACATAGGGCTCCTTAGAGGTGTACAGCTGAAATTATTCCTCCTTGAAGCAGAAAATGCAAGAGCAATAATAATGCATATGGTTAAATGGAGGGAACTCATATGACAGTCCACAAAAAAAAAAAAAAAAAAAAAAGGCTGAAGTTGACTTCCTCTTTGCCAAGGAAGAGGCTCTGCAGATATAGGCAGTAGGGCAGCAGCACAAGCTCAGCCTCCCGTGTTCTATTTCCAATGCATGCCCTCTTCTGTTTCTCTCGTCATTAATTACTGTGCTCCTCCCTTTGCCCTCGCAAAGAGGCACGAAACTACTCATGAGGCTGTGGGAAAAAATGATAACCAGTAGCGTTCTAGACATTTCATTTCTCAAATCAGCATAAAGTGATTATACAAAATCCCTAGGAAATTGAAGTGGCCTTCTTTTCACTTTTAAAACTGTACTTTGACTAATAGAAAGTCTGTTTTATTTAACATCATCTAACAAGACCCCCGCATATCTATCTCTCTTCCTTGACCACAGTTATATATAATCTGGAGCATTATAAAACGTCCTTTTGATCTAAACTAGCAACTTGACTAGATTCATTATTCACTTTAAACTAATGAGATTATTTGTTCAAGTGATGTTATTAATGGATTGCATAATATCCATCAGATAAAATACTAATACAATGTTGAAAGCAAGCAAATTAAGTCATCACAGGCCTAGAAAAAAGCAATGACTGAGGCTGCCAGGATAGTCTGATTCGTGGTAAGTTCAGACTTAAATAATGGCTCAGGCTGTTTTTTCCTACTATTATTTTTTGTGTGTGAAATAAATCTGTGAAGCCAACAAAGACTAACCAAATGTATAAATTTGAACTTCTAATGAATACAATGACATTTAAAAGTCTCAAAGGTCACCCTCATAACACTAAAGTAATTCTGCTGAAGTCAAAAACAATTTAAAAATATTTAGAGAAAGGGCCCAGCAATGTCATTAGTATATATTGGCCAGAGGCAAAGGATAAGGGGGATGAAGCAGAAATATTCTATATTTTATTATAGCCTAAAATCAATTGTAGCCTTCTCTTATTATAAGCATTCAATAATCATTAACACTACTGTCACCCATGAGGTGATATTCTGACATTGCCATATATCTTACATAGTCTTATTAACCAATATCATGTTTAATCATTAAAACATTTCTGCTCATGTGTATTTGTGTTTGGGGAGGATTACAGTAAAGTGATAGCTTACATCTGTATAGCAACATAATTTACAACTGCATTACCCCTTTGGATTTCAGTACTTTCCTGTGAAGTTGATAAGAAAAGTATTATTTCCCTGTTTTGCAAAATAAACAAAGACAGTAAGAGGCTGGTCCAAAATCACCTGGCATTCAGCTTCAAAATCCAGGGATTTTTTTTTCATTGAGCTTTGCTCTCCCTTGATTTGCCCTTTGTGTAGTAGGAAGGGCAGAAATGTCACCTCCCTTTAAGAAGGAGATTAAAATTGCAGTGGCAGAAACAGAAATGACCCCTGGTAAAGAAAAGGCTCCTGATAAAATCCTGACTGGTCTCTTGATTTATTAAAAGCAGCGCTTAGAGCAAAAGGGAATAAAAATTATACAATTTTTAATTTGCCTGTCAAAATTATGGAATCAGATTATTGAACCTGATTCTTTATATGCAAAGGTAAAACATGAGTTGAAATTAATGCTAGATCATGACCTATCATTCAGACTATTACATGTATAGATGCACACACACACACATGTCTCGACACACTGTTTTCCCAAAGGGATACGAACAAATCCTTCCCCCTATCTTCAAAACGGTATTTAAATACATTGCAAAACAGCACAGAACAGAAATGAGTCACTAAACCCCCAGGGGTTAGATTTTGTGACTGACTTCGGATAATTAAAACAATAATAATCACAAAAATGAATCTGTCCTCCTCGACGATCTGCTAATTAGGTCCAGATCGTTTTGACTTACACATGTAAATTTTATAATACCACCACCTTGCTTTGACGTAGCATTTCAATTTTTCAGCAGGCTTTCACAGGCTAACATACACTGTTACACTTCTGGGTTTAATGAGAAAATCATCTTCCTGTCCCTGGGCCTCACCTGGTGAAGTCTGTCATTTCCATCATGATCATACACATCTGCTTGGCCAGCACAATGATATCATTGCCGCTGTCATCCCATTTGGCCACTTCGGCATCCAGCTTGCTTTTCTCTTGGTGGAATATCTCCACCTGCTCAGCTATTTTTGCCTTCTCCTCCTGCGGTAGCTGCGCCATGATGGCCTGTGTGGGTTACAGAAACAGTGTGACTAACGGTGACAAAGTAAATACAGTCAGTAGGTTGACTCTGCCTCAAGCTAATAGCAAAGCCAGACCCTGGCAAGGTTTACAGGCTGCCCACCATTCCAGAAAGTACGTTTTCTCCATTCCTAGGAAGGCAAAAGCGCAGCCTGGTAAAGTCCCCTAAATCCCTGTCCCTATTCCTATACACAGAAAATAGAGAGATCCAAAAGGTACGTGCACACTGACAGTAACAGAACTTCTGTGTCGCTTTGATGACATATGTTTGTTCAAAAGAATCTATTCTTGACAATTTTTATATTTGGTCTCAGGAAACTTTTACCAGATGAAAGAATGCACCTCTTTCAACACTGAAATCTGTTCAGAGAAGGAAAAAAAATAAAAAATAAAAAAGGCTTTCTGTCTCTGGGAAGAAGAGGAATTTTAAATAATATCTGAGCATCCAAGTGGGGTGGGGTGGGGAGACTTTCCATGAGTACTAATGAAGGAATCCATGGTTAGACACCAAACAATCCCGTGACCCAGGGCATTTCAGGGATGGCATACCTATTCTCAGCCCTCTTCCACCTCCTCTGTGGAAATCCTGAGATAACCATAGCTCCCCGCAGAGCCTAGAAGTACGTAGAAGAAGTTGTGTTGGGATAAAATGTAGGCTTAGGAAGCAAATGTTGACTTTCAACAGTTGCCAGGTAAGGGAATGTAGAAAAGCAAGAACTACAGCTGATTCTTGTCATTCATGGACTCTTTATTTACAAATTCTCCTACTCTCTAAAATTTATTGGCAACCCTAACATCGATACTGGTGGTGCTTTTGGTCATTCACAGACAGGCACAGAGTTGCAGAAAAACAGAGTCACCGGACAAGCCTGTTCCCAGATGTGGTTGAACAATGAATTCCCTGCCTTCTTGTTTCAGCACTAAACAAGTGTCCTTTCTGTGGTCTGTTTGGTGCCACATTTTCCACATCTTTGTGCTCTTTATTGGTAATTTTGCTGTTTAACCTAGCCCCCAACCAAAGTGCTCAAGCGCTGCCTAGTGTCCCTAAGCAGAGAGGCTGTGATGGGCCTTATGGAAAAACATACATGCATAAGCTTCATGCAGGCAGGAGCTATAGTGCTCTTGGCCATGAGTTCAACAATAATGAATCAAAACTATAAAATAAAGTATCTGTAAAGAAATATTCATTAAGCAAGATTATTTATTGATTGGTTGAAACAAAATGTTGAGACTAGCAGCTCTCAGGAACCTAACCCTCTATTTCCTCTGGAAGCAATGACTCCACAGTTGCTAATTAAGTGTTCATGGTGACTTTACAGAATGTAAGTACCACAAATAAAGACAATCAATTGTATTTGTTAAACACCAGGTATGTAGCAAGCCCTGAATGCCATGTTTGGCGTCACATCATTGCATCGTCTTAGAACCATGTGCAACCTGATTCAGAGAGAGGAGCATGTGGATAAATATGACAGCACTAGTAGCCCTCTGGTTCTGGGATATGTGTACTCACCAAAGAGAGCATGATTTGGGGAACTTACAGCTTTTGCAAAGGACAAGTAAAGTGACTCATACAAGAAAACTCTGCTTTCTTAATTAGAAAGCTCCTCCCAATGTAAATGAATTGTTGGAAGGAAAGGTAGTTGATTTCCTTTTTTTTTGTTTTGTTTTTTTTTTTAAATTCAAGTTAGTTAACATATAGTTTTGGGGTAGAATTTAGTGATTCATCAGTTGCATATTACACCCAGTGCTCATTACATCAAGTGCCCTCCTTAATGCCCATCACCCAATTACTCCATCCCCCTACCCAAGATAGTTGATTTCTAATAAAAATATCAATGGACATAAGCTCGAAAAAACTGGGCTCAATGGGCTCTGTCACTGACTTAGGGTAAGACCTACTTGCTACTGGATCATATTCTTAACTTCTTCAGATGTAAAAATAGTAAGCAATTACCTCTAAGTGTTTTGGTGGACATCAAATGAAATAATGAATGTGTTTTGTCAAAAAAAATGAAAGCATATATGGGATTACTGCTAATATATTATCATTATGTCTGTATTAGTTTTCCTTTCCAGCTACCTCTCTAGCTTATTACCTAGTTGCCCAGGTCTGTGTAGGCCCAGAGTCTATGTGCCAATGCATAAACAGAAGATTGACAGAGTACAGAAATATATACCAGGTAGTGTGCTAAGAGGCTTATGTATATAAAAAACTTAATTAATCACTCTACAAGAGGAATACTATTATAACCCCTATCTTATTAAGGATGATACTAAGGCCCAGAGAAATTACATTCTCAATATTACACAACTAATAAGTTGTAGGAATAAGATTCAAACCCAGGTCAGCTAACACCGTAATTAACTATCGAGCACAACTAGATCACCATCACAACCGCACAGGTTAGACACTGCACAATGATCCCATCCCAGTGGGGCAAGGGTTGCTGAAATCACAAGCATTGTTCACCAGGCTGAGCAACCCAGAGATGAGGCTTTATCTGCCAGAGTAAGGGGTGTCTTTGATTTGTATGAAGGTGTCCCTGAGCTATTAACTGCACGGATACATCTTACTACTACACAGCCATGTTTACTAACTTCCATGCATGTATGTGTGTGACTTTGTATAACTAGCTCGTGAGTCTCTGTGTATGTGTATGTATATGTAT
This sequence comes from Ursus arctos, assembly GCF_023065955.2. Taxonomy (NCBI): domain Eukaryota; kingdom Metazoa; phylum Chordata; class Mammalia; order Carnivora; family Ursidae; genus Ursus; species Ursus arctos. The sequence continues at coordinate 43,550,157 of NW_026623100.1, read as the reverse complement.
GTGTGTGAATGTGTATATACAGAAATTACGATCCATATTTAAAAAGCCAGACTGGTACAAACACTATAGTTTAAGCATTTAAAACACAGTAGAGTGGAAAATATTTTAAAGTATTTTAAAAACTACATCAAAAAAGGTGGTTAATATGTAACCAAAGAGTTGGTTACAAACTCACCTGTACAATATTGTACTAATAACTAGACAGCTATTCCAATGCATTTGAGATAGGTTTGGATTTGCAGAAGTTAAATATGGACTTTTTTCCTGAAGCATCCTTGTCTGATAATCTTATGCTATCCTACATTAATCTGTCCTCCTCACGAAAAGCTGATGATCATGTTTTACTTAGACCTCACAAGTCCTCACCACCATCATTTAAGCCATTCACTAGGTACTTCTCTGTAGAAGAATCTGGGAAACTACCTTGCAGACCTCCAGACTCTACATTCAATACCCAGTCGGAAAGCAATAAGCTTTCATTGTCTCAAAAGAGTTAATTTGTGCATTGAAGGGTGTACACTTATCTTTCAACTAGATCACGTTGAGCTTCAACTGTATAATTTAGGATTTGAGTACTAATTGCCTTGCTCTACTCTCTAATTCCTACCAATGCCCTACTTCTGACTTCTGAGCTTCCTTAGGGTGGAGGCTTCAGCATCCTGCAAAGAATAGAAGCTCAATAAATATCTTTTGATTGACTGTGTAACCATTTTTCCACTCACTGCATCAACACAGTTCAAGAGAATTTACCAGAACTGACAAACATTTTCTAAGGGCACAATTCTGAAGAAAAAAATGGCCCTTTCAAAGCAGATTTGCAAAAGAAGATGTTATTTTGACTCTAGGGGTGCTCGACCCGCGTAATGCACTTAATGGTGTGTGACTTGGGTGCAAGTGTCATTACATTTGTTTCTGCTTATGTAGCTATCGATGAGCCAAAGTCTTTTCCTAAAAATTCTTAAAATGCTCCTGACTTTTAAAAATTCATAATTGACCTTATCTGAAACTGGAATTTTTAAAAAAAAGGTTATCTATAAACAGCAGATCACAAACTGAGAAATTTGCAAGTTAATCAAATTAAAATTCAACACATGAGTTTTAATTAGGTCTTATCAATGTAACTCAGCAGTTTGAAATGTTAACACATTAAAGTCGTTCTAGCTAGAAAAAAAAATAGAGGCTGGCTACATTCACATCAAGTTAAATACAAAATATGTAACATGCAATCGTTCCTTCCCTCAAACTAAGCGAACATGAGAAAAGTGATTTTCATGGCCAAGAGGAAAGGGAACAAATCAGCTTTTCTGTTTCTCTGATGATGATCACCTGGGGTGGTCTGAGAGTTTCTGCTGCTTCTATGCACAGTAGTCAAGCACAGCTCTACAGATTGTTGATCTGGCTGATCTGGGGCCCCAAATTGTTGCATCAGAGACTTGAATCCACAAAATTTCCTGCGCCCCACCCCAGGCTCCCAGCCTTTCCTCTGAACAGCCAACCATTCTTGTGTGTGTGTGATTGAAGTTATAAACTCTGCTCATTAAATGAAAGTATAAATCACTGAAACAAGCCAATAATTTCTTAGTCTGGAATCTTTTCTTCAATCTAAATCTCAGGAGCTTTTGATATGATTATTTTTCCAATCTCAAAGAGAAAAATGACATTTGAAGTCTACAGGCTTCCAAACTGACAAGTGTTAGTTCCTTAAACTAGAGCAAGAGTCTAACATTTAGGCTTCAAGTACATGAATGTTTATAAATAATGATTAAAAGGGCTCAAACTCACAGTGTCCATTTCTATTCACTTGGTTTTAAAGCAGAATAATAAATGTAAGTAGTTAAAGTGTGGGTATTTTGACTTTTACCAGTCTCAGAACATGAAGTAAATAGGAAACTTGAGGTAATTGTTCCATTAAGCCAAGTAAAAACTACCATGGTTTCCTAAATTGTCCATGCTCTTGCAGGTTAAATTATTTGACCGGCCTTGTAATGAAGAACTACCTTATGCTATAAGCCTCATCATCATCTTCTTTGTCAACTTGACAGTATGTTATACATCTTGTGATACGTTTCACCATGTAGCTCTCCTAACGACATCATGAGGTAGAATGTTGTGCATACACACACACACACACACACACACACACACAAACACACACACACGGGATAAGGCATGGGGAGGTTAAGAAGGTTGCCCAAAATCATACTGCCTGGCCAAGCCCATATTTAAAATCAGGTCTGTGTGACTCCAAATAACATATTCTATCACCAAGGTTAAGTGTCCAAGAGCTGTCGCTGACCAATTTTAACGACATCAACCTGTGAAGGAACAGTTTATAAAATGTCATGTCTAGGATCATAAGGTCTGATTACTTCTATGTTTTATCAGATCAGGGTATGACCACTCTCTGCCTCTCCCTCTCCCATAAAGCGCTGTAGAGAAGCAGCAGATAGGGACACAGAAAGGAAATAAGCACTCTAATTTCAGAGTTTGGGAGAAATGCTGGAGTGGATACTAAAAGCTTTTGTCCTACTTTAACCTCCTTTTAGATTAATTTACCCTTTTCAGAGAGGAAGAATTTATCTGAATGAGAACACAAAGTGAGTCCATTAACATAAGGGAAGGACTGGCTGCTGCAAAGAGCGACCACCTCTGTCAAAGACAACTTTCGCCTCCTTCACAATTTTGACCAAGTTAACATACTTCTCTGGTCAAAAGTTCGACCATCTGTCATCTCAGCAATTCAATGCACCCTCTTATTTCCAACTTACAGCCATAATTCTAGGTCTCTGATTTGTCATCATATAATTACAGGCTAAAATAGGCTGACTCAATAACTAATGCTGTCTGCTGCAAGTTAATCACACTGACCACATGATGGATCTCAAAGACAAATCAGCAAGTGCTGGATTATAGGGGTACTGTGTTCTTACTATCCTGGACCATGTGCATAATTCATGCTGAAAAATCTTTCCAAAAAGACTATAGTCTTTTCACCTATCGGGTGAAAAAATAATAGATGATATAGCCAGGTTCTACCTGATTTTTGTTCCCACCCATATTAATTGACTTCATATCTATCGTAAGATGCATGGAATGGAAGTACAATGGGACTGCATTCTTCCTGGTAAGAGGTGGGACTGATCATGCCATTCTGACAAGATGGTGATTATAAAGTACGATAAGGATTGTACAATACGTCTTGGTCTTTGAGAAAACAAGTCAACGGATACTGGGCTGTATCAATACCGAGTTGCAGTCAGTCAATCAAATTGACTTTGAAATGATTAATGTTTGGGTGAAGTACTCAAATTTGCCCGTTATCATTGACATAAAAATGCTGGTTTTACTTAATTTTGAAGATGAACTGACTTGATGGATGAATTGATTTAGTGTTATGCCAATACAGGCTCAAAAGCCTCTCAACTTAATGAACTTCTTAGTTTTCAATGGCGGGGGGGGGTGGTAGAGTCTACGAAAGATTTTCCAAGTGGGGGGCTTCATATTCTTTTGTGTACTTTTCTACTGTGACCAATCTGTGATCCAAAATAATTAATCTTCCAAGGGATGACAATTTTCAGTCACCCTTTATTGAGCATTTAATGTATGTCAGGTATTGTGTTCATTATTTTACAAATATTAAGTAATTAAACCTCAAAAGAATCCTATCAAGTAAGTCTATTATTCACATTTTACAGATAATAGGACTGAAGCCCAGAGAAATTAAGCAACATGTAATGGAGCATGGTCCTCACTCCACTCCTGACAATTCAAAACCAAGTCTGTCTGAAATCAAAGCCGGTGCATCTTTAATATTCTGGCTTTTACCCTCACATTTTCCCTATCAACGTCCACCTGTATCTTGTGAATCATTTCATTGTTGCATGAGACTATCAGGACATAAAGCATGAAAGATAAATTAGGTTTTAGCACAAAGATTTTCTTGACTCAACATAAGGCTTAGTCTTTGAGTTCTCTTTATTTTAACCTCTGACTGGCTCTTCCTACTCTTCTTTCACAATTCCTAAACCAGTAGGAGTTTTCTGGGGTTTCCTAGCCACTATTCTAAATTACCATCTCTTTCTCAAATTCATGCTTCCTCTACATTATTTTCTCTTAAGTAAAACTTAATAGAGAATTAGAAAGTAATTCTAATGAGAATATAATAAGACCACAATCTATAATGGGATTGTTTTTACCCTATAAAAACTGAAACTTTAAAGGGAGGAGAATCTCACCTCCTTTTGTAATCCCCAGGGATTTAATCTCCCGACACCTACCTTGATTACCTGCATCTACCCTCAAGGAGATACAGTTAATAGAACTGGTCAGAATCCTCTTTGAAACACTTGTGTTGGCAGAGTGTGTCATGGAGTGTTCTGCTGCTTCCTGCTCCATGCCTTAAGCTGGCATATTTCTAGTATATCTCAATAATTTCTTTTTCTATCATATGGCAGACAGATCTAGGGCTACTGCCCTTGCCATAGTAGGCATTGTGGAGGGGGTGGGGGAGTTCTGCTTCTATTTTGAAGTCCTTGAACCAATTTCAAAGATGTGGTCTTATTCATCAGAGTATGGAATAGTAACTGCCCAGCTATTAACAAAGTAGTACTCTAAGTTTCCACTTGTCATTGCCTCTTGTGTTAACAAGCTTGGTGACTTCAAGCGGCACTATGGTGTCTGTGCCAAAGCAAGATCTGAGCATTCCTGTGCCCTCTAGCTGTTGAACCATCTAGTCATGATCCCAAACCAAACAAAATCCACTATACTCCTAAGCTGTTTGCATTATGTGGCTGCTAAGTTTCAAGTGATGGAGAGAGAATGGAGTTAACAGAAATCATTAGCAGTGGTGGTTATTTCCACTGTATAAAATATGAATTGCTAAGAACAACCACAAATGAAAGCACAGATTTCTGAGCTATAAATCTCTGGGATTCCAAGACCCTGGATCAGAAATCCCCTCAAACCAATCTGGTGTACATAGCCCCAGTGCATGAAACCCAAGTCCTAGATGTCCACTCACCCGCGCACTCTGCCCCGCAATGAGCTGGTCGTCCTCAGTCTGAACACTTGTCCGGCTACGCACATCATAATCTTCCTGCTCAAAGTCAGAATCATCTTCTAGTTCTTCTGGGGTCTAAAGGTATAAAGGAAAAGAGAAGAATCAGCATATTTTAAATTGATAATCTTCAACCCCACCCATACACTTTGTGGCTGCAAAAGCTAAGTAGGTCCCAGGAAAGAGAGCTTGTGGGCAGTTACATGAAGGATGGTATTGGCTGTAATGGAGTCAGAAAAACCAAGCTACTCCAATTTATCTTTTAAAAAAATACACTCTATTACTTCCTCCTGTAGGTATAAAAAGTCTGTTTAGCTCTTGACATGACACGCTAATTTTAAGAAAAATATATTTGTGTGTTTTTCCACCCAAAGAAATCTATTGTAAGATAGAAAATCACCATTAACAACAGAAGTTGTACCTATACTTGGTCCATAATACCCTTTTTGCTCTATTCCCAGTCTTTTCTGGTCTTAATAAGCAAAAAGAATTGATCATCTCCAAGTCAATGTTTAGTCCAGATGAAATATCTGATGTGGTCACCAAACCGTATAGTGTACAGGTTGCGACTACAGGCTCCAGAGTCAGGACTGCCTGAATATGAATCCCTGTGTGACCACTAGCAAAATCCTCTTAGCTCTGGTTTCCTCCCCTGTGAACTGGTGTTCATAAAAGTTCCTCTATGATTTTTGTGAAGAAGTAACGTACTTTGTGTCAAGTGTCTGGCAAATAATCGGCATTTAAGAAATGTTTGCCATCATCATTACTTAGGATTTTGAAATCAACTCATTCAAACACTTTTAAAGAGTGAAGCTACCAATCACTACACAACCACCAAGGATTAAATAGCTCTTCATACATAGTATCAATTTAGCTAAAACCAGCACAGTGAAATAAAGATCATTCTCTTTTTAGAGATAAGAAAACCAAGGTTCTGAGAAACAGCATGCCCAGTGTCTCTAAACTAGTTAATGACAGAATTAGAATTTAGATCCAAATACCCAAACGTGTATATCTTTTTCACATTATAAGTCAGGTAAGAACTGGAGCTACGGAACGGCTTTCAAGTGAGTAGTTACATGAAGATCCTGTCCCTTCTGTGTCAGAGAAAATATGTGAATTAGTCCATAAACCCAGAAATAAAAGTACTCCCTATCTTTAATGACTATAGTAAGTAACACACATTAAGTGCTTCTCATGTGCCAATCACAGTTTTCTCAAGGACTTTACAAATACTAATTCATACAGTTTTCTTCACAGTTCTATGATGTAGACACCATTTTCTCCACTTAACAGATAAGAAAACAGGCACAAGAGGGTACACCTTGCTCAAAGCCTTCCAAATCACACAGCATGTACTGCAGACTATCATCCTCTGTTAATTCTAAGAAGATGAATCAGAGTTGGTGAGGATGGTGCATGAAGGGGAGGCCATGCACTAGTGTGACCTTCTCAGATCAATGGTCATTAGACTGAAAGCTGACAGTCACCCACAAACTGCCCCTTGATACAAGGAGCACCACCTCCCAGGGCTCTGTATTTCAAAAAAGCAAGAAGACGACCACAGCAATACTGATGATGCAGTTGCCCATTCCCCATTCCCCATCCAAAAGGGCACACATTTATTCTCCTGGTTCCTTTGGCTACCTCCATGTAATTAATCAGGTGTGGTTATTGATGAAGCCTTGAGATTGGTCAGACAGGCATAAAATGGGGTCTTCATGCCAATATCACATTACACATAGTAATTTCCAAGCTTTGGCATATCCTTCTTGTTTCCCTTCTCTCTCTCCATCAACCTTATTAATATTCGCTCAGTCATCTACAGATGTTCAATTTTCTTTCACAGAATTATTAAAAGAAAGAGGGAAGAAAGAGGTTTTGTTCCCATACTTTATTAACTAAAGCAGGGGTGGGGTGGGCAGAACCTGGTTCAAATAACTGCTTGTATTTTCATTGTGGACAGAGACAATAATCTCTGCTCATTTTTCACTCCTCTGGAATGTACTGCCGAACAATTACAGCAAGTTGGTAAATTCTGCTGACAGATGAGATGACAAGATTGCAAGCGCTTTTCATCATTAGTTTTTGAAAAGAAGAAAGAAAAGTAAAATGAAAAACCTCACTCAATAGAAAAAAGGAAAATATGACAGTGCCTATAGTACTGTGTCCAAACATTTCAATGATCTGTGGGTTGAGCGGATGAGTCAATGACAGACACAACCCGGTAACATAAGGTTAATGATGATGAGCTTTCATTCAAGTGACTAGGGCTCAGAAACCAAAACAAAGTTTAAAAATGAAAAAAATAAATAAATAACCTGGATGTGGACCCGGGGAATCTGAGTGTTTTTGGCCTAACGCTGTCATTCATAAAATGTGTGTCTTTAGTAAGTTGCTTACAGTTTTTCTGCTTCTCTCTCACCTCACTCATAAAATGGAAATAATTCCTATTTGCCCTGTCTGAGGATTCTAGGATAAAATATATATGGAAATGCTTTGTAAATGATAAAAGTGAACTCAATAGTAAGTAATATATACCTCATAACAACTGCAATAATCATAATAATAGAAATAATTTTTACCAACCACATTGGGCCAGGCATTCAGCTAAAGGATTTAATCCTTGTAACAACCTAATGAAATGAATATAATGCCTAGGGTGCCTGGGTGGCCCAGCCAGTTAAGTGTCCAACTCTTGATTTCAGCTCAGGTTATGATCTCGGGGTTGTGGGATCAAGCCCCACGTCAGGCTCCACGCTGGGCACGGAGCCTGCTTAACATTCTCTCTCTCCCTCTCCCTTTGCCCCTCCCCCCCAAAAAAATTTAATGCCCATTTTACAGTTGTATAAACAGGCTCAGAGTTGTTAAGTCAGTTTTCCAGGGTGTTACACCTAGCAAGCTGAGGGAGTTTCCAGAGCCTATGCTTTCAACCATCACAAGTAACACCAGGCAAATGCATGAGCTTAAAATATTTTCTTGTGCCTTAATCATTCAGCAAACCCATCCAAGCCACCCATATAAATAGTTCTGTGCATGTGCAGTTTGCTAATTGCATGTAAATGTGTCTACTTCTCATGCTGTTATTTTTTGAATTATTCATTTTAACAAGTAGCAGTGTTATGTTTTGGTTGGTCAAGTCAAGGACCTCCATACATTAAAGGAGGCATGGAAAAATACTGAAGGTCCGCAAATGGGCCCAGAGATAATAAGACCTGTATCATTAGGTAATGTTTATAGAGTAAAAAAGAATCACCAAAATGTATAATTCACTGGATTGGAAGCTGGAAACTGAGGGTCAAGCCTCAATTCTGCCTTTCTGTGCTCCCAGGGAAGGCCTTTTTACAACCATCAAAAACCACTTTGGGTCTATTCTTGGTTCCCTGGGTCTATTATCTAACTGTTAGGTTGCAAAAGTAGGTTTTATTTGTAAAATGGCACAATTAAAGTATTTGGCTTCTAAAAATCTCCCCCTGTATGAGATTAACTTGTGCCTATTACAGAGGCCCAAGAACATCATGTGCTTGTCCAGGGTCACACCACACATCAGTGACAGAACAGGAACAATCTCCCTCCTCTGGCTCCCAGTCAAATGCTCAGTCTTCTCTACAACAGTTTCTGGAAGGAAGCAAAATGAGAAAAGACTGAAGGATTTAGAGTTGTTTCACTAGGACACCTGAAAAATATATTAATGACCATTTAAAAGAAAGGCTCAAACGTATATGACAGTTTCATTGGGAACAGAAAGATGAGGACATGGAGAGGCAACAGGAGAGTTTGGGTGATGCATGAAGAAGGATTTCCCAAACAGGAAGCTATACCACTGCAATTACATTTTCCTAAAGTCAACATAGAAGAAAATCCCCTCACAGTCAGGACCGATTGGCCACTGGCCAATAGAGATGCTATCCTGGATTATTCTGGAAGCCTCCTGATTGATCTCCTTACTTCTGTTTTTCTCCCCATACATTCTACTCTCTCCAGCAGAGCCAGGGTAACGATCCCTGTACAAGCTAAGTCAGCTTAGAACACAGCAATGGCTACCATCTCATTCAATGAGATCCTTAGACTGCACCTGCCATTCCCTCTGCCTGGAACACATTTTTCCTCATATTTTTATGGCTTCTTTCCTCCTCCTTCTCCAAGTCTGTTCTCAAATACCATCTAATCAATGACCATCCTTCATGAAACTCATACCCACCTTATGATCTATCCCCTTATACTGCCTCGATTTTCTCCATGGCACAATAACTGGCATGTTCTATCTCCTTGTGTATTATATTTTCTGTCTCCTACCACAGGAATATAAATTTCTTGAAGATAGGATGCTATATTTTGTTTATCCTTCCATTCAGGGCCCTCCAACTGTGTGGGGAATCTAGTAAGCATTCAACAAATACTTAATAAATGAATGACTAAGACTAAATTACTGAATTTTTCTGAAAAATCATATGAAGTTATTTCTAATTACTTGAGTTACAGGAAAACAAAACTAGGAACCTTATAGGACCTTGTTAATTAACTGGATAATAGCAATCTATAAGAGGAAAATCAGTTTTGTCACAAAAGTCTTTTCAACTCTTCATTTTCCAGCCCTGATGAGTAACTGCAATCCCTGCAGTTTTAATAATATTATTAATGTATTTAACAAATTATATTTCATTAATTGATCGTAATAAGAAATTTCATCTCAGCAGGATAAGAAAAGAAAAATACTTCTTGGGAACCTACCAAATGCCAGGTCTAGGCTAGTACTTTATAGCTAAGGCAGTATCTGTCCTCACTTGCAGATACGGAAACTGAAACACGGAGATAAAAACAAGCATGCCAATGGCCAAAACACCCTTAAGCCATAGGTTCCCAAACGCTATTGCTTCAAATGCACCTCAGCAATTATTTCAAGGTGCCTCTTAGCTAAAAACAAAACAAAAGAAAAACGAACAAAACATCCACAAACCTAAAAGTTGTGTTGATTAAGCAGTTAGATCACAAAAATGGATAAAGTTGATTAAACTTAACAACCAAGTGCCTGGTGCCTGTTGCACATTGCATGACTTCTCAGATCTTGGAATACAACCAAACATCCATTGAGCTTTCTTTTTATCATGGCAACCACCAAAAACCCAGCTTCACAACTATAGGATGTTATTAAAGGAATACACCAACCTAATATTTAAAGCGTGGCTGCTTTCAGCTATTATTTCACATAATATCTGAGAGACATCTGTGTGTTTCCCTTGAAATTTTAAAACATCTTGCAATGCTCCAAGGAATCTTTCAGGCACAGTTTGGGATTTATGAAGTTAAACTTTAGACTTTTATCAGGCCTTAACTCTTTCCACGACCTGCTTTCAAAAGTATCATGTGCAACTAAATTAATGCGTTCCAATTATATTATAAAAGAATATAGATATCATAGATTGTCTTCAAGGTTATTCTTATGAGAAGCAACTATTGTTTTTTTTTTATGTTTTTTTTTTAATATAAATATCCTAACACCAAGACATTACCTCCTTCTACCCTACCCAGTTTTCTTAATTTCCAATATTAAATGTCTAACTTTGTGTCCTAAATGTACACTTGGCCCTCATTATTTGCAGATACCTTATTTGCAGATACCCATGCCCAAAAGCTTCTTTGTAATACCCAAATCAATGCTTGTGTAGTTTTTTGCAGACATGTACAATGTGGCAAAAAATTTGAGTCACCTAACCTGTGTGTTTCCTCCTAAGGTCAAACAGCACAATGTTCTTCCCTTTTGTTTCAGCTCTTATACTGTATGTAAGTAAAATTCTGCATTCATTCAGTGCCACGTATTTTGCCTTTTTGTGCCCTTTTTTGGTGATTTCTCTGTTTGCAATGGCTTCCGATACAGTGCTGAAGTACTGTTTAGTGGTCCTAAGTGTAAGAAAGCTGTGATGTGCCTTATAGAGAAAAGGCATGTGATAGATGAGCTTCCTTCAGGAATGAGTTATAGTGAGGTTGGTTGTGAGTTCGATGTTAATGAGTCAATAATATATACTAAATAAAGTGTCTTTAAACAAAAACATGCATAAAACATAGTTATATATTGATCAGTGGATGAAAATGTAGCCAGAGGCTCGCAGGAACCTAAGGATGTTCCCCCGGGAACAGTGTTTCAGTACTCTCTAACTCAATGTTCACAGCAACTTGAGAGGCTATAACTACTGCAAATAATGAGATTCAATGGTATGGTGGTGTGCCAAATTTGTCTGTTTATTTTTTAAATTACCATGCTGGTGTAATTAGAAAATTCCTTCATAGCTGATAGATTACCAAGGACAAGTCTCACCAAGAAGCAAACAAAAAACAGTCTCATGGCAGAGGGGCAGAGTAGACCTGGTCCAAGGGAGAAGTGGGGTTCTGAAAGGTGAGGATAGGATACAGGAAAGATAATTTTGTCTACTTCAGAGGGTTGCCTGGAGCTGCCCTAAAATGCCTGGATACCAACAGCACATTAAATATGTATTGATCACTGGGAGGCAAGGTGGTGGAAAACTTAACCCTTCAGGGTCTGTTCTGCATTTATTTTTTGGGGGAAAAAGATATCTTATTTTTACAAAGTATAATCAACACTTTGGAGGGAAGGAGGCATGGCCAGGTTTGCTGGGAAAGAAACAGCTCTACTTGTCTGTCTTTCTTTTGAACTTAGCGCAGTGGATTTTTTTTTAAGTAGACTTAATCATTATACTCAAAAAGCAAACCAAGAAATTAAGTACAAAATGAAGCCATGGGGGTGCTGAATGGAGAAGGATTTTAAAAATAACAATTTGTACATACTGTACATTTCTTTCTTAAGTTTTAAGTGGTGTGAAATCCATCTGATCAAATCATTTGAAATGTCGAGATGTAGGAATGACACTTCATGCAACAAGGATATGGCATTTTATCTAAAATTATGTTTTTTTACAGCTCATGAATGAATAAAGGAATGATGGCTATAAACTTCCTCAGCCTCCCAGATGAATGGTTGTCACAAAAATGTGAAGGCTAACAAAGCAGAAAAATGGCAAAAGAGGGAATACGTCTTGAGGATGATAGTGGGATTTAGTGTCAAATGCTTTGAAAACATAATTCTCATGGTCTATTACCTTATTTCACAAGTTAGTATGTAATGGAAAAAAAATGATCTAGTTTGTTACAGGTTTAAAAGCCTGACTCTCTTTCTTTTCCTTCTCCTCCAATTCTCATCCCTTTACGGTCACCTTCCTTATCTCCCCACGTATCTGTTTACACCACCACACACACACACACTATTAACCACTGTGCCAGACAATGCACCACAGTGAAGGGAAAATAAAAACACAGCCTTTGCTTTCCAAAATTTCAGTCTAAAGAAGGTAATAGACACAAAAGGGAATAATGTAATAAATACTATCATAAGCAGAAACAGTTACACATAAAGGAGAGGGTCAATATTTTTGATGGAGAAAATCTGAAGGTTTCAGCCAAGTCTTGCAAGGTGGCAAGAGTTTGACAGATCTAAAATGGGCAAGTTAGAAGAACAGGAAATACATCTGATAGCCTCCAAATTCCAAATATGACCTCCACATTTGAAGTATAATGAGAATCGTCTGATATTACTTATGCAATGATCTGAACACTGTGAATTGATCATGAAATTATGATGAAAGACAGACATATTTAACGAGAAAACAATCAAGCTCAATTTAAAGACAAGAAAATTCGAAGATGCTTTTTGCGCTCCCAAGTGAAGGAGTTTAGTAATGTTTCAGGGGAAGCATGGATACCAACAAAGAGGGAAGAGAGACTCTTCCTGGTCATACTCTACTCCACCTGCTCAGATCACCATGGAAGCATCATGTTGCACTCTGGATACCACAGTCGAAGAGGATCACTCATGAATTTAATGACCTCAAAGATACCAAGATTCGGGGGAGAATTAATGCCATAGATGAAATACTCAAAGGACTACATATATATTGTCCAGAGAGAATAAAATATGACAGATATTATTTGGTTATTATTGTTTTGCTGTATTTGAGGGTATATTGGTTTAGATGTTCCATGGTCACCCTGAGAGAAAGTTTTTCAGAATGCAGTCAGCAGATACTTTGTGGTTTTACTGAGCAGCCTCGGAGACAACTGTGGAGGATGAAGGTGGGAATGCACTCCAGTGCTATCTCATCCAATATGGTAGACATAAGCTACAATGAACTATTGGGAACTTTAAAAGTAGCTAATGCCACATTTCAAAAATGACAACATTTTGAATACATCTAAGTTAAATGTATTATTAAAAATAGTTTCACCTGTTTTTTTTCCAATGTGTCTACTATAAAATTTGAAATTACGATTGTGGCTCACATTATATTGCTATCAGACAACATGTTCTCATGTTCTTATAATTGTCACTGCAAAAGCCCTATCTCTGCTTCAGTCGTAATAGACACAAACGTATTTGTGTCATCAATTATTCCTTTGAATATTTAAATTTACTCTAAAAAAGAGTTCTATGGGTAAGAAAATTATTTGAAAACCATGCCAAACTGGTAAGAAAAGAAAAAAAAAATCTCATCTTACAAAGAAATATTATGTAGCAGTTAAATGGAACCGGGGAAGCTATGTGTCTTAATATAAATAAATGAAGGTATGTTGTGGGTGAACAAATCAAGTTGCAAATGATACTTATGTTGAGTTTTAAAACCTACTGCATTATACGTTTTTCTAGCATATGTCTCTATATAATCACTTGGACAATCATTTGGAAGGCTCACAGCTGACAACAGAAGACTGAGGATGGGAAGATAGTAGGGTGAGTGATGGAAAGAGGTTTGCTGCAAAGTTATACAGCCTTATTTATAAGATTGTAATTATTTGTTATAAAGATAATGTAACTATGTATCAGATCATTATTATCGTTATTATTATTAGTAGTAGTAGTAGTAGTAATAGTAGCAGTAGTAGTAGTAATGCTACTAAGCTGGGTACTCTTCCTTTCCTTCCATCTCATGGCTTTCTGATCCTGATGGGAAAATAATGTTAGCCAGAAGAGCACATGGATAATAGCAGGGGCACCCGGAAGTTAGTATCAAATTGAGACAACAATTCATGCAAGAAATAGGCAGAGCATCACTCTTCAGGTTATTCAGTGTGAATCTAGGCTTGTTGGGATCACTTGTCCCTTTTGTATGAATAAACAGTTCCCCTTATCTGACTAAATGATGAGCCAAACAGTGTAACAAGCTAACTAAGTAATTAAAAGAACAAAAGTAAATTATTTGGGGTCCGTTCCAGAAGCTCTGATCAGCTCCAAACTAGAGAGGCCTTACATACCCTGATCATCAGCACAGCTTTTCTGATGTCTCGAACACCATCATACACCAGGCGAGAGGCATCAATGAACTCATTCTCTTCGAATGGTTGAGGGACGTTGGCACTCAGGGCTTCAATAGCAACCTCTACTTGCTCGGCAAAGCGTGGCATCACTGCATTAAACAAAGTGAGAAACAATGGATTAGGCGACCTTTCTTTCATGCTCCCTGTTCCAGCCCTTGGGGAAGGCGGCATGCTGCACGTATTCCAACAGCTCAGTGGAGCTGTGTGCCTACCTGTCCAGTTTGGGGTGGATCTTCAGTGGTCTTTGTACCATTTACTTTCAGCAGAGGAAGTAAACCATTACTCCATGAATGGTGATGGTATGCAACGGCAAGTTTTTGAAACCTGCTCAGGATTGTGTGGTATAGTGCATATGCATACGTATTTTGTGTTATTCTAATCTGAGTTGAATTTCATTTCTGCTATTACTAGCTATGAAAACCTTAGCAAAGTTTTCTTAACTCCTTTTAAAGCTGCTTCTTTGTCTATAAAATAAAAGATCCACACACCGCTCCTGTTCGTGCTCTCACTCTCTCAAACAAAAATCTTTAAAAAGTCATTAAAAAAAGATCCTATCATAAGTTTCAATGAAATAATGCATACACATTTATTGGATGGTATTTGGCCCACAAAAAGCCTTGGTAAATATTTAACTAATATCACATGCTAAAGTCATACGTAATGAGTAATAGATCTTAACCTCTATGACTTCATAGTAACTTGTGAATGAAGTGATCCAATGTATTCCACTTCTGTTGAGACAGGACTTGAGATTGAAGGTAGGGGGATGGCAGTGGAGAGAGGCTCATAGAAGGACCTTACAAGAAGGGAGAGGGAATCCCAGGGCGCTCCAGCACAAAGCCTAGGGTTAGAGACCAGTAGGCTCAAAGCTGAATTCAGTTTTGTTTCATTTTACCAAGACCACTTTGATGTGAAAGAAGATACACATATAAATTCCTAAAATGTTAGTACCTCTTTCTTAAAACATAAAGACACCTACATACATAGAGGAGGTTTGTGGAAAGTAAATTCAGGGGAATGTCTGGAACACTTCCACTGGCTACTTAAAAAATGCTGATTCACTGATTCTTGAAAATTATAATTCAATTTTTTCAGGTTTTATCTTGTAACAATCAATTCATATGGCAAATGAAAGCCAAAAGCACAATTCATTTTATTTACAAGGACAATAAAATAGAAACATCATTCATCTATTTTCCATTTCTGAACTTTCATGCCTGATTCATCTTTATACTCATTTTCATCCTCTGTGGATACTTAAACATCCATTTTAATCCCTAGTGTGAGAAACTCTGCTAAATTACTTTACCGTCTAGGGTCAAAGTATTCAAGATAAAACCTTCCTAGAAAAATGTATTTCTACTAGGAAAAGTCCAACATTAAAAAGTATATTAAAAAAGAGAGAGAGAGAGAGAGAGAGAGAAGAGGGTTACGGGAAAACAGAGTAGCCATTCTTTCAATAGAAATGATCAAAACCAAAGCATGCATGGGGTGAATTTCCTTCTGTGAGTGAATTACTAGGATTGGTTCTCTATACCATTTGAATTTTTCATTTGTGCCTTTGAAATACTTTTACATAAAAGGAATTTGGTGGACATTGAATTGTACTGCTGCAAAAATCAAACAAAAATATACTTCTAAAAACCACCACATTAAACTAAGGCCATTCCTGCTATTCATTTGTGTTGGGAATAAACTGTTTTGCACGACTAAATAATCTAGATCATTGAAACTGACCTCCCTAGGCATGAAAATATTGCTACATGTATTTGTCATTTTCCATGAGTATCTTTCTTAAATGAAATTACAAATTCCCTTCCCTTCCTAAACTGAAAATTCTGAATATTAATTTCATTCTATTTGATGTCTAAGCTGCCATCATGACCATCAACAATATTACAAATTTGTATGGTACCATCAGTAGCAGTTAGCGGTCTGAAGTTTTGTCCCTATTGTTTCATTGAAAATTAGTAGTCCTACATGTACATAAAATAACTATTCCTACAAATGAAAGGTGAAAAACAGAAAAATAGACCAAGGATTAGAACAGGTAATTTACAAAATGCTAAATCCCATATTATTGATAAATACATGATGCTTTACTTCACTAATAATTGGAAAACTTACAGTGTAAACAATGAGAGATCATTTCATACCTCTTGGAATGGGCAAACAAACTAAAGCTTAATAACACCCATCTTACTGAGCATGTGGAAAAAAGGGAACCCTTCTACTGTATATGGGAGTCGAATTGGCACACATCACTCTGGAGAACACTTTGACAAAATCTAATAAAATGAAGCCTTCTAGTTCTGACCAGTGAGCTGAGAGATTGTTTTTAGGGCATGGCCAAATATTGACCTCTAAAGAGGTACTGTTAGGAGGGCTGAGTACACTGGAGTCATAGGAACATCTTTTTGTCTCTAGGGTTATAGCTGTTGCTTATTAGGTTGAATATCCCAATGTTAATAAGAAGAGTTATATTAAACCTAGGAATAAAAGAGCTTTAAGGGATCCCTTCCATCAGGTGCTATTCCAGGGCTGTTGAGCCCACTAAGTGGTACGTTGGGGAAACAGGGAGCTGTTCACTCCAGGTTCATAGGCAGTACATCAGGACGGAACAAAATGGACTTCGGGATAGAAGTCAGGAGACAGACAATACAGTCAAGTGAGTAAGTCCTAAGGTCAAAGTGTTGACTGGGAAAAGCAAACTGAAAAGAGATATCATTTGTGAGAAATTTAAAAAATTCACAAACGAGTACTGTGCATAATTTAAAAATATATACATTTTATTACACATGTTTTGAAAGGATGTATACCACCTTAAGTATAATGGTTGCCTTTGAGGGGGAAAGAGGGGCATGGGATGAGGCAGAGGTCTTAAGGAGGCTTCAAGTATATCTTAATTCTTAAGAAAATAATAATGTGAATCAGATATTGCAAAATGTTAATATTTGTTACACCTCAGAGTAGAAGCAGGGTCTCAGTTATATTACTCTCTATTCCTTCTTTACTTTAAATCTTCTCATGATTCAAATATTTAAAAGATCAACACATTATCCTCATGGCTGTACTTTTTACAGAATAAGGCTCTGAAAAAATAAAGTTCTAGCTTTTGGACCAGAATATAAAAGAAACCACTTTGATCAACAGTATTATGTGAGGAAGTCACTCAGAAATTATGACCGTGATCAAATGTCTAATATTCGACCTTAATTAATAACTTCCCACTGCAGAGTTGAGTTAGGTAGGGATGCCCAGGGGGAGCTCAGCCAGTTGAGCATCCCACTCTTGATTTCGGCTCAGGTCATGATCTCAGGGTTGTGAGATCGAGTCCCCCTTCAGGCTCCACGCTCAGTGGGGAGTCTGCTTGGGATTCTCTCTCCTCTTCCCCCTCCCCTCACCACCTATCTCTCTCTCTCTCTCTCTCTCAAATCAAACAATCAATGACTCTTTGAAAAAAAAAAAGTTGTTAGTTAGTACCCACCCACTGGACCCTGGCTCTTGGGCACACACCTCTATTTTCATAAAGACCTTTGATGGAATATAAAAGGGTGATCAGTTTTGTTGTGTGGCTTTGTTCTGTTTGTGCAAGATTGCCCTGAAGGAGAGCTGAGGAAGAGGAGAACGCAGAAGGTGACCTGTTATCTTTGTCCACCAGCTTCCAGGTCTGATTCTGTGGCCAAGGGAGAGAGAGGAAGGCGAAAACCTAAAAAGGGACCACTTTCATAAGGGATACTCTGGGTCCTAAAAAATGCCTAGGGCTCTGAAACCCCAAGTTTGGAGAAAGGCATTCTGTTTGCTCCAACACGGAGTACAGAATCTTTCTGGGGAGACTGAGGGGGTGACATGTTGATATGAACAACACTGTTGTGGATGTGGCATTGTCAGGAGAGGCAGAAAAAACAAAGTTATTTAATAAAAAGTTTGGAACAGAACATAACATCAACCTTCTAAAGGGGAAAAATGGTGGGAGAGGAGGTACAGAATCCTCAGTACAAATGGGGGCTCAGAGTTCAATTTATCCTTAATATTCCAATGATTTTATTATATTCCTCAACTTGATAAAACCCACAACTTGAACTAATTCAATTTTATTTACTTTAACTGAGAAGACATTCATTTCTGTTACCTTAAGTCAGTGTTTCTCTGGGTCTGACCCTTAAGAACATCCTTCTCCATGCTCTGCTCTTAAGCACATTCAATACTTATTTATTTAGGGCTTGGTCAACTGCTAGCACTCTTTAACCAATATACCTTTGCTCTCCATGCTGCTGTACTCTTTCCTGTTTTAGTTTTATCCTGTTTTGTTTTTTAAAGTGATAAGACAGAAAAACAAAAGCTCATAGAACAATGATCCATCTTGACAGAACCTAAGATGTTAAAGTATGAATTCTTCTAATGCCTCTGGTAATGTCTGAATAATTAAATATCCCCAAAGTAATACTGAGATAGAAAAAGTCTGAAACTACTTCAAATATGATGCTGCTTCTGCTTCCCACTAATTAGGACAGAACACAGCATTGCCTTTGTGATTCACACATTATATATTAACAGAGTTTTTGATATAGGATTATATAAATAGAAGTTTCCTTCTCATTTCTGAATTACATCCAAAAATGTAGATACCACTTTACTGTTATTTATCAGAAATACTGAATTGCTCTTAAAAGCTTATATCCTGAAAGGGTGATCAAAGTTGGAAATAAACTTGTAAGTTCTTGTTATACTTTTGTATGCTAAGTGCACAGTAGGCCACAGAATGATGACATTCCAGGAGTAATGAAATCAGAGTTCAGCATGCATTATAAAAATCAAGGTCACCTCATTCTAGTGTCTATTGAGATCCTAAAACAGAGGTAAGGAAGATCTAGACTGAATCCTCCAGAGAGACATCTGAGGTGATGTTTCAGAGCACAGGGTGAATCAGTAAAATGAACAAGAAGTCGCACTAAAGATGCAAATAGGACTGCTGACAACCATTAAGAGCAAAATCCAAGGTTAACTGGAGGTAGCGGAAATGAATGGCCAACCAACTCCACTGCCCCTGAGTAAACATCTAAAAGTTCCACATCTAGCTTTAAACACTCCAATGATTCCCTTTAATACAGAGGGACTCTAAAATCTTTACAAGATACAAACACAAACACCAGACACCTGCCATTATTTTTTATCTATGTCTCTCCACCTATTTCTACATATATTTAAATGTTCCAATTAGACTGAATTATTTAATGTCTTCCAAGATGACATGAAAACATGCCATGTCATACCACCATGTCCATGATGAATTTATTCTCATACTTCAATATACCTCTTTCTCTTAGGCCCAGGTGAATTCTTCCTCAATCTCTGGTATCTTATTTAGAATAAACTGCCATTGTTAAACCTTCCTTAATTCACAAAGTTGTCAATTCTCTATAATTTTATAGCATCCTAATTATGCATGTACTCATTATAGTGCTTAGTATAATGTATTAAAATTGTTTGACATTTCTATATGTCAACTGTTTTACATTAGGAGTCACTTTTACAAAGAGACTGGCTCTTGTCTTCTTTGCATCTTAAGCCCTTATCATGCTTCTGGCACAGGTAATCTATCCAAGCGGGAGAAGGATGAGAAGTGAAAGCATAGAGTGTAGAAGAGAACTCCCTTGTCATTCAGTATTTCAGGGACCAAATGAGCAATACCACATTTCACTTACCAAGTCTCTTTCTGCCCATCATTTCATATTAGTTCAATAATTTTATTAGTTTCATGAGTCATTAACCAAGTTACTAGTGGGCATTCTAGGTTTGATCACTAGGGACCTTTCAGCAACCTGAGTTCAGAATCCTTTCAGGGCTGCTTGAGTAGGAGTATCACCACTGAGCAAGGAGAAAAATTCATTACTGTATCCTTGACTAGCTCACCAGGGCCAAACTAGGATATCTGCATGAATATAGATTGCTCAATTGCGGTGGTGTAGTCAACCACACACCTCATGAGTGTGTTCCTTGCACAAACTTCAGTACCAAGAGAAGAGAAAATGGACAAGGATCATCTGCTTTAGAGAAAGAACCAGTCTAATAAGCGTTAACATAAAATAAAAATAAGAATGAGAACATTTGAAAAAATCTAGAAAGAGAATAAAATCTCAAAAGTGGGATGAAATTGTGGCCAATTGCAGTGGAGGAATACATTATACTGTCCCATTGTCCCACCAATCAAAAATAGTTATTATGCCTCCATTTTAACAGTTGGAGTTAGAGAATTAGATATGATCAGAATAACTGGAGCCAGAAGGTATTATTTTGGGGAAACTCTGTGGGGGCAATATCAGCATCCCCTTATAGCAGAAAAGTACTGCTTCATTTGCTTTCTGTAGGTAATACATTCTTTCCCCAAAATGGTTTTTATCAAGGGATTTTATTCAAGTGGCGCCCAATTAGATGTTAAGAGGAGAAGAGAGTATATAGGAGAGTAGATCTAAACAACTAGGGGCCCAAATTTGCCCAAAGAAAAGACTTATTGGCATTTAAAAGGCTCTGGGTGTACCTTGACAGTTCAGCACATACATGAAGCATGATCATTTAGTGAGGAGACCATCAGAGTCTGAAGCTCCAAGTCATACTTACTGTAGGAGGAGGGTCCAATGCAAACTGAAGCTGATACTTTTGTAGCTTTGGCACCACTCAAAAATAATGAACGACAACCAAAGAAGCCAGCCATCATTATATACCAGTTTTAGTAAAGAATATCATAATTATTAATTATTAATTATTAATTAAGTTATTAGAGGATGTTCTAGGTTCTCCCCATCCAAACAGGGATCTTTCAAAAATCTGAACTTAGGATCTTTTTTTTTTTGAGCTGCTTGCCAAATAGATCTGTATGTGCACCTCATGAATACTCGCTATTTCATTTCTGTAAGTATTTATAGAAGCATATACTACCACTAGACACAGATGCTTTCCTTTAAGATACAAGAATGGCCAGAATCTTGAAGCACTTGGCTAGGATTTCCTGCATTATCCAGACCTTTCACTTCTGACTCTGATTTTGTATCCTCTCACTAATCCTGGTTACGACCTTAGTCACTACTGGCAACACAGCTTGAGATTCTGAGATTAATGTTTGAATATCAGAGCCTAAGTCAAATGGAATTTTCCCTAATGAGGTAACTTTTTTCTTGTGTTTGACATGCACATTGTTATCTTTCAATTATATACTAGCTTCATCTTGTTTCTCTGTAGTTTCTCAGATCTGTCCTCTGCTCCAAATCCCTTCTCCAATCACCTTGAGCCAGTCTTGGCCTTCCTTTCCCCACTGTTTGGTTCCATTAGTCTCCTGTCCTATTCTCCTGCCCTCCTGGCCATATACTGCATAGCTCTATCTCGATTCAGTGGAACTTTTGTGTTCTGGAAGCCACTGTATAAGCAAGTGGTGGGATCTGTCTACATGTCCTAATATTCTATCCTAATTATGCTAGTCATCACCCATAATTATGCTAGTCATCACCCATATTGTCTGTTCCATCTTGATGCATTTGCAAATATGTATATGGGATAGTCTCTGAGATGGGCCCCAACGATCCCTCTTTTGGTATTTATGCTACTGTGTGATCCTCTCACTCTGAACGTGAGCTGAGACTAGCGACTTGCTTCTAACCAATAAAATATAGCAAGGAGGATGGGATGTCATTTCTGAGATTAGGTTACAAGAAGATGCTGGCTTCCCATTTTGCTTCCCGTTTGTTTTCTCACTTGCTAACTCTGATGATAGACAATTGATCTATGGAAAAGTCTCTATGGAAAGTAAGAGAGAAACCTCTATACAATAGCCAGTAAGGAATTGAGGCCCTAAGTCCAACAACAAATGAGGAACTGAGGCTTTCCAACAACCACATGGGTGAGTTTAGAGATGGCTCTTTCACCAATTGATCCTTAAGATGACTGCATCCTTGTGAGAGATCTGGAGGCAATTGCACACAGCTAAACAGTACCCAGCCTCCTGGCCCATGGAAACTATGAGATAGTAAAATGTTTATAATGTTAATCCAACAAGCCTTGGGGTGATTTTTTACATAGCAATAGTTAGCTAATAAAGTGTGCTATGCCAGAAGTAGAAATACCAGTAAAAAGAGATAGCAGGACATATTAAATTTCTGTTCAATTGCAGCAACTATGCTTGGTCTAGGTTTCTGGATATTTATTGGGTCCAAGAAGATGCATAAATGAATCTTGATATTTGATTTTTCACAAGTTAACCAATTTGAGCCTCAGTTTACTCAAGTTTAAACAGGGATAATAGCTGCCCTTCAGGTTTTATATAAGATTTTAAAATAATACAGTCAACAAATTTTGTACAGTTTTATATATAAACATAGACAGTACTTAGCCACTGGGAATAAAGTGACAAATAAAACAAGTATGATCTTGCCTTCAAGGCACAAAAAAAGTGGAATATATGCAAGATACCATCATACCTGGCACATAAGATTCATAGTAAACGGCTCTTACCGTTATCATCTTCACACTATGAGCCTCTGTATCAACAAAGACACACACCTTTTTCTTTATTTATAAACAGGCAAAATCATCCGGTCTCCTTTGAATAGAGGTACAACTAACTAATTCATCACCAAAAAGTGGGCTTTGTGAGAGCAAAGTAAACTGAAAATAATACTCAAATTAGTGCTAAAATCTCTAATTGGGAAGTTTGTACAACTTATCTTGAAAACTTAGTTTCCCTTCTTCTATGCCCTTCTCTCTCCTTGGCAGGACATCATCTTTCTGATGGTTTTACAATTTTAATAGTGAATTTCCTATGAAATCTGCCCTCAGAATAAGATTTGACAGAAGATTTAACAGAAGGGGGAATGAGCCATGAGAGACTATGGACTCTGGGAAACAAACTGAGGGTTTCAGAGAGGAGGGGAGGTGGGGGAATGGGATAGGCTGGTGATTGGTATTAAGGAGGGCACGTATTGCATGGTGCACTGGGTGTTATACGCAACTAATGAATCATCGAACTTTACATCAGAAACCAGGGATGTACTGTATGGTGACTAACATAATATAATAAAAAATATTATATAAAAAAATAAAAAAATAAAGTCACCCAACTTCATCAATGTTACCCATTTCATAGGGCTATTATGGGGCAAAATTGAGAAAAATGCATGTGTAGCACTTAATACAGTGCCTAGTATAGAAAAAGAAATCAACAAACATTAATAACTACATTGAAATCATACTGTTTTATAATCTGTTTTATATTCACTTAATAGATAATAAACATTTTTTGTGCCATTAAAAAAAAAAGAATAAGATTTGATACACTCACTCCTAGAACTTTCCGTTTTATCTTGATTGCCAAGGAGGCCAGTGTTAAACATTGTATCCATTATGACTTCATCAGATCTATGAGGAAAGGGAATCTTTAAAAGTTATGAGACTTAATCAAAAAGTTCATAACTGGAAAAAAATCAAAACCAGCTTCTCTACCTCATTTTTTCCCCCAAAAATCTCTGAATCTAATATTCTTGTGAAAGTGTTTTTCTTCTATCTCAAACTTATGTCACTATTTTATGTTAGTTGATTAAATGAATTTGAATTTTGAGTGAAGTATCCTTCAATGCCTTTCGAAATGAGGTACAGGGAATAGTAGCAATATACAAGTACTCTCTAAATTTAAATCTTACCCTGTCCAGACCAGTGATACACTTACTAGCTTTTAACATGTTTTATCTTGATAACTCATAATCAAGTTAGAAGATGTTGAACACTGGAAACTAGAAGCAAAGACAAAAGTAGCCTAGTTTAATCTGCTCCTTATTCCCTGGTGACTATTGGTCACCTGTTTCTACTCTCCAGACAACCATAAGCATCACCCTGGTTAGTCCTAATTCTTCCATTCTATGTGTATTCTGTCCCCCATCCTGTGTGTATTCCTGGACTTTCTTTCGTCAGAGTCAGTCATCTGTTCCTTCTGTGGGAGTTCCTAAAGGCTTCCATTTTCATAAATTCATGTTTGGAAAATTATAATGTACATTTCAAACATCAAAATCAAATTCGAGTTCCAGAAGGCCATACATAACCCATGAGCTGAATTGTTTGATGAAAGATGAAAAAGGACTGCCTAGAAGGAGGAGGGAAAAAAAAAAAAAAACACCCTCTAAATTTCATTCATGATAACTACCCTAAGAGAATCAGGGAGCATCCATCTGCTCTTGTCTAGACACAAGTTCCTTTCCCTAGGGAAAGAAAATGCTTGCTTGGAAAGTTCTTATATTTTAAAATAAGCATTTCAAAAATAATCACAAATGGTTTATAAGTTAAAAGGATGGCACATATTGAATGCTGAAACTTAAGGAATGAATAAAGACTTGAACATGATGCTTATTGAGCTTATAGTGTTTGTGAAAACCAAACTTGATAACTACAGTTAAATTTGGCGTTAGTGAGCTTTAAAGGATTAAGATGTTATAAAATAATTGCTAAGATTCTGACCTTGATCATTAAGCATGTAATTTTTAAAAAAGGTACAACACCCAAAATAAGATAGTATACAGTGTTTTTTTTTTTTAATAATGATTTTTTATTATATTATGTTAGTCACCATACAGTACATCCCCGGTTTTCGATGTAAGGCTTGATGATTCATTAGTTGTGTATAACACCCAGTGCACCATGCAATATGTGCCCTCCTTACTACCCATCACCGGTCTATCCCATTCCCCCAACCCCTCCCCTCTGTAGCCCTCAGTTTGTTTCTCATAGTCCATAGTCTCTCATGTTTCATTCCCCCTTCTGATTACCCCCCCCTTTCTTTATCCCTTTCTTCCCCTACTGATCATTCTAGTTCTTATGTTCCATAGATGAGAGAAATCATATGATAGTTGTCTTTCTCTGCTTGACTTATTTCACTAAGCATTATCTCCTCCAGTGCCGTCCATGTTGTAGCAAATGTTGAGAACTCATTCTTTCTGATTGCTGAGTAATATTCCATTGTATATATGGACCACAACTTCTTAATCCAGTCATCTGTTGAAGGGCATCTCGGCTCCTTCCACGATTTAGCTATTGTGGACATTGCTGCTATGAACATTGGGGTGCATATGGCCCTTCTCTTCACTACGTCTGTATCTTTGGGGTAAATACCCAGTAGTGCAATGGCTGGATCATAGGGTAGCTCAATTTTTAACTTTTTAAGGGACCTCCACACTGCTTTCCAGAGTGGCTGTACCAACTTGCAATCCCACCAACAATGTAGGAGGGATCCCCTTTCTCCACATCCTCTCCAACAATTGTTGTTTCTTGCCTTGTCTATTTTTGCCATTCTAACTGGCGTAAGGTGGTATCTCAGTGTGGTTTTGATTTGAATTTCCTTGATGGCTAATGATTTTGAACATTTTTTCATGTGTCTGTTAGTCATTTGTATGTCTTCATTGGAAAAGTGTCTGTTCATATCTTCTGCCCATTTTTTGATTTGTTTATTTGTTTCTCGTGTATTGAGTTTGAGAAGTTCTTTGTAGATCTTGGATACCAGTCCTTTATCTGTAGTGTCATTTGCAAATATCTTCTCCCATTCCGTGGGCTGCCTCTTAGTTTTTCTGACTGTTTCCTTGGCTGTGCAGAAACTTTTAATCTTGATGAAGTCCCATAAATTCATTTTATCTTTTGTTTCTCTTGCCTTTGGGGATGTATCATGAAAAAGGTTGCTTTGGCCGATGTCGTAGAGGTTGCTGCCTATGTTCTCCTCTAGAATTCTGATGGATTCCTGTCTCACATCAAGGTCTTTCATCCATTTGGAGTTCATTTTTGTGTATGGTGTGAGAGAGTGGTCAAGTTTCATTCTTTTGCATGTAGCTGTCCAATTTTCCCAGCACCATTTATTGAAGAGACTGTCTTTTTCCCACCGGATGTTTTTTCCTGCTTTATCAAATATTAGTTGCCCAAAGAGCTGAGGGTCCATTTCTGGGCTCTCTATTCTGTTCCATTGGTCTATGTGTCTGTTTTTGTGCCAGTACCATGCTGTCTTTGTGATCACAGCTTTGTAGTACAGCTCGAAATCCGGCATTGTGATGCCCCCAGCTTTGTTTTTCCTTTTCAACAGTTCCTTGGAGATTCGGGGTCTTTTCTGGTTCCATACAAATTTAAGGACTATTTGTTCCAGTTCTTTGAAAAACGTTCTCGGTATTTTGATCGGGATAGCATTGAAAGTGTAGATTGCTCTGGGTAGCATGGACATTTTAACTATGTTAATTCTTCCGATCCATGAGCATGGAATATCTTTCCATCTTTTTATGTCTTCCTCAATGTCTTTTAAGAGTGATTTATAGTTTCTAGAATAAAGGTCCTTTACGTCTCTGGTTAATTCCAAGGTAACATATGGTTTTTGGTGCTATTGTAAATGGGATGGATTCCCTAATTTCTCTTTCTTCGTTCTCGTTATTCGTGTACAGAAATGCAACTGATTTCTGAGCATTGATTTTGTATCCCGCCACGTTACTGAATTGCTCTATAACTTCTAATAGTTTGGGAGTGGTTTCTTTTGGGTTTTCCATATAGAGTATCATGTCATCTGCGAAGAGAGACATTTTGACTTCTTCTTTGCCGATTTGAATACCTTTGATCCCTTTTTGTTGTCTGATTGCTGTTGCAAGGACTTCTAGTACTATGTTGAATAATAGTGGCGAGAGTGGGCATCCTTGTCGTGTTCCTGATCTTAAGGGAAAGGCTTCCAGCTTTTCCCCATTGAGAATAATATTTGCAGTAGGCTTTTCATAAATGGCTTTTATGAGATTGAGAAATGTACCTTCTATTCCTACACTCTGAAGGGTTTTAATCAGGAAAGGATGCTGTATTTTGTCAAATGCTTTTTCGGCATCGATTGAGAGGATCATATGGTTCTTGAGTCTTTTCTTGTTGATATGATGTATCACGCTGATTGATTTGCGAATATTGAACCACGCTTGCATCCCAGGTATGAATCCCACTTGATCGTGGTGGATAATCCTTTTAATGAACTGTTGGATTCTATTAGCAAGTATCTTGTTGAGGATTTTGGCGTCCATATTCATTAGGGAAATCGGTCTGTAATTCTCCTTTTTGAGGGGGTCTTTGCCTGGTTTGGGGATCAAGGTTATATTGGCCTCATAGAATGAGTTTGGTAGCTTTCCTTCTGTTTCTATTTTTTGAAATAGCTTTAGGAGAATAGGTATTATTTCTTCTTTGAATGTTTGGTAGAATTCCCCAGGAAAACCGTCCGGGCCTGGAGTTTTGTTAATTGGAAGGTTGTTTATCACTGACTCAATTTCTTCATAATTAATTGGCCTGTTTAAGAAATCAATTTCTTCCTGTTTCAATCTTGGTAGTTTATAGGTTTCCAGGAAGGATTCCATCTCTTCCAGATTGCTTAGTTTATTGGCATATAGCTGTTGATAAAAATTTCTAATAATCCTTCCAATTTCAATGGTGTTCATCGTGACCTCTCCTTTTTCATTCATAATTTTAATAATCTGGGTCCTTTCTCTTTTCTTTTGGATAAGTCTTGCCAGTGGTCTGTCAATTTTATTGATTCTCTCCAAGAACCAGCTTCTAGTCCTGTTGATCTGCTCTACTGTACTTCTGGTTTCTGCTTGATTGATTTCAGCTTTAATTTTGGTCAACTGCTTCCTTGTGCGTGGATTAGGCCTGTCCCTCTGTTGCTGTTCCAGCTTCTTGAGGTGAGAATATAAAAACTGAATTTTAGATTTTTCTATTCTTTTGAGTGAGGCTTGGATGGCTATGTATTTCCCCCTTAGGACTGCCTTTGCAGTATCCCATAGGTTTTGGACTGTTGTATTTTCATTCTCATTGGTCTCCATAAATTGTTTAATTTGATTTTTGATTTCCTGGTTTATCGAGTCATTCCTGAGCAGGATGGTTCTTAGTCTCCAAGTGTTTGAGTTTCTTCCAAATTTTTCCTTGTGGTTGAGTTCCAATTTCAGAGCGTTGTGGTCTGAGAATATGCAGGGGATAATTTCAATCTTTTGGTATAGGCTGAGACCTGTTTTGTGACCCAGAACATGGTCTATTCTTGAAAATGTTCCATGGGCATTAGAATAGAATGAGTATTCTTTGGTTCTGGGGTGTAGTGTTCTATATATATCTAAGAGGTCCAACTCGTCGAGTATGGCATTCAAAGCCTTTGATTCTTTGCTTAGTTTTTGCCAGGGTGTTCTATTTCTGAGAGTGGAGTGTTGAGGTCCCCTACTATTAATGTATTTTTATCTATATGTCTCTTTATTCTGGTTAAGAGTTGGCTTGTGTATCTTGCTGCTCCCCTGTTGGGGGCCTATGTATTTATAATTGTCATATCCACTTGTTGAATACTTCCTTTAAGAATAATATAGTGCCCTTCTGCATCTCTAACTATAGTCTGTAGTTTAAAATCCAGTTTATCTGATATGAGAATTGCTACCCCAGCTTTCTTTTGAGGTCCATTTGCGTGAAAGATGGTACTCCATCCCCTTACTCTCAGTCTGAATGCATCTTTGGGTTCGAAATGAGTCTCTTGTAGACAGCAAATGGATGGGTCATTTCTTTTTATCCAATCTGCAACCCTGTGGCGTTTAAAGCAAGAATTTAAGCCATTAATGTTAAGGCTGAGTACTGAGAGATATGCTTTTAATTCTGCCATGTTGTCAGTAAAGTCTTTGTTTGTATTGGCTGTGACTTTCTGTTTTGTATCACTCTTGGGGCCTTTTTACTTTTATAGAACCCCCCGTAATACCTCCTGTAGGGCTGGTTTCGTGGTTACGAAATTGGCTAGTGACTGTCGATTCTGAAATGTCTTTATTTCTCCATCAATTCTGAATGACAGCCTTGCTGGATAAAGGATCCTTGGCTGCATGTTTTTCTCTGAAAGAGCTTTAAAAATGCTCCCCCAACCCTTTCTCTCATTCCAGGTCCGTGTAGACAGGTCTGACGTAATTCTGATGCCTTTGCCTTGGTACGTGAGAAATTTCTTTGCCCTGGCCGCTTTCCATACTGTATCCTTGGATCTCATATTTGCGAGTTGCACTATGACGTGACGTGGTGTAGGTCTGTCATGGTTGAGCTTGGGAGGGGTCCTCTCTGCCTCTTGGACACGAATGTTTGTTTCCCTTGCTAGATTAGGGAAGTTTTCAGCTACAATTTGTTCAAATATCTCTTCTAGACCTCTGTTTTTCTCCACCCCCTCGGGGATGCCGATGATTCTAACATTGGATCGTTTCGTTGAGTCAGTAATCTCCCGTAGCCAACATTCGTGGGCGTGGATTTTTTTAAGACCATCTTCTATTTTTATTTTTTCCTCTATTAACCCATCCTCCAATTCACTAACCCTTTCCTCCGCTTCCGTGACCCTGGCCGTCAGAGCCTCTAGTTTTGCCTGCATTTGGCTCATAGAATTTTTAATTTCTGTCAAATTCGCTCTCATTTCCGCCCTTAGGGATTCTATATTCTCAGTAACATTTTCCTGAATACTTTTTTCAAGTCTACTCATTATCTTGACCATTGTTACTCTGAATTCCATTTCTGATAATTTGGTTACATCCATATCCGTTACTTCTGTGGCAGAGACCACTGACTCACTGTCTTTTCTTTGCTGGGGGGGGGCTTCTCCTTCTTGTCATTCTGATGAGGGGAGGTTGCGGGGTTGTCCAGAGCCCAAAATTATTGACTGGGTCCCAGGCCGTGCCCCTTGTTTTATAGGGATCTTAGAGATGTGGGCTTCTTCTTTAAAGATTTTATTTATTTACTTATCTGAGAGAAGGAGACAGACAGTCAGCAAGAATGGAACAGAAGCAGGGGAGTGAGAGAGGAAGAAGCAGGCTCCCAGCTGAGGAGCCCGATGAGGGACTCCTTTCCGGAATGCTGGGATCACGCCCTAAGCCGGAGACAGGCGCTCAATGACTGCGCCACCAAGGCGCCTCCGGTTGTGGGCTTCTTGATTTTTCAGCCTGCCTTCTGGGGGGGGGGGGCCTTCCGCGCCGATACTCAGGCAGCCCTGTTTGGGTAGAGTCTCCGAGTCCCCTGCGAGGGAGGATGGGGATGGTCACTCTCTGGGCCAGTATTTCCAGGCTTTTGTTCTCTGGCGGCTTTCCCTGGCGGCCGGCTATGCCTCTTCTGAGAGTCAGAGCAGCAGAGGCTGCATTGTCACAGAACAGAGGGATTGCGGCCCGTTCTCCACTGATGTTCTGGCCACTTTAACTCTATTACTGTTGGTGCTGCTCAACCCTGCAGCGTCCCGGGATGTGCACCCCACACCCGGCGTCCCAGCCCTCACTTCCAGGGCCGGCGCGTCTCTGTCCTTTGTGTTTCTAATGCCGCCAGCCGCCCCGCGTGCTCCCGGGTCTCCCGGTCTCAGTCTATGCCCGGTGAGCACACCTCGATTCCGGAGTTTCGTGAGAAGCCTGGTGGCGCGCGCACCCGGTTCAGGGTCTCAGTCTGCTGTTTCGCGGGTGCCGACCGCGAGTCCGCCCGCTCCCCCGTGCAGGTGGCCCGCCAGCCGCCAGCCGCCCCGTGCGCGCTCCGGGAGTTCCCGGTCTCAGTCTGGATCCCGTGAGCACACCGGGATTCCGGTGTTCCGGGAGATGCCTGGTGGCTCACTGGTCTCAGTCCGCTCTCTCGCGGGTGTCCTCCGTGAGTCCGCCTGCTCCCCCGTGCAGGTGGCTGCCGCTTCCCGGCGCCCAAACGCGGCGGCTCCCTCCCCCTTCCGTTTATCTTCCGATATCTGTGCACGGTTTACAGCTCCCTCTTCGTACCTCAATACTCAGGGCTGGAGATGTTCATTTGTAGAGATCCAGATGCATCATCCTGCGTCTCAGGCTGATTCCGTGGTTATTTAGGCTGGTCTGGTACCTATCCAGCTCGACTCAGGGGACGGGCTGAAAAAGGGGTCCCCTACTCCTCCGCCATCTTAACTCTCAGATAGTATACAGTGTTAATTATATTTTTCATTTACGTTAAAAAACATTTTGGAGCTTCAACTCTAATCAGCCTGGAGGAAATGAAGAGGTGGTCTCAGTTCTCAAGGGCTTAAAATTTAATTCGGAAGCAATACACACATACATTTATCTAGATAGAAAGGCAGACAGAGGGGAGATAGTAACATTAAGAGACAAATGGGGAAACAGAGTTTGCAACACAGGGTGGTAAGGGGTAGATGCCTAATAAGTGATACAGATAATATCAGCAATGAGAGCACAGAGAGGTAGGATTTGCTGGTATGGTTAGAGAGAAGAATTCACTGACAAGGAAGAATCCAGCTAGTGCTAGAGAATAGGTAAAACATAGAGCTTTGGTTCTTGTGTCCTTCTGTTACTTCCTGTCCTCCAGCCACAAGCAAAGCTTCCCATTTTTCAAATCAAACTATTTCTTGGATATTCCAATGATATATCATGTGTGCTCCCAAACAAGTGACTGTCAGCATATTCCTCTTTTCTAAGATTCAAACAACTATTACTGATGTGGCAGAGAATCTTGGTGAAGCGAACTTCCTACTGCCTCAGTTGTGCACAATAAACATATCCTGGCCACCAATCCCTATGAACACCAACCCTAGCCCTGCTAGACAATGTACACAGGCCCCCTGCCACCCCACTGCTCCTACCATGGATACCCCTGATGCCCTTCAAGTGACAAGTACCATGCTGTTGGTAGTTTCTAGGATTCTAAACCCATAATGTGAGTCATACAGAATTAAATAAAGATCTTTCCTTTTGGTTTCACCTTGACACACAAGCACTGGAATAGTGCTATTTGTTCCACTATGCTGCTCCACACTTACGGCACATGAATGTGTATTCACTGGCCTTTCTACAACCACCCTACCCCATTTCCACTTCCATATTAGAGGCTTATGATCAGCCTCAAATTGTATCTCTTATTTTCTTAAGTTGTATCCTCTCCGATGGCTCTTCAGCCCCTCATGCTAAGAGAGCTGGACATGTTTGGATTCTAGCAGAACACATTATTTACCAACAAGCCAGTGAGGGGTAGGTATTCTCATGTGTCTGCTTGGCTCAGGATTTTCTGAGCTAAAATGACTGGTAACCTGGTTCAAAGCATGACTCAGTGGCAGTTCTAAAATAGTTAAACGACTGGTAGAGAGATTTACATGTTTATCTCCCCAGAAATGTGTGTTTACATTTCAAAGGGGAATAAAACCAGGCAACATTCATTTATATCCCAAAGGGTTATAATAAGTAGGTGACCTTTCCTGGAGGGAATTTATTAACATTAAAGAGCAAAGGTTTCTCTCCTCTTTTCAGGAGGGGAATGAGGCTGCTGAACAATTCCTAGATGAGTTCCCAGAGGCATAATTTTGTGGTTCCTCTCCTCTACCATGGACCTCCTTTGCGTGCGTGGAATTCACCTGCCTTCATCACATCGCCTTAAGAGGGACAATGAGGCATGGGAAACTGGCATGGTAAGTACTAAGTTTGTCCTCTCAGCCAGAAACTTTGCATTTGCTTTCAGGATAAAGTAAATATAGATATTAAAACACATCAGCCAGATTCCCTAAAACATCTACAGTATGTAGGTTTCAGTCATACAGAAAAGGCACTGAGACAAACTATACACTGGCTACTGAAGGACTATTAAGTAGATGAGATTTCCTTCTCATTTCTCCTATACTTCTGATTTCCCACCACGATGAATACCACAACCACCAAATAAGTTATTTCCTGCATATCCTAATCACTTTGACCTTTCAGAGAGAAATAAGATACTTTATACCAATAGTCAGGGTTATCTTAAAATGCATTTAAAAGATATTAAGATGTCTAGGGTGAATAGTTTTGGTCATTATAGCTTCTGCTGAAATTCATTACTTTCATAATCTAATTGCAAAGTCAGTCATGGAGAAGTGACTTAGACTATAATGGCCTTTCCTATCCATAATATCTAATATTTTGTCTTCCCAAGAAGCTGTCTCTACCACCTCATTCTGATGTTGATGTTACCTCTCTCTACACCCTCCACAATGCAGCCAATGGGATAAGCAGGTCCTCCAGACCTGTCCAGTCATAAAACCTAATCCCAGTAGCATACCAGAGATCAGTCCAAGTAGAGTAAGCATACCCCCAGATGGCCAAGCAGATTGCTCTCTTTTGCTATATACAAAGTGGGGGAAAAGGAAGTCTCTCTTTGTTATAGAATCTTGAGCTGAAAGCTGGAGGCTGCTAGTGGAATTATTCTCTACCGAAAATTAATGAAACGTAATGTCCCTTTTTATATTCATTTTATAATGCATGTATATTAAATGCTAATTATGTGGTAACACTGCTCTAGATCCTAGATAGTTGGAGAAACACCTGGCTCTAGGAACAGACAACCTAGTTGTGGACAACTGAGGCAGACATTGAAGATGACACACTAAACATCGAAAGACTGATATGGTTCCCTGTTGTCTTCGACTGAGAATAAGCCATGTCCTAAAGTATAAGGTCAATACACAAAGGGGGAGGAAGACATGGAGAATATCATGGTTTTGATTTGTATTTCTTTGATGCTGAGTGATATTGCACACTTTTTCACATGTCTGTTGGCCATTTGGATGTCTTCTTTGCAGAAATGTCTGTTCATATCTTCTGCCCTTTTCTTGACTGGATTATTTGTTCTTTGGGTGTTGAGTTTGAAAAGTTCTTTATAGATTTTGGATATTAGCCCTTTCTCTGATATGTCATTTGCAAATATCTGCTCCTATTCTGTCCATTGTCTTTTGGTTTTGTTGACTATGTCCTTTGCTGTGCAAAAGCTTTTTATCTTGATGAAGTCCCAATAGTTCATTTTTTCCTTTGCTTCCCTTGCCTTTGGAGAAGTTTCTAGCAGGAAGTTGCTGTGGCTGAGGTCACAGAGGTTGCTGCCTGGGCTCTCCTCTGGAATTTTGATGGAGTCCTGTCTCACATTCAGGTCTTTCATCCATTTCGAGTCTGTTTTTGTGTGTGGTGTAAGGAAATGGTCCAGTTTCATCCTTCTGCGTGTGGCTGTCCAATTTCCCTAACACCATTTGTTGAAGAGACTTTTATCCCCCCACTGGATATTCTTTCCTCCTTTGTTGAAGATTAGTTGACCACAGAGTCGAGGGTCTATTTCTGGGTTCTCTATTCTGTTCCATTGATCTAGGTGTCTGGGTTTGTGCCACTACCATACTGTCTTGATGATGAAAGCTTTGTAATAGAGCTTGAAGTACAGAATTGTGATGCCACCAGCTCTGGTTTTCTTTTCCAACATTCCTTTGGCTATTCAGGGTCTTCTCTGGTTCCATACAAATTTTAAGATTATTTGTTATAGTTCTGTGAAAAAAGTTGATGCTATTTTGATAGGGATTGCATTGAATGTGTACATTGCTCTAGGTAGCATAGACATTTTAACAATATTTGTTTTTGCAATCTATGAGCATGGAATGTTTTTCCATTTTCTTTGTGTCTTCCTCAGTTTCTTTCATGAGTATTCTATAGTTTTCTAAGTACAGATCCTTTGCCTCTTTGGTTAGATTTATTCCTAGGTATCTTATCATTTTGGGTGCAGTTGTAAAACAGTATGGAGGTTCCTCAAAATGTTGAAAATAGAGCTACACTATGGCCCAGCAATTGCACTACTGGGTATTTACCCCAAAGATACAAATGTAGTGATCCGAAGGGGCACCTGCACCCCAGTATTTATAGCAACAATATCCACAATAGCCAAGCTATGGATAGAGCCCAGATGTCCATCAACAGATGAATGGATAAAGAAGATGTGGTATACACACACATACACACACACACACACACACACACACACACACACACAGGAATATTATGCAGCCATCAAAAAAGAAATTTTGCCATTTGCAATGACATGGATGGAACTAGAAGGTATTATGCTAAGCAAAATAAGTCAATCAGAGAAAGACAATTATCATATGATCTCACTGATATGCGGAATTTAAGAAATAAGGCATAGGATCATAGGGAAGAGAGGAAAAAATGAAACGATTAAACCAGAGAGGGAGATAAAACATAAGAGACTCTTAATCTTAGGAAATCTTAGAGA
Source organism: Ursus arctos (assembly GCF_023065955.2). NCBI lineage: Eukaryota > Metazoa > Chordata > Mammalia > Carnivora > Ursidae > Ursus > Ursus arctos. The sequence goes on along the minus strand of NW_026623100.1, from coordinate 43,514,666 downwards.
AGGGGGGTAGGGGTATGGAGTGGCTGGGTGATGGAAATTGGGGAGGGTATGCCTTGTAGTGGGTATTGTTTAAAACTGATGAATTGTGGACCTATACCTCTGGAACAAATAATACATTATACGTTAAAAAAAAAAAAAAAAGAAATGGAGAACATCATAGGAAGGACAGTGGAGGCAGCAAGGATGTATTTTGCCTGGAAAATAATAACCATGCCTCTCTGTATAAAGCAAAGGGTTCAGACAGAGGATTCATGGGCAACAACTATCCATGTTAGGTGCAGTCACCAGAAAGCCAGGAAACGGTGACACATTTATTCCAAAATCAATGATATTGACCATCCTTGGATGACAAAACATCAGGCCACATAGGAGAAGCTGTGGCCCAGAGGCATCAACTAGTTTAAAGTTATAGTTAGTTGCCAGAAGTCAAAAAATGGAGTTCTAATTCCAAATCTGGATTTGTTCAACTACATTGTACCGACACAGCTTTACCGCTCATTATTCCAATTTTGGTACTTTCTATTTGATGATCCTCTTATATTTTCTAGGCAAAATATATAGAAATGGTGTAAAAAGTTCTCCTTCATTCTTATGAAAACTTTACAAAAGCACAGAAGTAAAAATTATACCATCTCTACTTAGTGAAGGAAGGAAACTAAGAAGGTGATATACTATATAATTCCAACTATATGACGGTCTGGAATTGATAATACTGCGGAAGCAGTAAAAAGATCAGTGGCGCCAGGGGTGAGGGGTTGTGGGGGGGATAAATAGGTGGAGGACAGATGACTTTTAGGGCATTGAAAATATACTGTATGATACCATAGTGATGGATACAGGTTATTATACATTAGTCTAAAACCACAGAAAGTATAACATGAGTGAACAGTAAACTATGGACGTTGGGCCATTATGATGGGTCAGTGCAGCTTCTTTAATTGTAACAAATGTACTACTCTGGTAGGGCATCTTGATTATAGGGGAGTCTATGCATGTGTGGGGTCAAGGGCTGCATGGGAAATCTCTGTACCTTCCCCTCAGTTTTGCTGTGGACATTAAAGTGCTCTAAAAGTCTCAATTTAAAAAATAAAAGAGGAAGGAAAGGAAAGGAAAGGAAAGGAAAGGAAAGGAAAGGAAAGGAAAGGAAACATCCCATCTGTTTGGACCACACATTTTCCAAAATACTGGAATTTTAATCCCCACGTATATAGTGCCCAATAACATGGAGTCCTCATTTAAAATACTTTTCCCCCCTACTTCCTCTTTTTTCGCCCTCTTTTTATTTGTGCCCTCTGAAGAGGGAGCTACTGGCAGAATCTCAAAGATCTCTCAACCCAACCACATTCACATTGCCACAAACTTGTATCATATCAGATTTATAAAAATGACATTTCAATATCACCCATTCAGTGAAGATGAGCTACTCTTTATACAACTAAATACGCTATGACTGAATGCACTTCCACCCCCCTCAACCTCCTGCAGCAATCTGAGTTTGTAAACGAGATCTCTGAAGATGGGTCTGGTCAACCACGCATGTGCTTACTACCAAGTTGTTGGTAATTTGTTATAATTCAGGTTTTCTTGAAGAGCCTATCAAATATGCTATGTAAGTATTTAATGGGTCTGATGTAGACCAGGTTTGTGTTTTCATTACCCTAGATAGTTTTATTTAAAAAAAAAAAAAAAAGGTAAATTTTTATATAATGTTGCCCTAGAGTTTTAGCATACTAATAATCCACAAAACCATTTTCTCAAATTTAATTCAGCATTCATAAAAAAACAAAAAGCACTCTTCAACAAAACACTGTCTTTACTGACAAAGTAAAGTAATTCATGGAAAGTCAGCTACAGACTGTTATGTCACTCTTTGGATCCCTTTCAATTTCTAGCCACTCAGAGAAGGCAGCCAGGTGGTAAAATGGGAGTCCTTCTGCAGAGGCCCTCCCTGGCAACATTTCCATGTCTAAATGGGGGCTGGCCTGTGTTTGCAAACCCCTTCAGCAGCAAAGTCTGGTCTAGTCAAGACTTGGAATGTTCAGCCCTTTTTTAGATTCTTCTTTGTAATATACATGTAATTCTTTTTTAAAAAATATATTTGCTCCTTTAATGTTATCTTTATAACAATAATTTCGATAGAATATTCCAAGAGAGGTCTACACTTAGAACTTAAACTTTTTCTATACATTTTAATTTGGTTTCTAGGCTGTTTCTTTTATTCTGTCCTGCTCCTCAGCATTAAGCCATGTGATCAAACTTGTTCAACCACCTCACAGTGGTCTCTCTGTAAGTTGCTTTTTTTTATTATTATTATGTTAGTCACCATACAGTACATCCCTGGTTTTTGATGTAAAGTTCGATGATTCATTAGTTGCGTATAACACCCAGTGCACCATGCAACACGTGCCCTCCTTACTACCCATCACCAGCCTATCCCATTCCCCCACCTCCCTCCCCTCTGAAGCCCTCAGTTTGCTTCTCAGAGTCCATAGTCTCTCATGCTTCATTTCCCCTTCTGATTACCCCCCTTTCTTTATCCCTTTCTTCTCCTGCCGATCTTCCTAGTTCTCATGTTCCATAGATGAGAGAAACCATATGATAATTATCTTTCTCTGCTTGACTTATTTCACTTAGCATTATCTCCTCCAGGGCCGTCCATGTTGCAGCAAATGTTGAGAAATCGTTCGATAGCTGAGTAATATTCCATTGTATATATGGACCACAATTTCTTAATCCAGTCATCTGTTGAAGGGCATCTTGGCTCCTTCCACGATTTAGCTATTGTGGACAGAGCTGCTATGAACATTGGGGTGCATATGGCCCTTCTCTTCACTACGTCTCTATCTTTGGGGTAAATACCCAGTAGTGCAATGGCTGGGTCATAGGGTAGCTCAATTTTTAACTTTTTAAGGGACCACCACACTGTTTTCCAGAGTGGCTGTACCAACTTGCATTCCCACCAACAATGTAGGAGGGATCCCCTTTCTCCATATCCTCTCCAACAATTGTTGTTTCTTGCCTTGTCAATTTTTGCCATTCTAACTGGCGTAAGGTGGTATCTTAGTGTGGTTTTGATTTGAATTTCCCTGATGGCTAATGATTTTGAACATTTTTTCATGTGTCTGTTAGCCATTGGCATGTCATCATTGGAAAAGTGTCTGTTCATATCTTCTGCCCATTTTCTGATTTATTTGTTTCTCGCGTATTGAGTTTGAGAAGTTCTTTGTAGATCTTGGATACCAGTCTTTTATCTTTAGTATCATTTGCAAATATATTCTCCCATTCCATGGGCTGCCTCTTAGTTTTTCTCTTACCCCACCCTCTTCACTTCTTTTATCCTATGGTCACAGTACATAAGCTCCATTTTACCTTGTTTAAATTTGTCACTATTTGGGGATATTTCTTCTCCTTAGAGCAGCTATCCTCAATGGAAGTTATTTTGCCCACCCTTCAAGCACATCTGGCAATGTCTAGAGATACTTTTGATGAAGATAACTAGGAATGGAGAAAGAAAAGAGGTCCTCTAAGCACCTAATGGGTAGAGTCCAGGGGTGCTAGGTATCCAATAATGCATAGGACAGTTTCCCTCCCTCAAGAAATAATTACCTCGACTAAAATGTCAGTGGTACAGAGACTGATAACTTCTACTTTAAGGTCTTGGAGGTATCAACTCAGGCATGAAACTGGATAGAATCCTAGGTGGTGGTAGGCAGAAGAAAACATGACATTTTGTCTTCTGGATTCTGGACTCTTCTTCTTTTTCTTCACCCTTCCTATTGACAGCTCTTCCTCCTTGCCCACTACCCCTGTGTTCTACTCCCAAAATAAAATGTATTCTCAGAACAAAGTTTGATAAGCTCATATATATAAAGAAGAAGAAGAAGAAGAAGAACAACAACAACAACAACAACAACAACTCAATGTGTCTCTCATTTAAAAAAAAAAAATCAGAGACAAAGCAGTAGCCCAAAGGTAGAAATCTGGGTATTAATGATAGGCATAACAATTTTTATTTTGAGGACATAGGTCTCCATAGCACAGCCAGACAGTGACAAAAAGACTAATTCAACAAAACTGCACAACTATAATTGCAGAACTGCTCCTACTGTCATCCTCCAACTCCAAGGGTCTACAATAGTCCTAACAATTCTCATTAGCACGAGTGAGTTAACAGCTCAAGCTTTTGCATTAATTTCTTTGACAACATCTCTAGCTACTCATAAGAAGCAATATGGTTTCTGTTTAGGAAAGAGAAAACTGAGAAAAGAAGCAAAAGAATGAATATAAATTGTATAGTCTAGTTCTGAGCCCATCAACATCTACTTTTCCTTGACACATATTCCTGTATTTTCAATTACAGTTGTGTAGAAACTATTTCAATCTCTTCTACCTGATGACTTTCCCCGTTATCATCAATAGTTCTCGAAAAATATAAAGAGCCTTGCGCATCTTCTCCGTTCAATTAAGAAACATATGTGAGCATCAGAATCACGGAGGTATCTTTACCTAAGTCCCCAGAGTATTCAGTCACTGCAAGGAAAGCTCTAACAGTGAACAAATAAGAGCAAAATTTTGATGAGCAAAAAAAATCCTGGATGGGTTGCTCTGTTTCATATTTCATTGATTTTGTTGTTTAAAAAAAAAAAAACAAAGAAGCAACCAGAAAATTATTTACACTTCAAGAGTTGAGTGAAAATTAGGTAAAAATAGTTCAATCAACTAAGCATGCTGCCCTTGCCTTTAAGCAGATTTTGACCTAATGGGCATTGTACCTTTTGTTCATTAAAGCAGTCCAAAATACAATATGAAAACAACTCCAGAATGTCTCTTGAACAATGCCTGAGTTCTTGGTGTGCACAAAGTCACATGTAAATTGGCAATATGCTCTGTGTCTTTCATCTGTCACAATGAGCATTCCACCCAGTCATGAGCAGGCATGCCCTAAGAGCCCTGTCTTCATGCCTTCCACCCTTCTCTGCTACTCTTTCCCCAGTGTCAGACCCAAGCGAGTGCTGCTATGTGGCCAATACACCATGTAAAGTGGAGACATTGTAACAGAATACAGTTATCGGGCCAGAAAATGAAAGCCACAGAAATGTGAAAGGGTCCTCTAAAAGGTGAAGAAAATATATTGGAGAGTAAAATGTCTGTTTCTAATTCTTCCAAATGATGGAAGAAACTGTAGGGCTTGCTTTGTGCTGCTTTATTGAATGCAAAGGACAAGCCTATTTGAAAGAAAACCGTGCTAAATTTCAACTAGTTAAATGCAGATATATCTTATTATCATTATTGTGATTATTTCTAACTCTCAGTCTGTGATGATTCGCAAGAGCAACAATGCCTGGGTGTGCTCTTTGTGATGTGATGTTACCCTATTTCCTTTCTGCTTATATTTCAAAGAGAACAACCAAGGTCCATGTCTATTGCTGTCTTTCCTTGCTATTTCAGACTAACAAACATCTACAGAAGACTTTGTAAATAACCTTTTCCCTGTAGAAGGAAACTTGTTTCAACTAATATGTTGTATCACATAGAACTTGGAACACTGCTTTATCTGACCTTTCAGAAACACATTTTTTTTTTTTTTAAATCCTAATAGCTTCCACCATCCATCTTCAGACCAGGAAAGGCCCCTACTGAAGATTGAAGAGAGGTCTTTGTGTGCCTACATAGGACTCAGTTCATTACCTATTCACAACCCTGTCCAAAATAAGCTTAAATTCTCTTTTTCTATCCCTTTGTGTTCCCTCCTTCCCTGAAATTTCTAAACACTGCTCCCCCCACACACGCACACAATATTAGGGAGTTGAGAAAGGGTCTGAAGCCCAGTGACGCTAGTCAAGAGCAAACATTACTATAAATCAGTCTTTGACACAACTATTCAAAGGGATGGGTTTTCTGCTAACTCAAAGTAAGCCTTTTTTCTCCATCCCAATGCACCAGAGAGCTAGGACAGACTCCCATGAGTAACCGAGTCTTACCGCAGCAGTGATCCCCTAGTGGGCAGCATATGCTCTAGAAGAGGGCACGGAAGGCTTTCCTAGAGGGGCAAGGCACATATTCAAACTCTGACCCTTTGTTGCAGCTACCATCCCCTTTCTGTGTGCATTTCATCTCCAGATACTATGTAGAGCCTTTACACTTTATCCTTCCTCAAGGTCCTATCTTCTCAAGAAATAGACGGAGAAATGGTTTCAAGTTCAAGATTCCAAGTCCCCATCACATCTCCACTGTTTTCTAGACTTGTGACCTTTTTCCAGTCTCTTGAGTCATTTAAACCTCCACTTTCACACACATAGTTGGAGATAATAAAAAGCTGCCTACTTCATAAGGCCCTTGTGAGAATCAAGGGAGATTATAGGTGAAAACTATAAAGTAATATATACATGCAAAGCAATAAAGTTGTTATTTTTAAAGTTATTCAAATTCAAACTCAAGAAACCAAGAGTATCCCTGTTGGGATCAGATGTAACTTAGAAGCACAGAGGCCTATAAAAGACAATGAAAAAGATTAATTCAAATATGGAAATTAATCATGGCATTGACATTTTGGTTGAATCTAATATCCATATTTACCTGTCTCAGACAGCAATTTTGTAGCTTCCAGAACCTTCTCAGTATAAACACCAGCTTCATAGTTCTCCATCTCAGCATTAATGATGTGTATCACTCGAGCTGCCCGGCCCCTGATGGCTCCTGCAGTCCGGTCCAAGGTGTCCACGTCCCCTTCTTGGAGGGCTATCACACACTTATTCACATCCTCCAAGATGTGATTCTCTGAGGAGAAAACACATACACATATCTTTTTATACCACTCACACATTTAATAAGCAACCTAAGAGAGATTCATCAACTTCATGAGCCATCGCCTCGGACATCTCAATACATACCTTGTAACACTGAAATAACATTTAAAGGAGAGAGTTCATAATTACAATAGCAGCTCTCAAACTTGAGCACCAGCCACAGGGCTCACAGCATCATACAGAATGCCAAGGTGTCACTCCTACGGGAGTTTCTGACTCAGCAGGTCTGGGGTGAGCCCAAGAAACTGCATTTCAGGTGATGCAAATGCTGTGGGTTTGGGGACCATGCTTTCAACACCATACTTTGAGCATCCCTTTCAATATTTGAGATTTATTGCATTTTAAGAGTGGTTGTGGCAGGAGCGCCTTGGTGGCTCAGTCAGTTAAGCATCTGACTCTTGGTTTCAGCTCAGGTCATGATCTCGGGGTCCTGCGATCCAGCTCTGTGTCAGGCTCCCTACTCAGCCCCTCCTCCTCACCCCCTCCCCCTGCTCTCACTCACACTTGCATTCTCACTCTTTCTCTCTTAAATAAGTAAATAAATCTTAAAAAAAAAAAAAAAAAGAAAGAGTGGTGTGGCAGGGAACTTGAAGCCAACCTATCAGGCAGAAACATTTCCAAACACGACCAGAATCAAGCTCAGGGTGCATGTTTGTTTGATCATGTTTTTATTAAGGAGACATTTAAGGGAAACTCTAAAATGACCAATACCACCTAAACAGTTTTTTAATGTCATGTTATGCACCAGGTATATACAATAGGAAAACTGACCAGATGAAGAGGATAACAGTATTCTCCATAGTTAAAATATAATCCAATCTTGTGGCTGGTTCCCTCAGATTAGAGTCAAGGTCAGTGATCACTCTCCCTCATTGCCCAAAGTAGAATCCAGGTAGGCAGGCCGGGGAGTTTCACTCTCTAGTAGCATAGAGAAAACACGTGATTTGGTCCCTTATGGTCTTGCACGTATGCAATTTTGTATTTCTTATTCCCAAAGTGAGGTCTGTAATTATGTCCCTTGAACAGTCTTTAGAAACAGAATTCTAAGGAAATGTTGAAAAAGTTTAGTGCTGTGTGGACAGAAAAGAACTTAAGCCAAAAATACACACACATACACACACACACACACACACACACTCACTATAAATAAAGAGAACAAGTGAGAAATAATCATAAGTAATCTGGTAACTTCTAAAAAATTACAACTGCCAAATTCAATAAATAGTTAATAAAGGATTAAAATTAATTATTACCTCCTTGAGAATTTTCTCACGCTAACTCTGAATTAAAAATCCCTAAATAGGGAAAGAGGGGAAGGTACTGGGCCAACACCAGTCTCCCCCAGGGATCTCTCCTTTCATTAAGCCTGTCACTCAGAAGGAATATCTGTTCCTTCAGAACCCTAGGCAGAAACTTGCGAAGTATAACTTACTTTTCATAATGGAACCTCTGTTTTGACCTCATACAATAGGATTTCCTCATTCAAACCATTACGAATTTCTGATTTTTACATTCTCTAGTTCTTGAATTTCAAATAGAAATTAAAATAGAAAAAAGACATTTTAATATTTTTTAAACTCACAAAAAGTAGTACTTCCTGAATGCTGACACTTTCCTGAGTAAAAGAGAAACAACTGTGAAAATACAGATTTTAAGAAGTTTTCAGTTTGGTTAACTTTCTAAGATCCTGGTTTGTGTCATGCAAACTCACTTAAAAGGACACCTGAGAAAGAAGTCTACTCAAATGAAACTTGGTACAGAGTTTCAAATACAAAAGTTTGATTTTAAAAGGCCTCTCTTACTGCCCAGCTTAGCACCCTGCTAGATCTCTCCAGACTATTCAAATGTACCCTTGCCCCCAAAAGTAAGCAACTGGCAGGGGCTGCATGTCAAAAACAAGCGTCCATCTGCTATTTTCTTTGACTGAAACAACAGAAGAACAGTAACACTACTGCTTTTCCATACGTAGTTTAGATTGAACTTTAGATTTTATCTCTATTCTGAAAGCAGAACAGAGATGGAATGTGTTAATTATATTAGACTCTAATAATCTCTCTGGAGTTGATTACAAAATTTTTAATTCTAAGAAGCCCACTCATAACCTAATATCTTAAAATGAAATGATATTTTTTTTTCTTTAAAACCTATTTCCCAAACTAGAAATGTACAACTAATTTAATTAGGACACCAGAAAAAAAATACGCTTTAATAGATCTAAACGATACATATTTGAAGGAGGCTAGCAGAAGCTGGAAATCCAAGATACCAAAAGCATTGCTTTTAATTAGTCAAATCATCAACTAATATTTTCAACGGTTAGTTTAGTTAATCATGCTGTATGAATAAAATGTAAATTTTATAATTTATTGACTAATTTTTCTTAATCAGCTTTTTTTTTTTTTTTTAATGCTAAGATAGTTTACTCAGCATTTCCCAGCATTTTCTATCTAGGGGAAACCCTTTTATGGAAAAATGAATCACAATTCCCTCCTGATAGTAGTTTTATCGGCACATGGTGTACATGTAAAAGCTAGGATTTGGAATGTTTCAAAATAGATTTGCATTTTATTAAGCTCAGTACGAACAATGTATTTGAGAAAGAATAGGACCTGTTCATATAGACAATTGACCAAGAGATCCTACACAGTGTATATATGGAGTCCCAAACCCCTTGTAATAACTTCTCCCCTCCTTTCCTCCTCCTCCACCCTCAGGTCTGGGGCCCACAAGTCTGGAAGCAGACCGGTCTAGGATCTATCAAGAGAGACAGTGAATTATTTGAAGGCGGACTGCATACTTCATTCATATTTGCATTCCTGACAGTGCCTTACACACAGCAGGTAATCAAAGAAAAAGCACTGAATACATATGTCCTTTGAAAGGAGACCATTATGTATTTTTATCCTAAGGTATTTTCAAGAGAAAGAACTCAAGAAGTAAACACAGGAATGCTGTCCCAACTAGAAAAGAATACAGTAGAAAAAGTAATAATAAAAAGTGTAGGTATTCCAGAGAGGGCTCCATGGCTGGGAAAAACCCCTCAGGTTCTTTGGATGTTACACCTGGATAGGAAGTATGGTTTTTAAACATATCATAAAGTACTTGACTGCAATCTACTTTGCAATAAACTTGCTTGAATTTTTGCAAACTTACTATTTCAGAAAAGATGTAATTTTGTTACAAAAAATCACTGATTACCAAAATATTATAAGCCTCCAAGGTATAGATTCTAAATCCAAAACCAAAGTTCACTGTTTCCTTTTACAAATTCACACAAACTCAAGACCCTGGAGCCAAAAGAAAAATAAGAACAGGCAAATACAAGATACTTGGACATTACAGGATTGCGTTAATCTCTTCTTCAGATCTTAGATGCCTGCTATTATGTGAGCCAAACCCAAGAATTAAACTGCCACATAGTTAATGCTAAGACACTCATTTTAAAACACTATTAAAAATTGTAGTTTTTACCCAGTGGGAAAAACTTAAGTGTTCTAACACAGCTATTTCACTTTTTTACGAGCCCAGGCCACATCTGAAAATTGGTTTTGCTCCTGTAATGTTAATAGCTAACATCATTGCTCCTCAAACTTGTTGCATTTCATATGGACAAATTAAGCACTCAGGTACACAGCTTCAGGTAGTATGAACAAAACAAAACTGTAGTCTTTAAAAAAAGAAAAAAAAAAACTTTTTGTTTTTTTTAAATAGAGTTTCCTGCCAGAACAGATATTCCCTTAAGAAGAAACTGATACATAAAATGTCATTAATGCCATTCCAAAAGATCTCCTGGGCCAAGCTTGAAATTTACTGATGCAAATGTTTTGGATTCAGCTCTGAGTGGAGAGGAGAAGTAGTTTCCCCAACAATTGGGCTGTATCCATAGCCTACCAGCAGGACAGAGTAGGCTGTGTCATTATTTGTCAAGCCCGGCTGTGGAAAGGTACCTGCCACCTCCAATTGTCAACTCCAAAGGCATGCTCCAGCAGGCTCTGCCAAAGCTGGCTCCCTGACAGCGCCTGCTCATTTTCCTGTCATGGCAGGCCGCGGCACTTGTACCACTGGGGTTGGACTGCACAGTGTTATCAGAAGCCTTTTCTTGTTGCTGGTAATAATGAGATGCACAAAGGAATGGCAGGGAGAAAGGTGGCGAAGAGGCAGGGCTGGGGGAAGAAAATTAAGAAAAAGCTTTGCAGAATTGAAACAGTCTGAGATAAGACCTCCTCACCTTGCTTTTCCCTACCTTCAGAAAAATTTTTACATGTATTTAAAGAGAAGGAGAATTTGGGAAGTTTTTAAGTTCTGAAACGATTCCTCTTTGAAAAAGGTAGTCCACGCATATTTTCTACTCATTTGCAGGCAAAAGGGGATACAGAAGCACATTTCCAGGGGCTATGAGGATTGCTGTGAGATCTGAGGCTGGTGAGGGAGAGCCCCTGCCCTGTCTGGGGGCTACTAGAGTCATCCTGGCAAAGACTGACTAGATACAAGCCTGAGGTGGCCACCTGTTTATTCCACAGCACCCAAATCCCCAACATGCCTATCTCAACAATTTCTAAGCATTGTACAAAAGATGTATTTTTCAGATATCTTTTACATGGTTAGGACTCAGCCATCACCAAAGCCAATCTCAGAAATGGCAACATATTGCATTTTTTATCAGCTAGCCCCCAGATACGGGTATATTTAAATGAATAGCTGCTTTGGGAAGTCACTGAAACATAGCACCCTGGGAACGAAAAACAAGAAAGGTTTCTGAAAGGAATGAGAGAGTGGAATGAAGGTACCAGAAGTGGGGAGAGGAGAACTGCAATGAAAGCTGGACTGGCCATACGAAATTTCCTGCTATCTTGACTTACTGAGAACTACAGAGCTTCTGAAAAAGAGGATTGTCTGGATTTTCATACAGTCTCTGCCCAGTTACCTACCCCTCAGTGACTTAGTTTACTCAAAGGAAGACTTGGAATACTAATACCCATCTTACAGAATTTTGGTGAGAATTAAAGCAAACAGCACAGACTCAGGTAAATTACAGACACTGAACACATGTTCACTTGTTTTTTTTCCCTTCTGCCTACTCTTGCTTTCCATGGTTTCAAAGTTGGGTTTTTGCTGACCCATCAGACCTACAGATTTGACTCTGCTTCTCTCAGACAAGATTCAAACACAAGCCACCAGTAGGAACCCATTGTCTGTTTCTTCCAGAAAAGCAAAGACTGCACCTAGACAAAAATCTCCAAATGTGATAAGACTCCCCCAGAAATTCCATCTAAATTATCGCAGCCAGAAGCCCCTTTTTCCCAGATCCCATCAGCACAGCTGAGACCTCTTCTGTCTCCAGCCTCAGGTGGCCAACGACAGACAGGCCCTGGTCAAGGTTAGGTCTACCTGTGGGTAGAGTCAACATTTGGTCAATATGAATTTTCAAGGGTCACTTGATTATTTTGATGCCTCACAAAGGAGGCTGATGTTTTCAGCAACCTCCTCTTCCATTCCTCCCACAGAGACTCTTCTAGGTGAACTGTGCCAAATGTGTTTGGACAAATGTGTTTGGAAAAAGGCCCATTTGCTGGCTGGTAGCCCAATTTTGAAACAGCATTGATGAGTACCATTAAAGGTCAAATCGACTACATGGTTATTCAAATATACTAACATCCTTCAGTCTGGCTTCATCTACAAAGAAAAAAGTTACAATTTCAAGTGATGACTGGTTCTATTTGCTTTCTCTCACTTCCTTACACATCCTTATAGGTAAGTATTCAAAACCTCCATGGCTCCCAAGCATCTCCTAATGGGTACATTCGGTGACTAGTATTTCTACCTGCCTTATCGCAAACCTGCGGGACTTCATTGATTGGAAGAAGTGACCCCCTTAAACATGGCCAAATTGGGCTAGCTGATTCCTTTTCTGATTTTTAAATATAAACCACAAGGATTAACCAATCTCATATACCATACCCTTCTCTAAGATGAGTAATCCAGATGTATGCAAGGCCAACGTGCTTTAAAAATTCTAGGACCTAAAAAGGAATGCATGTCTCCTTAAATACTCTTTTCGGGTTTCTGATCTCTTTATCAGAAAGTTGTGTTTTCCCCTCAAATGCTTTGACTCAGTGTTTTGAAATAATGTGCACACAAAAGAAGAATTTCCAAGAGGGTGTTCCAATCACATTTGCAGAGATGAGTGAAAGCTCAAAGGGCCAAGAAGAGCACTCGAAACAGAGACCCATGACCTTTGTAAGATACTCCTATCCTGTTCTTCTCCTCCAGCTGCCTTGGAAGGGGCCTATTTGTGATTACCTGAGACAGAAAGGAAGTCATCCACTGAGGTGATGTCATCCACGGCCTCTGTCAGCACTCGGACCTGCTTCTCCCACTGGTCTTTGAAGACATCCATGTTGTCCTGAGCAACTTTGCTCTGTGGTCGGGCAGCCAGTGTAAGAGCAGCATTGATGACCTATTTGTTAGAAACAATCCAGAAACATACTGACTACACTATTCAAAAAAGAAACAAGATGGTCAAAGGCCACATTGAAACCCTGGACCCTGTAGCTTCTACAGGTAAGTGGGTTCTCAGTGTTCAAAAGACAATTAAAAACATGAAAGATAAAGTACATTATCACTCCCATTAGTTTTTGTTTGGTGTGTGTGTGTGTGTTTTAAGATATAGTCATCAGACTCAAGTTTCAAAAAGTGGTTCTTGGACAAGCTGTATTTACTTAGCACAGATGTAGTAGAAAGCTAACTCCTGTCCTACATGCACAAGGTTAGAATTTAGTTGAGACAAGGTAAATAGATACGGAGCATTTAAATAACAGCCCCAAACAAACAGAACAAAGTCAATAGGAGTGGAAAACATAATAATTACCACAGTAATTTCAAAGACTGTGGAAGTTAGAATTTATTTTTGAGAAAGACAGACCTTGAAACAGCCCAGGAATGATGGCACGGCAAGGCAGGGAGAGACAGGAATGCCTGACTGGACAGGACCCTGAGTGTTAGGCCACCGATGGGCTTTTGAAACAAAGTGAATGAGGCTTACCTGGGGACACAGGCTGTCAATCTGGGTGGCTGCCATCCGGACTAATTTTACCCCTTCCTCATTGTTGGAAATGGAACAGGCCAAGTTGGCAACCTGGATGGAAGAGGATTGGAGTGAAAGTCATGTTGGGGCAAAGGGGAAGTAAACTGTTGCATGACCTTGCACCTTCTCTGGAGTCCTGATTCCAGGGGAATCCTGTCACGAATAAAGGCACCTATCAGTGATTTACCAAATATTACTAGTTCTTATGTTACATTAGACATGTATGCCAGAAAAGCAGAGTGCTAATAGCAAATCATTGCTTCAAGCACACACAATAATGCATTTTAACTGGGTTGCTTTGATTCATTTTCCCCTATGGACTGCTCTCATGACCTACACTCTCACTTGAGCCCTCTGACACTCCCCATGGAGTGTGGAACACTATGATTTTGGCCACATGAGTGCTAAACTCTGACCAATGAGGGAGACACTACAGTGCACTTTGGATTTAAAAGAGACTCACAGGAAACTGAAAATGAGAGAGTTCTCCCCAAAGGAACTGTTATCTGCCTGTCGGAGTCTGTCAGGAAAATGCTAGTCCACCAGTAGCCCACTCAAGGCCTTTCAGGGGCCAAGCAGTTCTGAGAAACCCATAGAAAAGGCCAATTTAATCCAGGAGGCAATGACAGAGTGTACAACAAATTGGACTATGTGGGTCTAATATAAAGGCATTCAATTTTGATTTTTAAAAACACTATACAAGCCAAAACAGCTGCACTGAATTCAAGCTCCCTGGTCGGACATTTCAATTTGTGTCATTCCTCCTCTTCAAGGAGGGAGAGCTGGTAATACAAGGTCAGATTGATTGGCCAAGGTCAACAGCACACAAGCCACCATCAAAACACTGATCAGTCCCATCAGGCTAGTGCCAAGAGGACAAGAGGATGGGGATTAGAAAGGGCAAAGGAGAAGAGAAGGGCCACCAGGGCTAGGAGCAGTAGGGCAAGTAGGGCAAGTAGAACAAGTGATTAGCAGAGCAAGAGTCCCCTGAGCCTTGTGGCCACCTGCCCTTTTGTATCCTGCCACCTCGGCTCTCTAAAACCGGGCTGCCTCCCTACCATGCCTTAATGCTCTGGGAGATCAAAATGCACTACACATGCGGGTAGTTTCAAATGCAAAAGAAAGCTTTGTCAGACAGTGTGGAGAACACAGAACTGGAGGTCAGGAGACTTAACCACTAGCTAGTGATATCGTCACTTCACTTCTGGAGGACTGTTTTCTTATCAGCAAAAGAAGATGATAGATGGTGATACTAGGAATACTTTCAAAGATTATTTTAATAAATCATTAGTGTTAAGATTCCCATTTTGAAGCTTTTAAGGAAGAACACTTGAAGTCTGTTGTAGTGAGAATATGTACTACGAGAAACCACAGGTAGAATTCCAAACATTATCAATTCCTTACATTTTATAGTTTACTTCTTATTCTTCAGATATTTTGAAAACTAAGTAAAATGGTGAAAATTAAGTCTATGTTTAAAGACAAATTTTCCTTGCTGTACCCATTTATAGGATACTAAATGCCCAGAGGCATGAGGCTTCTTGGAGGCAGAGCAAGAATAACGCCGGTTCTCGCTTTCTTGTTCTATTGTCTCCACATCACATTTTTATTAGTCTTTGCTCTATTTGTATCCAGGTGCATTTTATATTCCAAGAGCCACATTAAATATGTGATATAGAATTGGTGCTCAATATGTGTGTATTGAATTAAAGAAGAGGTTTTTTTTTATTATATTATGTTAGTCACCATACAGTATATCCCCGGTTTCCGATATAAAGTTCGATGATTCATTAGTTGCGTATAACACCCAGTGCACCATGCAATATGTGCCCTCCATACTACCCATGACCAGCCTATCCCATTCCCCCACCCCCCTCCCCTCTGAGGCCCTCAGTTTGTTTCTCAGAGTCCAGAGTCTCTCATGTTTCATTCCCCCTTCTGATTACCCCCCCTTTCTTTGTCCCTTTCTTCCCCTACTGATCTTCCTAGTTCTTATGTTCCATAGATGAGAGAAATCATATAATATTTGTCTTTCTCTGCTTGACTTATTTCACTTAGCATTATCTCCTCCAGTGCTGTCCATGTTGCAGCAAATGTTGAGAATTCGTTCTTTCTGATAGCCGAGTAATATTCCATTGTATATATGGACCACAACGTCTTAACCCAGTCATCTGTTGAAGGGCATCTCGGCTCCTTCCACGATTTAGCTATTGTGGACAATGCTGCTATGAACATTGGGGTGCATATGGCCCTTCTCTTCACTACGTCTGTATCTTTGGAGTAAACACCCAGTAGTGCAATGGCTGGGTCATAGGGTAGCTCAATTTTTAACTTTTTAAGGGACCTCCACACTGTTTTCCCAGAGTGGCTGTACCAACTTGCATTCCCACCAACAATGTAGGAGGGATCCCCTTTAAAGAAGAGCTTTTAATAGCTTTTTTATTACATATATTATGTGGAATACATCATAAAGATACTCTCAAAGATTTAGCTGAGCTACCCCTTTAATCCGGCTAAACAAAGTTTGTATTACCTTCCAGCAGATATTTACACTCTGGTACTAAACAATGATTCCTATGTTTTGGTCCATTGTCTGAGTCCAGAATGTAGTGTTCCTGTTCACAGTGGCATGAAAAGAGTCAGGATGCGGGTCAATTTTCTAGAAAGATATATGTATTTAATTTATAGTTCTTTTAATCTTCAATTAAATTCTTCCTGTTTCTGCTGTTGGACAGCTTTCCATTTTATGAATTTCAGATGGTTTTGCTTGCTCTCTATCATCCTTGCTTGGTGTGCGAGACGTAAGGTCATACTTCTGCACAGCCCTGGACTTAAGCTCAAGACTTTGGCATGGAGCTCTGTATATGACAACAAGGGAGGCTGAGGGCTGAGAAAAAGGGGATCGGATCCTGAGTGAAGGTGATGCCAACCAGTAATTTCTGCATGGTGATAATGAACTTTTTTTCATGTATCTTTTGAAATGTGTCTTCATTCTTTGTTTAAATAAACTCTATTATGGCTTAGATCTAATGTGGGAACCTCATTGCCCAGTAGAATCTAATTAGGGGGAAACAGTGCTAATAACACCTAGAAAAAATTAAGAGCTGGCGACTCCTGATAGCCCTTTAATCATTCTCTTTAATTTACTGATCCATAGATCCTCAAGTCTGGCAGCCTCCACTCTGCAATGTACTCCTGCTGTTTAAATCCACTTAAAATCAGAATTTTATTTACCTTGTATTGTATTCTGAAACACTCTGAAAATATTTCCAACATGACGCTCAGGATTTCAATATCTCCAACGGCAGTCAGGTTTACATATCTTAAAATTGCCATGGACTCCATCCAAATTCCTATCTTCCTTAAGCTTGCCTTTCTGCTTCTCACTGGCCCCTTTGCATCATGGTGACTCTGAACATGGTTTTAATATATTGTGATTTCTACAATTCTGGCATCAAATGCTAAGTTTTGGTCTTTGAGGCAGTTCTCAATCATTATTGTAGCTTGAAATGCCAACTAATATTCCAGCACCATTCCAAGACTACCGCACATAGTAAGTACTTTATGATTTATTTTACAATTCTGATGCTAGGATACTAGAAACTTGGATAAAATAAAATGTCCTATTTTTCAAGTCACATTATTCCCTCCGTACACCTTGTTTTTTAACCAATTTAGCATGATGATCTATGAGGGAGGTAGGGGGGCAGGTAGAAGTCGGTGGACTAGAATCATGAGACATTTGTAAAAGATTCATGTGAGTAAAAAAATGGACAATAGATCATTAATTGATTTGCAGCCTAGTAACACTACCCAAAAGATGTTGACCAGTATGATTAAATTTAATGAAACTTTGAAACCTGTTTGAGTCAACCAAGCAGGTAACATTCATGGGCTGCCTGTGGCCTCTGCTTTCTCTGTTCTTGATTTGTTTACAACTTAGCTGAGGCAACAAGAGTCATCTCCCATCCCGGAAGCTTAGACAACAATAAAGCATATCAGTAACGATTAGATGTTAGGCTACTTAGATTGATTTGGGATTTCTGAAAGAGACTCGGTCAAGAGTAAAAGTGGCATTGCTCCTTGGTTTCACTAACCATACTAAATTCCCAGCAATCTCTTAGGAAAGGAAATCCTCCTCTATACCTTCTGAGAACAATAGATTTGGGGAAGCAAAAGCTAGGAAGACTGAGCCAAGTCTTCTATCTCTCACTCAGTGTCTCAAAACCAGTCATCTTGAGGAAAAGGAGGAAGCTTAGCAGCGAACTGCAAGAGCTTTAGGAGTCCTGGGAAAGGAACAATCAGTACTCCCCGGTGGGAGTCAGTCAACACATCATGGAGAGATAGGGTATCCATCTTACAATGCCTTTTTTCTGATGGTCTGATTAACACAATTGTCAGGAGGCTCAAAGATGATGACGTTTTGCTCTTCTGAAGGCATACTGTGTAAAGAGGGGAAACAAAGGACAAGATCACCAGCAAGATTCGAAAGACAATAAGCCATCAAGAATGGATACAGAGTCTGTGAAGAAAGTAACCTGCTCCTTGAACTGAATCTGTACAATTGGCATCCATTCCCTAACCTTTCAATAATCACCACACTGCAGATATTCCAGAGACCGTGATGGCAGAGTTAAAACTGACAAAATCACAAATGCATGGAGCCCTCACGAAAATATACTGTGATCATTTAAAATGCAAGATGTTTTTAATCACCAGACAACAAAACAAAACAAAACCCACACAGTTCAAAGCTCCAGATGAACAGCCTCTCCTGGCCGTGAAATTTGGTTTTTGTGGACATCACTACTGAAAGTAGCTCTGTCTTAAAAATGCCATAGACCTGTTTGAACACTTACAAGAAAAGCCAAAATGCCTGGAAGGCTGAGCTTTAATTAAACATTAAAAACCTCTGCTAATAAAGTATTTAGGCATTTAACTCCAAAGTGATATAAGGTGCATCAGAAAAACAAGAACATTTTCTTCTGTTCTGGTAATCAAATTAGATTTTTTAATATTCGCAATTCTGTTCAATTCCAAACACCAGCACATATTCAGTGCATTCAACCCCCCAAACACTTCATCATTTCATTAATTTTTACAGCTTCAGGTATCATAGTGGTGTTTTAAGAAGAGCATACTATTGAAGTAAAGCAGGATAACAGTTTGGAGGTTTATAAAGCACTTGTTTCTTGTGTTAATAGTGTATCATTATCATAAACTTGAGAATAGAATGAACTTATTTACTATTAAAAGGAAATTTATGGAATGTCTAGCCACCACAGTCACCTAGCCATATAAAACCATAAAGAGAAGAGATGGCGGCACAAATTCCACACCGACTGCTGTTCTAACAATCAGGCCAATGAAGTGTGCTACGGTCTCCATCTGCCGATTTACTCAGTTGTCTGCACCGATAAGAGCAGCATATAAATGGCATGAATACGTACGTGCCTATCTTGTGTAGAATCTGTAGACGTCTACAGAACATGCCTATGTTACAGATGGGATTTTTTAATTCAGTAAGAGACCAAATGATACACTTCCCTGAAATCTCTGAGAGGCAAAACAGAGGGGCTGACGTTAAGACAGAGGGATGTGACCTTAAGATGATGATGGCCTGCCACGGAAATGGACGTTTGGGTAGACTTCATGGCCACCTTCACAACTTGGTTTGAGAAGAGCCTGAATGGTCTGGATGTCCCAGAACGTGTTTGTAGCCATGTGTCTCACACGGAGATATTATGGAATCCTTTTAAAATGCAGCTGCCTCAAACTGAGAGGAATTTATCAACCTGACTGCTAGTAACTGAAGTTCTGAAGGCTACAGGACACAGACAAGAGGTATCATTTAATTGGGGAAGGATGGCTCAGCAGAGGTTGGCAGCTGGGGGCAGTAAGAAGACACTGGCTGGGGCGAGGGGCGGCAGGGGGGCGGGGAGAGGGAATTGAGAAACACTTTTATGCTCTTGTTTTAAACGACTTCTCTAAAGCATCTGAAACTCTTCATTTATTCTATATATTTTAATTTTCAAAAATCACAAAATGGTCAGGATCTTGGGTATGGAGTTCAGTAGCCTGAGGTTTACATCTTGACTCTTACTCTCTCTAGCTGAGCAGGGTACTTTGCCTCTGTAAAGCCTCAATTTCCTCGACGATAAAATAGAACTATAAAATAAGAACAAAGTGGTGAAAAGGTTGAAATGCAACATGACTAGAGTACTTAACCTAGAACTCAGTAAGGAGTTGACAAATGTTATTCTCATAGTGTGCGTTTCATTGAAAAGTCACTATAAAAGTAAAGAAATATTTTAATAACAATATCCAATCCCTGATGTATTCAACCAAATATTGAGTGCCTAATATGTACCATACATTGAAGACACAGAGGTGAACTAGTTAAGTATGATTCATATTTCCTAGAGAAGCTTGTATTTTGGTAGCATTAAACATGCACTTTTAAAGTTCATATTGTGGATATTACTTCAAAGGAAGTCAAAAGAGGCAGTGATAGAAAATAAAGGGCGGTCCATGCTCTATATAATCGTTCATATCATTTATCCTTCAATCATGTATAATTTTTATAAAGATGCAATTTCAGTTTGCATCTTTGTCACCGCCTATTATATCACAAATATTTTCCAGATTCTCTATATAGATGTAATCATTTTTTAATGATTAAGATCCCTGAGTGTTGTTGCTTCATTATTTGATAAGCCAATTCCTTATTGTCATACATTTAAAGGAGATTCCAATATTTGCTATTATCAAAAACAAAGTAGCATACATCTTTAGGCATCCAGGTTTGCTTGTGTCAGAAGTGGGCTTTCTGATCGGAAACCGGGGATGTACTGTATGGTGACTAACATAATATAATAAAAAATCATTAAAAAAAAAAAAAAAAGAAGTGGGCTTTCTGGGACAGGGAAACTGTTACAGCACTTGCTTACATACGGCCACAGTGCTGGCCGAAAGCCCCCAGCAACAAATGAATTGCTAATTCTCCAATGTCACTAGCATCAAATCCCAGAGTCTGACACCGTTTCTCCTTGCCTTCTCGGCCATAACCACATCATCTGAATGCCTTTCCAACCTTCATTCTGGAAACCAATTACACTGTACAAATGTAAATCAGAACTGCTTAAAAAGTCACTTCACGTTTCCCCAGCGAGACTGTGAATTCTTGCAGGACAGAAGTCTTCACTACACCTAGCACATAGCTGGGATCACAGATACTCAATTCCAATTTTTTAATTTACTAAATCCCACAAGTTCCCTCCACTCTGTATAAAGCAGGGCACCATTCAACTTGTTATGGCCAGTCATACCTAGGAGGGCCCTGAGTTCTAGGATGTGAAATTGGGAGTGGGTGCACGTTCTCTGTGCCATCCCTTTTGCAGTTTATCATCCAATCAGCATTGAGAAGTTAATACTTAATGAAATTTATACAAAATCCTGCCACACGATGCTAGGCAGCAATTTCTTCCTGATCCCACCGCGCTTCACACCCTGGCCTATACTTACAACCTATCAGAACACAAATCTGCATTCCTAGGGCTCCTCAGGGATGCAGAACAGCTCTTTTGCCTGTGTTCTTAGGTACATATGCCACTAGCAAATGCTGTTTGCATGCCTCTGCCCAAATTAAAGTGATCAGTCTGCCCTGTTGACTTTAATGGAGGTAATCACCAGTTCACATTCATGAACAAATTGATGTGCTTGCTTCATAGCTGAATCATCAGCATAAATCTATACCCTTCATATATAAAAACCTCTGTGGCTTAAAATAATGCAATAAAATATCACCTAATGCTTTCTTGATGCCTGTTCATCAATAATGTGTGGTTATGTGAAAAGGATAGGAGAGACTTAGAATATGTTATCTAGAATCATGCAGTGAATATAATGCCATTTTAATTACTGAAGGCCTCCTGAGATTCTGTTTTCTCCAACCTTTCATTGAGGAAATGAATTATTATGGTCCACTATTATTTGGTTTCTCAGAGTCCCATGTAATAAACGTAATTTTCACTGACTTTCAGTGAATAGAATCCGTTCACCTTCATATATGTGAGATGAATGTCTCACTGTGTACCAGGGGGCCTGGAGCTCCAGGATCTAGATCTGGTGGTGGAGAAGGCTGCACTGGAAGCATCCAGTGCTTGGCTTTTAGCAGAAGTCAAGGAACTTTCACAGAAGATGCAGATGAATAAATGAGTGCATCTACTCTGCGTAGTTTGGTCATCAGTCAAGATGACAGGTGGACATGTGGAATCAAGGCCATAACCAGAGTGCAGAGGGATCTAACTATCTAAACCAATACTGAATCTGTGACTTCAGCCACCTGTGCACAGAATTCCATCTTGATATGAGGGAAGTCCCTATTTCCTCTACTTTATGGCTCTGGGTTTTTTTGCGGGGGGTGGGGGGCAGTGAAGTTGCCTCCATCAATTAAATCGTTAGTAACTGGCCAAGGTTTAATTTAGGGTGCACAAGTTCCTGAGGACCTCGCATTCACACTGGCCAATAGGAATAGATCTCTCTTCTAAATCTCTTCAGGCTTACCGCCTATACCACTAGTGACTACTTACCACATGCTGCTATTTGTGATGTGTGCAGACAGATGAATACATACCTGCACAATTAGATATACAGAAAAATAGTTATCATGCATCTTCAATTAAATTTCAACCTTCTTGAGAATGGTTGTGTTTTATTCATCCTTATGGCTCCTACAGCTTCCTGTACAAGATCTTGTATTCCCAGGTAGCCTCCCTATCCTGTTTTCCTACCTTCGGCCCCACCTGCATTTATCTCTAATGAGTCCTACTCCCTTAGTGCAGTTTACCCAGAAAAAGGACGCTAATTGATTAATCAAAGTAACTATCCACAAAGGTAGTTATTTTCTTCTCCTAGAAAAAATGTAATATTCTCTAATATATTCCTCCTACTATAAGACCTTAACCCAATTAAGATGTTCTAGTCCTTAAGAATTTTAAGGAAAAATGTACACTGTAGAAACTTCAGGCCCCCCACGCAAGCTATTGGAGAAATACGTAAGGACAAGGGGCTTTCTTTAAGCTCTGTCATCTTATCTAAAATTTCTTCTTTCCTTTCTCTGGCCACCTGTTTTGGTGAATAAAGTAGTATGGGAGCACATCTTTGCCCATTCACTTGCATGTTGCCTGTGACTGCTTTTGCACTATAAGGGCAGACTGGAGTAGCTGCAACAGGGTTCACACACCCACAGACTATGAATATTTCCTATCTAGCCCTTTACAGAAGAAGATTGCAAACTCCTGACTTAGATGAAAACTTGGGTAGAATCAACCAGTCAATTTTGTCAGACTGGTTGAATATGCCAAGGCATCTCCGTAGCAGGAAATAGGAAAGGTATTGTATTTATGACACAAGTGCAATCAACAAAATCAAGTAGATCAGAGAGGGACTCACATTCTTAGCCTACAAAAACATGTGCCCCTCCCAGGTCTACTTAACAGTAAGTTCTGAAACCAAAAAAAAAAAAAAAAAAGAAGAAGAAGAAGTTGGCCTAGGGGGAGACAGGAGAGCTGAGAGAGGGACAGTGATGGGACACCTGGAAGGGCCTCAAGGATGTTCTCCACTGCCCCAAGCATTTACAAGAGACGTTTGCTGGTGAATAGGGTCAAGAGAAGCAAAGAGAAGTCAATAATGCCCTGTGGCTAATCTCACAGTATAGCCCCATCAACCACCCCTTCCTGAAACAGAAGGGTCACTCTCCACTCTCTGGGCTTCTTTGGATAAGCCGACATGGTCAATTTTTGCAGCCTTCCATTTGTACTCATGTCCTTTCTGGATATACACTTTATCTTTCATTACTCCCTACTCTATACCTAACCCACCTGAAACTCTATCTCCCCTGGCCTTTAGCAATCCGCACAGGGAGCTCAAGACAAAGACCTAGAGTATAACTCACAGAAGGTACTGGTCCCCCAATGGCTCTTTGGCAGAAGTGTGTGCCTAGTCACTGCAATGGGCATTGTTCTGAGGAAGAATCCTGGAAACCTGTCTCATTACAGCTTTGGAGGGCTCTAAGTAGACCAGAGCAAGGGGGTATGGGAGGCAACTCAACTTTGGTCCTAGGACACACAAGGGAAGAAACTGAAGAAATGACCTTCAAACAAGCTCCATCCCTTAACACCCACCTTCCCAGCCCTCAGGCACCTATACGTTCTTTCTTTCTCTTCACTACCTCTTGGAATCTTTCCAGGCTTGGTCCCTCAGACCTGCTTGCTCCATCTCATCTGTACTTGATTGTTAGCTATTCCTTTGTTTATTTCAGATGTCTCATTTAATTCTTCCCCCAGGTCTCTCATCAAATTTCAGTTCTCCCCTTAGTCTGAATCCAACCTTGTGTGAGTGCGGAGCACAGCCCCTTCTCTAGGGCTTTCCCCTAGGGGCAAACCCACCCATTCCCACACTCAGAGGGGGCGGTAGTCCAGGTCCCTCAGTGACAAGGAAGGGGACGGAGCTGTCAGTATCTGCTGCATCACAGGCTTATGAAACAATGCCAACAAAGCCATCCACGTGTAGCAACATCAATACTCTCCAATTCTCTGTCACATGTGTTCATTCTCAGCCCAGTTCTGCTCTGGACCTGCCTTGATATTCTCACTCCTGCTTCAAGTTCTCCTTTGTTTAATACATAGGATGGCTTTTGCCTAGCTATCTAGCATCATCATACTAGTGGGCACCGTCTCCCTCACTTCTATCATTTCCTGTGGCTATTATAGCCCTTTTCAGAAAGAACACAGCCAGCCAAAGCCTCCTGATTTCACTGATAACTAATGCTTTTACAAACCTCTCCCAAGCTAGAAACTCCCTTGTTAACTTCCCCTCCTCCCTTCCCACTATGGGCCACAAGCCCCTAGTGATGCCTGCAAATGTACCAGAGCCTTGCTCATCTCTGAAATCTGACACATTTCTATGCTGCTCAAAGAGCAGGGCAGAGCTCTGCCAGAGAGTATGCAGCAGAGTTAGTCCAAGTCACCTGGGAGCCATGTCAAAATGGGCTCTGTCACTTGGAACTCCTGTTCTTCTTAGGTGACCTTCAAGTAGCCACTTCCACCCTGTTGGGCAACAGATGTGGCCATCACAGTCCAGAGCCATGACCACGTCTGGACCCAGATGCATCCTGGTTTCATCAACAGGCCCTCAGGAGACCATGGCCAGGTCTAGACAGAAGGAACAGCTGTGCCTGCAAAAACTCATGTCAACTCCCCACCACTATTACGTTCATAACCGATGCTCATAGGAATAGGCCGAGCCCCACAATGCCCTTCAAATGTGCCTCAGCTTAGCAACTGTCTACAACAGAACCTTTCTGGGGTCATTCTCAGTGGGTCATTTTTTCCCTCCTAGCTGAATCAGTCGTCTGAGTGAATGGCCAGTCAGCTTGACCTTTCAATCTGCTATGTGAAATAAAGCTAAAGACGGTGTTCTAATAGTCCCAGAGAGAAGCATGTAATGAGAAATTCTATACATCTTGCTTCTGTTTAGCTTTGTGCTCTCCAGACTAGCTGTTTAACTGTGGCCTTTTGCCTGGAATAAGCTCTGCATTTTTTTTTCCTCCATGGGACCCAGGCGTAGCAAGTACACTTGTTGTGGGAACACCAGTAATATTGTGTGTACACAGAGAGGAGGGGAGAGAAAGAGGCCTATAAAGATATTCAAGGGTCTCTGTCAACATAAATGCTCTTAGCTAAAAAAGACAGAATTACAATTATCAACATTCCCCTGAAGCCTGAGTAAACTAACTTTCATGGGGCTTCATACCTATTATTTCACAACAGAATATTATGCAGACACAGAGGTCTCTTTTTTGGTTGGCACCGTTTACTGATGAAATAGGGGTAACAAACTATGTCCACGAGCCCAGTGTAACTAGTGGCTTGTTTCTGTATGACCTTCAATCTAAGAATGGTTTTAACATTTACAAAGGATAGTTAAAACGTACACATACACCTCAACACCAAACAATCTGATTAAAAAACTAGGCAGAGAACTTGGACATTTTCCAAAGCAGACATACAGATGGCCAACAGACACATGAAAAGATGGTCAACATCACTCTTCATCAGGGTAATGCAATCAAAACAATGAGATATCACCTCACACCAGTCAGAACGGCTAGTATCAAGAAGACAAAAAATAGGTTTTCGCAAGAATGTGGAGTAAAGGGAACCCTCACGCACTGTTTGTGGGAATGCAAACTTGTGCAGCCTCTCCAGAAAACAGTAAGGAGGTTCCTCAAAATATTAAAAATAGAAATGCCATATAACCCAGTAATCCCACTACTGGGTATTTACCCTACGAAAATGAAAATACCATTTCAGAAAGATGTATGTACCCTATGTTCATTGCAACATTATTTATAATAGCCAAATATGGAAGCAACCAAAGTGTCCACCAATAGATGAATGGATAGTGATTAGATAGATAGATCTAATAGTAATTATATTATATAATCACTATCCATTCGTCTATTGTGTATATATCACATCTTTACATGCACATGCACACACACACAATCACATACAACAAAATATTAGTCAGCCATAAAAAAAAAAAAAAGAGATCTTGCCATTTGTGATATGGACAGACCTAGAGGGAAATAAGTCAGCCAGAGAAAGACATATACTGTATGATTTCACACGTATGTGGAATCGAAAAAACAAAACGAATGGACAGACACTTAAATACAGAGAGCTGCTGTTTGTCAGAGGTGGGTGGGCGATGGGTAAAATAGATAAAGGAGATTAAGAGGTACAAACTTCCAGTTACAAAATAAGTAAGTCATGGAGATGAAAAGTACAGCATAGGAAATATAGTCAGTAATATTGTAATAACATTGTGTGGTGACAGATGGTGACTATACTTATCGTGGTGAACATTGACTAATGTGCAAAATTGTTGAATCACTATGTTGTACACCTGAAACTAAAATAACATTGTATGTCAATTATACTTCAATAAAACACATACAGAAAAAATATGCGAGACCCTATGTGACCCACAAAGCCTAAAATATTTAGTACTTTGAACAATAAAAGTCTGGTAACCTGTTGAGTATGGTATGCTTATAAATATGAAGACTTCTCTGTTGGCTGTCTGCATATAGACCAGGGTAGGAATTGTTCCAAATGCTTCAGTCCTGGATGTCCTTTGCCTCTGTTCAATGAAGCCCTCTGTGCTTATGCCATACCAGAAAAGAGCTTGGGGAAATGTTCTTCAAAGGCAAAGATCTTTTTATTCCTCATTCCTTTATATTTATTATCTAAACCCTATTACATCATTCATCAATTCACCAGATTTAGGTTCCCTAAAAATCTGATATATCCTCAGGGACTAAAAGCTGCCAAGTTTAAGAATGTTGTGAAGAGGGGAGTCTGGGCTCAGCTGGTTAAGCGTCTTACTTCGGCTCAGGTCATAATCTCAGGGTCCTGGGATTGAGCCTGGCATCTAGCTCTCTGCTCAGTTGGAAGTCCCCTTTTCCCTCTGCCCCTCCACCTGTTCATGCTCTCTTGTGCTCCCCTGTGCATTCTCTAGTAAACAAAATCTGAAAGAAAGAAAGAAAGAAAGAAAGAAAGAAAGAAAGAAAGAAAGAAAGAAAGAAAGAAAGAAAGAAAGAAAGAAAGAAAGAAAAGAAAAGAAATGTTGCAAAGAGTCTAAGACTTCTAAGAGAAATCACAAAGATTCAGTACAAAAATCATGTTGGAGGGAGTATCTCTAGAAAATGGGCAAAACTTACAAAGTGCTTGGGTGGCTCAGTCAGTGAAGTGTCTACTTTTAGCTCAGGTCATGATCTCAGGGTCCTGGAAGAGAACACCACGTGGGGCTCCCTGCTCAGTGGGGAGTCTGCTTCTCCCTCTCCCTTTGCCTCTGCCCCTTCCCCCCTACCCTGCTCTCTCTCAAGTAAATAAATAAAATCTTTAAAAAAAAAATTACAATTTACAAAGGGTCCACTTTGAAGAAAACAGCACTCATTTGGATGAATATGTTGTATGTAGAGGCTGTTCCTTGTAGACACCAGACACATTAGATCCATAATAATGCCAAAGACGGGAGTCTGGCTCACTGTTTCACAGCAATAATATATGGAGAAGAACTTTGCTACTCAAAGTATTGTCCACAGGCTAGTAGAAGAGCCATATTCTGTAGGATAGTTAGAAACCCAGAATTTTGAGTCTGTCCTAGATCAGCTGAATCACAGTCCAAATTTTATAAACTCCTCAGGTAATCCCCAGGCACACGGTAGCTCAAAGTATCGGCATATAATCTAACCAGCATCAGATGTGAAACTGGAGAGCTCTTCCGGGTGGGCAAGTCAGTTGTTCTCTTTAAGTTGGCATGTCCTCCTCTACAAAATAGATAGAATGCCGAACTTCCATCACAAGGCTAAAGGTTACCAAGGTGTCAAACAGTGTTCCACAAAAGGGTAAACCCTGTTAAATGATTAAGTGAGCTACTACAAGGCAGTAAATATGAAAGCGTGGTGGGAAGAGTGACTCCATAGAAGATGTTGAACTCAGAAATTGAGCCTCTACTCTCTTCGCGGCAAGAGACTGGACACTGGCTAGAGGAAGTCAATGACCAACTCACATAGGAATATATGATGTAAGACTCAGAAGGGACTTAACGAATCTTCTAATCCAAGGTTCTAGCCTTAGATGGACATTCTAATCATCTAGAGTTAAAAAAAAAAAAATTCCAACGCACAGGCCTTACCACAGAGGTTCTGGAGTGGAGCTTACACATCAGGTTTTCATTTTTAATCCCCTAGATGATTCAAGTGTACAGCTAAGGTTGAAAATTACTGATTTGGCCAAACAAACTCTTATTCCCTTTCCCACGTGCCCCGCCTCCAGCCATTTTACCAAAAAGAAAATTTATTCTAAAGGTCTTAGAAAACTTTGCCCTGGTCATGCACCTGGTTTGCTGTCAAACGGACGCCAGGATTCAGGTCGTTTGATTTCTGTCATTTTTAACTTTGGATGCACATTGAAAACTCCCAAGAAGCATTAACAACAACAAAAAAATGTGATGCCTGGGATTTACTCTCACAGATTCGGATATACTTCTTGGGTGTGGACTAAACATTTCATCAAAGGAGATTCTGATTCTGGAGGTCTGTAAGGGGCCTGACAGTTCCTGCTTCTAAAAGACTCCCAAGGCAGTGCCTAAGATAAGGCAAATTTCAGATAAAGCTGATCTAAACCAGGGCTCCTATCAGTACCCCTGGGAATTCATTAGAAATGCAAATTCTCAATGCCTCCTATCCCCCAGACCTGCTAACTCAGAAACTCAGAGGGGGGCCCAGCTATGACCAGTCTTCTCATCTCTAGACAGTAGGAGTTTCCTCCCCACTGTACCTGTTCTACTTTATGAAAAAAAAAATTTATATATATATATATAAAATATCCAAATCATTTTTTAATCTATAAAAGGAAGCTATTTGAGAGTTTTTTTTTAACACTTTTAATTAGAGAGGCCTAATTATTAGGCCTCTAATTATTCATGAATATTCTGGGTAGGAGTGAAACCCTGTGATGTGACACAAAGCACTGTCCTGGCATTCAGGGTGGTGAAGTCAACTGGGTCATATTGCTTAGATTTTTTTCCACTGAAATGTAGATGTGTGCACACACAAAGACCACCTTTTGTTACCCACGCCCCACACCCCTCCCCCAATGTTATAAGAATGGCAAGAGCAGGATAAAAATCCATGTAGTTCTTTATCTCCAGGATTCTTAGAGAAGTTTAAGTTCAAGGGATTCCTGGATACATATACCCCGTGCTTAAGACTCTCAGACTCGCTTTTTCACTCAATGCTCACAACACTTGAAATAAGAAGACTTGGAATGTGTAGTAATTATGCACTTTCTGAGGAAGCTTCATGTATATTTTCTCATTATATAAAACTCTATGAGGTAAGTACTATTATCATCATTCCCATATTGTAGATGAGCAAATTGAGGCAAAGTGGTTAGTAGCTTCTCAAGGTCACACAACAATAAGCAGAAAGGTTAGGTTTGAACTGCACACTAACTCCAAAGCATATTCTCCAAATTCCTACGTGATCCTCATTTATTACTCACCACAACCTTGAAAACAGGCTGTAATTTATATTTTACAGATAACAAAGTAGAAGCTAAGAGAGGGTATGTAGCTTGCCGGGAATCATACAAGGTAGTAAGGGGCAGAGCCAGGATTTGAACCCAGAGTCTGTTTCCAGGCCCCCTGTGTGTATGTAATACATATACATGTAATGTATCTATTACTGTATATAGCACTCTTGCACCTCCTGTAATCCTGCCAGTGGGGAAGGCAGTCATTGTCTTTATAGATAGTTAAGAGCCAATGAGGCTGCCTCTCGCCTTTAACTTAAAGTCACTTTCTTAAGAAGAATTTAGGAAGAGCTGATATGGTAAGGAAGATGAATGCCCCTCTAGAGTAAGACCTTTGACAGAAAATACAGTTTCCAAGGAACAGGCTAGAATAGGAGAGCGAACGCAAAGGCATGAAGGAGGCAATCTGATATTGACAGTGGAGAGCAGATTAGAGAAAGAGATTGGAGAGTTAGGCTTAGTTGCTACAGTTGTTTTGTTTTAGTTTTTAACTTGACGCTAGTCTTGCTCCCGAGGTTTACCCAGACACAAGGGCTGTCAGATTCAGATTGCCCTAACCTGACCATTTATTATTTTCCCCTTATCTCAGAAACATGAGGGAAGGGGTTTCCATCGAATGGAGGGGTTGCCATGAATGCAGCTCATTCAGAATCGAAATGGCATTGACCAATCCGGTCCTCAAAAGAAGGCTGCAGGCACCAGCCTTACTGGATTCCCACTCCCAGGCAAGGACAGTCTTGTGGCACACTGAGCTCATCTTACCAAGACAGCAGGAGAGGGTTCCTGAGTGGGGGTTCCAAAGTAAAATGCAGCCTAAGACCATGTCTTGGGCTAGCTTCCTGCCTCCTGCCTCTCTAAGCGACAAGAAAGAAGATAGCAAAAGTTGCCCTAAAAGAAGATCCAGCTGTGTAATTCTATCCCAGGCTAACCAGGGGCCACCAGAGAAGGAGAGTTCATGAGAGGACACTGCTTGGTTTGGGCTTCATTCATTCACTCACTCACTCAACACAATCTCCATGGTAGGCTCTGTGAGGTCAAGCAAAAGAAAGCAACATCATCTCTGCTTTCACAGAGTCTCCGATGCCATTGGGTGAGCCAGCGCAGAAAGGAGCGAATGCAGGGAGACCTAAAATAATGCTGCAGTAGAAGTCTACGTTGGCTTGAGTGGAAGGGAGCAGGAGGCTTGTAGGGCAGGGGTTATTCAAGGGTTACTTCAATGATATAAGTCCCAAGGCAGGCATATGGCAGACCCTAAGGTGGGGAAGAAGGTTAAGGTCAAGAGTGGAGGCTGGGAGCATAGGGAGGGCATTTGAGGGAGAAAAAAAATTATGTGAGCCAGGTCCAAAGAGCCTAGGGTATCTGGAGATTGGAAGCAGGCCTTTAAGACTGAGTGTGTAGGAAAGGACAGCAGGTAATACTACTGGGGATAGAAGTCAGCGCTAAAGGGGCGCCTGGGTGGCACAGCAGTTAAGCGTCTGCCTTCGGCTCAGGGCGTGATCCTAGCGTTCTGGGATCGAGCCCCCACATCAGGCTCTTCTGCTATGAGCCTGCTTCTTCCTCTCCCACTTCCCCTGCTTGTGTTCCCTCTCTCGCTGGCTGTCTCTCTCTCTGTCAAATAAATAAAATCTTAAAAAAAAAAAAAAAAAAAAAAAAAAAAAAGTCAGCGCTAAAGATGGTAGAACTCTCACTTTCCACATAGGCAATGGTGAGAGATTTAAGCAGGTGAGTGACGATTGGACAGATGTATTAGGAAAAGCACTTGGGCACCTGTTTGGAAGTGGAAGAGAATGAGATAGAGCAGGGTCATGCCTATAAAGTCAGATTCCCATGGAAAGAAACATGCACCTACTGCAGAGGAGAAAACAAGGTGCATGGAGGCCAACTCACAGGATAGTTTTCAGAAGGTACCCCTTCTGACCCCTATTATACAGATGAGGACATTGTGACTCAGAGTTTACGTACATCTCGCATAATCACACAGTTGGTCAGATTCAGAGCCAGGGCTAATCCATGGTCTGTCTCCCAGACCTGTGCTCGCCCCACTGTGTACCCCTTCTCCACAGCTGTTCCCCTGCAGTTCCATCTCCCCAGCTGAGACAGGGATTGGCAACTCCTGGGGGGCCAAGACCAAAAGGTTCTATGCTTTTGCTTACTCCTATCCCCAGCCAGAGGTCAAGTCCAAGCCCCACATAATCCAGAAAGTCTTCCCTGACCAACCCCACAGAGGCTAATACATACAATCTTCCTGGGACTCTGAAATCTTACCATATTAGTTTAAAAATTCTCAGATTTGATTATCTTAAAGCTGTTCTTCTCTGTGAAGAGCTTGCCTTCCCAATTAGATCACCTGCTTCTGAAAGGCAGGGACTGTCCCCCTCCACTAATCTCAGCATGACATATGTTGAGAACACAACAGATACCAAACCCGCCTGCACGCAAGCTTCCACCGTGGATACCTGTGCCTCTCACTCCTCACGACAGGGGAGAGAAATTCACCTTGGAGCCTAGCCCCCTTCACATGCTCACAACTGCAATATAAAAAGCCCCGCTGTGACATAAATACTGTCATTGAAGTTTAATTTCAGCAATAGGAATTGACATAGCCTATCTTCCTCGCTCCATCTTCTACCTTATAACTTTCTCTTCACACAGGCCTGCCATTATCAGCAAATCACTAACATTTTCCTCCTTTTGCTTCCCTTTCCCATGCTCCAGTCATTCACATTGAGTTTCTTCTCTCAATTTACAGCTCAGATTTATACATCTTTTTTGATTCTGTTAAAAGTTGCTTCTCTCCACTCACCGGGACCAACCTAATATTTACTCAGCCTTTGTCACGTTTACACCTCAGCTTTCATTTCTGCTCACCAATTTCTCTCAATTCTGTTCTCCTATTCAGCCTGCTTGAGATGTTCAAGATTGCTATAAATGGTTTTTTCATTAAAAAGCTCTTCCTGCTTCTGCACTGGTATGCTATCCAGATGATTCTCAACACTCTCTTAGGTGATCTCATTCACTCCTGTGACCTTCACTATTTTCACCTTTGAGTTGAAAATACCCAAATCATCATCGCAATCTTTGAATTCCTTCTTACACTCTTGATGTTATTTTCTGAGTTGGTTGGATTCCTCCAAAAAGGTGACCCACATTCACCCCAAAGGTATGATTCCACCAAAAACTATGCTCCCCTCCCATTTTATCCTGCTTAGTTTCAGTAAGGACATGCCTGGTGTCTTAATTACACAGGATAGAAAACTAAGAGTCTTATTCAATTTAAATGCAGACGCTATCACCATTTTTTAAAAATTATTTTTAAGACCTTATTTGAAAGAGAGCCCACGCGTGCATGAGCGGGGGTGGGGGGGAGGGGTGGGTGGGCAGAGGAAGAAAGAGAAGCAGACTCCCCACTGAGCAGGGAGCCCGATACAGGGCTCAATCCCAGGGCCCCAGGATCATGACCTGAGCTGAAGGCAGACGCTTAACCGACTGAGCCACCTAGGAGCCCCCAAACACTGTCACCTTTATCTGCAAACTGTCTACAGTCCGCTTCCTTCGTAATCCCCTTGACACTGCCCTAGTTCAAATCTTCATCAACTCTCACTCTGATTACTGGGATAAAAATGCAATCTATATTTTATAGTATCTGAAGCCTTTCAAGCTGGCCCCAACCTGCCAGCTTGATCTCCAGCTTCAACCCTCACTACATCCATTTGCAGCTCAATTCTCTCACCACAGAGAATACAGCCTTCATTGAGACCTGGCCTTCTCAGCCCTCTGTTTCAAGGACGCCTGCAAAATAGCAGAGGCTCACATTAACAACCAAATCACCTGATGGAACTATTTTTGCAATTGAAGAAATCCCCACAAAAAAACATCTCCGGATTTGGACTTTAGACATGACCTCCATTCAGAGCCAGAGTCTGCATGGCTCCCTTGACAGAAACACAGGACCCAGGTTCCAGGTCTGCCTCGTAGGGAACTTCCAGAAAGACCAACAGATAACACAACTTAGTAATGTAATTGTTATGGCAAGTGATCACGTTGTGGGGCATATATTTTTAAAGCAACTTTATTTTTTGGTTTCCCTCTCTTCATTTAATTTATTTCCTAGGGCTAGTTCTGCCCTCTCCATGACTTCTCTAGCCATTCTGAAGCAATACAGTCACAATTCAGTTATTCAGTATATTACTTTTCTACAGCTGCTATAGCTAATTACCACAAAATTAGTGGCTTAAAACAGCACAAATTGATTATCTTACATTTCTGAAGGTCAAAAGTCTGAAGTGGGTCTCGCTGGGCTCAAATCAAGGAGTCAGCAGGGCTGTGTTCTTTTCTGGGGGTTCCAAGGGAGAATCCCCTTCCTTGCCTTCTCTACCCTCTAGAGTCTGTGCGTCCACCGGCTCGTGCTTCCTTTCCATCCTTAAAACCAGCACCGTCCAGCGGGGTCTTCCTCCTGGTGCCTCACTCCGCCTCTCCCGCCTGCCTCTTCCACTGGTAAAGACGCTTGTGATTACATTGGGCCCACCTGGACTCTCCAGGAGACTCTCCTTACCTTAGAGTCAGCTGATGAGCAACCTCTTTTCCAGCCACAACCTTAAGGGCCTTTTGCCATGGAAACTAATGTTCACAGGTGCCTGGGATTAGGATGTTGTCCTCTTTGCAGGGTGGGGGCAGGAGTCTGCCTACCACATACAATCGTGGGTAAAAGTTAAGGCTTAAATCTTGCTTTAAAGTTCCTCTCCTTCCCCTGACGGTACTGCAATAAGTATCAGGAGGCACTCGGTTAGCTTCTCTTCTGTTTCCTCACTTGGCAGCTTCAACTCCTGCTCCTCCAACCCGCAAGAGTTTTCAAGGGCTCCGGGGTGGGGCAGGTGATGGGAGAAGAGAAAGGGGAAACAGGAATGCCTTTTCTCACTGCACAGTAATGCTGCCCCAACACAGGTTCTGTCTGGGCTTGGCAGGCATTCACAACGGCTCTGTCATCGTGGCTTCCCTTGCTAAGGGCTAATGCATCTTCTCTCCGCTGGCCCTTTACCTGGCCTCAGTCCCTAGGAATCTAGAATACCTTCTGTATTCCCACTGACGTTTATCCCCTCTCCAAGTGGCCATCTTGAATAGGAGCTTGGATCACTCCACACCAAATCTCAAACCCACAGGAAATACCAGTTCTTTTCATGGACAAACTCTGGGAGTGTAGGCCAATTTCAGTGCAACTGACCTTTTATTGCTTCACTGCAGAAGCAGCTGCAGCCTGATTCTTACTCTTTAGAGTCTCCCAACTTGACGAGACCCCATTCACCTGTGTTCTCCACTGGCACATGCAGGACTTATCAGGCTCTCCAGTGCTTTTGTCCAAATCCATTTTCCTTTGCTAAAGATAGGGACTGACACAGCATACCAACAGACCTCTCCGAAAGTATCTTCCCTCTAATATCTAGTATGCATCCCTTTATACCTCTAGAGTGGGTGAGGGTACTAGGAGTTTGCTAACTAGCTTTCAGCAAGGTGCTCAGAAAAACACACCTCTCGATCTTACACCTCAATTTGGAAAGTGACAGTTGGAATTTCTATTCCATTAGCATTGCTGGTGGAGGAGGAATAAGGGAATCAGGGAAACACAGGAGACAGTCCCCCTCTGTGGGGTGAAAGAGAAAGGGCCTCTAAGCAATAGTAGATCAATAATGAGACTCCACCCTAGAGACAATGTGGTCAGTGAAAGACATGGCCAATATCCTGGAGTGGTCTAGTATGTGTTATTCCATAGGGTGGGCTCATGGGTGTCACCTGTCCTTTATGTGACTGGTCTGATGAGCAGCTGGGCCTTTTGGGACTCAGTTATTTCAACAAATCCATGAGAACTATTCTGAGACTACTGTGCCATGGGACTACTGTGCTATTTCGGCAGGGCAGGAAATATACCAGCATGTAGTTGTTTCCTATAATTTAAAGGAAACATTACCAAACAGACATGTCACCCTTTGAATACGTATAAAAATTTCTGGGACACAGAATCCAGAGGAGGTCAGAACAGACCAGGTCAAGAGATCAGTTCCAACCTATTATTATCTATGGCTCAGAGCTGTGGTCAGGCCACATGCTGGGGAGTGACAATGCTGTTCCCAATACTTGTGCAATATGGAAACACTTTTTAAATGACTCATGATGTTAAAGCTAGAATGGGATTTAGAGAGCATCTAATCCCTACCTCTTGTGTTAAGATGAAGAAACAGAGTCCTAGAGAGAGTGTGATTTTCTCAAAGATGCTCTATTAGTTAGTGACCAAGCCAGGACTTAAAAGCAGGCACCCCAACTACTAATCTAATGATCTTGCTACTCTTTTAGTCTGGATTTGGCAATGGGTTTCTGTGTTTCACTGTTTCATCAGCACAAAGCATGATGCATGGCAGTGTTCAAAAAGTGTTTCTAGAACTTGCCAATGCTAATTTGTTTTCCTTCTGCATGTTTCTTTCCTGAGCCTTCTCAGCTACACATTCTTTTCCATCTTGGGTGCTCCCCAATTTTGTAAATGTTGTAATGTGCACACAAACATATTGCTATTTTTTAAATCCCTCCTTGACTCAACCTTCAGACATTTCTTTCATATTTTCCACTGCTCCAGTTGAACCTAATAATTATGAGTTCCCTTCTTTCTCTGTGACAATAATGCTTATGGGTTCAAGAGGAAAAAAAAAATTCCTATGTATACTAGTAAGTAAATTATCTTACTCTCTCAATTACCTAGGGCCAGAAAGAAACAAAAACCCAGATGAGCAAGTTCACACATAAGTCTATCACCTATATTGGGTACCAAATTCAGATGTAGTTTCTTGAGAACTAAGGCCAAACAGACAAACATTGGGTTGCATAAGTTCTGAATTTTTTTTAAGATTTATTTATTTGAGAGAGAGTGTGTGTGTGCATGAGTAGGGGGCAAGAGCAGAGGCAGAGAAAATCCTCAAGAAACTCCCTGCTGAGTGTGGAGCCCAACGAGGGGCTTGAGCCCAGGACCCTGAAATCATGACCTGAGCCAAAATCAAGAGTCGGATGCTTAACCACAGAGCTACCCAGGAACCACAGTTTTGGGGTTTTTAATCAACAAAAAGATGCTTACAGATTCAGCTTTGGAAAACAAATTTTTTCTGAAATTAAATGGCATTTATTCACTTTGATAGTCAAGGCAAGGATGTTTAAGAATCTAATAGAAAAACCCCACTGTGTTTTTATGATTGATTAAAACATTCCACTCCAGATAATTACTACTGTTATTATTATCACCAACAATAAGAACAAAAGGCTTGGCACTTTATACCATCCAAAGACTAAGGAGTAATTACAACCAGGAAGTAGAATTAACAGAGGCCCAGGTTTAGACAGAAACTCAACTGAGAATAGTTTCCATATATTTCAATATGCCTAATATTTGGGGCACCTGACTGCCTCAGTCAGTAGAGCATGCAACTCTTGATCTCAGCGTTGCAAGTTCAAGCTCCACATTGGGTGTAGAGATTACTTAAAAATAAAATCTTTAGATTATATATATATGCGCCCAATATTCATGGTGTGTGTGTGTGTGTTAGGGCAGGAGTATTATTCTCTATCCAGAGAGACAAGAAGGCATGGAATGTTCTTGGACAGTT
Organism: Ursus arctos; assembly: GCF_023065955.2. Lineage (NCBI taxonomy): Eukaryota > Metazoa > Chordata > Mammalia > Carnivora > Ursidae > Ursus > Ursus arctos. The sequence goes on along the minus strand of NW_026623100.1, from coordinate 43,476,973 downwards.
GAAGACTTCCCTGTGTCATAACCAAAATCTGTGTTTCTGTGGGTGTAGGAAGAGGGGGGAATTTGACAGATTGGGCAAATGATGTTCCAAAACCAGAAGACCAGACTGATCCAATTATTCCATCATGACATTCCACACCTACCGAGAGATCACCAGCTCACTCTGCTTTTAACTAAAAAATATTTCATCATTAAAGTAAATGTACAAGATATTCTTCAAGAGTCACTACAGTAATCCACTGGGATCTTAAACTATCAAACCATAGGTCAGAATCAATGCTTTTAATACAAACAGCTTTAAGCAAAGTGTAGCACTTTAAGTCCCACTGTCTCAACCATTCTCTAATGCCTTGCTTTAGAACCAATTCACTCATTGACTACGTGTCACCTGACGGTATTTTACATGTAATCCCTAGAAATGACCTACTTTAGGGAAGTGAATTCTGGCAAATATCTGGTTAGCATGATCCATATAGACAGGCCAAATTTTGAAATACACACTGATCATAAAATAGTTCAGTTTTCTGCATCAGTAGAGTAGCAATCCAGAACCAATTTAAGGCAACAAAGAATAAACAAAATATTGTCCAGAAAGTGACTCCATTAACGCAATGCATAAAACTTTAAGTGGTATGAATGATTTGGGGTTATATGGCCCAAGGCTTAACTTGAGCACCCTTTTGTGGTAGAATTCCCCAATGCTACCTTCAGCTTTAGAAATTTTCTCAACATAACTTAACTTGACATTACTCATCCCCTAGGAGTCTTTTCTTTGCCTGGTGATTGAGCAGTTAGAGAATGGATAGGTGCCTGGGTGGTCCTGTCATTCTTTAACTCAAAGAAGTAACTCCTACTGAAATTCCAAGGACTAGGGTGGCAGGCTAGCAAGCAGGTGGGCCTCGGGGCATTTTACCCACTCTCACCTGGCAGCAGTGGATGACTGTGATTAAAGACAAAGCAAATCCATGGTGGGAATGTGAAAAAAACAATGTGCCCTGCCGAGCCATCACTGGTGAGCAAATCCAAAGGTGGGTCCCCACCTTTCCCAATCATTGCAAGTTAACTGCTCCTTTGCCTGATGTGGCTGATGGGAAATGAGCCTCCAGGGCTGACAGCTAGAAATTAATTTGATTGATTGATTTTGTGTGTTTCACATTTCGGGTGCAAATGCTTTCTCCATCCTGGTGGAGCACATTTATGCTCTCCCATTTTTAGAAAACAAATTTATAGTGCCTAACTAACAGAATTCTTCTGCTGAAGGTCAGAAACAAATGTTCCCATCCATCTCCCTTTACCATTCTGAGCAGCACCAAATGGTTTTCCTTTTTAATTTCAGACTAAAGGGAGGATTGGTTTCTGGGGAGGGGCTAGAGTGACAGAGAGCCACTGGAAGTTAAGAGTTTTCTACTGAAAACTAAACTTAGCATGCCCCCCAGGAGAGGGATGAAGCAAAGACCTAAGAATCTCTTCTGTTTTTACATGGAAGAGAAAATTTCAGTTATGCCTTAACTCAAGTAAAAAGAACACCATTAGGTAAGGACTATTAATTTACCATTTTTAGAAAAGTGGAATCTGGCACCTAATTTGTCTGTATTTCTTGCTCACTTGAGACTAAATTCTGTCCTTGGCAGGTAACTTCCAAAAACTGCAGAGGAGACTAAACATGCATGATCAGAACTAAAAATGGTTAATCCTATTTTCTGAGAGTATAAACAAACTCTTCATTAAAGATGAATATTTTTCAGCTTTTACTTCAACACTAAAAAAGTTCACACGTCCCTGAGAAAGAAAAGCTGATGTTCACTCAGTGCCCTCGACTTGCTCAACCGTGTGTGACAAACGACCAACTCCTGTCAGCTGGAGTTAATCACGGACGTAGCTAAGGAGCTATTAGGTCCAGAGGGGTGGCTTTAATAGGAAGGGGCAGATCTTTGTGGGGTGAGGCAAGCAGGCAGTTCATTGCAGAGAGCCACCCTGCCCTTGCCACAAGTGCAAAACCAAGACAACATCGCAATGGAAACCAAGTCTGTGTTTCGTTCACTGAGCGCTTGCTTCTTTTACCTAAATGGCATCTTTCAAACAGGTGTCCAACACCTTTCTGGTATCGTCCACTCTCTCTGCTCTTGCCCTGAGAAAATATTCTAATGTTGTCCAGATATTCATGGTATGAAGTGGCCCAAAGGGGCTCCATATTAGCCAATCAGCTGAATGTGGATTGAGCGGGCTCTGTCAGGGGAAGAAGGGCAGGCCCCCTCCTGCCCCAGGCAGGTTATACTCAGTGGCTCTGCACTCTGCCTTAGGGCGACACACTGTGCTTAATAATGAACTCCATTGGCTGTCTCCTATGAGAAAGTCATCTAAACACCTAAGGGGAAAGGCATAGAGTGAGAAAAAAGAGGGGAGAAAAGATACAGGAAAGTGGAAAGAGAGGCAACAAGGAAGAAAGCAGTCAGACCTTAGAAAAAACAAACAAACAAACGAAAAACACGTCAGACCTGGTTCCTTTCATCTGGACTTGGGGATGTTTTTGCACATAACTATAAAGATGAAATAGAGGTGCATTTCAGCAATACCAAGGCTTTTGCCATTCATACAGAATCTGAAGCCCCGATTGATTTCCGCGGAAGCCACAGACCTTGGCTATTATCCTTTTCTGTTTTGTTTTCCACAAAGCAGAACAAAGAGTAAATTAGGTCTTCGGTTTCTATGTTTCTTTACAAATCTGAGCTCATGTGGTGAATAATGGAAAACACATTTCAAATTTCTAGAATACATAACGGAAGTTTCTTTTAAGCATTAGAGAAGGATAAATGCTTTCTCATCCTAATGGAGCTCAAGAGAAAAGATTCCAAAGTCAGCCCCTGGCAATTGAAATAATCAATTTCTAGAGAAATGCAGAGGCAACAATATCATCGAGGTGTCAAAAAGTTATCTAAGGCCCCAGTACTTCTTTTTGAGTCTCAGCTTTAGCTTCTGAGTCAGAAGTACTATTATACTTTTCTGACCCATTCAAAGGTATAGAAGAGGCGACTGTCAAATCTTCCTTTTGTTCTGTCCCATTAGCAATTAATTTATCATCTTATCTCCTTTTTCACATTGGAAGCCCTGAGACACAGGAAGAGAAATTTCTATCAAAGTAGAACTGAGCATTCTCTTGCTGATGGGGAAGCAGTGGGTAGAACTCTGGGGAGGGTAAATCTTATGAAACTCATAAGAATGGGCCAGAAAATGAACAATTTCCAAGTGGAAACAGCAAAAAGAAGGCAGTTCACCTAGAAATGATAGGTACCATGAGATTCATTTCATATAGTTGAAGGCTTTTAGTTTCCCTAAGAATGTAGGCTACAAATCTCCCTGTGGAAGGAGAAACCAAAGGTCTTGAGGCACCTCTTCTTATAAACCAGCTTACCTTACGGAGTGTGGATACAGGCTAGAAATACACAAATCTAGCTGGAAAATCAAGTTTAAATTCACAAAAACAAACAAGGCAGAAATACAGATTATGAAAACAAGAGGCCAGGAGTTGATGAAAAAAAGAATGTGTGATTCAGAAGAGAAAGAAAAGGAGGCTTTGTGTTATGGAATAATTATAAATAATGTATAAATACTGAAGAGTGAGCACCTATCTATTTATGGAAGGGAAAATACAAAAAAGAGAGAGAGAGAGAGAATCCTAGTACTAGCCTAGGGTACTCATTAGTTCTGATCACTGAGATCTTCTGAGTCCCTCTTGTTTCAGGGCACACTAGGGTTGCATTTCCTTCTTCCTTATGGTTGGATGGAGCCATGTGACTAGTTCTAGCTAATGAGTTGTGAGTGGAAGTTATAAGTACCACTTCTGTGCTAAAAGTGAGACCCTCTAGAGCTTTCTTTCCCTCTGGGATATAACCAGCAATATTGGACATGATGGTGCTGAGTTTTTGGAGGGTGTTTTGTTAATGCAGCATAACTTAATTTATCCTGACTGATATACAACCACAACTTTCATTAAATAAATACAAAGCTGTACAGTGGCCCCAAAAAATCTTCCTTGAGGAAAATGAAAGAAATCATGTAAAACTGATACAGGAGTCCTTGTCTTCCTGGAGTATACACCTGAGGTGGTACGAAGACTCTGCCAAGAATGAGCTCACCAGCATTTGCGGAAACACAGCTAAGTAACTGTCATCATCAGAGAAATAAAGAAAGCTGGCTGTATCTCTAAGACTTAAGTCTTGAGAAGAAAACTGAAAGAAAAGAAGAAGCCAGGCAGTATTTTTTTTCCTCTCCAATTTACATTTATGTTTCTGAAAGAGGAGCAAAGGGGAATTTCATAGTTATGCAGATGGTATCACGGTTTCTGTTAAGAGAACCACAGGATCCTGTAAAGCAAGGGATGCATCTGCAACTGACTGAAAAAGGAGCACATGTCTCTTATGTAGACAAGGGAGTTACAAAGCAAAATGTTAAGGGAAAGAGAAAAATGTCAAAAAAAATATGCTGTCTACAGAAGAAAACAGTTGTAGCATAAACCATGCATTCTCAGAGGGACAAAAATTAGTTCCTGGAAGGTGGGAGCAAAACAATCTTAGATACTACAATGGTACGCGGCCTTCCAAAAGACCACAGTGCATGAACAGATATACAGTGTAAATGTGGTATTAACATTTTATGTAAAAGGTGATTAGAAAAAAAGTTTAAAAAAATTCCTTAGAGGGAGAGTAATAAAAAATAAGATTAAGAAACACTGGCATAGGTGCACAACTGTAATTTTTAGAGGAAAAACATATAAAGGGGAAAAGATGAAGATACATATTTATAGCCATTTATATACACAAAAACAGAAAATGTTTTTATAAGAAATCAGGTCACTCTGAAATGTTTTCCAGAATTAAGGATGACTTTAAAATGTACTCTGAGTCTTGGTGGAAAAGAACCAAGAGTCCCTTCTTCCATCTTCTGTACATGCCCTAGAAGCTCAGCAGAGAATGCCCACCCCATATCCCCACAAGGTCTTTGCAGCAATGCAGTCCAAACATTTATATTCTAAATCTACAGAGCCTCAGCCACAGATTTATTACCATTTTTTTCCTTTGAACTTTTATTTTTAAACTTGCTTTTGTGAACTCTCTGGTATGTATGGTTCTGTGCCCTATTTTCTTTTCCTTCACTATTATGAACTCTAAGAGGTTACGGTCAGATTTTTTCCAAGGCCCTTTATTTATATTTAATTTCCACATTATCTAACAGATGAGAATTAAATCCTTCCTACATATTCTCAACAAAGACATTTTGGCAAAATCATTCTAGACTGTGATAGATTCTATATCTCTGAAAGATATGGATATACAGTCAATATAGGAGAAGTTGAAATATCCTAACACTATTAAATTTAACCTTGGTTACAATTCTGTAACTTGTATTAGGAATACAGGGCTCTATCCTCTACCAGGTTTATCAAACTATAGACACCAACTGACTTCAACTCTCTTTTTAATCCTTACTCGGATTTTATTCAGTATGTTTCCATCTTGAGATTCAGGGAGTGTGACAATGATACATATTTTGTCAATATATAATGCCACAAGCTCATGTTATAAAATAGAGAGCCTTGACCCCTGAATGTGTTAAGAAAGTGGTAGGAGTACCATCTGTTTGAAGAAGTGCTCCCTGTACTGGAAAGAAGTTGTGTAAGAAACAGCAGGTGTGCTTTGCACTCACCTATGACTATGGCAGACAATGACATTTTGGCTAGGGTGCCTAGTCATGGCTTCACAATTATTCTGGACAAAAGACTTCAACTCCCTAAAGCTAATGTTAGTAGACAAGGTAAAATTTATCACGGAAGAGAGATCTCTAATATCTTTCCATCTCTGAAACTGTGATTATACATTACATTTTTGCCCTACACTGGCCCAAATAGATGCACACTGAGGATATACACAGCTCAGCAGGCATAAAAAGAGGAATGAATATGACAGGTGTTTATGAGTTTATTTCCTAGCAAATGTCTGGATAGCCAAAGCAAAAATGGTGGCTTTCCATATTAACTTCCATGCTTGCTCCCTGATTCTTTGCAATTTATTTTATGAGTAGCCACCAAAGCCTTTCTTTCCTTGAAGAGGGATGATACTAAAATGCAAATATCCTGGGAAAGACAACACAGTGGCTCTTTGCTAACAATAATACAACCAACTATGATAAGATTCATTTCTCTGAGTAGATCTGATAAAGAACACACAGTCCAGATTCCTCTGCTATGTAGTGAGGAACCAGGTGGCCTGCTCCAGACAACTGTTTTATTTTATAACTCTAATTCCATAATAACCCTATGCTCTTGCCCTGAACCCTAAAAGTTATGCCTTCTCACGTTTCTTGCCTGAAAGTTAATTTATTTTTTAATGATTTGAATGCCATTATAACTGGTGAACATCAATAAATTGAGAGTATATGACCAATTTTACAGCAGACATCCAGAAGCAAAAACTAAAGCCAGAACTCCTCCTGGGAGGTGACCTAGAAAACCACTCATAAGTGTGGTATACAACAAGGTGCTTTGATTGTTGAGTCTTGAGGAATGAATGGGAAGACTTCTTCAGATGTCTTTAGGGTCTGAGAGGTAGGTCATAAGGGTAGGATACAAGGTGGAAGATGGGGTCAGTTGGAACAGGGAGAAATAAATCAATAAGGAGACTTCAGATAGTAGTATAATATCTCAAAGGGCAGATGATGAGGTCTGAAGCAAGAGGGAATGTAGAGAAGAGAATAGCTTCCTGAGGTAATTGGAAGGGCATCTCAATAGGTCTTAATCATCAACAAGATGTATCCAGCTTGGTGTTTTGTAACGAAGATCAATGGGTAACTGGACACATGCAAAAAATTGAAGCATACCAAGAAATTTACTTTAAAAAGTTAACAAGGAGTTATTAAATTCATATGCCAGATAATCTTTTTCTTAAGCGTCTATTGTGTGCCATAAACTATAGTAAACTCTGCAGGCTAGTAAATTTAGTAGAACATAGACATTGCCCTATAGAGACCCACAATAGAGTCGTCAGGAATGAATGGGGGAAGAAGCACAGGTGGGTCAACAAATCTAATAAAGGATTAAGTGCAAGGAGCAAAACAGAGGAAGCCATTATTTGTGTCCTGAGAAACTGCACAAGGGATACTGCTTTTGATGGCTGCATTCCCCAGCCTTATAACCAAACCAATGTGATAGTGGAGAGAATCATAGATCTGAGGTCAGAAGGCCTAACTTCCAGTCCAGGCTCTGCAAGCCTATTACCCATATGTAGGACAAGAGGACTATCCACTAATTGACCTAGTATGTCCTTTGGTGTTGCCCTTCAATGAGCTAGCTGGGCCTGATGGCACTCATTTTCCCAGGAGAAAGGACCACATCTTCCCCGGGGCCTGGGTTCCACTTCCCCGCATTGGCAGTACTGTGAAAAACTTGACATCAAACACCTGGGGGGCCCGGGGTCTTTAGGTGCCAAGGAGCTGGCTGGCATTTCCTAGCACTTCTTAAACAGAAGAGACTTGTCTGCTGTTTTTCCTGAGCCCAATTTGGTGATGCCCTACAGAAGACTGTCCTCACACCTATCCCATAAAAGAAGCATCAGTAGGACGGTTTCTCACCCTGAGGGTACTTCTGCATGGTGTCAGTATTGCCCTGGCCTCAGCACACCTCTCTGAGCGACAATGAGGGAATAGGGGACTGTGACCCTCCTGTTGCTGAACCTTGGCTGGCAAATGTGCCCACTTAAGCTTGTTCCTAAATCCAGACCTCACACCCTTGCCAGATGGAGCATCATGCAGCAAATCACTTGACCTCACCAGGCCTCGGGTTTTACACCTAAAAATGAGGAAAATAAAGATCTTCCCCACCCACTTCACAGGTGATAATGAAAATTCAAGTGCTTTCTAAATTGGTAAGTGCTATACCCACGTGAGGGGTTACTTTTGTCATGGAAGAGTGAACAGTGTCCCCAGCCCAGACTCTGCTGTTGGTACCTGAAACTCCTGTTTACTATGTTGCTGCTTAGTTTGATTCACAGATAATTAAAGGTGGATTAGATGCATATACACAATAACATGGAAAAATAACAAAAGTAAAAATAAAAATCAGATAAATGAACGTAACCAGGAGCATTAAAATGGGGATGTAGCAGTCCCCAGACTGGCCCGGATCTTCCCGGCCTGCAAAGTCAAGGGGAAGGATGTCTGATACACACTTGCTATTGGCAGTAGGGAAGAAATGTATCAGTCCCTTAAGGGAAATGGGCTCTCATGGTGGGAACTCTGTGAACAGATCAATGGTTTCCTTCACCCAAATCCACCATAAATGTAACCTTGAGTTTCTCAGCATAACCCCCATAGCTCAGTTCATGGAACTCTATTCCATAGGGGACCTAGCAATCACGGTCTGATCAGAGTTGATCCAGAGCTAAAATACAGGACAAGGAAAGTTCATATTTTGTAGGGTGGAGATATGAATCCTCATACAGACACACAAACAAATCTTCACATCCTGAAGTCTTACTTCTTCAGAAATCTTCTAGAAAATTCCCAGCTCACACTTAACCAGCATGTGAAAAGCTGGGTATCATTTAGGGCCACCCCCATTTTACTGAAAATAAAACTGAAGCCACCACATGGGAAACGTCTTTTCTGAAGTGGCAAAAGCCTTCACTGCCAGGACTGATTACAGGGCCAGCCCTCTCGAGGGTACAGGAAACTGCTTGTCTCCCTCCCTCTGAGCAATCATAGCGCTTAGCCTCTCTGCCATCACTCACAGGACATAATGCCCATTCAGCACCCTGTCCCTGCCAGTTGGGTCTCCCGACCTAGAGAGCATATTCATTTCCATCTTCACACGAAGCTCAGAGCTGGCAACACAGTAGGTGCTTAATACTGCCTGAGTGATGGATATATATGAGTAGAAATAAATTGAGCACTTTCCATTAATATTTGAAGACCCAGCTCAAGTGCCAAATTCCAGTCTGTCCCTCAGTTCCTGGCAGTGAGCAACCCTACTGGAGAGCAGCAATGATATTTCCTACAAAATAGATTATGTAAATACCAGAGCCAGGTGATATTTTTCAATACACTTGCAGCCAGAATTAAGAAAACATTAGCACTTTAACTTTCACCTTCATCTCTTATGGGTCAAAGGTGCTGCCCAAATACAAAATTATAAGATTAGCAAACTTGGAATACATTTTTTTTTCTTTAAGCATTACAGTTAATTTAGCAGGCTAAGTAGTTTTATATTATGAGAAATTTAAATACATACAAAAAAATCAAAGTATGTGGGGAACATTTCATTTTACATATAACTAATAAACATCAATTCTCAATTTACCACCTGCAAAGAAAAATAAAAGGCAGAAATGAGTTACCCAGATGCTGCTGATGATGACGGTTTAAAAAAAAGTCATTGGCATTTATCACACGCTAGGAACTTGCTAAGTGCTTTACACTTATTTCCAAGTTTAAGCCTTACAGCAACCCAAGGAGGTAAACATTACTGTTATTTACGTTTGTAGAGGGAGAGACTGAGGCACGGAATGGTTAACCTAACAAGGATATGATCCAGGATGCCAACTCACGGAGTCTGACTGGAAACTATACGTTCCCAGGCTAATCTCTTTCATGACAACAATCACGAACATACACTGGACATGTAAAATGTGCCACTCTCAATTCTCAGTGTGTTTATGTGTATTAACAGGGGCGATTTGACATTCTCATCTCCGTTTACAGAGGAGGAAACTAAAGCACTGAGAGGGTGAGAAGTTTGCACAGGTCACACAGGAATGGAGCTAGGACGCACACTGAGCAGTCTGGTTTCTCATCCATCCTTGTAACTGGTATGTTCTAGTCTTCTCCAGGACAGAGCAACAAGTGAAAAAGCTGCGTTAACTCTTGTCCATCTCTTCTACTTTAGATCTCCCGAGGACTTCCTCCTCTCCAGTCTGAATTCCCTCAGCTGCCTCCTAACCGGCCTCCTGCTTCCAGCCTTGTCCCTCCCAAACCCTCCCCTTCCCCACAGGATACGCAAGCTGGACTCTGATCAGGACCCATCTTAAAAGCAGTTCTACTTTTAACACTACCCTGACTAAAACCCTTTAGTCATTTCCCACTGCCATGGCTAAGACCAAATTCCTAATGTTGCCCACTAGGCCGGTGAGGATCTATCCAGCCCCTTCCTTCTTTGGCTTCACTTCCCCACACTCTTTTCTCACCTCCTCACAGTTCTGCCTCCAACAACTCTGAACTGCTGGAAGTTCCCCCTAAGGCTCTACTTGCCTGGTCACCTGTGTTCACACTGGTCCTTCCTGTGTGGAATGAATTTCCCCAGGATCATCTTCCATTTTGCCTGGTTTCTACCCATCCTTTAAAGAATCAGCTCAAGCTCTGTCTCCTCCAGGAAGCCCCCACCCCACCCCAGCACTTTTAACCAGTCACTGTTGCTAATAGTTGTCTGATTGACTCCACTAGTCACTCAGGGGAGACAAAGTCCACGAGTGACCACTGGTGCTTTGATGCTAACTCTTCCACAGCAATGGTTCATGCATTGTGCCTATAAAATCCCACTGAAAGTCTTTCGATGGCTCTTTGTTTCCACAATGTTTTCAGTTGTGCACTAATAATAAGGCTGAAGCTGACGCTACTGTCACTTTTTTGGGAATACGTGACATCTAGCAGGAACCAAACAGAACTATAAATTACCTAGCTGATGAAAATCCTCCATATATCCCTTGAGACTGCTTTACAGATCTTTTATAACTGGCTCAAACAGCTGCAGCATTCTCAAAAAAGGTATAGCACTTACAGTTAACTTTTTAACTAACTTTAATAGCACAAACAACTAAAGAAAGAAAGCACCTGGAAATTCCCACATCCAGGAACATTTGTGGGGCAGGAAGTGAGTTAGCAGGATATCTGCAAAGTTGTGCAGTTGCATTTGGTGCAACAAATGGAAATGTACCTGACTCACCGGACTTCAGGAACAACGTGAATTGTCTTCCTCTACATTTGAAATATGCACATGCCCACCATTAAGTGGCTTCAGGGATCACGCCCCATTATTATCACCCTTCATTCTCTCTGCTGAATTAACCCACAGCCTTCGAATTAGTGTAAGACATATACCTTCAGTGTCAGGAAAGGAGGTGATAGTCATTGATATGCTTGGTCTCCATTTACACTTTAACTATGGTGCACACACATTAGAGACCATGGGAAGATTTAAAGGATATTCAAATTAGACAATCAGGTTTTAATTAATTTTAAAAGAATATTAGATCTTAACACAATATATGTTAGTTACTTTCTACCTTGGCATGAGAGGAAGAAAATAAGCCATGAGCAGTGCATGAGAGGCCAAGTGCTGGTACTTTTCATCAGTTATCAAGAAAACCTTCTGCCTGCCTCTCTGACAATCCAAATCCTACCCACCTTCAGGTCTCAACCCGAACCTCCTACCATCAGGAAACTCCAGCTAACTCTGATGTTCCCTTTTGGGCTTGGCGCTGAGACTTAATCTTTTGCTCTGCATCTAACCTCCATAAGGTATCCACTCAGGACGCCATCTGATGAGGACTCAGTGCATCCTGTCGAGAATTTGTTGGGAATTAGGAATGACAGTCCTGGCAGTCATATCCTCTCAGTTAGGTTCTGAGCTGCTTTGTGACCTCCTATTTCTGCCCTGATCCTGGACTGTTTAGCCAATACAGGCACCAGAGCACCAATGGCTCTCAGAAGGTGAGCCGTGGGCCACCTGTTTAAAAAGCTGGGATTCATTAAGCATTGGCCCTAGGCCAGGCACTGATCTAAGGGCTTTTGTGCATAATTCCACTGAATATGCACTATAATCCTCAGACATAAGCATGATTACTAGTCCTATCTTACTGGTACAAAATAAAGGAGATCTAGAGAGAGTTCCCTAAACAAGGCCTTATAGATTCTATTTTGACAGCCTGGATTTGAAGTAAAAATCTGCACTTAACTTTCCCTTGCTTCATTCTTGTTATGGGCAGAATTCTAAGATGGCCACACCCTGTATAATCCCATCCCCTTGAGAGTGGGAGAGATCTGTGAATATGATGAGTTTGCTACTCCCATGTTAATCAGTCCACTCTGATTTAATCAAAAAGAGACTTCCTAGGTGAGCCTGACCTAATCAGTGCAGTCTTTTCATAGAAGGTAGAACATCAAAGACCTGCTCCTCTGGTGACCTCAAGGAAGAAGAAAACTGTCATGTTGTAGAGAGGATCATGTGGCAGGAGGCAGCAAGTGACTTCTAGTAGCTGAGAGTGACCCGTGGAGATGGCTAGCAAGAAAGAAGAAACATCAATTCTACAACCACAAAGTACTGAATTCTTCCAGCAACCCATGGGCTAGGAAGAGAACCCTGAGCTCAAGAAAGTAGCTCAACCTGGGCAATGCCTGGATTTAAGCCTCATGAAGCCCTGAACAGAGAACCTAGCTCAACCATGCTTAGACTTTGTACCTACAGAAACTTTGATAGGATTAACTCATATCGTTTTAAGCCACGAAGATTATAGCAATTTGAATAATTATAGTAATTTCAACAAAAAACAGCACTGAAAACTAATACAATCCCTCTACTTTTCCTTCCATTCAGTTCCAACCCAGCTCCTCACCTTTGTTCCATCATCCTGATTTCAGGTCAGCCACCTCCACCTGGCCTTGTAAACTACTCCCTGGACTCCAACTTCTAGGTTTGGCAGAACTGGGCTCAAATCAGTCACTAGTTGGGTCTTTTTCCTGCTTCTTTTATCCTCCCAGCAGGCTCTGAACCCAACTCTGGCACTCACCTATGTGACCAGGGCTTCCCTTTCTGAAGGAACATTCCACGCTGGAAATGTGTTAAGTGCAGGGCGTTCTAAACAATATTAAGATATGTAGAGCTCTGGATAAGGTCTCTACAAGCCACCAAATGGTTTTGTTTGGAGGTGGGGTGGGCACAGAGCTGCAAAAAAGAGAAAACGATGCAGACAGGGTTCCAATCTCCCCCGTCCCCAACTTCATACATGTCAGCTCCCACAGTATATCAAGGTCTTGTTCCAAACAAAGGTTATAGTGCAAATAAATAAGCAAAAGTTTGGCAACCACTGGTGTCATGGGAGAGTGGTTCCAGTACTGTGTACTATGTGTTCATGGGAAAGACGTTTAGGCTCTATGGGCTTCAGGCCATTTCTCTCTGAAATGAGTAGATTGGGAAAGATAATATCTAAAGCCCCTTCCAGCTATAATATCTTACGAGTAAAGAGTGTTATGTTTAACATTTTGCAGTTGGCAGAATCTCTTGACCTGCTGACCTAATGTCTGACTCAGGAGTAAGAGTCTCAACCCATCCAAGACCAAGAAGGGCCATACCCTTCCACCTGGCTTCTGGTTCCCAGAGGGACATTTATCTTCCCTCTAAAACCACCAGGTTACGTATGGAGGGCTTTAGCAGAGAGGTCCAGGGCTTACCTGGATTCTGACCCAAATGGCCAGCTGACTAACTGCCAAATATCCTGGGATCAGGGAAAACAAATTCAGCTTCGTGGGAGGAGAAAAATAAAAATAACAATATTAATAATTGTAGGTCAGGAGCCTAATTAGAAAAACAATGAAAATAAATGCAATGTCTTCTTATAATTTGTCTTTGAGTTTAGGCGAATTTTCTTCCAAGGGGGTGTGAAAATGGGGCCAGCATTGTGGGCAGGCTGAGTGGGCAGATGCATCTGCAGAGAGGATTCTGGGAAGACGAAGGACATTCTGTTTCCACAAATAAGCATGCCGTAACCATTTCCCTGATGCCAGGAATCCTTTTAAATTGGGTTAAATCCCATCATTTTGCAATGAGAAATAAGTTTGAAAATTAAAACATGCCTGGAGGAGAGAAGTCAAAAACTAAGGTTTAAATGACTTCTGGTGGAAAAGTTCCAAATGTCAACCTTTAGTGGAAGCAGCTGTGCATGAGAAGGGGCATTATGCATTTGCCTGTGTGTGTATTTGGGGGCAGTGCAATTTCCTCGAGGCCAGGCATTTCCTCTTTGCTAGTAAATAACGGGGTTAGGATTAGAACCTAGGTGTCTCTGACGCCACAGACATATTTTCTTTTGTACTACTATCATAAAGGGCCCCAGAAAAAAAAAAGAGCTGTGACAAAAGTGGACAATTTCACAGGAACCAACCTCGAACAAAGCTCTCTAGTCTCGAGTTCAGTATTTGAGCGCAGTGGACACTGGTGATACCCTACCCAAGTCACCGCAGATCCCTTCCCAAGCTTGATGTGTTCGTCACCTATCTTCTGTATGCTTGGCACCTACAACTCTCTAGGGATGATCTGGTGGAACTTAGGCTTCAGAGGTTTCTTTCGGGGTCAGGCTCTTGGGGGCAAATTACACCCTTGCTTGGCCTTTTCCCCTTTCTTGTTTTGCTTTCCCCACTCCTTTAGGGGTTCCTCCTGAAAGCACTTTCAGAATAAATCCCTTACACCCAAACTCTTGACTTAGGGCTGCTTTCTTGGAGACACCAAGATACAACTTTTTGGGAGCATTTTAAATGAATGTTATTGCAGTTTCCCCTCCCCCACTATTTTACCTTATTTAATGAATTTCTCTTCCATCAACTCTTTGGGGAATTTCTAGCCCCAGTTCATATTGTTTATGTTCTTGAGCTGGCAGAGAGCTGAAGCAGTTCTCTAACCACGTCTTTCAATGTGTCATACTTAATTCTATAGCAAATGCCTAGGGGATTGGTTAATAATACAATGTCAGCTTTTCTCATTTCAGTTATCTGGTCAAAAGAATATGGCTCTATCTTTCAGAAGGGAAGAGTAACAATGACATATTTTTGATTGTGCAGAACCAAGTTATTCTCTTTCTGAGGTGGTGAAAGCATTCTGATTGCTTCAAATAATGGGACTGATATTGACCTAAGCAATCAAGTGTATAAGGGATATAATAATCAAGATGTAATTGATCTTTATATCGGCATTACTCCAAATAAAGCAGGAATTGCAATCTTTGGACCTATTCAGTTTTCCATTAAGTAGAAGACTAAACTGAAATGGAGGATGTGATATTTAACAAGAATCCCTGTCTGGCTTATGAGATTCATTACATTTGAATTCATCTTAGAAAGAAGGAATCGAAGTGACTCTGACTCAGAATAGAGACATTCACTCCTCTTATCTATAAATAAATAAATAAATAAGAGAAAGAGAGAAAAATTATCTAACCTTGTTAGAAAATGAGCCTCTTGGAGCAGAGAATAAACTAACTTTTTAATGGAAAATAGCTTATGAAGGGAAAAGAAACAAACAGAAATTTATATTTTAAGACAAAGCTCCTAAAGTCTGTAGGACTATCACACTGCATACCTTGAGGCTACAGCCTGTGCACTGTGCCCATGAGCACTGAGTCTGGGACCCTTTCAGTATTCTATGAGGAAATAAGGAGTGGGAGGCCCAATTGCAAAAGCTGTTTTCAAAGGTTCGGGTGGTATTCAGCTGCTTGTCAGTCTCCAATCTCTAAATGACAGACAATGGCCAAGTTTTAATAGTTCTCCTTCACTCTGTTCCACTTAGGTATTCTGTAAAGAAATTCACAATGGCTACTGAATCACTCATTAATGCTTGGCAAATGACAGACACTTAACCAGTGTTTGCTGAATCGATGGATATATACAGGAAGGGATGATTGGATAGTTGGGTGGGTGGATGGGCGAGTGGAGAGATTGTGGATGGATGATGAATGGATGGTTAAATAATGAATGGATGGATGGAAGAGTGGGTGGACAACGGTGGAAAGATGATGAATGAAGTAGGAGGAGAGAGAATTCTCAACAAATAGGTAAAGAAAGTAAACTTTTCTCTTCTTCCTATACCTTCTCCTGGAGTCCATACCAAGGTATCCTCTGTCATTTACATGTTTACACTCTTTCTGATCAAACATGTTCTCAAGAGATGAACTGATAAGATCATTTCCATGAAAACATAGATAGAACTCAGTTGAATTACATAATTTTTTTTTTAAACTAGAGTATTATGCAAGCTACTTTAAAGTGGAAAAAAAGCAGAATCTTGAGAATACATCCATTAATTTCATTGCAGCATAGATAGGGTACAGCACCAGGGGGCACTAGTCACATAGAATAATGTCAGAACTGTGCCCTTTATAGTTGTAAAATATGGTGACCTGGTTTACAGTTTCTCAAACTGGGTTTATATTGTTACACCTTTCCCAGGCTTACTTCCATTTTTATAGGGGTCAGAGGAATCATTATATAATTATGGAATACTGGGCACCAGTAAAGAGAGAGAGTTGGGGAATATTAGGGAGGCAGTTCTCAGCTCTCTTGAAAAATTGCCCCACATAGACCGGTCTCGATCTACAGAAAGGGCAATTAAGAAATCACATAACTTACTGCTTGATGGACACCTTTATTTTAAGAGCATTTGGCTTATGTCTGAATTTAAACTGACTGAGTGGCCTGAAAGACTGGAAAGTTGTTCTTTTAAGGTGTGAATTTATACACCTCACAGAGCTATAAATACAGGTCCATAAGTCATAAACCAACTCCCCCCACCTTCCGCCGCCCGGAGAAACAAAACAAAACGAAGCACACACACACACAAACACCAAAACAAACCAAAAAAATCAAAACAACAACAACAACCCTTGCTATTTAGCAAGAAAAATGTTAATATACATAAAACTCACACCCACAAACCTATCAGACATATCTGGAATGCTGTGGAAAACCTTAATTCAAATACGTTAAGAGAGGCACCTCGGTGGCTCAGTCAGTTAAGCATCGGACTCTTGGTTTTGGCTCAGGTCATGATCTCAGGGTTGTGAGATCAAGCCCTGCTTCAGACTCCATGCCCAGTATGCGGGTGTGCAGCCTATTAAGATTCCTCTCTCTTTTTCCCTCTGCCTCCCTGCCCCCTGTTCCCATGCTCTCTCTCTGTCTCCCTCTCAAAAAAACAAAACAAAACAAATACCCAAGAAACAACAAATATATTAAGAAATTAGTGAAAACATTTTCCCAATTAAGAGACAGATGAGGCATCGGGCATGGGATGCTGAAATGTCAGCAGACATCCAGAGTGTCCTCAGTGATGTCCATTTGTCTGAGTAAGATCCACTTAGGCTGGAAATCAAGAGGAAATTTCTACCAGATGATCTTCTCTTTCATTCCCCACACATACAAAAGCATCTTCACACATTCACTCCAAATAAGTAATATACTGAAAGAATCCTTTAGAATACACATTTCAGAGAAAGGTGGGAGCAGCATGAGAAAGGAGAAGCTTCAAGATCAAGATATTTTTTTGAGGGGGAAAAATATGAGATTGTCATTTGTTTTAAGAAAATAACTAATTTAGGACATATAAGTCGGGAACAATAGAGATTTAGTCAGTCACAAGTTACTACACAAAATAATTGCTCTGGTAAGTTAGCAAAAGCTCAGGTAGACTAATCTATAAAGTCACGTGGACCACAGCAACGTTCAACCTATAAAGGCTGCTACTGCTTTATGAATAGCTACGTTAATGGAAAGTGGAGGAACATTTTATGAATTAGCGGAACAAAGATAATTTGGTAATAGGGTTGTGTACAGAGCATTTTTCTTGCTTATCAGTTTGCTCAGAGACTGGATATCCCGTACCTGGAAATCAGAATTGTATTACTTTTTTATTGCTGCATAACAAAGAAACACAAACATGGTGGCTTAAAGCAACATATAATTATTATCTCAGTTTCCATAGGTTAGGAGTTCAGCATAGAGTAGGTGGGCTCTCTGCTCAGGGTTTCACCAGGCTGAAATTAGAGTATCAGTTGGGGTTTGATCCTATCTGAGGCCTCTTCCACACTCACTGATTTTTGGCAGAATTCCATTCCTTGCAGTTGTAAAGCTAAGCTTCTACACTTGAAAGAGTATACACTTTCTATTCTTTTTTTCACTTTTTTGTTGGCTGTCAGTCAGGGGCCATTCTTAGCTCTTAGAGGCCTCCCACTATTTTCTGTTCTATGGCCCTCTCCATACATGCTCCTTTAAGACCAGCAAGAGAGTCTCTCTTTGTCTTCCTTTCTCTCTCTTTTTCTCTGCTATGATGGAGTTTAATATGACATAGCATAACATAATCAAAGGAGTGACTATCCCATCATATTCATAAGTCCTGTCCACACACAATGGGAGGATATTATACAGGGTGTACATACCAGGGAACAGAAATTTTTCATGCCATCTCAGAATTCTGTCTACAACCAGCAGTTTCAGCCTATGACGAGTAAGCAGAAGAAGGCTCATCTTTTGCCATGGCTAATTCTACACGATCTCTTCCCATTAGCACAGCCGCACTGGTAGGTACAGAGCTGAAGAAAGAGGAAATATTGATCTTGACCATGAGAAAGATTCTCTTGGAGATTTCTGGAGCTAAGAAGGGAACTAGCTTCTTGTCTTCCTATCCTCATCACAGGTAGATTTCTCTCCCTTGCATAGCCACTCAGAAACGTGGCCAATACAGTATTTCAGAAAATCAGTCTCAAAGGAGAATTTCCTTACTATCCTCAACTCTCCTGTGCCTCACATAGTTTAGCTGCTCAGTGAGTGCCGGTGGAGTGATAAAGTCATGTTCCATAGTCCTCAGTACTGCACATGTACACACATGCATAAAAGAATACCTAAGTGGGTACATACATGTAAGTACACCCCCAGCCATGAATTCTCTTCATTTTGCTCTCTATGCACACGGTGAATCAGTAGTGAGTAATTCCCTGTGGCCTTCTGTCTTCCCACCCCACTCTTTAAGTGCTTAAAGAGAGAAATTACCTCTAGAGCTTACTACCCAGCCCCATTCTTTAGACTGCTCCAGCTCTAGAATTTGCTATCTGAAGGTATGGGTCAACTGTCAGCCCATGTCTGCCTTATGAGGGAATAAGATGGTGGAAAGGAGGTAGCAAATGACATTCCTGTGGATCCTCCTTAGTCCCTGTGGGCACTCTTATATAAGAGTGGGGCACAGGTAAGACGGATTGCATTCGCATGCATGTTTCTGATAATTAAAATTAACTGCTTTGGGTGTTCACATTTTAAAAGGAAAATAGCGTATTATTAAAATAATTCCTAAACTGCATTACCTCTTACAGAGTCTATAGAATGCATTGTTTTCTGGATGACCTGGGATCATCTTCATGCACTTAAGCAAATACATTTGGTTAGGATGGAGGTAAATAAGACTGCTTTCACTCCACGTGCCCATAGTCAGTGATTTTTTTCAAAATCTACTTTTTAAATTGCCCTTTTTGTAACTCCTGTCACTGGCTCAGAGGCTTTTGCCATGAATGCCTCTGTAATCTGGTAAAGTTCTCAGCTAGGCTAATTTCCAGAACTATTTGTACCATCTCTGATAGATACATATATAGGATTAACTGTTTAGATACAGATGGAAGGTAGAGAGAAAAGCTAAATCGAAAGCAATTAAGGCCAGGGCACTATTGTTTGGCATTCTTGCTGGTGGATCCTGTGATCGTAAAACAAGGAAAGGTTGCAAAACCAAGTTTAAAATACACTGAAAATTAATGAATCAAATTCCAAACACACGCACAAATATCTTTATCTTCAGCAAAACTGTTCAGCCTCCACTTCTCAGAAGAAAAATAAACCTAAACATTCTTCCTCCACCTCCAACACAATCATCTCCTCACCCCCAAGTGCTCTAAGGTGTTTGGTTCATGTTTCTCCTGAGTCACATATTGCTTTAAAAGGCATCGTGTTGATGATGAATTGGTGAGTCATAAACATGGGGGATTAATAGTCCTCTAAAATTAGTAACAATTTTAAAATAAAAGTGGAAAGTGCTAATTTTTCAAGTCTCAAAATGTCTAAGATATAAAGAGAATTTTAAAGGAAGTCAGATTTTTCTTTGTCATTTATATGCAACGATCATCAATTCAATTGTTTGAGCAAATATCACAATTAAAAACTCCGGCAGCAATGAAAGTCATGAAGAACTAATATAATAAGAATAATCACGCAAGAAGAATAAAATTATGAGTCACTAATAAATGATCTGTAGCTATGGTTTCTGATCTTTACTCTGAGCAGAAAGATGGTTTTATCATCCAGTCTGTACACGTGAAGATGAAAGCTCAGAGAGAAAAACTAGCTAGTAGTGGAAATGGGATTTAAACTCAGCTGTGAGTCCAATTCATGCTCTTCCATAATATGGTACTAGAGTCATTCATTTGTGAATTAAAGGTACTAAAATTAAAGAAAAGATGGCGAGGGGGAACTGATATTTATTGAGTGCCTTAGACTTGCCAGGTAACGTATGTGTACAACACATTATGCTGGGCTCTTTACATTTAGAAAGACGCACAAAGCCAGCCTATGGCAGGGGAGTTTGTCTGTCCCTGTATTCGTTTCCTGGGGCAGCTGTAGCAAAGCATCACAAACTGCATGGCTTAAAAAACCAGAAATCTGTTTTACAGTGCTGGAGGCTAGAAGTCCAACATCCTGTTCATAGGACCATGGTCTCCTGCAAGGGAATCCTTCTCCTGTGTTTCCGGTGGTTTGCCCACAGTCTTTGGTGATCCCTGGTGTGTAGCTGCATTACTCCAATCTCTGCCTTCATTTCCACATGGTATTCTCCTTGTGTGTCACTGTCTTCACGTGGCCATCTTCTTATACGAACATCAGTCATATCGGATTAGGTGCCCACCCTACTCCTCTACAACCTTGTGTAACTAATTACACATTATTTCCAAATAAGGTCATATTCTGAAGAACTGGGACATTTCTTTTTTTTTTCCCCTCAACTTTTCTTTTTCTGTGGGGGTGGGGTGGGGAAGATACATTACCCATAACAGTCCACATACCGTTATTTTCTACACTTGTTTTTTCTGGGTCAAAAATGCTAAGACAGGAAAAGATTTTAGTTGGTAAAAGTCAGACCAAAAATGATAGATCTAGAATCCAAAGCCCAGGTAGACAATCAAGGCATGGTGTGAAACACAGGAAAAATTGCATTAGTTGGGAAGAGCAGTTGGATTGTATTATAGAGAACTTGACTTTGTAAAAGGACCTAGCTGTATGATTCTGACTCAGGATCTGGCTCCCTAGGTGGTGAGGTAAAATCTTAGGAATTTAGGGTCCTTAGCTATCTTAACAGTCACCTGGACAAAGCAACTATCCTACGAATAAATGGTTTCTATTATATCCCCAGCGTGTAATCATTCAGGTACTCCTAGATCATCTCTAGTGGTAAACACTACCCATGACCAGGAAGCCCCACATTCCATGAGTGCTGATCAAGAATAAGCTTTCTTTGACATTATGTTTAATCAAAAAAGAAGACTCTAGGGAAAATTTTGTGGTTCAGGGGGAAATTACGCCTTACCAGATCCTGACTCTAAGGGAGCTATTTTACGAATCTAAATTTGTTTGTTCTTTGGATTTGCCTTTGAACTGGTTGTAACATCACACCAGTTCCCTCATTAATGCATTAAGATGATTTTAAACACATGTTCACTTTTACTGTGTGAGATTCACGAATTTGCCTTTTATTAGAAAGTATCTTTTAACACTACAGAACCATAATATACACTTACTATGAGCTAGAATGCATTTTCCTCTAGCTTTTCCTTAAGTGATCGTAACTAAGCCCTACAGAATAATTCTAATCTCTTTTCCACATCATGACCCAATAAATATTAGAGAAAAACTCTACCAACTGCTCCCCTACCCCTAAGTCGTCTTCACACAAGAATTCCCTGTTCTTTCTGTTTTTAATGAAGAGAAATAAGTCTATGCATAGTTTCCCCACCATACATCTAATGTTACATTGTTATTGGAGAATTTGAACAAACCATCAGGAAACATCTCCCATCATCAGGGATGGCTGCTGTTAACCTTTTGGTGGACGTCTTTGGAGTCAGTTTCCAGTTGGCACTCATTTGTTCTGCACTCCACAACCACCCCAGAGCTCCTGATATGGACTGTGTGCCTTCTGTTCCAGTGACTTCCCCTTTTGTTCTCACTTAATCTTGTTGGCGGCACTTTAAGTTGAACTCTCTGTAGACATCATTTGTTATCACTGCCCCAGTTTTTTAAATTGCACTTAGATTTTTCCAAGACGGTCACCCTCCCAGACATTCTTCTCTAAAAAACTTCCTACTTTTCAGTGTTCCTCTTAACATGTGATATGATGGATTCAATACAACCCTCCTGTTCTGGTCCTTTTGGGGCAGAATTAAATAGGTCTAAAGCCCCTCTGACTATAAACTTCACTTCTGTGAACATTGTCTTGGATCAGAAAACTTTTTTGATGGCCATATTCTACTTTCGACTCATTTTGACTTTTTTTTTCCCCTTCACACGTTCATCAGTCTATTCATTCAGCAACTTCTCTGTGATCACAATGTGCCAGATTCTGTGTTAGAAACCAAGAATTCAAATGTATATAAAACTATTTGCCTAATGGAGGCGACAGCTGTGTGAACAGACAATAAACTAGATGTTCTTTCTAAGGAGAGATTACACTACAAATAGATTTGCATGGTCCAAATGATTCCCATGAGAGAGGTGATCATGAAGAACTCAATGGATCCACTATACACTCACAAATAATCAACTCCATAATCCTTTTTAGAATCGTGATAGTTAGCATCTACCTCAAAAGCCCATAGGTTGGGAAATTCACCTTCTTACTATTTTTAAAATTCAGAACATCATTTAACTATATTAATTTTCCTGGACTACATAAGCCATCTACAATTAGTCAATGATCACTAATTTCTGTAAGTTTTCTAGGTACTCTGAGTTGTACTCAATTGGACTAAGAGGGTTCCTAGAGAAACCGGAGGTGCTGACCATTGTGGTAACACCTGTACTCAGAAAATGAGAAATGTCCATTGATGACAACAAGGTAAGAAACTTCTTTGCTGGCTAAAGAAAATCCTTCCTTCTTTTCACCATGGTGGAATACGCAGCTGTCACTGAAACATAAAGACTCACACTGATTTCTCCCCATATAAATTTAGGTAAAATTAGAATGTGTTCTATATAGTTTTCTATGTATTACTAAAATCCTGATTGCCATTATCTGCATGTTTATGTTTTTTTTTCTTCCAGCGATAACCCTCCTTTCTCATGTAAACTTATTTATCCATCCTACTACCACTTAGCTGCTATAGGCTATTCTACTTTTGCAGAGGTAATTATGGTCTCTGTCTCCAAGAAGCCAGTAACCTAGTGAGGGAGTCAGACAGAAAAGGTATTGAATAAAATTCAGGGACCTAAATTTTAGGATTGAAATGTATTTAGGGAATTAAAGGAGCAAGGTGAAAGAATAACTAACCTGGAAGAAAAAGGAGGGCTGGAGGAGGAAGCCAACCTATGCTCTGCTTCTGGAAGGAAAATTCAGCCCAATGCTGGTATAGCAAAACATTCTGGGCAGAGGAAACAGTACGTGCCCAGCCACAAAAGGGTGAGTGTCTGGCATAGCGGAAGGACTGCAAGTAGCTGAATCAACAGGAAGGGTACATGGGGGGCTGTGAGGAAAGATAAAGATAAAAAGACAGGAGCTAGGTCATTAAGGGTTTTGTATGCCAAGCTAAATTTTATTTTCCCTCTAACTAAATGGGCAGTCAAAGGGGACTTTAGAGAGAAACGTGTTTCAGAAAACCATCTCCAGTTACAGCATGGAGATTTAACCTAGGAAAGTAAACTCTGGAGAGTGAGAGACCAAGGAGTGTCAGGGATAGTGGCAAATGTTGAAATACTATGGAACTATCCTAACTGCCTTCCCAGACTAACAAGAGCATAATGACCTGAATGAGACCTGAAATCTCTTCACTCCTAGTGAATGGTTCAACCAGAACCTACGAGGTAGCTCTGGAACAATCTAGAATTGATACTGAAGTACAAGGATTGGTTTGGGACACAGTGGAAAACAAAACAAAACACGTTTTGAAGTGTTTAAGGAAGAGCAAGACCAACTATCAGCATAAGTGATATTAAACTGCTGCATCCTTTAAGGTGACAAATGTAATTTGCCTTGTAAACAAAGCCACTTTCAAGAGTGAAAAGGGAGCTTTGAATAACTATGTCAATACGGTGGGTAGGTGGGTATAAACCAGCTCTCTCCCAAGCAGATTGAGAATGGATGGCTCCTTATTCACAGCATCAGCCCTGGAATGGTGATTGCCCATCTATTTCTCTGGTTTCTGTCTTCCTTCAACCAGGTATTTTAATATTTCCTTTGTTTCTATATGCCTTCCAGTAGCCATCTACTATATCCTTTTTGGATTATATTAGCCATTGTCTCTGGCTTACAACCAAAGAACGATAAATGATCTCCCCTCATTTTTCAGACAAGGAAACTTAATTCAGTAATTAGCCCAACCATTAACAGTCAAAATTTAAACCCACGTCGTCTGTCTTCAAAGATGTTGATAATGCCATCCTACCACCTTGAGTTCCATAGAGTTGGATATGCAAGGGAATGCAGGCCATTCTGGTCACCATACAAGACAAGCCAGATTCTCAATGTACTTCTCCCTTCACGATTAGAAGCATGCTCAGAAGACCACGGTATCCAGACCGACATACAACCAGTTTGACTTCATGCTGCATTTCTCAGCCTGTGGTGCATCCAGACCTCCAGGGTATGCTGATGCAATGAGAAGTTCAGGAGTACTGGATAATTATTCAAAGGTTGTGGATAGAGGAAGTAAATTGGTTAGTTTGTGTACTTTAAAATAAACAGAGATATGTAGTGAAGTAGAATGCAGAAAAAACATCACATTTTAAGAGAAAACACTAGATTTCAGAGAAAATTTATCTGTCAGCCGCCAGTCTGAAGCTATGCCGCTAGATTCCCAAGGTGTATATTCTTTCTACTGTACCTTTAGTGGTAGTTCATTGGAAAACATAGTATCTGCATTTTAACATGAAACCAAATAAATATCTTTCTAGTACTAAAATTTCAAAAGAGAACATAGCACAGAGTAGTAGCATGTACTCCCTGACAAATCTGGCTGGTGGCAAGGAAAGAAAGACTTGTCAGTGGCCAATTATTTTGGGGGGATAACATCCTGTCCCCTAAAAACACACACACACTATTTTTTACAAATTATTTTTAGGGGGCACCTGGGTAGCGCAGTCGTTAAGCGTCTGCCTTCTGCTCAGGGTGTGATCCCAGCGTTCTGGGATCGAGCCCCGCATCAGGCTCCTCCGCTGGGAGCCTGCTTCTTCCTCTCCCACTCCCCCTGCTTCTGTTTCCTCTCTCACTGGCTGTCTCTCTGTCAAATAAATAAATAAAATCTTTAAAAAAAAAAAAGAAATTATTTTTAAAAGGAACTATAGGAAAACCTTTACACCAATGTGGAAAACAGCTTGAATTAGTAATTATCTTGAATTATCTAACACAATGCTCGGCAAATTACTGCTGGCTGATCAAAGTCTGTTTTTGTATGATCTTGAAAACTAAGAGCAGTTTTACATTCTTAAATAGTTGGAAAAAATCTAAAGAAGAAGAAGATTTTGTGACACATAAAAATTATATGAAATCTAAATTTCAGTGTCCACAAATAACGTGCTATTGGAACACGGCCACACTCAATAGTTTACATATTGTCTGTGGCTGTTTTTGTACTAAAACAGTGAAGTTGAGTACCCACGGCAGAGATCTGCACAGCCCACAAGGCTTAAAATATTTGTTATCTGATGCTTCATAGACGGCATTTGCCAGCCGCAAATCTAAAGATTCACTTTAATTACTTTCAAATAACTTACATAATTCCTCCATGGTCTGATCCCGTGAAAAGATGAGAATGATTTGTAATTGACATTTGAATTCTTATCTCTGGAAATGACTATGGCGTGAGGATCTCAAAGCAGTTGATTCACTTAGGTAAAGGCAGCATTTTATGTTGTTGTTCACATGATTGTTTTGCTTAGTAACTTCTCATAGGTATCAAAAAGGCTAACTTGAACCTGGGCCTCATTCATATTTTCTCTCCTGTCTCCCAGCACCTGTTCCCTGTCACTTGAAGTGAGTCATAAGTTCTACGAAGACATCAGGACTTGTGTGACCTCACATTTGGTCTCCACTGATACCCTATATTCCATTACTACTAATTTGTCTCCCAAAACAGATAACCTTTTTTAAATTTTTTAACATAAAAACACAGGATACACTTCTCTCACTGCCAGACCAAGCCCTTAGGTTGAATTCCTACACTGTCTTTCTACGATCAGCATGTTAGAACATTAAAATAAAATTCATTTCAATGGGAATACGTTCTGAACTGAGGCTACTGGGAAGGTTTACAACCAAGGAGTGGAACTGTGGCAACTACCGCAGAGATACTTTTATTTTCTCCTAGATAGAATCCAGCTCTATTAAAATATTCAAAACACATTCAAAACCAACCTACCAACATTCACTTTCAGAAACAAGAAGTGAAGTATTCATTTAAATATCAGAACATCCTTATATAACATGGTCCCTTAACAATCACCATGCCATTATTTTGATTTCCAGCAACCTGGGGCTAATATGTTCAGGATGATTGACTGAAAAAGAAAGAACCTACAATACATTATTCAGCTCGGCATCTATAAGGTAGTTTATGTAGACTTTTTTTTTCCAGACTCAATACACCAGGTCTTCTTAGAATTTAATGATGGTTTATCTTTTTTGATTGCCAATCATTAAAATGAACTGATTTTTATTTTCTCTCCAAAGATTTCTATCAAATGTAGTTTATAAACCCCCTGGATTATATCCCCTTTCCTTGAAAAAGCAGTAATTTTAAGCGTCATTGTGAACATGATTTAAAAGATCTCTGCAGGAAATGTACAGAAAAGAACTGCAGAAATGTTCATCTCAGGGACTTATAACTTGGTGGATGTTGCTACCTTATCCAGAGGGGAGATCGGACTCACATAAAATTACCAGATACTTGTCTTCAAGGCACATGCAAAGACATAAGTAAATGACATTCTCTGGGGTCCAGGGCTCCAAAACCCTACAACCAAGTCTGCATAAATGTCCCCCAAAGAAAAACAAACCCAAAACATGAATCCAGCAAAGAAAACGAATAATGTATCACTCCAACAGGGGGCGAGGAGGGGCAGAAGGTATGTGAGCTGGACTGTTCCCGTTCGTTCCTACTTTTATTCCACTAAGATATGGGGATTTCCCAGTTGAGTTATTTTGAATTCCTTGTACCCATCCTCGGCAGGCATTTGTATGGATACAAACTAGGACTTAGTTCTATGACTACAAACTGGGATTTATTTAGTTATCTGGGGTCAGTGGACATGTAACATGCTTTTATAAACTGATACTGAGCAGGGAAGAAACTGTATTAGAATGGAAGCTGAATGACAACAAGCCAAACGGAGAGGTGGCTATGTCAGCTTCCTGCTCTGTTTGTGTGTCCAAGGGGGAATGGTGCCGATTTTAACCCTTTGCCTACCCTCGACTTCACAGTGGATATCAGACACAGTCATAGCTCATGCAGAAATGTTTTCTTTCTCTCAGCTTTTAATCTAACTCATTGTATTGACAGCACCTGTCATAAAATGATTCCTAAAAGACTTCACAGATTGCAGCAAATTGAGAGACACGGGGAATCGTTCCTGTGCAGACACAGGTGCTAACAACCAGCCACACACCCAATTTCCAGGCCAGGCAGAAAAACAAAACAAAACAAATAAACAAAAAACCCATCATCGCTTTTGGAAATTTACGGATTTACATAATAAAATAGGCTTTGAGAAACAGCATCCTGATTTACGATCCTGTACTGTATTCATGGGAGGTAAAGCCATCTTCTGATGGCTCATTTTTCGACCCTCGTCCAAGAACAAGTTCAGTCATCAGTAGAGGGTCACTGCCATTTTTAGTCAACAACAGGAAAACCACAAATAAGGAACAGGATTCCACATGCGTGTGTTAGCCATTAAAACTGGGTTATTCAAATAATTCTCTCAGCTTAAAAGCAATAAAGGTGATCACAAATAAAAAGATCTACAGATTTGATTATTCAAAAAGTAAACACTTCAATGCAATGAAAACGAACACAACTAAAATTTGAAGAGATCCACTGTCAGAGGAAAAATACATCAAAAATAATTAATTGGCATTTATTATACAGGGAACAACGGAAGGATTGATGAAAGAACCTTAGTGCGGGATCCTGGAGATACGGATCATGGTAAGTCAGATAATACAGAGAGAGTCCTGACACATGTGAGTTCCATTTAAGATTCATATGAAAAACATCAACACTCAATGGCGGGGGTAAATAAATTACTGTATATGGACTATATTGATTAAAACTGTGCACTTACTGCAAACAATGTGGCAGAACACCCTGTACCGGCATGAAAAGATGTCAAAACACTTTGTTAGCTACAACCAGACCAGCACTAAATGCAAAATGAAATCCTGGATTGTATCCTCAATCACAAGAAAGACATTAGTGGAAGAACTGGTGAAATCCAAATAAAGTCTGGAATTTATTTAATACGAATGTACTAATGTTAAATTCTTTGCTTTGGTAAATGTACAAGGTGATACATGATGGTAATATTAGAAGAACTGGACAAAGGGTAAATGGGATTCTGCATAATTTTTGCAACTTTTATGTAAATCTAAAATCATACAGAAGTTTATTTTAAAAACAAGCATATTCCTCAATAGTATGAATAACAAAAAACTGAAATTTACTCAAAAATTAATAGTATATAACTATATACCTAGGAAAAATTTCTTGAAATATATATGCCAAACCTCACAGTGGTTATTTCAGGATTGGAGATAAGATAGCAGTGAACCTTCTCTTTTTATTTTATTATATTATTTTATTTTATATATTTCAGTCATAATTGAATTTTAAATAATGAACATGTATGGCTTTTATAATCTGAAATATATAGTATAATAATGTGTTTCTATGACTATTATTGTTCCCATTAGAGGAGAAGAATATTACATCTTACAGAAGTCACAGGGCTTGTAGGTAGTAAAACAAAACAAGATTTGAACATGAGCCCTAATTGCAGAGTCTGAACTATTAGTCATTACATAATACTGCCTTCTGGATCCTTAGCTCCCTGGGGGAGGATGGTATTTTATTTATTGCTGTATTCCCACAATGTCTAGTGCAGCACTTTGCATGTCCTAAGTAATCGATAGTGTCTATCAACTACAATTGAATTCCAGTATGAACATTCTGTTTCTAACACAAATGTAATAGACTTTCCATTTATAAGAGCTTAACTATGTACAGCTGATTTCTAATATGCTTCGTGATTGCACTTAGGAACAAATGCATCTTTACAGAGTCTGAGGGTGTAATTAGAAGCTGGAAAAAGAATAGGACTGAATTCAACATGAATAATACCACACAAACACAAAATATATTGAAATCAAATTTTAAACTCCTAAAGCTTAACTTGCTTTGCAAAATACCATCATGAAACTCAAGATAAAACACCATTAAAGCAAAACCCAAACCCACTGTTCTAAATAATAGATAGTGATTGAATGTACATTGACTGATGTATGTTTAAATTGCTTTTATCCAATTCTGTGAAACTAGAAAATGGCCTAGCTGATTTTTTCTTTTTAGTTGTTGTTTTCGGTTCATTGGTTAAAGTATCAAAATGTTTCTATTTTTTTACTGGAAAATATTTATTAAAATTAAAGGTTAAAACCTTGCTTTCATTCTTGCTCTCCTGAAACATATATGGATTCTGTCACAATACTATGGCATCTTGAAATTTGAAAAATGTTATTACTTAAATAGATCGTCTGACCTTTTCATTCATTATTCCCATTTACAAAATGCTTAACGGGGCTGTCAGGATAGAGGTCCTGGTCCAGGCTCCAGGGTGAATAAAATTTGGCCACTAAATAGAATCTCAAATTGTTAGGGATACAAATAAACAGAAAGGTTCAGAAAAACCCTGCATGGAACTATCAGAAGGGTAGTTCCTGGAAGAGTCAATGCAATGGTAAAGGTATTTTTGATTCCTTCCTGGCATGGAGGAGTGATTGTAGTTAGGTCAAAAAGATGAATGATGTCAGTTACTTTCCAAAAACATATATGCTAATAAAAGATTCCTAGGGTATTTTACAGAAGCTATGTTGACAGTGGATGAAAATAAAAACAGAATCTACATACACATTCTTTTTCTACTTTAAGAACTTGGGAAAGTACAAACACACACACACACACACACACAATTATACGATACCATCCAAAAAAAAATTTATAAAGCATTTTCAGGAATCATTCATGTATCTGTTCTTCTGTCAGCTTCTGTCTTTATAATATAGATTATTACAGAACAAGGAGATTCATGTTTATTATATAGTAGCAAAATAGTAATTCCTTAAATCTATCCTACAGCAATTCTCCAGGGTTCCATTTCTCTCCTACTCTCTCCCCTTCCTCCCATTCCTATGCAATGGACCAAAGTAAGCGGTGTTTTCTGATCCATAAGCATTAGGGTTTCACATATGTCATCCATACCTTATTTTAGCCTAACCACCTATGAGTCATGCATTATTCTTATTATTTTTACTACTAATTTTGCTTTTTTTTAAGATCTATTTATTTGGGGGGGGGACACAGGGAGAGAACCTCAAGCAGAGTCCCTGCTGAGCAAGGCGCCCAATGAGGGGCTTGATCCCATGACCTGAGCCAAAGTCAAAAGTCAGACGCTTAACCAACTGAGCCACCAGCTCCCCCTATTATTACTAATTTAAAAGAACTAGTAATGTCTCTTTGTTCTTGCTCTTCCCTGATGATTTTCAGTTCCATTCTGCTCATATTCATTTCTTCAACAGCTCTCAAATGTTCACCTACCATGTGTCACAAACTTACTCAACTGTTCTTTAGTGAGCATCTGATTATTACAGCTGTACTTATAAAGCAATATCACAAATTTTGCTTGAGGTGTATTGACAAGTACGTCAGAATTCCAAACTTAAGTGAGTATAATTTTAATGAAAATGAAAACCTTAAAAGCAAATATCTGTTTTTCTATAGATTTCTTTGGAACCTAATGGGCTAATGTCTTTCAATGAGCATGCCTCAGAGACTCTTTATATTGCATTACTGACAGCCTATTGGACACCTTCTCATAATGGTTTGTTTTTCCTTCAAGTAGCCACTTTCCATTGGCCTGTGTGATAAAGTTCATTTCTTGCCTTACATCTCCCATTAAGGTTTTTTTTTTTTTTTTTTTAGTCAATTTTTATCTCCTCAGCACCTGGCTATCCTGTATAAGCCTGCGTAGGACTTGAAAAGATACTGAAGTCTCATTATCCATTCTCAAGCATAGATTAGTTTTGCACATGTTAAATAAAACACCACTGGCTCCACTTATCAAACCATAGAATTTTCCACTTATCCCAAAGCTTTGTTTCCTAGACTAAAATAAACACTATTCATTTGAAAAAAAAGTTTTTGATAGCTCTTTGTGTTTTCCATTGTTCTTAGTTCATGTATGTCCAAAGATCTCTGTGAAATAAGATTCTCCATTTGGAAGTCATGCTTGCCTTCTCTCCTCCTCCATGACAGACACTGACATTTCAAAGCCTGGCACAGTGCCTGGTACATAGCAAGTACTAAATAATGGAATGAAATGAATTAAATCATGTAATCAATAATCCCACCTCCAGTGCAGATCTGAGCATTATTGATGCACAGTAAATAAGCTATTTTTATAAAAAAAAATAATACAGTACAATAAACAGGATTCTTAAGATGGACAAGGAGACTGAACACTCATGATCAAATGTGTAAAATACTGAAGGTCATGAATAGGGACGCATATACTCTTTCTGGTTCATTGCATGGGGATGAGAGAAAGAGGAGAGAAGAGAACCTTGAACCATAGGAGTTATTTTAGGAGGGAAATAAAAAATAAGCAGAAGTTTACTACTTCTGAATCTCAGGTCTGCTGCTTTCCCAGAGACACTCATCATGTTGTACATCCATGTATCAGTTTGCAAAGGTACCCTTGGCCCTCAGCCTTCGTGAGCCAAAATGAAAGTGCTTTCAGGAATGGAGAATAGGGTGCCTGGGTGGCTCAGCCGGTTAGGTGGCTGCCTTCGGCTCAGGTCATGACCACAGGGTCTTGGGATCAAGCCCTGCATCTGGCTCCCTGCTCAGCAGGGAGTCTGCTTCTCCCTCTGCCTCTGCTCTTCCCCATCCCACTTGCTTGTACTCAATCTCTCTCTCTCAAATAAATAAATAGAACTAAAAAAAAAAAAAAAAAGGAATGGAGAATAAAAGAGGAAGAGAGATAGGTCTATTAAATAAAGTGTTCACAGGATCCAGTTCTTCAAGGAGTAGAGAAAGGATAAGACACAGAAATTAAATAAGGGAAGCAAGCCTGACTTTCTGGAAGGCAACAGAGAATGGTGAGTACTGGGGTAAACAAGCAACAGAATGTCTGTTCTGAAGGGGGCGCTTCTACTGTTGCCAAGGTAGAAGACAGAAGAGTGTTATCAGATCTTTGTTTTTCAGATGTCAGGTTCCATATTTGTATATAAAAAAATCTCCTAATTTTTAAATATTGTTAACTAATAGAAAAGAAGGGCATCATGCAGACAAATACTGTGCTGTTAAAAAAAAAAGTCTTTTAGCTGAATTTGGCTAATGGCTGCCAATTGGTGGCCTCTGAACTAGCAACCATTCCTTCCTCTAAGTGAGGGGTCAGGAAATTATCACCCTTGGATTAAAGCCAGTCCACTGCCTCTTTTTATAAATACAGTTCTCTTGGAACATAGCCATTCTCATTCTTTTACATATTGTCTATAGTCGTTTTTGCATTACAATGGCAAAGTTGAGTAGTTGTGGCAGAGGCTGCCGGCCCACAAAGCCTGAAATATTTATGATATGCCCCTTTACAGAAAGTTGGCTGACCCCTGCTCTAAATATCCCTTTTCCAGCCACCACCTACCAGTGCCAGGAAGTGTTCTTCTGTAACTACCATACAGAGCAAAAGACCCTCTCTAAGTTAGAGATTCCTTATTGGAGGGATTATATGAAGCCCATAC
Organism: Ursus arctos; assembly: GCF_023065955.2. NCBI lineage: Eukaryota > Metazoa > Chordata > Mammalia > Carnivora > Ursidae > Ursus > Ursus arctos. Next base: position 43,443,871 of record NW_026623100.1, on the reverse strand, counting down.
CCCGATATTTAGATTTCAGTGTGATCCTGAAATAATTCTGTTCCAGACTGATGTTCCATAGACCTGTGTGAGAAACAGTAGGATCTCATCCAACAAAATGATAGAAGACTATGGCCTTTATTTCTAAAAACATATTATTTGATTGAATTAAAGAAAATTAAGAAAAGATCTTGGCAAATGTAATTCTAAGTCTTAATAGTTTATATATGTTGTTATTAAATGTCCATAGTTCATAGCAAGTAAGGTCTACTGGTGAGGAGTGGATAATATTCCCCATATTGCTATTGCTATTGCTATCCAAAGTTGGTTCTCCATCTAGACATGTACCTTAGAATTTACAGTTGCTTTTCCAACAAGTAAACACCTCTTTGCCTCCTGGGTCTATGGAAGGCACAAAGTCCTTTAAGAGTATCATTTATTTCTTACCCCCCCCCCATATAACACATACTTAACAGGGGGCCTTTTAACCCAGGTCCTTAATTATAGTCCCTGGCCCACGGCATCTGTGAAGCAAAAGCTCAACAAGTATGTAGCAGTTAATAATAGGTCACTGCTGTGTGTCCGTCTGAAAGAGGATGTCCTCTCTACCAGGAAGGAGAACAAGAGGGAGAGCTCGGAGGGTCTTTGTTTGGTGGGGGCCAACAGGAAGGTCAACCTTAACAACCTTCTAGTTTCGACCCAGTCTATCTTTACCAAGTGATTGTACCACTCAGTATGAAGTGCTAGAATACGCTGAGTGGCCAGGCACTTCTGTTAAAATGAGCATTACTACTACTACTACTACTACTACTACTACTACTACTACTACTACTACCTGTCATTTATTGAGCCCTTATTTTGTGCCACACACTTTTAAGTGCCTAACTGAATTATCTAATTAATTCTTTAACAACAACCCTATGAAGCAGATATTATGATTATCCTTATGTTACAAACAAGGGACTCGAGGAAAGGGTGTTAAGTGAAAGCACATAATATACCAAAGAAATGAGAAGAGACAGCTTTGCCCCATGGCTTCTCCTCTACCAGGCATTGACCATGATTTGACTATAAGGAAGCATACAAGAATAGAGATGATTTCCACACCTTAACTGTTCCTTTGGTTTAACGCAGCCATCAGAGTTACTTTCATTCTTGCAGACTGCCAGAATACAATTTAGCATTTTAACTACATTAGTTATGAAAAGGAATATCTAGGCAACCCAATGAGGATCAGTTTTCAACTAATTAGTGGCTTGGATGAACACCGCATTTTTGCTTGAAAATCTCAGAGGTAGCTCAAAAGGCATTTAGGTTTAGAGCTAGGAAACATCTTGAACATAAATACATTCCTGAGTATAGGACTCATTCATATGTCATAACTACCTTATCAAAGTGCTTTCCTCTTCATGATAGCTCTAGGTATAAGAACCTTGTAAAGGAAGGATGGAAGATGCTTTTATGCCCATTTGGCAGATAGGAAAACTAGATACAGAAGGAATAAGTGAAAAGCTTGCTGTCATGTAATAACTAGGGTAAAAGCTAGCAGTGGAAGCGCAGATGTCTAATTCCAGCTCAAGCATCCTATTTTTAGATGGGAAAGGTTCTGAATTATTAAAGATAACACACACAAGCCCTGGATGGAAAATTCAAGATATCAATCTAAGATTATGGGATTTTTCATCAGTAGGTTGATGTTACTTAACAGTTCTGCCCTCAGTTTTCTTATGGGCAACAATAACCATTTCTCATGGTTATTTTTAAAAGTGCATTCAAACAGTGGCCTGCAGATGAGGGTCAGTCTGCAAACTGTCACCAATTAACAATGAGACAAACAGAAACTCAGAGTAAGTATTTAGAAACTCTTATAGAAACTTGGGAGGGTAATTTTATGTCTGGTAAAGTTAAAATTTGGACTTGTATTTTGTTTGTAGGTTTTTAAAAAATGTATTTTACTATTCATTTGAATTTTACAATGAATTGCATTTTTTTAAATTTGAAAAATAAAACAACGGTCCTTCACTTCTCAGAGGTGAGAAGCATTAACTTAGAGCCATTGGTTCAGTTCCATGTAGGAAAATATATAAAATTTTCCTTTTTACCATCTTTTAAAATTTCCATTTGTGATAAAATAAATTTTAAATTACATAAATATGCAAATTATGGGTAAGGATTAAAAAAACGACTGATTGATTATACAATCAATCAAATTTGGAGGTTGCTAATCTAGGAAATTATATAAGGCAAGACGTGAAAATGTTACATCTATTCCTAAAAACTTACAGAAGTAAAAGGTTTGTCGAAACAAGTCTATATATCTTTCTTAAATGCTACCTATGTACATTTATAATGCCGTATATGGAGCCAAGCTTTCTCCACAATTATCAAGAATGGACTCATTCAAGTTTTGCATTTGGAAATGGTAGCTTAGATTCTTTTTAAATTGCCTCTGTAATACTGGACTCTGAATCCCTAGTACATTATCTGGAATAAAATTATTTTCAATAAACTAATTTTGCATAATAATTAGATACTGGACATCTCTCTCTAGTGACAGGCAAATTTATGTTTTAGTTACCTATGGATGAGAAATTTACCAGTTCTCAAGGAGGTACATTCCAGCCTCACAGATAATCCATTAGAAGACTTTTCTCTGTATCTGCCTCTATCGTTTCCATCCATTGGCCCAAGTGCCTAACAAAGAATAGGCAAAGCAATTGTTACCCTTCTTACACACAATGCCCTCCATGAACTTGGAAGCAGCATCAGGTTTCTCCTTTATCTTTTCTCTCATGCTAAAGATCCCATCCTTTTAACTGTTCCCTGCATGGTTTGTCAGCCTAGGAATTATTGACATTTTAGGCCAGATAATTGTTTTGAGAGGCTGTCCTGTGCATCCAAGAGCACTTATCAACATCCTTGGCCTCTACTCAATTAACACCAGTAGCATCTCCTTCCATCCCTACTCACAACAACTAAATATTTCCCCCAGATATTTCAATTTTAAGGGGTTAAAATAGCTTCTGATTGATAACCATTGTTCTAAGGGATCCTAAGAGTACATACGATAAAATGGATTCTAATAATGGTCAGAAAAAGAATATCTTTTAATAAATAATAAAATGTTTCCCAAACTAAAAGTAACTTCTATTTACTAAGGATAGCAATCAAGCCTTATTCACAATTACTAAAACCACTTAAAAGAACCAGAATCAAAAACAAGCATCATGCATATAAGTTTCCTCCATATCTTTTCATGACTTGATAGCTCATTGTTTTTAGCACTGTTATTCCATTGTCAGGATGTACCACAGCTTATTGTCCATTCATCTACTGAAGGACATCTTGGTGGCTTCAACATTTTGGCAATTATGAAAAAGTTTCTATAAACATCCATATGCAGGTTTTTGGGTGGATATAAGTTTTAAACTCTTTTGGGTACCAACAAATGCAATTGCTGGATCGTATGGTAAGAGTATGTTTAGTTTTGAATCTGAAAAGTGTATGTACTGTATGATTCCAACTACATGATAGTTTGGAAAAGGCAAAACTATGGAGACAGTAAAAAGATTACTTGCCAGGAAATGGGGGAAGAGAGTGATGAATAGGCTGAGCATAGAGCATTTTTAGGGCAGTGAAAATACTCTATGATGCTGCAACAGTGGAATCATGTCATTATACAGCTGTCCAAATCCATGTAATGTACAACACTATGAGTTGAACCATAATGCAACCTATGGACTCTGGGCGATTGTGTGGGTCAATGCAGGTTCATCAGTTGTAACAAATATACCACTCTGGTGGGGCATGCAGTTAGTGGGGGAGGGTGTGCATGTGTGGGAGCATGGGTTTATGAGAAATCTCTGTACTTCCCTCTCATTTTGCCTGAACCTAAAATTTCTCTAAAGAAATGGTCTTAAAAAAAATGTTGTCTTTCCAAAGCCTGTTTTCTTCCTAAAAAGTATGTGTGCACATGCACATGAACGTAGGCTACATGGATACGGATATATTCTCTTCCTTATCAATATCATGACATCTACATATTCCTTATCTGGATTTTTCCACATTGGTAATGATATCTACAAACGCTAGAATAGTCATTTTACAAGCCCAACCTGATATGGTCTAAATAGTAATTATTCCATCAAAACAAAGAACTTTTTCTGTGTGTGAAAAATGCATGATTTCTGCTTCTTTTCTGCCTGGTGGCAAAAGGCCTCTTTACTCCAAAATTAACAGATAATCATCTTCCTCTTATGAATCCTGATAGCACGGCCACTGCTATCAAGCAATTTTCTTCTTGAACAAGCACAAATCACAAGTCCACCCTCTGAAGCTAAGCAGGTGAATAACATATAATTAGCTGACTTTCATTTTTGGAGCGCATTTTTTTTTCATTCCATGGTACCCCACTTGATTCCTGAAGAGGCTCTGTCCCTTATATGTGAGGCCAGAAAGTAAGAGGGAAAGAGGACTGTTGCAGGACTGTCAGTAAACCCATTTGCAGGTCTATCTGCCTGGTAGGCATCTAACTGAGTTTCCCTTCTTATTTATGGGAGAAATGCAAAGAATTGAGGCAAGGGGGAAGTACATTTAATAATTCCTAAACCCCTCAATACATGTAAATAATTTACTTGTAAAAACAATTAGCTGGAAAAATGGTCTTTTTACTTCCTGATGCAAAATTACTTCTTTGACTTTTTGTTTTCTTGGAATTGACTGATTATCACACTCAGAGTCAAAGCCCCGTTTCCTGATAGCTAGTGTATTCAATCATTATTTCACCTTTTTACCTAGAGGAGTAAGTTGAGGAAGGGAAGAAATTGGTAATTTCGTAAAGCTCACTCAATACCTAGGGCGTAAGGAGTGCATGAAATGTGTTTCTGACAAGACATATTCCAACTGACATGATTATGAGACAGCATTCTATTCCCAAGTGAAAAAGTTTCAGCCTGACTTCTCAGCTATTTCAACACATTTGCTTCTGCCTCCTTAGGGGTGAGTGGCCACTGGTTTGGTAATTAAAGGAGATAAGTACTAATCTCAAGAACAGCATTTAGCTCACTTCCCACATAGCAGGTAATGTACATCAGTGAAGAGGAAAGTGACAACCCACATGGCCTACAGTATCAGGAGGACTGGTGACTGGATATCAGAACTGGTGACTCAGTATCAGAAGGGCTGGTGACAAGAAGGACACATGTCCCATGCTTCCTAGAGGTGGCTCCATTTCTGCCCTAACAGTATTGTTTGGGTCTATAGGATTGCCAGGGCTGATTTTTTAAAGACAATTACAAAAAACGATTTTAACTATTAGTTACACTATTTCCAACAAGCTCCACTTTTTATTTTTTCCCCGTAATAGCATACAGGACAATACTTTGTAAACTAATATATTTCCTCAACAGGCCTCATGTAATCCATAGTTTGGCAGTTTGAGACCTCTCCCAGAAGGCTGACAATCAGTAAATTAGATTATTATCTTAAGCTTAAGCCAGATCTGTAAATACATATCTGGACAAAGTCATTACATCAGAGAATGGCAGAGCCTGAAATGATTTTGAAGATACCTCATCTCCCACCTTCACTTTACAAGGTTTCATAGGCATTTGGTTACAAAACAGAGAATTTCCTGACTCTCACACAGGAAGGCTTTATATTTCATCACTTTACCTTGAATTTGTAGGTAAGAGTTCCAGTCCTTTTCTTATGAAAAATAAGAAAATAAATAACTGTGTGACTACTATGCTTTTTAAAATAAATTAAAAATGTCTCTTAAATTTTCCCCTCTTTCTGCACTACCTCTTCACTTCTTAAGTCTGCAGCTGTCCACATATTTATATTACATGATCAAGAAATATTACCATAGAAGGAAGGAAGGAAGGAAGGAAGGAAGGAAGGAAGGAAGGAAGGAAGGCCAGCCAAAAAGAATTCCGACATGCACCAATTCTTGTTAGCTCAATATGCACTTAAAATTTAAACATCCCAGGGGAGGGAACAAAATTGTTAATTGATTTGAGAAAACATTCTATTTGCTTAGAAAATGGTGCTAATATTCCACAGTGACTTCACACAATAAAAAACTGAGAGCATCATTTCTAAAAACCTCAAAAAGAAAATAAAAACCAACATACTGAGTGAAAAATTTCTAACTGAGAGATACCTCATCTGCTTAGCCTTCTATGTCTCTGAGATTTGGGCCGCTCAGATGATTTTTGGTCTTTACAATGAACATCTTGCTAAGTCATCTGAGGTTTGGCCTTCTGATAAATGACAAACGCGCACTCTTCAATTCTACATCACTAGGGAAGAGTGATACAAAAATCTCAATATTCAATTTCCTTGTTTTTGTCTCTGTATACAGAAATTCTACCATGGTTTTACTCCTGTTTTGCAAATTTAATTTCCTGCTGATACTTCCAAGTAGCTATCTAACCAGTCTGTCTTCCATTGATATTTACCCTAATAACAGGGAATTCATGGTTCCTCAGAAAATTTCAATAAAGAGCACTGGGGAAGGCCCTCTGGTTTTCCACCCAGTCGCTGTCTAGAAAATACAAGGACTATGCATTTTACTGGCTTACATGAGCACTGGAAGGAAACAGCCCAATTTGGGCTGGAAAATGTAGGCACAGTACAAGCTAGGTCAGAATCAGTAGGCAATCTCAAACCTTATCTCTCAGCATTCCAAACCAGGAATTGCCCAGTTCTTATTTTATTGCTCTTTTGTTGTTTTGGAGGGGGGATGAGGCATGGTGGAAGTAGACGTGGTCTTCAAATGGAGAAATATGCTTTGAATATGGAACACCCACCCTCATTCTCTCTTTAAGGTGTTCTTTGTAAGCACTCTAGCCACAGCGAGGAAGATCTTAAGGCTTAAGGCAAGACTCAAAAACTCAAATGTCAACAGAAGCCAACCATGCCACATAGGTGTCTCTATGGTATCTGAATAGTTTTCGCTTCCAGGAAGAAATATGCTATCTCATTTTTTCTTGATATATATGGCCCTTCTGATATACCTTTTTATTTTTTACCTTTGATAGAAACATAGATAAATAAGACTTTGGCACTAAAAAAGAAAAAAAAAAACAAGATAAATGGTTTCAACTGCCTTTGGCTTGAGCATTGGGCAACAAGAGGGTGTTGTGGATTCCATAGAGAACTGATTACCCATGCCTATACTGGAGCTGAGCATAGCCATGGAAGAATGTGAGCGCAGTAGTATGAAATACCTAGGTTTTTAAAGAGAAGACAGGGATCCAAATATGTATATACAACCTCTTGATTTTTAACCTTAGCTTATTTTTTAAAAGTTTCACAATGGCCAGACACCAAAGCAAATAAAAACTTAAGTCCACATATGTGAACCACCGATCAGGGACCTCCAGATTAGAAGAATTGAAGGCACTTCCCTGCCGCATCTGACCTGCTATTTAGAAATATTTTTGATCACAGGATTTTCAGGCACCCATGGTCATGATTCTGAACATTTTCTGCTGTTGGAGTTCAGGAATGGAGATTGATAAGATTTAGTAAAAGTTTAAACTCACAGCTGAGCAGCCTTAGACATACCTGGCCTGCAGCTGACTTTCAGAAACAACTACCACATTTTTATACCCAAACCTCTATACTTATGATATTGCTGCCTTGATTTCTTATAATCGGCTTTATCTCCCCAAAGTGGAGAAATCACTCCCCCCTCAACCTACATATCGAAACATAATCCTTTATCCTCATACTGCTATATTCATTATAAAGTATGCTTTGGCTGGTTAAGTAGGTTCCAGAGAGTATGGCATTTATGACCTCTTTGAAATGCCCGGACTTTCACCTCAACAAGAGCGGATGAAGCGCCCGTATTTTGTAAAGCATATTACAAAATTATATATTCATTTTAGGAAAATTACAAAGGTAAGGATAAAGAAAAGGAAAAAAAAAACTAGAAATCACCATTAACTAAACACCCTAAAAAAACCAACACTTTGGAGAAAGTCCTTCCATATATGTTTCTTACAGACGTGAGCGCATACCGTTCCATACTGTAACTCACTCAGCAATGCACCAGTGACTGGGGGCACCATAACCTGATATCTAGTTTTTTGCTCCTGTGTTCCCACCATCTGGAATAATCTGCCACCCAGCTCAATAGCTGAGGAGCCTGAGGCCTGAGGAGTCATTGAATCTACGCTAAGTGTCCCCACTCTGAGCAGCGTAGCCTTCTCTAGAATTCAGATAAGGGCTCAGTTGCTTCCTATCTTTATTGTTCTCAAATAGTACTAAGTGCTTAAATTCTAACTACTTAAATTGAAAGCAGAAATTGTGTTCGTCAACTTGATGGCTATGTGGTGCCTTTAAGAGGTTCAGCAGAGGCATAGGCACTCAGTTGGCATTTAATACATTTTTACTGACATACTGAATAAGAAGATAGAGTGGAGTGAGTCAGATCTCATCCTCTCCTAGCCCAATAATATGCATATGTCAATAACCGGAGGCCTGCCCATTAAAAATATAAAACCTATGTTGAAAAATGTGTCCGCTAATCCCCTTCCCACTTAGCCCACAACCCTTCTTTTATTTTGACATACACTTGACTAGTCTTGCCTGGGCTCCATCCCTCCTCACCTTAGTTAGAGATGAAAAATGTGCCTTCTTGGCTCCCACCTCCCCTTGAGCATTCTAGCCCATGTCATAGCTCCTTCCTCCAAGAGGTATGGGATCCATCCCCAATAATGTACATAAGAAACTGGTATCTAAAGGACCACACTTCAGTTTGAATCAAAATCTAAACTAAAATTGTGGGAAATCATCCTTTCTTTCAAGAAATTTGGCACTAAATATTCGGAGAATGGGAACAGAAGTTGCTTTCTTAGCTCTCGTCTGTGGGTGCAGAGATTTCCTCTTCTCACTAGAATTGATTCAGATTGAATGCACTGCAACAATCAGGAGGAAGTGAAGTGGCATCCTTCTCTCTGGTCTCCCTCCAAATCAGTCTCCACTTAAGGGTGGTTTGACAGTGAGACATCGCTACTCCTTCTTTGGCCATGGCAGTCCATGGAATGTGTGATATTCCTAGAGCCACTGCAGCTGCTAGGGTCCTCATAATAATCCCATCCCCAGCCATTCATGGCCACTCTCTTTCCATCCATTCACCTCTCCCAAATCCCACTCTTATCTGCAGTTCCCCTAGCTTTCCAGTTCTGGATCTTTTCTCTCCATCTTGATATATTTTAAAATATACTTAAGGAGGAAGGAGTGCACTTCCCCCAAAGGAATGCTTCAGTTGTCATCTGCCCTCTCCTTTTCATCCATTCACTACAGGAGAGCTAAGTAAATAATTAACCTTTTAAAATCACTCACAGAGCAGCAATGCAGTAACTGGCTACTGTGAGGCCATATCACAGGGCCCTAGCCAGCTGGAAAATCAGATAAACCTTTGTTTTGATACCACTGTCCTCAGTAATAACTATCTCATCTTGGTTCCTTCCCTAACTCCTGCTGCCCTTCCCCTGCCCTTGACTCCTGCCTCGACAGCATGGGTCTCTCCAGGTATTCCAAAAGTAGGGACCATGCCTCTTTCACTTCCATATCCCCAGCCCTAAAGTGGCACTTAAAACATAGTCTGTGTTTAATAAGCATGTATGGGATGAGTGAATAAAGGGAGTATTAAAAGAATGCAGCTCTTCCTCCCAAACAGAGGTAAGAGTTCCAGCCTTTAAGATTTAATGAGTTCTATCTCAGGAAAAGGAAGATATCTTGGTGTGGGAGCATCTAGGCTTTCTAATGGATAGGACTCAGCACCATCATCTCTTGGCCTGAATTCTTACAAATCCCTCCCTATTTAGTCTTCCTGTTTCCATTCTTCCAGACATTTTCCACATAGGAGTCAGAATGATCTTTAAAATATGTAAATCACATTACACTTAAGACCTCCATGGCTTCCCCTGTAATTAGGATAAAATGCCAACTCTTTATCATAGGCTGCTTGCAAGGTCCTTTATGATCTGACTTTGCACATGATTCTAAGTTCTTTCCTGCCTCACAACTTTTCTACCTGTTGTCCCCTGGGCTGGAACCCTCCCCTCCACTCTACTCTTGCATGGCTGGATTCTTCTCTCCCATCAGGGCTCTGCTTAAATGTCACTTGCTCAGACAGACTCAACTTAAACAGCTCATCTCAATTAGTTCTTCCCTCATTTTTTCCCTACCCTCTGTTTCATGTTCTTATCATAATTGCAGAGTAGTTATTATTTTTCTTCTGTTTACTTGTAGATCTTGTATATTTACTCTATCGACATGTCTTATGAGATAGGGAATATGTCTGTCTGGGTCAGTGTCTCCCAATGTCCATTACAGAACCTGGTATACAGTAGGTATTCAATGGATGTTTGGTAAATGAATGAACCAACAGTGATTAACTGCTCTTCTACCTACCTATCCTCATTGGCAAGTTGTTCAGCTAGCTGTGTTATGGAGGGACACCCTGGGCAAGAGGAGAGCTAGGAGTAGGGGACATTCTTCCTTTCCCCAAGCCAATGTATAACATTTTAGGATCTGGAGCAAGACTCTTAATTTAGAATTCAATTTTGGAATTCTCTGACTCCTTGGAGTTCTGTGCCAGAATATGAGGGTAGGAAACACTTGGCCCATGGCCTCCAAATCTTGGTTGAGCCCTTTTCTCTCCCTTCCACCCTCAGCTCTATCTTGCCCAATAAAAGGACACCTCAAACCTCTTCCCAACAACCTCCCCTGACCACCCTTCTGCCTAGAGGTGTGTACATCAGCAGCTCAAGCTGCCCTCGAAAGAATGGACTAGGAAGCAGGCCCAACTAGGTCCTAGAACTGGGTCTGGGCTCTGTGGCAGGGATTTCTGTGTGGTCTAAATGGCAGGGGGCATGAGCACCTGCACAGGCATGCTCCTTTGTCTGCACTGACCCTTCTCCTTGTGGGTAGGGGAATGCTGGGGGAGGGCCACAGTGGAAGCTTCTAAGTGCAGACCTCAGGTTAGGTGCTGCTATTACCCATGTCTAAGGGTTGTATTGTCTCTTTCTAAAACTGTATTGACATGGCCATTGCCAAGGATATGATGAAAAGATATTTTGAATGCCAAAAATAAGGCACTGAGATATGTAGGAAAGTTAGAGAAAACATGATGTCTCTTTTTGATAAAAGTCTTCCCACAAAACAATGTCACAGGTCCCTCACCCACCTCCTACTTCTTTTTTTTTTTTTTTTAAAGATTTTATTTATTTATTCGACAGGATAGAGACAGCCAGCGAGAGAGGGAACACAAGCAGGGGGAGTGGGAGAGGAAGAAGCAGGCTCATAGCGGAGGAGCCTGATGTGGGGCTCGATCCTGTAACGCCAGGATCACGCCCTGAGCCGAAGGCAGACGCTTAACCGCTGTGCCACCCAGGCGCCCCCCACCTCCTACTTCTTCATCACCTCACACCTGCTCCTGTGTGTAAGCTTATACCCAATGAGGTACAAACTTATCTATGCCCATGTCTAAAGCTCCACTGGCAAACCTGCTGAATTCTGCAAAGAAACCCAGGCTCTGCCTTTAAAAGCTACATCTCAGAAGAACCTAGGAGCTAAATTCTATTAGCTCAGGGCTTGTCAGTCTTTCATTGTACACCAAGGAAGCTACTAGTGTAGACTTTCCAGACGCTGCTCTTTCCAGATGATATTTTTTTCAACTGAAGGATTAGTGTCAGATATCACCAACCAAATGCAATGAACTCTCTAATATCTGGACTTTTTTTTTTTTTTTTCCCAGCTGGAAAAGTCTGTCTATCTTTCAAGCAACTGATATTCAGCAGTCACTGGCCTGCCAAAAACATGGCAGTTACACTGGGAGACACAAGTCTATTTATCAAACAATTATCAATTACCTGGTGGTTCTGGCTGTTCAGGCACATAATGAACTCCTTGGATATTTTTTTCTACAATGTTTCTTAGTCAGAATATATGTCAGTGCAGCCTGGAGATGTTAGCAAAATGATCAAAACCCCAGAATCTAAAGAAAAGAAAAAAAGGTCTTGCTCTGAGATAAATCGAGGGGAAGAATCGAAACTCAGTGCCAGATACAGGACTCATCTTAGCTGTCACACCACCTCAAAAACAACAGATTTGCTCAGTCTCACCTGTACTCTCCAAACCTTCACCCTGCCTCCTGACACCTGACCCAGAGCGCAAGTCTCTAAGTCACTGAATGGCAAAGGTGCAAAATTTAGCTCTCATTTTGTTCAATCCATCTGTTTGTGGATGACAAAAAAAAAAAAAAAGGAAAGCTCAGAAAAGGAAAAGCATTTGTCTACGGGCAAGATTCATCATCATAATCATCATCATTCCCATTGTGATTAAAGCTGCTAAATTTTAACAGAGCACTTATTACCCATCAGGCATGTGCTGAGCACTTCACGCTCGTCATCACAACATGATGTTGAACTCTGAGTCTGCGGAGATGACTTCTCATCTTAAAATAGCGCATGAGGAGTAAAATCCATCCCTATAGCCTCAGTTTTCAGGCCTTCCATAGGGCTACTGCCATGTCTACAAGGGTGAATACTGTGGTCTTTAACATGGATTTCGTTGCTGTTGTTTTGTTTTTAAATGGACCCAAATTTTAAGTTATGTGGACACTAAATTCCACTTGGTTTATTTTACTTTATTTACAAGTAAAATTCACCTGTTTCAGATGGTTCCTTGGCTTTTCCCAGAGCCAAACTTGTATTCAAAGTATAAAATTGTATTTACTGGGAATATGGAAAAGAACAGGCTACAAGCTTTTCTGGCAATTCCTCACAGGAAGCCCCATGGACACTGGAAACAGTGGAACAGGGAATAGGAAAAGTGTCAACATTTCCATGGGGAATCTATAACACTTATTTGGATGAATATATTCGAGTATGTTTATCTTAAAATAAGGAAAAGGAACGTTAGCATTGCATTGTAGTTTCAACTTCTATATGTCAGGAAACTGATTACTTGGACATCAGAAAGAGTGCCCTAGATTACAGTTAAAAAAACAAAACCAAAACCAAACCACAAACTTTTGTTTTGAATTAATTATAGACCCACAGAAGTTGCAAAAATAGTTCATACAAGTCTTACGTAACTATCACTCAGCTTCCTTCAGCGGTGCCATCTTATAGGACTAACAGTATACGGGTACGATACAATCTGCTAACCTACAGATCTGACCTGGTTTTCATCAATTTTTGCATATACTCTTTCCTTCCTTATTTCCACCTCTTCTCTCCTTTCCTCTCCTTCCCTTCCTTCCTACCTTCCTTCCTTCCTTCCTTCCTTCCTTCCTTCCTTCCTTCCTTCCTTCCTTCCTTTTTCCCTTTTGAGCATGCCTCTGTGTAGGGAGGTAGAGGGTTTCAGAGTGGGAAAGTGTACTGGGTGTGAAGTAAGTAAGACTAAGTTTAGATCAAAGCTCTACCACTGACTTACTGTGGGACTTATAAACTCTCTGAGACTTTCCATTTCTCCCTGTAAGATGTTTCTTTGCGTTAGGTAGCATATTTGAAGGCATTAATGATGAGGTAATGAATGCACATGAAGTGCCTGGTCACAGGTGAAGCTCCTTAGCTAAATGGTGTTTTATGAGACCTAGAATTTTCCATCACATTGGCTTGCAGGTATAACTACATCTTGTGGTGCAGCCCCATGAATATCATTTACTTAAAAGATTTTTGCTGATGATACTAGGAGGAGAGAAGTGCAATATATCCATTACACCAATTGCAACCTTCTCCTTCTTACCTAAAATATGTCCTTCCTTGGGGAAACCCAAATTTATAATCTTATATTCATTGAGCTCTTTGATGGAAATCCTGCTGAGACCTAAGCAAGATAACATCAAATACAAATAACATCCTGGCTGAACTCTTAGACAAATGCTATGGGAACTGGGAGCACTTTTCATGTATCAATCAAATGCACTTTTTCCATCTTTATCTGAGTGTTGCAAGTCAAGTAAGACTTTCTGGAAAACTATGTGGTAGAACAAATAAAAAGGGAATGGTTTCTTTGAAAAAGTTTTCTTCCTTTCACAAAAAAATGTTGTTCCTGCCATTTTTAAGAGGATTTCCTAGTAAATTTTAAGTTATTTGACTGTTAAAGAAATGGACTTTGCCAGGTGTATACCATCCATAACTTTCTAGAACCCCGGATATGGTGCACATTTACTTACTTCATTAACATTACTCATACATAAAACTAAGGAAAGACGAAACAACAAAAAAGAGTAAATCTCTGTATTCTTGTTGCTGCTTAGGAGACAGTCATGATTTCCTTTCAGTACATCTCCCCTTTTTCTCTGAGCTTCTTATCTGGATGAAAAGCTCTCTATAAATCACCTCAATAAAGACTAAATGACTCCCTCCAGCAGGATTCAGATTTCTATTACTTTAGACACTGGAACGCCGATGAGTTTTCCAAATCAATATTACAACAGAAATGTGACAATTACAATAGAAGGTACAAAGGAAGAACACAGAAGAAGTTGCTTTCTTATTCTATTTTTGGAGGAAAAGGGCAGGCAGGAGTAACAAAGGAAAAATCCACAAATGAAGGCAGAAGAGCTACAGATGACCCCGTGGCTTACATGCCGATGATTAAAACATAGCACTAAATAACCACATGAGATGCATTATTAATATTTCATATTAGAAGGAAGATGTTTGCTTCATTTTTAGATAAAGAAAATAAAGGCCATCACACCATATTGGAAAAGAATATAACATTTAGGAAAACATTAGTGAAGGTTTGGGCTTTTTAAACAAATGAAGAGTTCATTTCAGCTGTACCATAAAATGAAAATTAAATTATAAAAATGAAATTATTTGGTTTAACAGTTTTTCTAATCCCTTTTTTTAAAAAGAAGTAAAGAAGTTAGGAGAGAAGGGAGAGAGACCCAGAGAGAGAGAAGGAGGGATGGAAAAAAGACACCTTTTGCTTCCTAGAATTGGCCTCTGCAAATAGCTGCTTTGACTTCCAAATACATCAGCTAATCTGAAAGCTTGGGAGCAATATCTGAAGGGAGTGGAGGACCCTCTGTGTCAGCCTTCTTCAAGATTCCAAGGTACCCAAAGAGATACTTGCTCCTGGCAGCATTTGCTAAACTTCCTCAATCTAGAGTAATTTATGTCTTTGTCATCCAATCCCCCATTTGTAATGGTTCTATAATTGAGGATACCATAGGAGGGAATTACACTCACTACGGAGTCATTAAATTCTGACAATGCAATAAATATTATTATAATTCATATTTGGGGATTATGTGAGAACACTGTGTCAAGATCGTAACCTTCCACCACCAAATTTATTTAACATCCATAGGGCCTATCACATGTGAGTCACTATGACTGGTGCTATGGCTGAAAAGATTAATTCATCCAACCAATATTTACTGAGAATCTATTTTTTTAAAGATTTATTTATTTATTTGTGAGAGAGAGAACATGTGCCATGGGAGAGGTAAAGGGAGAGGGAGAGGAACAAGCAGACTCCGAGCTGAGCCTAAAGCCGGACCCCACAACCCTGAGATCATGACCTGAGCCGAAATGACAAATCCTACACTTAACCATCTGAGCCCCCTTAATAAGCGTCCCTGCTGACAATCTATTTGATTGTAGGCACCAGATTTCAACAGTAAACAAGTCAAAACAAAGTTCCTTTGGGAGCATATGAATAACTCAAAACTGCTTTTAAGTAGTTCTCATCCCAGGGCGGCAGGGTGGAGGAAGACACACCTTTATACAAATAAAATGCAGTGAAATGCATTTTTAAGAAGGTCTATGCCATGAATGTAGGGGGAAAATACAGTAGTTAAGAGTGAAGATTCTGGCACCAGAATGCCTGAGTACTAACCTCAGCTCAGCTATTTACTAGAACAATGGCTCAGTGTCTTAATCTCTCTGTGTCTCAATTTCTTCATTTATACTAGTGCCTTTTTCACATGATTCAATGAACTAATGTTAGTAAAGTCCTTAAAACGGTGTCTGGAATGCTGGAAACACTGCATAAGTGTTTGCTCCATAAATAAGGTGTCATACTAAGGTGATTTAGGAGTACATGCCAGAGTAGGCATGGGTGTTTTTGAGGAAGGGGAAAAAAATCATAAAGTATAAATTTCTAGCAAAGATTGGAATTTTAGCCATCATTACAGACACCACTTGTTCTACCCATTTTTAAGTCCAGATCTACTTGTCCTCACTTTACAGCAAGAAAACAAGCACAGAGAGCTTAAAAGATGAGATTCAATCATCAGAGCAAGATAATCTCCCAGAAAAAGAGAATTACTTGAAACACCTTACCACAGCTTGAATTTATCCACCCCATTCTTTGAACCACTTTTAGCCCAGTGTCCAATACTCCAAGGATAACCTGTTGCCATGATGAAAAGTTCAAGAAGCTATCAATGCTTTAGATGTCACATTATTGTCAAAACACATTCTTGGGGCCCCAAATGTTGAAGATTCCTTCTTATGGTTCACATAAGACAGAACCTTCTCTCCTCGAGGTTCCAGCTGAAGCTGCTGGGGTGAGACGGACAGAAGTCTCAGAGGCTGCAGTGACGCATGAAGGCTTGGAGGAGGGAGGAAAGGCTCCAATGCCAGGCCAAGGACAGAACAAGAGTAAGCCCCCTGGCCTGGAAAGACAGACATACAAAGGAGGCTCCCAGAATTATGAAGGGGAGAGTCAGGGGGAGGAGAGAGGAATGAGGAAGAGGAAGAGGAAATGGGAGAACAGGGCTTGATCTCTAAACCCTGGAGTACATGAGTTTCCAGTCCCTAAACGTATGACTCAATGGCACTGGAAGGCAGTGGGAGAAACAACGAATTTCAGCTCCTCCCCTTACAAGCAATGTGTTTTGGGGCAAATCATTTATCTTTTAGGCAAAGTGCCTAGAAAATATATAGTGGATATATACTGTATATGCATTAATTTTCTTTCTTCTTTCTGAGCTTGGTTTATTGACTATAAAATAGGCATATTGAGATCTACTTCACAAGGCTATTAATGTAATGAAATTCAGTAACATATTGGAAAGCTCCATAACAAACTTCTTGTGTAGAATCAGAACTCATTCCTCTTATTATCCTAAGTTGTGAGTATCCACCTGCAGGGACTGTTGCTCCTAAGAGCAGCATGAACACGAAAAACCCCTAAAAATTCCAAGGAACCAGGCCTAGTAACTTTATATAAAATGAGAAAAAAGAAATTAGATTTAACTCTAGTCTAAAGGCTTCCCTGTACTCTGTAATCCATCTAAGAAATATTCAATCCCCACCTCAACTAGTAAACTAGTTGAAAAATTACCAACACCTCAGAATGCATAAAGCTCTATAATAACAATGGAATTTAGACCCGGTGCTGGTGAGTCTTAAGTGAGTTGTTTTATTTTTCTTTTCTCCAGCTCACAAGTCTATGTTTTCTTTACTCCTATACAAGTCTATATTTTTCTTTTCTCCAGCTCACAAGTCTATGTTTTCTTTACTCCTACACAAGTCTATATTTTTCTTTACTCCAGCTCACAAGTCATGTGAACATGAACATGAAAGGAACAGATGATAAAGCAAAAGTTGAGGGTACCATGAGAAAGATGGTGGACTGAATAGGAGGTTTGTCAGAGGGTCCTTAGTAAGTGGTGGTTTGAGAGGGCATCGGTAAGGTGCCAGGGATGGAAGTATAAACCATCAGGTAAGCATCACTTTACAGCACTAACTCACAGAGAGCCAGATAAAAGATGAGAAAGCCTGAGAGGCTCTGGAACAGAAGCCACAGAATTTGGAATAATTAGTATGCCAGTTAAGTGGGAAGGAAAAATAGAAAGATGATTTCAGAGCAGAGGTCAAACACTTTACCAGAAAATTAGCTATAAAAGATCAAAGGGAAACTAGGCTAGAGAGGGTGAGGTGGGGATTTATAAAACTGTGACTCCAGGACAAAAAAGGAAACAATATAAAAGAGATAATTTGAGGATAAAATCTAAATAATGTGTATGCTCTAATTCCTGGACTCTTGTCACTTGTGTCTACATGTCCTTTCAACCCGGAAAACTGCTTTCAAGATTAACAGTGAATTTAAGCTGAAAATTGATAACCCAGCAATTCTTTATTCAGAAAGAAATGGAGAAAGAGAGAGAGAGGGAGGGAGGGAAGGAAAGATAACTGTAGCTAGATGTAATCGGCATTAACTGGAAAACCAAACGACTAATCTAGTTATGATTATTCCCAAAAATTGAGTAAGAAATTGATGTTGACTATAACAGATATGATTCAAGAAACAAAGGCTTTAAAAAGAAGAATTTGAAATCTATCAATACCTCGACAATCTCCAACTCAATCGTTACGGCCAAATAGACACTCCGTTTGCAACTCCTAAGTCCTGCGGCACTGTTTCAAGAAAAGATAAATCTGAAGCCAGGAAGTTCTGAGTTCAAATCTCAAGTCGGGCACATAATAGCATGTGCAGGCTTAGAAAAGTAACTGTGCCAGCCTGAGACTCATTTTCCTCAATAACGAGACAAAACGAACTTGTGAAGATTCCGGCCTCCCAGTCTTGCTTGCGTAGTGCAATGAGATTTTATTTTTAAAGTGTCTGGGATGCATCAGGGGCTCAGTTAACAATGTTCACTCCTCAGACTTCTGAGGCTGGCCTCAAGGCACCGTAGTGAGTTGCAAATATAAAATCAGTTGACTGACTTTTAAACAACAATGAAACATAGCCAAACCTTTTATTGCTCAGTAGATGATGTTCTTGCAAAGCAGATCCCCAGGAAGGCTATGCACAAAACTCAACCAACCCGCCCTTGCTGACAACACGCGCTGCTGGAGCCCCCCTTCTGGAACTGTTGTAGGGGCTCATTCGTTTAATTATCCACAAAGGTGGAACATATCATTCTTCTGATGGGGGGAACTGATTTCCGGAAAAAGTCACTGTCACTTGGATGTAAGTCTGGCGAATAAGATCTAGCTGAAGTGTGACCACAAAGCAATGAGACCGATTTTCTCCTGTGACTCATAATGTAGTTCAGAAGACAGTTTCAAAAAGTTCTGGATCCTATCAAAATAAAAGTGCCAGTACATGACAATAGGGATTTAAGAACACTTATTGCAGCACTGAATGTGAACGCAAAAATTATTGCACGTGTGTCAACAGGGGAATGACTGAAAAGCTTGTGTTTTAACTCTATCTTTAAAGATTAGGTAGCTGCCAAACAGAATGATTTAGAGAAGTCTTTCTCAAACTGTGTCCCTGGAACAGTAGCATCAATATTGCCTGGGGACATGTTAGAAATGCAAATTACCTGGCCTCACCCCAGATCTACCCAGTCAAGACTTCAGGGGAATAAGGCTCCACAATCTGCATTTAACAAGTGTTTCATGTGATTCTAATGCATGCTAAAGTTTGAGACCCAGCGAGTTAAGGGATGCCCTGCATTTACCTACAATAGGAATGTTTGAGATATGTTACGTAAGAAAAGCTAGTTGCAAACCAGTAAGGAACCCTTATTGTTGAACTAGATCGTGTGTGCATATGTGTGCATGTGTGTAGAATAAATTACATGGTGGGTTTTTACCAGACTTTTTAAATGGATAGAACTGATGATGGTGGAGTGGAGGATAGATGGAGAAAGGTGATGTGGTGGGGGGGGGGTACATAGATATATACTTTGTATACAGCATATAGAGGGATAGGTTTATTAATTGCTCTTCTCATATTCTGGCTTTTATTTAAAGCCAACCTTGCATTCCTTTTATGTCTTTATTCTTCTGTGAAAGCTAACAGTTTCTTTTTCTTCTGGAAATCTCATGTTAGAATCTAAAAAGTACTGTCTGCGAGTGAACAGCATATAGGCATACTTAATATGTGTTATAATTCTCCAAAGACTCATGCAAATGTCTGTTGGCTAAATGGCTGTCACTCAAGATTAGTAAGACATAGGTTGGTTTCTACATTTTGAAAGAAAGGAAGGCTTTGGATTGACAGCAGTTTTCTAGGAGGACAAATTCACAAAGACAATTTTTTTTCTTCTATGGAGAAAATATAAAGAAGTTAACTAAGACCAAATTATCCTTCATGGGGAGATACCTGACTTTTGCATAGTCTTAACCAGATTAAGTTGTGGGGGGAAATGTAGTTTATTTTCAAAGCCTTCATATTTTCATAGATGTCTGAAAAGTTTAAGGATTTTCCAAGTAAGCTCTGGGTAAAGGGAATCCTTGTGAGTTTTGGAGCACCCTACAAGCTACCTAATCTTCCAGTGCATCGTGGCCCCATGAGAATGCCCCGAGTCTTTGCCTGATCAGCAGGTCTCACTCATTGACCCACCATGTTCAGTCCGATCTACAAAGACTCGAGTACCCTCATGTAGGACTGAGTGGTCTCTCTCATGGGAATCAAAGCAAAGTGGCAAAGGGAAGCATAACATACCCATGGCAGACTCTGTTGGTAAAAAAAAAAAAAAAAAAGAAAGGGATTGTCAAAAGCACAGGAAAGCAATCGGGAAAAGAAGCAAGTTCAAGTATATCTCTGACACAGACTGGGTACTTTCCTGGTTAGGATCTCAAGTACTAATCAAGGCAATAAGGAGAAGCTGCCACTTTCAACAAACTTCTCTGGCTCCTGCCTGGGCCCACATTCTCAGTGAGATCTACTTATGATATGCAAGGACTATCCCTTTCTTACTGAATTTAAAAATCTATTCTGGTTCCTTTAACACCTCAGATCTGAACATCTCATGCATGTCTTTTCAGATAATCAAATGTCAGAGGGGTCTGTGGTCCTTTTGGCTTGCCAGTCCTCTTCCATCAGCTCGTGATATGACAGGTCAGCTTGTACGCTGCTGCTTGGTCTGGTGTGGTGCCACATTGGAAGCACATAGGAAGCTTTTTTTTTTTAATGCCAGTGCCAGACCCCGCCTTAGACCAATTCCATCAAAACTGTTGGGAGGCAGGCAGAGGGGGCAGGTCTGGGCATTTGTAATTTTTTGAGTTTCCAGGAGTCTAATATAAACCTAAGGTAGACAACTACTGAACTAGCTGTTATCTAAGTTGCTAGAGGCAAGATTAGAGTTCTGGTGTGTGGTTGAAAGAGGCGAACTTCAAGGTCCTTTCCAAACAGAAGGGTCAGTAAGTTTCAGAAAGCAGTCTGCTACAGAAATGATTTTTCACAAATAGCAGTGGAAGGGCTTCTTCAAGGTTAAAGAGAAAGACTTTTGCAAAATGAATCGGAAAATCGAGCCCTCTAGCTAGACAATTCCAACCAACCAAACATAAACATAAATATGTATTTTGTAGTTGTGCCAATAATCTTCTAGAGAATCTTAATTTGTTTTTTTACATAATTTTTTATTGGTCTCAAGAGTCTAGAAGATCAACTTTATAATTCGACACAGTCCACTTCTTCTTAAACTTTACCTAACTCCTGTAACTATGAATAAATTAAGCGTCAGTAGTCTCCATCTGATTAATAGACACTGAGCCATATTAACTACAAAACAGATCAACTATATGAATAATTGAAACATCCAAGTTTTTCAGACAGTCCTTAAGTTCTAACAGAGGTAACTTATCAACTGGCCTAAATAGAATTACCCTAAATATTTCTAAGAAAAAAAAAATCGAAGCCTTATTTATTTCTTCAAAGAGCTGGAACGAAGTTAGACATAATGCACAGCTTCTTTCTGCAGCCGCAGTTACCGAGTCTCCTGGTGCTTATGCAAGGATACAAAAATAGACAGAGATTCCTTCTTACCCTCCTCACACGCAGCCTAACTTGAACTTTAGAAGGAAGTAGCAGGGGTGAGGGAGGCAGGAGAGGATAGGAACCGAAATTTCAAGGAAGTCACTTTTCACATTTTCAAAAGTAGATCACCCTTTAGATCTCTTTGGCAGGAGGCAAGGGAGTTTGGAGAGTGTCTGACTTTTAAACAAAATATTAAACAAAAAATCTTAAAGAGCAGAAAGACTAGCAGAGGGACACAAGGAGAGCAAGTGCGTGTTAAATGCTCTGAAAAAAGAAAACTCAGAGCATCATCATACGAAGGTTTATTCTCAAGAGAAAAGAACATGAAGAAGAATGCGAATCCATCCATCAATCCACTCTGAATCTATTATGTGCTGAGCCTTGAGAGGTGCAATGATGAATCTGGAAAGGGAATTCTGGGGGCAAATGACGGTCTTAGTTAGCCAAGGGAGTAGTTGGTATTTTTTTCTTGCATTGGTGACAGTCATACTAATGTTACTAGTAAATACAACGTGTTCCGTATTTACTATGTGCCAGTGCTGTACTAAAAAGCTTCTGCACACATTTTCTCACCAAATTCCTGCAGGCATACGGTCAGATTTATTCCCATTTTATAACTAAGGACACGGAGACTCAAAGTGTTTAAGTACTTTGTCCACGGCCATCGGCTAGAATTAATTACTGGGTTTTCAAAAGCAGATCTAACCTTCTCTAAACCCCGAGTCTTTAACATTTAGTGCATTTAATTGTAAGACACTGAGAAACACTGAGAAATTTTGTAGTGGTGACATCAATCCCTTTGATAAATCACACAATATATATTCTGGTGGAACATTACGCAAAGAGGCCTTGCATTGGGATTTAACTACCCCAGCCTGCTCCCTCGATGTTCTAAAAGCACTACTACCTCACCCCTCACGTACTGGGGCTACATGAGTCTGAGATTCCTGGTGACTCCCAGGATGTCATTAGGGCTGCTGCAGAGCACGAAGAATCCACAGCCACGCTGGACAATCCAAAGTGCGGGGGGGGGGGGGGGGGGGACGACGCCTGGGTGGCTCAGTTGGTTAAGCATCTGCCTTTGGCTCAGATCATGATCCCAGGGTCCTGGGATCGAGTCCCGAGTTGGGCTCCTTGCTCAGCGGGGAGTCGGCTTCTCCCTCTGCCTGCCACTCCCCCTGCTTGTGCGCACGCACTCTCTCTCTCTGACAAATAAATAAATAAAATCTTAAAAAAAAAAAAAAAAAAGTCAGGGGGTACTAAAGCCACCACAGCAAAAAGAGAGGCTTCAAAAAAAACAAAACATAACATAACAAAACCCCCAAAACTAATTAACTAAATGACTTATTCCATATAGAAACATTAGTCTACGACCCAGAGCAGGGCAGGGCAGAATGTCTCAATTGGCTCAGGTGTCCAGCTTCTGGCCAATGGTATAAATTAGAAACCCAGTCCCAATAACTGTCCTTAGACATAAGGAACTCTCTCTTCAAATCAAAATCTTCATGGCCCTCAGGAAAACTATGTTGTAAATAAGGAAAGAAAGTGACTGTTCACATATGTACTGTATGGTAAAAGGGCCAGTAAGAACTTCTTGAGCCAGCCTGTTTGGGTTTAGTTCCAAACTTCTCTTTCTAGGCATGTGACCTTCCTCACATCACACAGCCACTCTGTGCTTTAGATAATGACAGGCTTCGTGATAATAAAATGCATCAGTGCACTTAGAACAAAAATCAGCACGTAGTATGTGTCTAGCCACACAATTCCTCCTCCCCTTGTCCGATATTCTGCCCTTAGAGATTTGCTGCTCAATGGGAAGTACTGGCCTTTCCCTTAATCTCTATTTAAAATTCAAAGATCACATGGACAGCACACGTAGACACCACCACTTTAGTGTGAATTCATATGCCATATTCTTCCCCCACTTTAATGAAGACAGCATCGGCCAGAGTATACTTCTTCCCAGGAAGATATGGAAGAGGGGCTACAAGGCACGAAAGAGTGAGGGAGCTAAGGGCTTGCGGTTTTGCAGAGACACAATTCCCTACAAACTCAGATGCTGGTTTCCAATCGCCGTCTCCTAAGCTCCCCAGCAAAATAATTTTTGCTTAATCTGCTTCCTTGGCCTCTCACACTGGTTCCACAAAGTCCTTCCCAACCATCTTGATGGAGATGGCTCTTATATGACCCTGCAATTACTAACTGGCTAACACCTTCCCTTGATGTCTTTCTTACTGCCTTGACTTCAGGGGTCCCACCCCAGACTTACACGGTAAGTTTACCTTTTTGATGGAAGCATAGTGAATATACCAATCGTAGTACTCTGATTTCATCTACAGGTATAAGGCGGCTGCCTCGTAAAACCTCGCCACCTCAACACTCCACCTAACCGTTTTGACTGTCCGTTTGCCAGGCATGACAGCCAGTGAGCTGAAACAGAGCGATGGCTAATCTGGAAGAAAGCCTTGTCTTTTGGACCAGGCTCTCCGCTCACCAGGGATGCGGCCTCTGCCCATGCTCCCTGTTCTGAGCTTCTGGCTCCTCATCTGTGAAAAGAGGAAGCTGAGCTCCAATGGACCCCTTCCAGCATGAACATCCTCTGATTAGATTTCCCAGCTTCCCTCTTTTCCTTCTGACCTTTGGCTCCAGGCCGTCCAACAGCTAGCCCATCATCAGAGAGGAAAGTACCAACTGCCCGCCTACCAATTTGTGCTCGGGGCAAAGACTCTGCTGGGAGGCTGACAATGATCAAACGCCCAGGGCTGGCCTCATATCATATGTCAGCTCAGCACACTGTCTGAGAGGCTGCAGATGAGGACCTGGGGAGACCAACTGTGCCGCATGCTGCCCTGCACAACTCATAAGCGGGGGCCCCTGCCCGGGGAGCTCGCCCGCAGTCAGCCTCAGCGGTTCTGCTCATCTGTCTCCTCAGCTCCCCGGCAGAACTGAAAGACCCAATCTCTGAATTGAAGAGGGCTTTAAAAAACCCCAAACATTTGAACATCTCCAACGACAAGGTACTCGTGAATAATAATATTCAACAGCTGACTATTACCACGTGCCAGGCACAATATTGTCTCCTGCGATCTGCAAAGCCACACTTGAAGCGTGGCCCTGGTTTCCCTGCTCTGCACACACGGAAGATGTGGAGTGGTTCGGGACCTGCTAAGGGCCATCCTGACAGTCCGACCCCAGGGCTCCCCAAGGTGAGCTCTGCATGGTCTCTACTGCCTCTCAGGATGGCCAGAGCAGCTCCTACTCCCTTCCAAGGGAAGCTCTTCCCTACACTGAGGCAAAAATCTGTCTTCCTCTGGCAGCCTCCTCAGCTCCCCTTTTCGTTTATTTGATCCTCTCCCAACATGGATACAAATACTCGATCCAGTCAATTGTAATATTTTAAGATAAAGAACAATTAGACCAGATAACAGTAAACTACGTGGCTTCACCTTTGTTCTCACACAGCCTCCCTGGCCAATTCAAAGGTGGCTGGATATGTTTTTCTCTCTCCCTCCTTGCCCTTTCTTTTTTCTCCAGCAGCATGTTAATAGAAGCCAGCGCTTTGACAATTGTGCAGCTAATTTCTAAATGATTGAAATGATTTATTATTATTCCAGTCAAGGAAAGTTCCTACAGGAGCTAGGACAGCTGGTAACAGTGCCCACAGAATGGGTATTATTTCATTACACAAAAGCTCGGCATTCAGGGGAAATCACCGTCAAGGAAAATATGGGGGTGAAGAATAGAAACATATCTTTTGGTCAGAGGTCAGAGGATTAAACCGTTCTGACTGAAATTACATTCTGTTAAGTTACCCTGTCTGTCCTCACATTCTCCTACACAACTCCTGTTTTGTGAGACCTTGTGATGCCCCCCAACAGAGATATGTTCTGGAGTGCTTCTTATTTAAGCAAGTTGCTAGCTCTGTGATGGTTTTTCTTCTCTGTCTTGTTTTCCTGTTTTGTTTGTTTGTTTGTTTAACAACCTCTGTGTACCAAAACAGAATTAACTGAGCACAGCTCACACATAGGAAACTTGTTCACCCTGAAACCACTGCTACAGTCAGCAGAGAAGGCCTGTTTTAAAGGCACATATTAGAGCCACCCACTGACTGCCTCCACAGTGAAGACGTGCACCCATACTGCAAATCGATGCGCTGCTTTCTGACACACATTCCTGACCCGCCCTCCCGTCCCCACACCCCCCACGCTATGTCCCTCCAGGGGCTGGGATCAAGGTGGGAGGTTACTATCAAGCCCTACCGGCTTTGGACATATCTAACTAAGGCCAGTGATGACATGGGTTCGGCCTTCTCAACCTTGCACAGACCTTGAGCCAGGAAAAGCTGGGCGAAGGGTATGCTAGGAAATCCAACCTCACCAGTATTGGAATGGGAAATCCATTTGATACCCCTGTGCTTACTATCCTGTGAATGTAGCCCACAGGGCCCACAGGAACATTAGGCCACAACCCCTTTCTAATACTCATCGACTGTAGCCAGTCTGCCTTCTTGGCCTTTAAATAGATCCCCTGTGCTCAGTTTCAATTCCAGCTCTATAAGGAATAGGACCAACCTCGCACCTTCACGTCATCATTTCCTGGACTCTGATGCTCTGGTCTCATTCCAGCTTATGCATTCCCAAGAGATTGGATGGGCTTTTTTTTTATCCCAAGAACAAATCTCCCTGATCTGAAAGACAGATTCTTCCCATATTCCAGGATGTTGGGTTGCCACAACTCATTAATTCCACCATCCAGAGATAAATTCAAATCCCTTCAATGCAAACCCAAATCTGCTCTGATCAAACTTGATGGTTTGAACATTTGACCCTTTCAGAATCTTTTGCCTAAGTCAGTTTTCCCCAGCCCACTCTGCAAGGATGACCCAGTACCACCAGTGCCCTTCCTTTCTCTGTGCACTTGTGAGGAAGGCAGCCCAGATCCGAGGTAAAGTCTATGACTCAGGATGCTCTGCGTCAGTTTTGCCTGAGATGTTAATATGGTGAGAGCTGCCTAGAGAACCCCTCCCATTTTGGCAATCATCCCTATGAGACCTGAATGATTTGGGAAACAGATGGAATTTTATTGACCAGTGGGTTTAAAGCCATTGAGTGCATAGCTGACTGGATGATAGCCAGTACCTCAAAAGCAGGGATCATCTGTTTTACTCAGCAATGTTTATAGCACCTAGCACAAAGCCGGGCAAACAGGAGACACTTGACAGATACTTGCTGATTAAATGAATGGATGGATGAGCTGTGGTCCAGAGCACATCACAATGGCTGTGAGCAGGCTCCAAATTAAATAAACCTAGTTCTAAATCCTGATTGTATTATGTACTTGCTGCATGACAATGGGCAAGGAATATAACCAAAGTTTAGCTATATCAACTATAAAAATGGAAATAATGGCATTTGTTATGAGCAGGAGTGTATTGCCCCAAAATTTGTGTGTTGAATCTCTAACCTGCAAAACCTCAGAATGTAACTATTTTTAGAGATAGGGACATTGAAAAAGTAATTAATGTAAAATGGACTCTGATCTAATTTGACTGGTTTCCTCTGTTAGTAGGGGAGATTAGGACACCGACACACCCAGAGGGAAGACCATATGAAGATAAAACGAGAGGATGGCCATCTACAAGCCAAGGACAGAGGCCTAAGAATAAACCAGCTCTGTTGACACCTTGCCCTTAGAATCTAGCCTCCGGAACTGTGAGAAAATAAATTTCTGCTATTTAAGCCACCCATTCTGTGGTAATCGTTACAGTAGTCCTAGCAAACTAATACAAGTATCTGTGATATCTGATGGGATGGTTGTTGCATTCTTAACATAGTACCTGGAACATAGTAAGTACCAAATACAGTGTAAATATTGTTATAATTAGCCATATATTGAATATGCTTTGGTGTATAACTACCCTCATATTCTGGATCTTGGGAATTTGTCCATACCCGAATTCCATTTTTTGCCATCCTAATCTTTATGCTTAACTTAAATCTAATCTGGTACATGTTGATTTACATATACATGGAAACCTGTTTTTTTTTCCATCTAAGAATAATTGTTGGACTGAGGAAACTAACATTAGCATGAAGGAATACATAATTCCTAAATTTGAAAAAAAAAAACTGATTTTGTCTAGATTTTACTTAATTCACAAATAAGATCCCAAACATTTTCCCACACCCTGAAATTATATCAGATACTTTACTCCAATAGAATTTGGTACTGCCCAATCCAAGAGAGCAGGAGTTCCAAATTTAAGGGCTGGATCATATAGGAAGGGCTGGGATCATATATGAGTCCTGTGCAGTGATTCTCAGAACTCAGTGTCTTCAGAGGGAGCTAGGTCCAGGCAAATAAGACATGGGAGCAACTTCTGTGCATTGTGGGTGTGAGGTCAGGCCTTCTACACATCTATTCACAGTGACACTAAATAACACAGGAGGGTGAGAAGTCCATGCAAAGGACAATGCCCCAAATGTTTTCAGAGAAAGATAAGCAGGATGCGTATATTTCTTCCAGAGTGGGAAAGGGGAAAATACTTTTTTTTTTTTTTAAACATTGACACTTTAATGGTCAGGAGGCTATTAATGAAGACTTGGGTAGGACAAATAGACACAAAGACTATAAAACAGAAATAGAAATGCTCCTCTCAAGTTCCGTTGCTGCAAATTACCATCCAATCCTGTGATTCTATTGATTTACCTGTGCTATATCAAATTTTAATCACCATAAACCACAGACTAATACAGATCTGCCACCAACAAGTGCCCTGAGCAGAAGACTTTGATTACTTTGGACACCTCTGAAAATTTTTTAAGACTGTCTAGCCTGGAAATCTGGAGATACAAGGAAGCATCTGAAAAATGTCTCTTCTGTTGGCTTTTCAAAAAAAAGTAGGTATGACATCCTGCTTTTTAAAAGTTAGGACTTTCAGGAAAGATATGTATAAAATAAAAAGGATGCAGTTGGAGGGTTAAGAGGAGTAACTCCAAACAAGGATAATTACCCTAAGAAGAATCCCCTGAGAAGAAATGCTTTTGTTCCCTAAATTACTATACATTAACCCTATGGTACCAGCACATCTTAATCCTTTAGATGTTCTCTTGATGGTCCCTTGTTCCCAATATACAAAGCCTAACTACATGAAGCCAGCATGTTCTAAACTGTGCGCCATAATAGTAGTTTATCAAGATGTTAATACATGTGCCCTTAAGGAAAAAAAAAATGTTCTTGATACAACTAGGAAATTTGCTTACTCTGTCTCTCATAAAGATTTATAATACCCATAAAAATATTGAATAGATTCCTATAATTATGGAATCTGTTTAAAATGGTTTAATCCAGGGTTTTCTATAAAATATCTATTAATATCTCACAAAACAGTGCTCTGCAAATCAAGGTTTGTGACATGTTGGCTTAAATACTATTGTTTCTGTGACTAATGTCTATGTACATTTCCAACAGCAAAGCTCTGCATTAAGAGAAGATAAGACATAATACCTCATGCATACCTGAATAATCAATCTATTTTTCCTCCAAAATATCCAGGAAATTCAGCCACAGACACTTTATTTCTCAGCTCAAGCCAATAATTTAGTGAACCCTAAGCCATTTCTCCTACCACGTGTAGATACAATCATAAATACTTTTAGAAGCATCATTTACCATTAGCAGAACTGGATAAAACTGACGACCTTTTACTTAATTGCACATCAAGGTCATAGTGTGGGGTAGGGCACATGGCCCCTAGAACTGAGTGACCCTGGATTTTATATCTAGATCTGTCTCTGACCAGTCCTGTGTTAAGCTCCTAATCTCTCTGAGACAATCTTTACTGATCACCAGAGAAATTCTACAGTCATCCTAATGTCTGAAGTTCCAAGAAACTATGAGCTTTGAATGCAAAATACAAAGGTAGTCAAAAATCTTGTATGTTCCTGCCTTAGTTAGAGGCTTTAAGTATAGGAAGATATTTGGAAACAAAGAACAGAGATAAGGGAGGTCAGAGATAACTCCAAGTAAATGGCCACATGGAAGGATCACAGGTGATTTCTGGTTTGTTCTTTATAACTTATCTGTAGTTTCTAATGTTTTTGCAACGAACAGATATTACTGTTGCAATACAAAAAAGACCTGCAAGAGTGTTATTTTGTTTTTAAGTCTTCTGAGTCCTTAAGCAGGTTTGTAGTGACTTGAAAACCTTATTGTGGGTGGCTAATCAAACTTAATGTTCAAATGTTCGATTCCAGACTCAATGTTCAAACGAAAATCATCAATGTTGGGATAAGCAGGACTAAGCCTTAGAAAAGCATGAGGCCTAGCCTCAGCTCTATAGGTAGATGATCAAACACATGGTAGGAATTTGGGACTTTGAGTGTAAAGCCCTTAAGAATTGCTTTTAAAAATCAATGGAAGGAAAGAAGTCACAGAGGAAAAGAGGGAGGGAAGGAAAGAGGATGGGAAATGAAAGCACTGCTGCCTCATCAATTCACAATTTTAGCATCATTATTCAGGTTCTTGGTTTTTTGGAGACCCTCTTAATGCGAAGGCCCCTGGGACTCAATGATCCTTTTCAGCGCCTTGCCTACTAAGAGCATGACCCTACCAGAATTAGTCCCAGGACAGGCAAGTAGGGAAAAAAAAAAAAAAAAAAAGAGCAAAAAGGGGATATATGCAAATATTTCAGCTACGCTTCTCAATCCCGGCTGCGTTAGCATTACCTGGAGATCTATGACCTGGCTCATGTTCAGGCCCCATCCCAGAGCAGCTGAGTTAGAATCTCTAGATATGGGGCCGGGGCTTGGAATCTTTGAAGTTCTCTGGGTGATGGTGATGTGTAGTCAGGATTCAGTAACACACAGGCTAGGTGAAACATAGGAATTAGAAGCAAACCTTACTGACTTCAATTTTGCTGAAAGCTTCTCAGAAAGGGTAACAGTTTCGTTTTCTGGACTATTTGAAAAATTTCAGATTGTAGGTGAATGAGGGTGAAACTGAGAACAGAGTGAATTTACTCTTATTGCTGAATATCAACCTAAAACAATAAAATGGCACAAGGTACAGAAATAAGATACACCATTTAACTGGAAGAACACTTATCTTCTTCCTATTTTCAGCAAAGTCTTTGATTTTGATCGTGAACAAATTCATGATGGTCACAATTCTCATCATAATTAGGGGGGAAAAAGCCAGAGATTTCTGAGTGCATGTTAAGGAAGTTGGTGCAATTAGAATACATTTGCCTTTTTTTCTTAAATAACTGAAAAGAACCTCCCCTGAACGAATCCTGAGAAGGAAATCATTTACTATTCAAAAATTTTTATTTTCACCAAAAAAATAGGAATAAAGACAAAATGAAAATGTATATTGACAGGGCTTCAGAATTTCATATGACTGGATTCTTGCTTGTTAAGGAATCTGTGCTGCCTTTAGAATTTCTAAAAAATAATTTTCTCAAGTTCAAATACCAACTCGTTGGAATGTCCTGCTGGAAAGGCTTTACAGCTAGACAGTCTCCTTTCCAATGTGTCTTCTTCCTTCCCTTTTCAAAGTCCTCACATACTTTCTTTTCAGACCCCAATTAATTTGGTAAAAATTTCCAAGTAAATCAAAGAAAACTACAAAGAAAGGAATGCTTGGTAAGTATTAAAAGAAAACAAAACAAAAACCATACTATGTTTTGTAAACATGACTATATGAGGCATTCACTGGAAAACAGCCTTAAAGATTGTGTCTCCGAATATGTTCTATCACACCGAGTAGGTCAATGAAGTGAATAAGTCGAATTTGTACATAGTACAAACTATTCCCTCCAAGACAATGTGTTTGTTTCCAACTGGCCTTTGCGTTGGTTGCATCATACCTACCTGAATAGCTTTATAGAAATGCAGATTCCTACACCTCATTTAAAACCTACTGAATTAGACTGTCTTGGTTGGGGTAGGGGTGCCATGGAGCATGCATTTTGCAAACTTCCCAAGTGACTCTTAGGAGGTCTAAAGTTAGAAAATCCTGTTCTAAGTGCAACACAGATTCCAAGAAAAGGTCAAGAATGCCCTAGCAATGCTGCAATGGCATCATTCCACACTTCTTAGTTTTAATTAACCTTTGTCACTACCTCTAAACATTTATTGGACACTTTGTGCAGGAACAATTACAAGAGTCTTTTCATGTATCCACTCACATATAATGCCAACTTACAAGGCAGGTGCTAACAATATTCCCCATTTTACGATGAGGAAGCACAGGCACAGAAATGATGAGTGATTCATCCAAGGCTACCCATCCTGCAAGTTTGAGAAAGCCAGGCTTTGAAACCAGGGCATCCAACTTCACCAGATCACTATAAAATCCCAAGAAAATAAAGAAGTAAAGGTTTAAGTTTGCAATTACTGGTTCCTAAGGCTTTCTACCATACCAACAGGGACAAGGTTGACTCTGCTGATAACAACTGGGTCAGTGTTTTTCAAAATGGGGTCTCTGGACTAGATCAGATCACCTGGGGTAGAGACAAGTGTTGGTTAAAAATCAAATTCTTAGGTTCTAATGCAGAACTACTGCACCAAGTTTTCAACTGAGGGGGAAAAAATCCATAGTTTACCATGCTCCCCCAGGTGCTTCTTTTTTTTTTTTTTTTTAAGATTTTTTTAAAATTTTATTTATTTGACAGAGATAGAGACAGCCAGCGAGAGAGGGAACACAAGCAGGGGGAGTGGGAGAGGAAGAAGCAGGCTCTCAGTGGAGGAGCCTGATGTGGGGCTCGATCCCAGGACTCTGGGATCACGCCCTGAGCTAAAGGCAGACGCTTAACGACTGAGCCACCCAGGCACGCCCCCCCCCCCGGTGATTCTTATACACAGTAAAGTTTGAGAGCCACTGTATTAGGTAAATATAAGCACACAGTAGCAAATTAAACTCACAGATGATGGAAGTTAATTTCGTTCCTCTGATAATGACCTAAAGGATAAGGTTAAGGCAATGGTTCTCAATCAGGGGTGATTCCCCCCTCCCACAGACACTGGACACTGTCTAGATGCACTTTTGGTTGTCAAAACTGGGGCAGGGCAGAGTGCTACTGGTATCTAGTGAGTATAGGTTAGGGGTGCTGCTAAAGATCCCATAAAGGATAGCCTAAGATGGAGAACAGCCTTGTCTCCTATTTTTCCCAGTAGCAGCAAGTAGGGACAACTTTTTCATTGTCCCTTCCTATCACTGTTACCATTCCACCGCTGTTCCAGTATGTATGCCTCCCTAAAATACTCTCTCCTCTTTTCCACACAGCCAAATTTTACTGTTTCTTCAGGTACTACCACCTCCAAAAAATGTCTCTGTGAATTCTCCCATTCGAATCCCCCTTAACCTAAAATCAAGTTTCATTAAAAAGTCAGATGACTAGGAATCATAAAATTTAGAGCTGAACTCAGGGACCTTCTAATTCACTCAAAAGTTTTCTGACAAGGGGAAGCTGAGGCTCAGAATGGTTTTGGGGTGGTAGAAAGTGGATAGGCTTTGGGTTGAGACATCAGAGTTTGAACCCCAGCTTTGTCCTTCACCAAATAGGAGACCTTATGAAGTTATTTTAACATTTTCAAATCTCCCTTACCAACTTCACAAGGCGTTTGTGAGGATGTATAAAAACGCATATGTGATGTGCCCCCATGTGGTGTTGGAGGCACAGGAAGCACACAGCACATTTCAGGTCCCTTTCCTTTCCTAGAGACTTTCAAAGCTTTCAAATATCAAACTAATAATATCTCCTACTCAGCATGTCCTAAATGTGATGCTAGTCAAGTTTTAACTCTAAGGCCTCAACCACTCTTTGAGTTGGGCTCTACTATTAACTTCATTGTCACAGATGAGAAAACTAGTAAGAAGTGTGGAATTTTTCTAAGGTTCCACTGCTGGTTAATGACAATGCCTCATTTTATAGCTCTGAGAGCCCGATTTCAGGATACTCTCATTTAACCACATATTATACTACTCAACAAACTATGACAAGACCACAAGTCTGATACCAAGTTAAGAGTTCTTTCTATGACACAATGGATGCTGGCTTTGTTTCTCCAAGTAAATAGTAAATGGTAAAAGCAAGATCATCACTTATGCTTATTCTCTTCCCTTTTCAATGGGAAGCTCATAGATGGTGCTCAATAAATATTTGTTGATTGACTGATAGAGAAATGAATGGCAACCTGAAAAATTAATTTCCTCACACTGTCAGTTTGAATTAATCCTATTAAGCATAGAAAATTACACCTTGTGCTCCATTCTAAAACCAGCCTACACACTGGGCTGAAGGAGGCTTGTTCAGTTTCCATTGTTGTCTTGTGATCTTATAAAAGCAGGTGATGTTTCTCTGAATCGACACTAACAAACATGACTTATGTACACACGTGCCCAAGGCACGACTAAGTGAACTTTGTTTCCTTGGAAAGGCTGTCGTTATTCCATGTGTTTAATAATGTTTCTGGGCTACAAATTCATCTTTCCCCCAACTGCAGATCCCAAAGGAAGATTAAAACAGGTAAACAGGTAAAAGAAACAGTGTAAGTTTCAGTCCCTTACTGTGGGCCTCTCTCACTGCCAGCCTCAGGTGGCTATTACAGGAGGTGCCAGGGATCGAGAGAAATGGAAAATTTTAACTCTGTCAGAGCTAAGGTCACTCTTTTTTCTGTTCTGAGATTTCTGGAGACAAATTAATAGGAGAAAATAAGATGTGGATGATGGCAAAGATGATGTGAGCCCTTTTCTGGCTCTTTCTCTGAAGCCACTCACTGTTGTGTTTTATTTGGCAAGGGGATAGATTCAAAGACTTAAATTCATTAAATTCTTCTCTTGTCTTCCAGAGGAGTTGAAGGTGTTACGATCTCCATTTAACAGACAGAAAAGGGAGAGGAAAAAAAGAAAAGAGAGAGAGGATTCATGGCCTGAAATTCTAACACCAACCAATCATCCTTGTATCCCAAGACGATGGTACATATGAGCTCTTTGGAAACAGAAGTATAGATATTAAGACGCAAAAACAAGATGTAGTCAGGTTCCACAGTGTGGTGGGACTTAGTGTGTGTGCTGAAGGACAGCAAGTTATGAGAAGTCACTACATGGTTCATGGCTGGTTTGAAATATTTTGCATTTATACTATAGTCCTATAATTCTGACAGAGGCTTCCTGTGTGGTCAAATTGCTAGGTGAAAAAACAAACAAGACACTAAACTCTATTGCCCCAGCCCTCTGCCCTACTCCAGAAAAGTGCACATCAATTAATTGGGAGCTGTGATAGATGAGCTCATTAATACCCATGGACCACGTCACCATACTGTTCCCCAAAGGGGGCCTCCAGAAGCATGACAAGAGAGGCTAAGGCTTGGGATGTGGGTGCATGAAGGGAAGACATATGCAAGGATGGACCACATAGACATGTGTATTTATTTTAGAAAAGTAAACAAGTAACTTTTGTCATATTTGTAAATCTGTAACAAAGGTACACAAATTTCTTCTGCACGTTACTAGTCTCTCCCTATAGTCTGTTTGCTGAGGTCTTCAGGCAGAAGAATGCAGGAGAGGATAATGGCATCTTCCTACCTGAAGACTGCTGGCAAGACTGGTGTCCCTCTTTTATCTTTAATCAGCAACAGTATTTATGCTTGCTGGCCCTGGCTCATTCTCTGGCTGGTGATATAACTAAGACATACGTAACTCCAAGTTACAGCTTTGAGATTAACAACAATATTAAGAAGAATAAGAGAAATAGTAATAGCAATGATGATGGTGATGATGACAGTGGTAACATTTATAGCACAGTTACTACTCACCAAAAATAGTTCTGTGAATTTACATGATATTCTCCACTTACTCCTCACAAAAACCTATGAAACCAATATACTTATCCCCATATTTCAGGTAGGAACCAGAGGCACAAAGAGATAAAATAGCTTGCCCAAAGTCACACAACCAGTAAGAGATGGCTTTGATCATTGAATTCAGGCAGTTCAATGGTATTGCTCAGAAATTAAAATAGTGTCCACACGTCTCCTCACTAGGAAAATGTGTTTTCAGTTTCAACTCCACATAAGAGAAAACTTTGCCTGTCAAAGAGAGATGAAGTCCACCACTTGCCACACTGCCATGCAGAGAACACTGACTTCACAGCATGGTAGCTATCAGGGAAAACTTAGGATAGAGAATCAAGATGCTGGAGTAACATTCAACCATTTCCTTACTTTGTAAAGAAACACAAAGAGACATGTTGGAAGCAATTTCCAATTCAAGTATTTGGGTTTAAAATTTGGGGTGTCTGGGTGGTGCAGTCAGTTAAGTGTCCGACTCTTGGTTTTGGCTCAGGTCGTGATCTCAGGGTTGTGAGATCAAGTCCTGCTTTGGGCTCTGCGCTCCGCACAGAGACTGAGATTCTCTTTCCCTCTCCCTCTGCCCCTCCCACTTGTGCTCTCTCTCGTGCTCTCTCTCAAATAAATAAATGTTTAAAAATAAATAATAAAATAAAATAAAATCTGATTCCACTACTTAGTGGATATGTAACTTTAGATGAGTTACTTGACCTATCATGGTCTTGGTTTCCCTATTCCTGGGGAACTACTACCTATATCATAGGGTTTATTACAAAGATTAAGTGCAATAACTGTGTGAAAAACACCAAGCATAAGATCTACCATGTACTCAAAACTCAATAATTGACTGTTAATTATCATTAGCATCGTACTGAAAGGGAGCCAATGGTATATCAAATAAGGTAAAGAAAACTGATTGAGCACAAGTTTCGACTACAACTTCTCAATGATTATTAATTAGAACCCTGAATGAAGAATTGAGAATTCCAACATTGATAGGTGGCCTAAGGGAGATTTCATGGGCTTGTCAAAATCCTGGGTAGATAGAACGTTAGATACACTGAATGAGGCTATTAGTAGTTACACTTACTAGTTAAGAAGGAAATGTAAATTGGTCATATAGGTCACCAATTGCCTTTAGAGTGTACTGGATGTTTAATCGAGACAAAGCAAGACATTAAATATAGCTATTTACTGTCTTTCCCACTCCTCCATCTCCTAAGGAGGCAAGTTGCTTCAATATGGAGATGTACTGATAGGCAAAGATGAAGAATTGAAGAAGCCTTGGATAAGTAGAAGGTGGAAATAAAGATACAGAGGGTTAGAAGAGAGAAGGAGGGGAAGTGGGGAAGAAGGTTGTAAGGGCTAGGGTTCTGAATATAATAGGAGCTAATACTTCATGAGAACTTGGTATGTGCCAGGTCCTTCTCTATGTTTGTCACATATAAGCTACTCACCCTCACAAGCACTCCAATATTATTTTTATTCTACAGATGAGCAAACTGCTTTGCAGAGTTTAAGTAACTTAGGGACAGCCCAACTAACAAGTGTTAGAACCAATATTCAAACTAGGCAATTGGAATTCCACATCTGCCACTGGTCACTCAATATGCCATATTAGCAGAGACTGGAGTGGTAGCACAAAAGAAGGAAATGTGAGGAAAGCAAGAGTTTACTAAAGAGAATTTTTAAAGCAAATTTGGCTATATAAGCCCTTTTTCTCCCTTATATATCCTCAGTTAAAACTTCAGTATAGATCCATGCTTGTCTCCAAAGCTTTTTGAGCCAGACCTATGCTTCTTTTGGGGTATGTGACCCATATAGAGACTGGTCTTAGAGCTAGATCAAGACAGTTCACTCATATTCAGGTTACAAATACAAATATAAACCACTTGTCATTGTTTTTGCAGATTGAGGATTCAGTCATTTTCAAAAAATATTTATTTTTGGAACTTCCCTAACAGCCTGAGTTTATTTATTTTTAAAGATTTTATTTATTTATTGAGAGAGAGAGAGAGAGAGCACAAGCAGGGGGGAGGAGCAGAGATAGAGGGAGAAGCAGACTCCCTGTTGAGCAGGGAGCCCAATGTGGGGCTCCATCCCAGGAATCTGGGATCTTGACCTGAACCAAAGGCAGATGCTTAACTGAGTGAGCCACCCAGGTGCCCCCAAGGCCTGAATTTAAACATAGATATCTAGTACAGCCACTCTGGAAAAGAGTATGGAGGTTCCTCATAAAGTTAAAAATACAGCTACCTTATGACCCAGCAATTGCACTACTGGGTATTGATCCAAAGGATACAAATATAGTGATTCAAAGGGGCACATGCACCCCAATATTTATAGCAGCAAGGTCCACAATAGCCAAAATATGGAAAGAGCCCAGATGTCTATTGATGGATGAATCGATGAAAAAGATGTGGTATATATATGGAGTAATGGAACATTACTCAGCCATCAGAAAATTAAAACTTATCATTTGCAACAACGTGGATGGAACTAGAGGCTATTATGCCTAGGGAAATAAGTCAGTCAGAGAAAGACAAATATCATATGATTTCACTCATATGTGGAATTTGAGAAACAAAACATACGAACATAGGGAAGGGAGGGAAAATAATTATAATATAAATAATATAATATATAATATAATATAATATAATATAATATAATATATAATATAATAAGAATTTGTTTTATGACGAAATCAGAGAGGGAGACAAACCATAACAGACTCTTAACCACAAGAAACAAACTTAGGGTTGCTGGAGGGGATGTGGGTGGGGGGATGGGGTTACTGGATGATGGGCATTAAGGAGGGTACTTGATGTAATAAGCACTGGGTGCAACTGATGAATCACTAAACTCTACCTCTGGAACTATCAATTAATCAATCATCAATCAATCAAGGATCCCCCATCCCTACTGTGACTACAGACAGGTAAGCAGCCTCATTGTAAAAAAGGCAGAACTAGCTAAGTCCATGTCTGCCTGATCTACCATCCGCAAGGTCTGATCTTTAGTTTTTGCCCTAGGGAAAGAGCTCACATGGGCATCTCTAGCTCCTGACTGAGTTCTCTATCTCTTGCTTCTCCTCTTTCATCTTTTCCTTTCTTTTCTTTTCTTTTCTTTTTTTTTAGAGAGAGAGAGAGAATGAGCAGGGGGAGGGGGAGGGACAGAGGCAGAGAGAGAGGCAGGCTCCCTTATACATGGGGATCCCCATGCAGGGTTCGATCCCAGGACCCTGGGATCATGACCTGATCCAAGGGCAGATGCTTAACTAACTGAGCCACCTAGGGGCCCCCTCTTTCATCTTTTCTGATCCTTAGACTCAACTTATTTCTTGTGTGATCTTTGCCATCCATTTGGCCTTCCAGTTCTGTCTCCATTTCTTAACTAAGCTCATCACTCAGCTAACCTGTAGTATTTGTCAGATTTTTCTACCCACACGAGCCCTTCTTAGGAGCTACAGATCCCAATATCTTGGAATTACATCACAGAAGTCATGTAGACAAGGGAACAGAGTGTTGTCTATGGTACAGAATTGTAATTTTTTTAAAGTTTTATCACTGAAACATAAAACTCTTTTTTTTCAAACAAACATGAGCTTCTGAGAAAAATCAGTTCATCATTAATGCACATTCAGTGTACTCTCAACAAAACTGTCTTTCCCATCTGTGTCGACCTTCAATTTCATCTCTTAATTTCAAATCTTGGAACAAATTGGTCTTCCCTTCTCTTTCCTGAAAAATGGAGAACTTCACAAGAATGAGGTATCCAGCCAGAGCAGCCAAAAGAACACCTCACCAAAAAGCAAAAAAGCAACTTCTCCAATAGATTTTTTTTTAAGTCTCAGGATATATAGAAGTTTCAAAATGGTACCCATTGTGCTAATTCCTATACAAGTTACAAATATTCTGGCCCTTTCTCCTTCCAGTTACAGGAGAGGATTTAATTCTGTAAGTACTTAAAAATAGGTCAGTTCAGATAAACTTTCTCTAGTCAACAGACTGCTAGGGGAAGCAAGTGCTACTTCCAAGTGGAAGCATTACTTTCCCCTCAGCTACAA
The DNA here is from genome assembly GCF_023065955.2 of Ursus arctos. NCBI lineage: Eukaryota > Metazoa > Chordata > Mammalia > Carnivora > Ursidae > Ursus > Ursus arctos. The sequence goes on along the minus strand of NW_026623100.1, from coordinate 43,404,211 downwards.
ATACTGGCATGTATCAGCCACAAATATTGGCCACTCCATCAGTCTGAGTCCTGGAGTAAGTATGACAAGAAGGAACAAGGGTGGCCAAATAACCCTAGAACTCTTGATGGACATGTAGGAGGAAGGAAAATTAGACCTATGCTCTTCTAAGGCACTGACAATGAGGGTTATTTATTACCACAAGATTACCCAGCCTGTTCTACCCTACTGAACTAATTTGAGATCACAAGATAGAATGTGAAATCACAGGCTAAAAGGCTCTCCTCTAAGGGATATCAGATATGGTTTTCTAGCATTTAGGCCACAAATTCATCAAAATGTTCTTTTTGCTGCTCAGAGTAGACACCTAACTCCCCTTTTGAAGTTCTGTTTTCCCTTCTTTATCCTTCACCAACAGTAAGGAGCTAGGTGTTCAATGTATAATAAAGCCCTTAAGGAATAAACTTAGGGACAAAGAGAAGTACTAACTTTCTATCAGTATGTGAGCAGTCTTATGCCCAAATATTCATGTGGGCATCTTATAAGGAATGTCAATCAGGCCATGACGGCCATGATTTCAGTATTGATAGAAACATTCCTTATTTCTTTAAATCTAAGATCTCCATAAAAAGTTGGAAAGTGCCTATCCTAAAAAGGCAATGATAAAATGGAATTCATCCCTGGGATGCAAGGGAGGTTCAACATATGCGAATCAATAAATGTGATACACATTGACAGAATGAAGGATAAAATCATATGACTTTATAGCTTTTCAATAAAAGCAAAAAAAAAAGTGTCTTACAAAACTGAACACCTTTTCATGATAAAAACATTCTACAGATTAGGTATAAAAGGAATGTACCATCATGGTAAAGCCATATTTGACAAGCCCACAGCTAACATGATACTCAATGGTAAAGATTTAAAAGCCTTTCCTTTAAGATCAGGAACAAGAGAAATCTGCCTACTTATACCAGTTCTATTCAACATAGCACTGGACCTCCTAGCCATAGCAATTAGTCAAGAAAAGAAATGAAAGGCATACAGATTTGAAAGGAAGAAGTAAAATTGTCTGCAGATGATATGATCTTATATACAGAAAATCCTAAAGACTTCACACATACTCAAAACTGTTAGAACTACTAAATGAATTCAGTAAAGCTGCAGAATACAAAATCAACCTACAAAAATCAGTTGCATTTCTATATACTCTATCAGGGAGCTAACAGAAAATGAAATCAATAATCTCAATTACAAGAGCACCAAAAACAATAAAGTACTAAGAAATAAGTTTAACCAAGGAAGTGAAAAACCGATACACTGAAAACTATAACACATTGACAGAAAAAAACTGAAGACAAATAAATAGAAAGACATCCTGTGTTCATGGGCTGAAAGAGTTAATATTGTGAAGATGCCCATACTACCCAAAGCAATCTACAGAATCAAAACAATTTCTATCAAAATCCCAAAGGCATTTTTTCACATAAAAATATCCTAAAACTTGAACTATAAAAGACCCTAAATAGCCAAAGCAATCTTGAGATAGAAGAAAAATGGAGGCATCATACTTTCTGATTTCAAGCCACATTACAAAGCTATAGGAATCAAAACAGTCGGTATTAGCATAAAACAGACACATGGACCAGTGCAACAGAACAGAGAGCCCAGAAATAAACATCAATCCATGCATATAACATCAACTAATTTTTTACAAGGGTGCCAAAAACACACAATAGGAAAAGGATAGTCACTTTAATAAATGGTGTTGGGAAAACTAGATATCCACATGCAAAACAATGAAACTTGAACCCTTATCTTACAACGGTCACAAAAACTAACTTGAAGTGGATTGAAGACTTCATTGTGAGACCTGAAACCATATAACTCCCAGAAGAAAACAGGAAAAAGTTCCTTGACATTGGTCTTGGCAATGATTCCTTTAATAAGACACCAAATGTGCAGGCAACAAAGGCTGAAAGAAACAACTGGAACTGCATTAAGCTGAAAAGCTTTTGCACTGCAAAGGAAACAAACAGTAAATTGAAAAGGCAACCTATAGAATGGGAAAAAACATTTGTAACCATGGTGAGGGGTGAACATCCAAAATATATGAAGGAACTCATACAACTCAATAGAAGAAAACAAATAATCAAAAAAAATTTTTTTAATGAGTTAAGGACCTGAACAAATATTTTTCCAAAGAAAATATAAAGATGACCAACAGGTAAATGCAAAGGTGCTCAATATTACTCATCATCAGGGAAATGCAAATCAAATCCACAATGAGATATAATCCCTCACCTGTTAGAATGGTTATTATCAAAAAGGCAAGACATAAGTGCTGGAGAGGATGTGGAGAAAAGGGAACATTTGTACACTGCTAGTGTGAGTGTAAACTGATATAGCCACTATAGAAAACACTACTGAGCTTCCCCCAAAAGTTAAAAATATAACTAACATATGACCTAGTAATCCCACTCTGGGTATATCTGAGAGAAATGAAATCAGTATCTCAAAAGACATAGCTGCACCTCAATGTTCATTGCATCATTATTCATAATAGCCAAGGCATAGAAACAACTTAAGTGTCTTTTGATGAATGAATAAAGAAAATGTATGTATTTATAAGTGAATATATATATATATATATATATATACACATACACATAATATATAGAAAAATGTATATATGTGATTCAGCTACAAAAGAGAAGGGAATTCTCCCATTTGCAATAACATGGGTAAAACTAGAAGATATCATACTAAAAGAAAAAAAAACAATCAGGGAAAGACAAAAACTACATGGCATCACTTACCTGTGGAATCTAAAAAAGGCCAATTTCATAGAAACAGAGAATAGAATGGTAATTGCTAGTGACTGGGGGAGGGGAAGATGGGGCACAAAGTTTCAGTTACAGGATAAGTTCTGAGGATCTAATGTACAACATGATGACTATACTTAATAGTATATAGTATTGTATACTTGAAAGTTGCCGGGAGTAGGTTTTAAGGATTCTCGCCCCTCCCCCCCCCAAAAAGTTAACTGTGTGAGCTGATGGATGTGTTCATTATGTTGACCTTATCATTCCACAATGTGTATGTATATCCATTGCACTGTAGATTTTAAATACACTCAATTCCATTTGTCAATTATTCCTCAATAAAGTTGGACCAAAAAAAAAAAAAAAAAAGACATTGCCATTTCCTGTTTACCAGGACTCTGAGAGAAGAGGATTGGTTTTCTGCTAGCTCCATGTTGCCATGTTTTACAGGTACCGAGGCCCATTGTTCTTTTTAATCACTCTGTGATTATTAAGGTTTCTAAGAAAATATTTTCAGGCTGTTTGGGTTAGTATGATATGACCAATGTCCACATGGAAGGAAGGCACAGTGGATACATTACTAAACACCAAACTCACTCTTTTCCAGACTTTGCTCAACTGTCACTTTCTCACCTTAGTCTCTTTTGACAACTCAAATTAAAATTGCAACCCCCATCCCTAATCTCCATTAGTTCTCTACATCTGCTCCTTCCTTCCCTACATTGCCACCTTCTAATTAGTAAGTCAGTCACATATTTATTTTGTCAATCATTTATTGTCTGTCTTCTGTAGTTAGAATTAAGTTCCCCAAGGGTAGAGATTTCTGTTTTGTTCATGGACACATCTCACATGTTCAGAACAGTATCTGGTATGTTGTAGGTACTCAGTTAATACTGGCTGAGTGGAAATAAAATTGGGATGGTGGAAATTTGACTATACAATCACGTCTCTTACCAACTAGCAATATGGCATCTCTTGGGAAAGCAATTTGCCTTATCTTATCAGTGGACTGTTCCAAGAATTAAATGCATAGTGATGAAAGTGTTTTTGAAAAATATAAAAACATAAAATATTAAAATATTAAAATGCCATACAAACACTAGATGTTATTGTCAAGCACAGCTGCATACAATGCTTCATTTATTCACATAATTTCCACCTTTTTTGCAAATATCTTAACATTAAAATGCATTGGTAGAAAGAAAAATAAATTGATGATGAATTTTTCCTGACTGCCTTTGTTGCTAGGGTAAATCACTAGTTTATAATAAGATACCCTGGCTGCAGTTGATGCAGCTGGCAACAGGCTCTAAGTAGTCAAGGAATTATTTAGACTTGGAAGAGTCTAGCTTATAATTACATGATATATTCAATATCATTATTGTCCTCACTTCCCACCCCTACTGTGTTCACTCATATACTTTTCAGTGAATATTTTACTATCAAAAACAGAAAGGGATTTTTAAAAATACAAATCCTCAAACAGCAGTGGCAACAGGCTGGATCAGAGGATGGTAGTTGCTCAGGCTAGGAAGTGATCTTCCCAGACGGAGGACAGGAAGCTGTGGTCAGTACAACACCCACCCTTCACCCCTCTGTGAGCCCTTTCAGCTAACAGGGTCTTGTGTAGGTTTGTCGCTGTTTAGAACACACCTTCAGAGGGGATCTTTCAGATTGCAGGTTGAGTACCTTAGCATGGATGGGTAAGAAGTGTGTGATGGCAGGGGGAGCACATAGTGCCTTCATGGGTTAGCATTAGTGATGAATCCTGGGAGGAAAAGACACAGGTGTTGGCGAATAAATTATAGAAGAGTGAAGACCTCACACAAGTCTCTTTCCAATACATTGGAAATGGACAGTATGAAGAATACCAAGAATATGATGACAGACCATAGTAGTCCGAATCAGACTTAAGTGCTGCAGGAACTTCTTAAGGCAGTCAGGCATGCTCTAAAGGTTAAGGACTTTTTTTTTAATGTGTAAAAATATCTTTCAGAGAAAAAGAATTAGTGACAACTGAGAGCACTAGAAAATTCACCTTTGAGGTAGGCAATTATTGGCTTAAACAGCAAGTAAAACCTGAAACATAAATCCTTCAAAACACATCTGAAAGTAAATATTTCTGCCCATTTTTCTCATAAAGAAAGCCAAGTGGTATCTTTTATGCACTGAATTATGTCCCCCAAATTCATATGTTGAAGCCCTAACTTCTAGTACCTCAGACTGTGGCTGTATTGGGGGATAGGGCCCTTAAATACATGATTAAGTTACTGGCAGAGTGAGCCCTAAACCAATCTGACTGGTGTCCTTATAAGAAGAGGAAATTTAGACACACAAGGAAACACCAGGGATGTGCACACACAGAGGAAAGACTATCTGAGGACACGAACAGGTAGCCATCTGCAAGCCCAGGAGAGATGCCTCAGGAGAAACCAAACCTGCCAGCACCTTCCTCTTGGACCTCCAGCCCCCAGAACTGGGAGAAAATAAATTTCTGTTGTTTAAACCACTCAAGTTGTGGTATTTTATTATGGCGGCCCTAGCAAATGAATACAATGCCTACACCTTAGGATTGTCCATTTTATCAAACAGATTTGGAATAAATGCCAGGAAAAAAATTGCCAACTAAATAAATAGACTTGGCAAATAAGCACTGACTTATTACTAATTATGCACCTACTGGACTGCCTTTGACAGGGTAATTTGGAGGCAAATAGTTTTTAGGAAGTTGAATGCCGTGACATTTGAAACTTTATCCATATTTTAGCATTAAAAAAGAATAAAGTTGATTCACAGTAACCACCCAAAACATTACTTTCATCATGTCAGCCCCTTTGGTTGTTTTCTATAACCAAATATTTGCCTGAGCAAATAGCAGGAGTGACGGCTCAGAGATAGCAAATTTGTGATACGTCAGAGCACTAAGGAAAGCTATTAATTGCGCTAGAGCTTGTGGAGGGTTTTCTTTCCCTTTTAAAGAAAGTAATAGAAAGACAATAAAGACCAGGCCAGTCTGGGGAATTCCAACCCAAATTTAACTCTCAAATAACAAGCGTTTATTGAGCATGTGTGATGTCTGCCCCATAGTCTTATTTAATAACTGGTCCTGAAGCTTACTGGTGACGTGAAAGAGGGTGGCCCTTGTCATCTCCCATAATCTTCTCTGTGGGCGTCTCTCCAAGCATGTTACCATCTACCCACCTTCTCCTCTAATACCAGTACCTGTCCTTTTTCATTAGAGCCTTAGTTTTTAGCCAGCTGCCTTAGTGAAAAGAAATCGGTGAGAGAATCCTAATGTGGTATTTCTATTTGAACAACAGTTAAGTGTCCTCTTCTGGAAGTAGTTTCAGGCTATTAAGACATTCTTTAGGTGGTGAGATTTTCGGAAACATTGAATATCATAGGGAAATCGTCTGGGGACAATTATGGGGAGAGAAATTAGTGAGAGTTTTGAGTAACAGCGATTTCAGAGGTAATCTTAATTAAGAAATAGACCTTCAACCTATTCTGTCATCCAGTCATTTTATCCAGATAAAATAATGTGTATTACAAAGTAACCAGTGCAGGTAAGGAGCACTGAATGTGCACAATTATATTTACGATATACATATTTATTTTACTTCAAGATGATAGAGAAGTGATCTTGACTAGGGACTATTTTGTCCCTCAGGGGATGTATGGTGATTTCTGTAGCATTTTTGGTGGTCAGAACTGGAGGACAAGGTACCAGATGCCCACCTGGCATCTGGTGGGCAGAGTCCAGGGTTGCTGCTGAGCATCCTACCAGGCACAGGACAGCCTCTCACAACAAAGATTTATGAGCATAAAATGTCAATACTGAAGAAGTTGAGAAACCCTACTGGAATTATATTTTCTTCACCAAACACTTTGATTTTCATAATCTCTACTCATGTATAACATTTCACTCAGAGGAGATTAGCTCTTTTAAAATCATGATCACCCACGTGTTAGTCCAGAATGTTATGCAATCCCAAGTATACCACTGTAACAGCTACTAATGCATGAAGTTTCTGCAAAATCGTAAATTCCTTTGAACAAAGAGTTGAGTCCTTTGAAAGCTATTGTGGGAGATAACTTAATAAGTTACTGTGGCTAGGAGATGACAAGCGACTTTGTGAAAATGAAAACCTCACTTAACTGACTTCCTCCTTTGAGAAAAACTTGTGATGGAAATAGTCACTTCACAGGGAAGTTCTCCAAGACAGGCTGAAGAAATTAAGTTTCAATACTCTCCTTGTGAATTTATACTTGGACTTTTCAGGGCTAGAAAATCACTTGTACAAACGTCATCGGTACTTGTTGACCGTGAGAAACTATTCAGAATTCTGCGGCAGCCATTTATGGATGGTATTTGAGCAAAAGCTCTTCTTCCAAAACTCTAGTGAAGCAACTGGGACAAAGACTGAATTGTTCTCATTTTGAGAAAAGCAATTGTTACTCTCCAAATTCCAGGCAAAAATCAAACAAAGAGAATTCACTGGATATTAGATTCCTCCCTCCCTCAAAAAAAGAAAAAAAAATCGGGGGAAGTAATGGGCAATAATATAACCAGTATTTGTAGAAATGCAAGGCACTAAAATCTACAGATATATTTAATGCCTATTTAAAGGGTTTCTGGTGATAGGAGGACCATGGGGATAAATAACAGAGGTCAAACAGAGTGTATGAAGTCAAAGAGAGGGGGAAATGATCCTCAAGGCAAAATTCAAGGGCAAAGAAATAGCAAGACTCCAATTTATGAATCTGAGCTGCGTCTGGTAGAGCAGTTAGTGGAGGCAACCAGATTCCCTGTCTTCCTGCCCATTAAATCTTCCTCTTCCCAATTTCCTCCAATATAAACGCTTCCAGTCTCCCTTCTGCCTCCCTGAGCTTCTGACCTTGCCATGGCAGCCTGAACCTCACCTCTTGCACTGTCCCTAACTGTATTCCCAGTTTCCTCTGCAAGAACATGACTTGTCCCCAATCCCTGACTGCCCCTTAAATGAGAGTCTGGCTACGTCTTTGTCAGCTCTGTTTAGGAACAGGGATGATTAGGAATGATTCACCCTCCATAGGGGGCCCACCCAAGCTTCTTCCCCAGATGGGTATAAGGCTAACATGGTAGAGGTCCTCTGATGGGGACAAAGGCCTGCCTGGAGTCATGTTTCTAGAATGGGCATGTGAAAAGTATACCAATTTGAATGTAAATTGCAATTTTTTTTTTTTTTTTAAGCTCCATGTAACAGATACTTGAAGGTGCCTACTTGAAAAGACTTGACTTTTTGAGCTACTTGATTATGGGATCAAAACAGTCTCCTTAGCTGGGTGTTGCAGTGGGGTAGGTCAAATCACTGCCTATTTTTAGCTTGCAAAACTACTGATCCATAGGAAATTCTGCTGCTCCCCTGCCATTAACAACCTTCAAGCTTCTGTCTCCACGTGGAAACCGTCATAACATTTTACAGAAAATCTGCAACGCCATTCCTCATACAGGCAGTCTGCAGTGCATTTTTGCCCATACATACAGGCTTCAACATCAAAGCATCTTGTGTTTTGAAATTAAGTTACAAACCAGCCTTTTTAGGAAATTTAAAATAAGAAAACAAAAAATAAGAAAAACTACGTGGGTGGGTGAGGGGAGCTGGTGGGACTGATGCCTTGGATCCTTCCACATAAACCTGGTAAGGGAATCATTCGCTCAGGACATTTTAGAGATTTGGAAAAATGTTTGTGTTTTCAGTCTTCCAAGAAAACATTTAGGAAAGATAAATCATGGGCTCCTATTGCTTTAGCATAGGAAAGAGCAACTTGTCAGTCTAAGTAAGAAACTATATTTTGGTGGCAACTGGCATCAAATGAAAATATTGACTCAATTCCCAGGTACTTTGGATATGTGAAATTCACACTCTGTGGCAACTCTAGAATATCTAAATAGGAGGGCAGCAATCTGGTTGGAAAAAGCAGTGGGCATGTTTCTGGAAGGTACATTTGTATTACAGGCAGTTTTTACTTTGCTTTTGTATTAAAGGTCAATTAAAACATCTTTTTTTCCCCTAAAGATGTTCATATTCTATCTTGCATATGATGGGAAAAAATATTTGTTCTTTAGATCAAAGAATGCATGTCTATGTCTAATATGCATACCCACATACTCATACATGATAGAGTGGCTCTGCAGGGCAGAGAATACCTTTTGGAGATTGGAGTGGGATATGCTATAGAATGCCATACCACCTGGTATTCCTTGGCACCATTCACGACTATTGGCTTTCACCAGCAGGCACTAATAAGCTTGCAGAAGGAGAAAAAAAAAATACAAGCTTTTAATTCATATAAATAACTTATCTCATAAACAATTTAGCTAATATGTAGATTTTTCTCTGTGGCAGGAATTGACCTGCAGCCTCTCTTTGGTCCCTGCCTATATAACCACCAAGTTGATTAATAGCCTTTCAAACCTATCTTTCAGACACTGGGTCAGTCACAGATAAAAGCCATGGGAGTATGATAAGTAGTGATGGAATCCATATTTTTGGTTACTTTATGCTCCAAGACAGCTTAGTCACCTACTACACCCCAAGCTTCAGTGGTGTGTTTGAGTCAAGAGGGCACCAGTAAACTATTGCAGTGACGTGGTCTTCTCGTAATCCCCAAATTTCAGTTTCAATCACGAATGCATTCTAGAACAGGACACTTATTTGGGTCTTCCTTTTTCTTAGAATCTGAAATCACGAAAGGTCCTTAGAATACAGAATGTTAGAGATGGACAGGATCTAAATGATGAGGTGCCAGATTCAGTGCAAGGGTCAGAGGATTACAGTGATTTGATCATTCTCACAGCCATAGGGTAGATCAGTACACTGTCAGAGAAATCCCAGTCAGCAGATGCAAAGGACCCAGTGTTGATTTTTAAGGTAAATGTTGAAAGTACATATATGCTGAGCCTCAGGCTGGCCACAGGGCTCTGTAAAGTTAAACTCCACAACCTTCTAAAGCTAATGGAGTAACAGTAATCTGAAAACTTTTTAGTTCAAAAGAGCAATGCCCCAACATACCATCCCTCTCAAACTATGGCTCCAGGCTGGCCAGGGGGCATTGTGATATAAAAAGCCCTTAGAGCTAACAAAGACTGAACACATGAGCATTGAAGTGTTTTTTTCCTGGGCAATTAAAAACTTTTGTATTAAAAAAACCACATCATTTTTAATGGGGCTCAATTTTTCATTTTTTGCACTGAAGGGGTCTGACCTTAATAATGTAAGGTTATACTGCACAGCGAAGTCTCTGAGTTAGCTGGACTAAATAGACATACCTTTAAACAGCTGCAGAAAACACAGCTAAGGAGAATACACAAATACTTACAGAGAACAGTCACTCCCTACATGGATGATGAAACAAGAAAACTCATTATTTAGTAGAACAAAAGACCAAATATCTCCAACCCATCTGCAGCAGTGACACCGAAGGTCACCCTCCAAAGCCTGATTCGGCAGCATCACCATCACAGCCCAGACCCAGGTTCTTCAGAATCTTTCTGATATACAATATTACTACTCTTTCTCAACTTTGGAGAGTAGACGAAAAGAATACTAATATGGTGCTGGGTTATGATTTTATTGTGGTGAGGACAAACCCTTAACAAATGTAAAAGGCTAATGACTATAACTACGAATACATACGCATGTACAGAAAAGGAGAGGGGTGGGAGGACGGAATTCTGTCTCTGTCACTCACTCATCAGCTGGTGATTTGGGTGACTTTGGTCGGGCTGCTTTAAGTTTCCTTGGGCCTCAGTTTTCTAATCTGCAAAACTGTGATATCGATGATTAAAGCACCCACTTGTTAAGAGGACTACAGAGATAATGTGTGGAAATTATAATAATACCTAGCATAGAGAAGCTAAGTGTTGATTATTTTTCCTCTTCTCCTTAGGTAAGGGCAATATAGTTAACCGGCCTCTCTTTTCTGGACATTTCTTCTAAGTGTACTTAACTCACCTTTTGGATGAATTTTAAGGGTAGGTCATGGTGGAACAAGTTTCTACCTAGATGCCAGGAAACCAAGTTTTGGTGGAAATGAACAGTTCATCTTAGATCTGAAAAATAACTGACTTCCAAATATGGCCTTGCACTTTGCATATTGACTGTGTTGTAAAGATAGAAATGTAACCTGGAAGTGTTTACGTTATGTGCGTAGTTAACCCAAGCAACGCAGTAGACCTTTGCCGTGAAATATTTAAAATCTTTAGAATCTACGATTTGGAAGCAACCTTGAAAGTCCATGGCATTTAGTAATTTAAGCAGGCATAAATGATGCATGCTGTGGAGACGAAGATTCATGAAGCTAGTAAGTAAGCTTAACTTATGCCCAATACCAGTACCAAAAAGCAGCTTGGATGATCCTCTACACTAGGGTGTAGAGGAATCCACTTGTAGTAGTATGTGTTACCCCCAGGAATGTGGGCAGTCAAGTGCGGCTCCTCTCTGCAATGTGATTGGAGAGATATGGAACCTATACAGAAGTAGCTAACATCTCCAAGCGATTACTTTGGGGCCAGGCACTGTACTAAATATTTACCTGAAGGACTGGACTCTATTCTGTATGTACACCTTGGACAAAAGCCTAGGGGCAGTGCTGCACAGTGGTTAACAGCATGGTCTCTGGAGTCTGGGGTACCTGGACTGGTGCATGAATTCTGCCTCTATCTGTATGACATTGGTCAAGTTATTAAGCTTCTTGAAATCTCAGTTATCTCATCTGTAAAATGGAGTGGAAAAATAGCAGCTTTTTCATTAGGTTGTCGAAAGCATTAAATAAGGTAATGAGAGCTTACAAAGGAAACCCTAGCCCTATATTTAAATAATTATTAAGAGTTTAAGGTGAATGCTTGAACTTTTTGGTAATGCTTTACTGTGTGCTATAGGAAAAATTATATAATATGGCAGAGTTTAGGAATCAGGGAATTTGGAAAGGGATGGAATTAACTACACACTTCTTCGAAGACAGAAAAAAAACACTAAGTTTAACATGTGCTTAAGCTGAACAAAATAGCTCTTCATAAAGTATTATGATTTGCAGATTTGTTATGGCTCAATTATTTGAGAAATTCCACTAATTCAGTTCAAACGTACTAATTGGATTGGGGAGGGCAGCATTGAGAAAAAGATGAGAATACTCAGTTTGTACTTTAAAAAAAACATGGACATCCAGTTCTATCAATGTAGTTTCTGATGCAGCTTTTCTTTATTTTCTTTTTGGTTCACAGTTTGAATGAAGACCCTATACTTTGCAAAGCTCTACTGTATTTATTTAAACCCAAGATATTTGTGTAGGGTTTTCGGGATCACGCCTGTCAAGAAGCTGCAGGCAGAGCCAATCAAGAACCAGTCCGAGAGTGTAGGCTGTGTTTTTTAAGAGTTCCAGGTGATTTCACTGCTGCAGCATGTCCAAAGGTCACCCCAGACTCCTGTGTGTCTCGCAGCCTCACACCCAATACATTGGCTCAACCTTGTAAATATAACCCAAATCTAAGCACTTCTGCCCACACCTCCACGGCCTCTCCTCTAGTCAGAGCACCAACCCCTTGCTGGATGATTGGATCCTTTTATCTATTCTCCCTTCTACTTTTGTCACTCTGCTGTATATTTCCCAGATAGGAGCACAATAATTCTCAAAATGGAAGTCAGATCATGTCATACCTTTGTTCAAAGCCTTCAAGAGATTAAAATATCTGAGCAAAGACAGTCTTTACACCCAGCCCTCAATCTCATCTCTGAAATGTCTCCCTTCCGTCTGAGCTGCAAGCACACTGGTCTCTTTGTTCTTGATCAAACATGCCAAGCACACTGCTGCCTTGGGGGTCTTGGCCCTTTCTGTTGCCACAATCCGGAATGGTCTTCCACTTCCTTCAGGTCCCTGCTCAATAGCCATCTTAGGAGACAAGGCTCTCCTGCCCTCACATGCCCTCCTTCGTCATTCTCTATCCCTCCACTCGGTGTTATTTTGATCTTCGGCACTGAGTTCCACCTTACTTATTGTACATTTATCTCACTTGTTCTCTGTCTTCACCGGAAGAACGTATGCCCCATGAAAGTGGGAAGTTTAGCTGGTTTGTTCACGGTTAGACGGCCAGCAACTGTCAGCACACGGGGGCCACTCCGTACATTTGTTGCTGAATGAATTTTTCTGAATGAAGTGGAAAGACTGATTGAGAAAAGCAATTTACTCAGGGCTGAAACAGGCAGTCTGTGCTTTCCTGATGATCACATTAGTGATACTAGGATTTGTCCCTTGTTTCAAACCTTCCACTTGCTACAGATACAAGTCTTGCCCTGCAGGGGGTGCTGCCATCAGTTGTAACTAAGAGAACGAAGCGAAGACTTGAGATTCCCTTGTGTAACTCATCACTGTTATGGCCCCAATTGTGTTTTACTGGCCAGAACTCGCTCCTTCTCCCACATCCTCAGGAACCAAGCATCAGGACAACTGCATGCTTGTGAGGTGGTGAGCAGGAGAGAAATGACAGCAGAGTTAGGGGCCTACCTCAGGAGAATCATGACAGAGTCCGTTCAACTCCTCCCAAGCCTGCAAACAGCAAGGCCTTTGTACTCAGTAGAAATGGGAGTTCTCCACATTATTCCTTCTAGATTTGAAATTCCTCCTTTGTAGTAAATTAGGGAACTAAATAAGCACAATGCCTCTTTAGTAACCCCAGAGGCACCTGTTTAGGGACCTGCAGCCGTGCTATTAAAATATATTACCTCAGGGGCCAAAAAGTTGGCAGTATCCCTGGCTGCATTTATTATTTTATTCATTCTTTAGGCAACATCCGTTTGCTGAATACCTGCTATGTGCTAGCCGCGCAGCCACGTGCTGCAGCGCGGTTAGGAATCAATTAGACATGGCCCCTTCCAAAGGAATTGCTAATCTAGCAGGAGAAATACCATACAGTCGTACAGCTGGATGTGCGCAGATCAAAAGTAACTAAAGTGCCACAAGAGCGAAAAACACAGGGAACTGATCCCATTTAGGGATATGATGTTCCAGCTGAAAGCTGAAAAATGATTAGAAATGAGGGGAAGAGGAAGAATGGGGGAGGGGGGTCTGTCAGGAAAGAGACAACACAAACCCAGGCCTGGGGAGGAGGGAGCACCGCCCACCTGACAAGTGAAAGATGGCTCGTGTCAGGCTGATACGTTTTGGGGAGCGGGACAGGACAGCAAGACTAGCCTGGAGACTGAAGAAGGGGCCAGATCATGCAAGCCTTGCACAGATCTTTAATAGGTTGGTCTTTTGCCTGAGAATAGGAGGAAGTCTCTGAATGGTCTCAGGCAGGGACACTGAATGACTGATTTACATTTTTAAAAGTTCAGCCTGGCTGCTGCTGTGTGCAGAAGGGACTGAAGGAGGGCCAGGCAGATGAGAGAGGACTGCCGGGAGGACACTGCAGTCCATCAGACAATAGCATGTGTAGCCTGCATACATAATTTTTTGGTGCTTATGGTCGAGATGTAGGAGGAGAAAGAAGAGAGGCACATTGTATAGGAAAGCAATGGAAAGGATAAAACCAGTTTGGAGGTTCTGAAAACAGCTGTATTGATTCTGTATCTCATTTTCCAGATTAGTCTTTATTTCCTTTGCAACAATGCTTCTTTTGCCCTCATTTGCTACTGCTACCCAGACCACATTACTTTGATATAAAGTTGCCATACTTTGCATTCCATTTCTCCAAAGATCTTGGAAAGGAGGTACAACAGGGGTCCTCTGATCAGCTCCACACACCCTCAGAGTCAGCTCTGCCTTGAAGCCCTTAGCCAAACCTCAGAGGGGATGAGTTAGCTGGCTTCTGGAGATGAGGGAAAAGAGCTACATTTAAAAAAATATTCATTTCTACTGGTCATACTTCCTATAGTGGCTGATACTATAGGACACGAAGCATCACAGCAGACCTGTTAAATTCTCTTAATCAACAAACTCTAGTGTAAGTTCACCTCGTCTTTATGAAATGTTACCAACACTGTGGGAAAGAAAACCGTACAATTTTACTTGTTAAGGCAATCACGAAAAGCTAAATTAAGTTTTTCTGATTCATATTTTGCTAATATTTTATTTGCACTAAAACTGTCCTTGTTACAGATTTTCTAAGGACTACAACATTGTGTTATAGGTTGTGACACCCTCCATTCGTTTCATCGCATCAATCTCTGTGAACAACAAATACTGAACTGGGAGAAACTGGCCCACAGATATGAGAAAAAAAACATAAAAACTGATGGAAAGTTGAATATACTATCATGAAACTCAATAACAAAAAAAATGTTGAAGAGCTAAAATTGTCACCATTGATTCATAGATTATCTCATGTATTCATTCATTCTCCATTCAAAATGATCTGATATATAATTCTTACATAATTTTCATTAATGGCAACTCAGAGCTCCATCAGAAGTTCTCCAACAGGGATCCAATGTGCCTGGGGAGGATTGTGAGGTGGGGCTTGGCAGAAGAAGGCACTAAGTGAAGGAACTGCAGGAAGTGGACGAGGCACAAAGATCGTTACTTCAATTCAGTAAGAACTGTTCTTATTGATTAACGTATTTCTTTGAAGTACGGAAGCTCAATATTTCCATTGAAAAAGAGATCTCGGACCAAAAATATTAATGAAACAAACAAATAAAAAGTCCCCACAAACCTATCTAAACCAGCTCTCTCGGGGATTTCTACTTCTAGCCCCGAAGGAATAGCCAGTAAGAGACCCACTCTCCTACTAGTACAACTAGAAATGCAGAATAAAAGTCATTTCCTTGAAAGTATGGAACAGCTGCCAAAGGGCTCAAAACCTAGACTAGCTCAAAGAAGAAATGCTCATTTAGGGGAGCCCAACTTTGTGCATTTCACTTTTCTTCCCAGGAATTTGCTAATTCTTAGTGTTGAAAGAGAAACTGAGACACCAGATAGAAGGCAGCTGCTAAGAAGAAGAGAATTTAGAGTTTCCAGCAATCTCATAGGGCTGGAGAGGCAAAAACTGGAGTCTGGGACAGCCAAGGAACCAAAGGTCTCATGGAGAAGGGGTGTTAAGGCACTTGATCACGGGATTTTTCTATCAAGGTCTTTTCCATTAAGTTACACATACCAACAAATTAGGCACATCTGGGTGGCTCAGTTGCTTAAGCGTCTGACTCTTGATTTCAACTCAGATCATGACCTCAGGGTTGTGAAATCCAGCTCTGCATAAGCTCTGAGCTGGACTGCTTACGACTCTCTTTCTCTCTCTGCCCCCCTCCCACTCCCTGTCCCTACCTCCCCGGGTTGGGGGGTTGGCACGGAGAGAGAAGCAAATTAAAAGAATCCAAAAAGCCAAACAAAATTTTCAACCATATCATGATGGTGGGAAAACAAAAACTGGAGAAACTGCTTCATAAATGAGGTAAGATACTTAGTAACAATCCGGTTCTCCAGTTGCACTCCTGGAAGACTATCCCATAGGGCTAAGGTAAAAGAAAGGTAGATTCACCTGTCAAAGACTACAAACTAGCCTCAAGTCATTTCGGTCTTTGGATTGAAATGGTCTATGTCTCTGCTGCCCTTTATTTTTTTAATTTTTATTTAAATTCCAGTTAGTTAACATACAGTGTAATATTAGTTTCAGGTGTATAATTTAGTGATTCAACACCCGATGCTCATCACAACTGCTGCCCTTTGGAGAACAGTGAATCCTTTCTGGAAAGAGAAAATACTATCCAGACCCTATCGTCTAAATGTGGTGTCTGTCCTCCAAAATTCATATGTTGAAATCCTAATATCCAATATGATGGTACTAGGAGGTGGAGCCATGGAGGCTCTAAGGTCATAAGGATGGTGCCCTCATGAATGGGATTAATGTTCTCAGAAAAGAGACTCCACAGAGATCCCTTACACCTTCCACTACATAAGGACACAGTGAGAAGGCACCGGCTATCAACCAGGAAGAGAGCCTTCACCCGAATTCACCCATTCTGGTGCCTTGATCTTGGACCTCCCAGCCTCCAGAATGGTAAGAAATAAATTTCCGTTGTTTATAAACTACCCAGTCTGTGGTGTTTTCTTACAGCAGCCCAAACAGACTACAACACAGACCCTTTTTACTTCTCCATACAAATGTTGGCCATTTAATAAAAAATTAGCTGACATATAAAAAGTCCATAATCAAGATAAAAATCAAGTACCAAAAACAGATGCCATAATAAATCTGTCTCCATTTTGGAAGCCTCACAGAGCTCCATAATAGCTTGCTTAAACAAATTCAAATTCAATTAAATGAAACATGGCATATTCCAGTCATCAATCAAATACCAGGGGTGAATCATAATGAAGATTTTTACTCCATTTTGAATGTTTGATGGCAGACAGCTTTTAAGACCCAGGCTTCCCCTCTTTCCATCTTGCCCCACAACTGAGCAAGCAGGTAAGAAAGCCCACGTTTTTTTCCAATACCAGTAGGGAAGTTTGAACCATTCAAATCCCAGCTCCCACATGGAGGTCTCAACTCCAACATGATAAAAACCAAACCTACTTTTTCTTCTTTGTGTTGAAGCTACTATGGACTATCTTGGGTGCCTGCTCTGTTCTTCCTCAAAAGTCCCTTTTTGTGACTAATCAATCTGTTCATACCCAATTCACAGATGTGTTACATCACCAGTCTCAAAATACAAACCATTTTTTGTGTGTGGCTGGGGAAGAGTTGCCCTCTCTGGGGCAACCACAAAATGGAAACAAAACTGACCCAAATATTGGAGTTTTTTGATTTGGACTTTAAAAATAACTATGATTAACATATCTCTTTAAAAGAGAGGACCTAATAATGAATTTACTAGAGAACCAGACTCAATGAAAAAAAAATTAACTAGAGATTAAAAAAATAATTGAATCCAATAGATCAGTTTCAAGCATATTGGACACAGATGGAAGCAGGATGAGTGAGCTGAAAACTAGGTCAATAGAAAATAACCAGATAAAAGCATAGCTTAGGGAAAAATTAAGCCTTAAATGCATACATTACTAAATTAAGAAAGGCTAAAAATCAATGATGTGATTATTTATTTTAGAAAGTCAGAAAAATAGTAATATATACCAGAAAAAAGCAGAAAAAGTATAAAGATAACAGCATAAATAGATAAAATAGAGAACAAAGAAAATCTGCAAGCCTTAAAGCTGTGTTATTGAATATATTATTAAATTTATAAATCTCTTGCAAAAGTAATTGAGAAAAAAGAGAGAAGGTACCAGTTAGCACTATAAGGAATAAAAACTTTTTGTTAAATACTAGTGCAGATACAGATTATTTTTAAAAGGAGAATATTACGGATAATTTTATGTCAAACAATTAGAAAATTAAATAAAAATAACAAAATCCCAAAATGCAACTTATGAAAGCTGACCCAAAAAGAAATAGAAAATTTAAATGGTCTTATGTTTAGTAAAAATAATTGAAAATGCAATTTGAAACCTTTCCTCAAATAAACACCTAGGCTTAGGTTGCTGTTTTGGTGAATTCCTCCAACTATTAAAAAGAAATAATAATAAGTAATGGCAATTTACCCATTCACTTCCAAAAACTAAAAAGAAATAATAATTTCCTATTCATTTTTTCAGAGAAAGCATAATTTAGATGCCAACACTTCTGAAGGAGATTAAAGGAGACAAAAGACATATACTTGTCTCAAAATGCGCAGAAAAAATTGTTTGAAACAATTCTATACTCTCAGTGAATGAGTAACAAGAGAACTAAATTAAGCAAATAAAAATATCTGTAAGAAGCCCGTAACAAACAATAGAATAAATGGTAACATATCAAAATGTTCCCATAGAGATCTAGAAGTAACAAAATCAATTTCCACAATATTGTACTGAAGGTCCTTGCTAGTGTAATAATGAGAGGAAAAAAACAAGGTAAAAGAATTGGAAAAGAACTACAACTGTCATAATTTGCAGACAGCATGATTGTATATACTGAACAGCCAAAAGTAAACCGTCAAACTCCTGGAATTAGTAGGTGAATTATCAAGGTCAATGGACATAAAATCAATATATTAACCAAATATTTCACATTACAGACACAAACACTAAGGCCCAGAAAGATGCCCACTTCTATACAAATACTTTCAAAATGGTGACTCTCAGCCCAGTGCTCCACCTTTTTTTTACATGTATGCATCAGTAGTCTAGCACTTGTTTGAAGGACATAAGCTACAGAAATTTTTTGATTCCAGTCCTCTCCAATCAAACAGAGGCCAATTCCACATCTCAGTCCCTATATCTCCTAGGCACCAAGATATTCCAAAATGCTGCTGGCTGCAGTGGCCACCCAGGGGTAATGAAGGGAGTAACTGAGGGAAGCAAAACAATGATTTTCTGAAACATGGAGTTCTGACTGACCTGAGCTTCTGCTTCTGCCACAAGTTTAGGGTCAAGATCATTCACAGTGACTGGATACCCCCACAGTGAATCCTATAGATGGGATGAGGGGATATGGTAAATGGGTCCAGGGTCTATCACAGGAGAAGGGAGAATGAGTAGACATGAGGGCTATCTGGACTCACACTTACACAGGGCATCAAGTTTGAACCATAACTATTATCTCAAATGAGGTTAGGTACAGGATTACAGAATGACACAAACAAGACTGGAAGTAGGGTATGTTTATCACGGAACTTTAAACACATGTCCCTTTTTCTGTTCACCATGCCTACAACACACCATTAATTAATGCTTTTTTCATAAATTCTGGAATTATCTTATAAACATTGAAGTTACATAAATGCCATGATCTATCTCAATGTTAATACTACTATTTTGTTACATATGAATATTTAAAACTTTTGTAGCATTCATTCAGCATTATTTCTTTTCTTCTTTCTTCTCCCCTTCCCCTTCCAACCTTACCCCTCCCCTTTTTATACCTTCTCTTTCTCAAAACAAGGAAGTAGCCAGGGCTTCCAAGATCAATCTTGGGAAGACTCTGGATTCCTCAATGGCCAAGTGAACTGGAACATGTAGGTGGAATGTGAGGAGTGATGCAGGGCTTGCCGTGTAGGTGGAGACAGAGCAAGAGACTGCCTTTAAGTAGGTCTTAAGAGACTGTCTTAATTAAGTAGGTCTATTTTTAGCTCCAGACTGGTGTTGCCTCAAGACATTGGGGTTATGAAGGGAAGTTCAAAGGTTCCATTATTGTGGCCTAGGGTTCTGCACACTCAACTGGATGACTGCTGTCATTAGTGACAATGGCTCAGCTGTGTCCTAGAGGACCAGGGGTTCCCCCTGGGCTTGATGGAGGACTTCCTGCTGGCCTGGTGTTTTTAGCCCCAGAGGCAACAACAGTGTTGGAGTAGCCAAAGAGCAAGCTAAGTCGGTGCTTAGGTCTCAGTTAAATCGCCAACACAGCCCTATCACTCACTCCAAGAAAAATGGAGAGGATTTCACATTTGATGAACTTATTCAGTGTTTAATTGTGCTATCTGAAGAAAACGAGAAATAATCTATTTTACTCTTAGCTGCATTTAAGTTGCCTGTCATTTTGAGTAATTTCTTTCATCCTAAATTAAAGTGGGGATATACCAGAGTTTTGTTGTTGTGTTTAAGCACTCAGAGCCTAGCCCTGATAACTACTCCCTAAATTTGCCGGGATCTTTTCCCCTTCTAGACTCTTCTTCCGGCACACACACAAACACTTCCTATTTAACATCTCTAAGTTTCTGTTCAGTCCCACATCACTAAATCCAACCTTTGCCAAGCTGTTGGTTTTCAGCTCCTAGCTTATAAGCAGTTTGGTTACCATTTCACTTTTATTTTCTTTGCCTTAAATAAATATTTTTTCAATATTACATAGCACAATTCTGCATTTATAAAACAACTCCCACAGGTTTATCTAACGCATAGAATATACTTAGGACTCTGAACTTGGACTGATCCTATTGTCCCAAAATCCTTCACCAGGAATCCCAGTATCTCTTTGGGAAAAGTGAGATGCTTTTTTCACTAATTCATAACGTGGCCAGCTAATCTAGGTTCGAGGGAATGGAGTGGAGAGGGGGATAAGGAAGAAGAAAAGGGAAGAGTGTTTAAACCTCCATTTAGCAATTTTAATTCTATTCCCTCAAAACAAAGCTGGCATTTAGCACTTTGGAGCATCCCTTCTACCTCTCCTTTCTCAGCCTCTACCTATTGTCCAGGAAAATAACCACACATGTTCCAGAACACGTTTAGAATTGTGGGATAGAGAAAGGAGAGAATACTGATAACCTGCCTCCTCTGCAAGTGATAGAAGCATCAGCAGGTAAACGAAAGATAGGTTCCAAGACTTTATCTCTTCAGAGAACCAGAGAACGTTATCTACTGAAATTCCAAGAGCCATTTGTGGAGATTAAACCCAACAACAAATTCTACTCTTCAGGCTTCTCCTGACTCACCTCCACCAGCTTGTTGGCGTGCTCACGGAAAACCTGGGCATACTCCTTCACTTCCTTTTCATTCCCACTCTTCGCGGCCTCAATGAGAACTAGCAAAGGGACATTGGTTTCCAAGAAAGAGTCAGATATATGATCCATCACTGCTTTCCGAAGCTGCAATAAAAACAAAAACAAAACACACACAATTAAGGAAGAGAAGAATGGTACATTTATGACTCTATTACTCATTTAGCAATATGGATTAAATTACTGCCTGGGAATAAAAAATTTTTCTAAACTATGCCCAGTTCTCATTATCCATGGAAATAATGTTTCAACTCTTTAATTTTCCCAGTGCTTATCATATCAAGGGAAAACAAAGAGAGATGACTGATAGATGCTTCTGAATTAACTGTATTATATGCCAATTTCAAAGTTACATATATGCCCTCTAGCTTAATACATTATAGGCCCTCTCCTATCAAAAGTCTATTTTTCCTCCTTCACTGGCTCAAATGTCCCCCTTCAGGAAGTTTTGAATCACAATACAGCTCAAGGACGCAGGACTCAGTTCAAGGTTCTTTAGAAAAAGGAGAAATCTAGGTATCAACCAGCAAGTACGGAGAGCTTTAGATGAAGAGATGGGCCTTGAAGTCACCCCTAAAACCTCACCTTTTTGCAATAGCCTGCCCTTTCTACACCCACTGTTTGAATCTGATGGAGGTAGAAACATGAAACCTCTCATAATCTCAAAGTGCTATGATGATATGCTTGCAGTGCTCCAGAAAGAAGTACTTAGAATTAGTCTTTAAGGTAAGTAAAAATAAACATACCCAAACATCTAACAATGCATAATTACACATCACTTCCACATTGTTAAAATGGGAAGCAGGGAAACAGCTGCATGAAGAAAAAATGAAACTGTACCTGGAAAATCACCTCAGGGCTGCTTCACTCATAATTGTTAGGATGTATACAGGGAGAAAACACCCAAATAAATGCAAGAGAAGATGGTAAATACTGTGTATGTTTTCCAAACAAGTATACCTGATAATCAGAAGTATGCAGGCAAATCTTTTGGTAGGGTGATACATACATATCTATTATTGGTCAGAAGAAGGAAAACTTAGAACAAATCTCAGTTCCTTTTTGTGTTAATTACCATAAGGCATGGATGTGTGTATATGTAACTTAGTTTGGTTTACCTCTGCATTGGGCTTGATATTTCACGAGATCAAATAGATAAAGCCTATGCAAAGTTAGCATTAATCAGCTACTTATTCGGCAGGGTGTGTTAAACTACAGCTCGGGAATAATGTGGGCTATTGGCGAGCTCATCTATTTCAAATACACACAATGCACCAGATACCCATGTAAGATCTTTACATATGATTATCATTTAACCCCCAAAACAACATCATAAAATAGGCACAATTCTTATGCCAGTTTTTCAAATAAAGAAAATGGGACTGAGAAATGTTAAATAACTTGTCTGCAATCATAAGGTAGCAAGTGGCAGTGCCCATGGTAAGAAGGTCTGAAGGGGACAGTGTGTAAACACTTGAAAGTGATCTGCCATGGCTGTCTCCCAGGACAGAGTCCCACATGAAGGAGAAACTATTGGGAATATAATCCAAATTGAATTTGACAAGGACAATAGGGGTAAAAGAAAAAGAAGGCCCAGATGAAGTGGGGGAGATGAGCAGAGAGCCAGGCTATCTCACCAATCAAGCCACCATATTTCTTAACATCACACAAAATAACAGAAGTGAGAGCTCTGTGAAGCTAGAATAGCTGAGTGCATCAAGCCTCTTTCTAAACTTTCAAGGAGAGTGAGTTCATATAAAAATGAGCAACTTAAAATTATCACGGTCAAAACTCATATAAAGTTATTACAAGAAAAATGAGAATAAGGAATATAGTATCAACCCTACACACACTGAAATCATGCCAGAAACATATACCTATAAAACAGATTAAAATTGTAAACTACTATCTCAAATAAATTAAAATACACTAAAAATGATATAAGATATGAAAAAAGACATAAATTAGAAAAAGAAAAGATTATAGAATGAGGTCATGAAACTTTTTTTTAAAGACTTTATTTATTCATATGAGATTGAGAGAGAGAAAGAGTAAGCATGAGTGGGTGAGGAGGATGGGACAGAGGGAAAGAGTAGACACCCCACTGAGCAGGAACCCTGACCTGGGGCTGGATCTCAGGACCCCTAGATCATGACCTGAGCCGAAGTCAGACGCTTAACCAACTGAGCAACCCAGGTGCCCCTAGATCATGAAACTTAAGAAAGAGTTATAAATAAAAGTAAAATCCTTCAAGAAAAAAGACTAAAGAATGAATAAACACAATAGCAAATGCCTTAAGAGAAATAGAAAGAGAAAAGAAGGAAAACATTTTAAAATCCAAAAGAGGTGTGTCTGGGTGGCGCTGTCAGTTAGGCATCAGACTCCTCCTTTCTGCTCAGGTCCTGGGCTCAGGTTGTGATCTCCCGGTCATGAGACCCAGCTCTGAGTCAGACTCCACTTGAGTTTCTCTCTCCCTCCCTCTCTGCCCCGCCCCTGCTCTCTCTCTCTCTCTCTCTCTCTCTATCTCTAAAATAAATAAATAAATAAATAAATAAATAAATAAATAAATATTTAAAATAAATAAAATCCAAAAGAAATTCTTTAAAAGATTTTTAAAAATTTGAGAATAAGTGACAAATATTGAAGATAGATTAAAAAAAAAAACTAATATATGGGTACCAGAGGTCCCTAAAGAAGAAAATCAAAACAAGAAAACAGGAAAGATACTAAGAACTATAACTCATAAAAACTTTCATATACATATAAACTACATTCTGAAAGGACATATCATGTACCTGAAAAGACTGATGCATAATGTCAAGCAAAATAACTGGATTCCATAAAATAAACAGGAGAGGAAATTCTTGTGCATTTAGGCAAATAGAACACATGACTTATAAAGGAAAGAAAATTAGATGATCTTCAGGTTTTTCAATAGCAAAGCTTTATGCCAGAAGAAAATGAAATACTATAATTTAAGATACTCAAGGAAAGAAAATGTGAGCTAAGAATTTTATAGCCAGCAAAACTGACTTTGAAGAATAGAAGGCACAGACAAAATTTGATCAATGTGCAAGAACTCAGAAAATATTGTTCCCATGAGACTTTGTCAGGGAATCTCTTGAGAAGGAACTTTAACAATCAAAATAACTCAAAAAATATCAATATGAAACTGACAGTGAGCAGTCAGTGATGGCTGAATGAGAGAGATTATCATGTGAAGTAGTTACATGCTCTGGCAGTGAAGACATAATACAACACTGTAAAAATGAGAAAAAAAAGGGAAGATGATATACAAAAATATTTTAAACGTTTTATGTAATTTTAATTATAGTGGTAATATAAATATTATTGTTCCTACACTATTATATTGAAAGGTAGAATAAAGCAAATGATTAGTCATGAGAATTTATCTCTTATCTCCTTTGTCCTTGTTAATAAGGAGTATTGGTGTAGAAGAAAGAAGATAAATACAGAAGAGGTTTAGGAAAAACCCTATAATCCTAGATCTGAAGAAGAAATATCAATATGAACGCAAGATTTTAAACTAAACACACACTATTTCCCAGTTCTGTCCAATGAAAAGGCCTAAAAACAATGGCCAGCCCAGTAACAATGGACATTTTGAAATACAGTTTTCCACTAAAACAGACCAGGGCTTCTTGGAGAAATGGTTAGTAGTTTGAGGCTGAAATACAGCAAGAGGCCTGAAATATCCTGTTATGCCAAATAGCAAAGAGCTATTAAAGATTACTAGGATCATGTAAAAATAACTCAGGAGCCACCCACTTGGCCAAAGATTAGAAAATTTGAACTTCA
This sequence comes from Ursus arctos, assembly GCF_023065955.2. Classification (NCBI taxonomy): domain Eukaryota; kingdom Metazoa; phylum Chordata; class Mammalia; order Carnivora; family Ursidae; genus Ursus; species Ursus arctos. The sequence goes on along the minus strand of NW_026623100.1, from coordinate 43,379,079 downwards.
CAAAAAATTAAAAATCCAGTGGACTGAAACCCATCAAGTATATTTAAATATATGAGTTTATAATGACTAAAAAAAAAAAAGAAAGAAAAATTATCTGGTCACCTTTAGAGGATGACAAGGAACCAAATTCATTTCTCTTGAAAGAATCAAGACTGTATCTTGCCTTTCCTATATACACTGAAATTCTTTAAGAAGAAACTGCTTATAAACTTCTTCCACTTAAATGAAAACAAAATGATAGAATACCACCATTTTGCAACTTTTAATGAATAAAAAAAATCTAGGCAACGAATACCAGTGGTTGAAAATGTTACACACACACAAAAGACACCCAGACACTATGCACCTTCTGAAGAAATGGCACAATCCCAACTACCGTGTTGCCAAAGGGATCAAACCTGAAATGGGTAGAGGCTCTGGATCCCCCTAGTAATTTCTAGAAAATACAGAACAGCATATGAAACTGCACCACACGTATCTTACAGTACAAGCCATCCGGGTTCTTCAACAGATGGATTATAAACAAAAGAAAGGGATGAAAGGCGATGCAATAGATGAAGAGACTAAAGAGATATATCCCCAAATGGGGGAAAAACTAAACTGTATCATCTGATGATATGCATAAGGTGATTAAACCGCAAAGAAATATAAGGAAGTCAACACTCCAAAAGTCAGGATAATAGGTTACTTTTGGAGGGAGACAGGAGGCATAGAAAGGAGTTTTAAGGAGGCTGGCAGAATTCTACTTCTTGACCTGAGTAGTGGTCGTAAGAGTGTTTGCATAATAATAATTTAATAAATTATATATTCGTAGTGTGTGGATTTCTATATCTCTGTCTTATTTTATAACAAAAAAGAAAAAAAGAGAAACAAACATTTCTAACGTATACTCCTTCATGTTCTTTTCCATTTCTATCAGATGTGACACCCAAGGTGGCCTGGAAAGCCATAACTGAAGAAGATGGACAATCCCCCCTCCAACAATCAATCTGACCCCCTGAATGCATGAAGGACAGTTTCCCACTGTCCTGTCACTGGCCCAGTATTGTTACGTGATCAAGAATCCAATTCTATTGCGGTCGAGCCTTTGCACATTTTGAAGTTTATTAGTTTGTCTGCCCTAACTTAACTAGAACACATTTTAAAAGATTTCCCTTTTTTTTCCCCCTTTTCTTCTTTCCTGCCCACTCTGCCTTCTTTAAGGCTGCCTTTCCTTCCTCAGATCCTTCCTACTTAAAGGGTGAACCACAGGCCCGCATAACTGCCAATTCCTGGGAGAAATGCAAACCTCACGCCCCATCCCAGACATGCATTTCAATCCGAATCTGCATTTTAATAAGATGCGTAGGTGACTGCACAATAAAGTTTGAGGAGCACTGCCTTAGAAGACCTATTGCATCAGTCAAGTTCTTAGTTGCAAACATTAGAAACTAATTCTGGCACATTTTAGTGGAAAGCCTATTCTGCCAGTTCAAAGAAGGGACAGAATTCAGAAATGTTAGAACACCTTGTGCTTTTGTGACATTAGCTTTTGATTCAAAGTCTTAGGCAAATGCACTTGATTTTTATCTGGGTGAAAGAGAGACTCAAATCCTGGATCATGTGCCAACAATGCCAGTTGCAAGGGTGAAGAAAGAAGGTATTGGGGGAAAGCATTTGTGAAAACAAATACACTGGCCATTCGACTTCTTACACCAAAATTCATATAATGAGGAGTTCCCCAAACACAGGAAGGGAATTCAGAGGCTGACTCAAAAACAAAAGGATGGCCACTAAAGAATAGATCTGGTAGAAAAATGATTCAGTTACTCAAGCACAGGCAGAAGGTGGACAAAATAGATACTGGAAATAATTAAAGATGAAGCATTGTTTATAAGGAACGAGATCAGAAATTATGAACTAGGACAGGAATGGAAAGTAAGCTACATTTCCCTTCTATGCCTACGCCAGACATGATTAATCAATCACAGCATTCTTTTATGCTGAGCTCAAATACTATTTCACAATCCTTCTCTGCACAGGTAGCTAATACTAATCAATCCTATTTTTCCTGCAATGTGAAAGCTTTCCTTGTTGAAACTTCCCTGAGAGTTAAGTCTTTTTGCATTCCAGTCTTTAGGCAGACTCATCTGCGTATGTCTGAGCAATCCACTGCCATCCTGACTTTTAGAAATAAAAGTTAACACCCAAGTGTCTAGGCTGGGCTGATGACATTTAACAAATGTCTGACTGTTTAACATCTGTCTTGTCATTTACACAGATGTTTAGAAAAATTCTGTTAACTGTATTAACTTCTTTACTAGAATTTCGTAAGCCATACCAACCAAGGTCAAATTTGGGGTAGAGGGTGGTTTTAAATGGGTTCAAAACTTTGAAACCTTAAATCTTTCCATGGATGTGGCTACTTCAGTGCTCTTCACAATTACTGACATATTTTACCATATTTCCTCAAGCTTTGGGGTGTATTGTTATTAAAAATGAAAAATCAAAGCAACAAAGTGTCTGGGCCAGGAGCCATCCAGCCTAGGGGGCTTGAGAAAAATTGAGCCTCATTAAGTCAGGCAAATTTTAGCCAGGCTGAAGGTCAATTAAGGTAATCAGTCAGTGCAATAATCCGCAGAAAGCCGCTTTACTAAGCTAAGGTGCCATCCGTGCACACAGTCCGCTGGTAATGATGCCACTGTTCATTGTTTGGGCTGAGGGAGGGGGCAGATAGAACAGAAGAGGCATATCTATGATGCTGTGGAAGAGCACTTAGAGAATAATCACTGGTTTTGCTTGATTTTGTTTCCGTTATAAGAGAAACACAAAATTCTTTGGTCATTCTATTCATTATCCTGATGGCACTATCTTCTATGAAGCAAAATCATTTTAATTGGGATACTAGCTTCTTTACTTAATGGAACCAATTACTTCTAAAAAGAAAAAAACAAAACAGTTATCAGGCTTCATGCTTTTCTCCATGCCCCCCTCTCCCATTCGGGCTCTAGGGGATTAATTCAAAATGCAGCTGTCATCATCAGCAATACCTATGTGTGTGGCCCCAATGGCAAACGTGATGGTTTAGTTTAGCCTGATAAACAGTCCTTGCCCTCTAGATTTTTCCTCTAGAAGTGCTAATACAGCCAGGATAAAAGTTGGAACATGTCTTGATGGAATAAGAAGCACTGAGGCCAACTTATAAAATTGTAGTGGATTTGTTGTATTGATGACCCCAGTTCTTCACTTCTCCTCATATGCATGCCCATTGCCCCATATAACTCTGCAGTGCCCGCCCTCTCTGGCTCTGGGCTGGGCCATGTGACATGCTTAGGGCCACCACATGCTGGTCATCATGATGCATACAGGGGGCTGGAAAGCCCATTCACCAAGGGGCTTGCTTGGTCTTGTTCGCTGCCATGTCCTTGAGAAGGACATGCCCGGGCTAGACACCTGTCTCCCAAGAAAGAAAACAAAAGTGTTGACTTGAACTGAGTCACCTTGATCATCCCCGTGAAGGCCATCTTACGTCAGTCAAGAGCAACTGAGCCCAGACACATGAGAGGGCCCAACCAAGGTGACCATCCCAGACTAGTGAGAAACAAATGTTATTGTTGTGTGCCACTGAAATATTACATGGCACTATCGTGACAATAGATAACTGATAAAATAATATACATGTTTAATTAGAATACGTTTTTGTGGTCACTTAATCATCTTTTTGGTCAGACATCATCAAAATACATTTCTGATCAATCAGTTAACCAGTTTGGTGTCATTCTAATTCAGTTATTTTACCAAAATCACTGGATTAACATTAGTCTGCTCTACATGTTCCATTATACAGCCATGGGCCATGTTTAAAATAGCACAGCTGCAATTTCTTATTTGTATAGATTTAACAAATCCCTTAATCCAAAAGTTGTACTTAAGAGAAAAGTCATAGGAACTGAGATAAGGAAGGGTTGGTCGGGGCTCATCCTGAAGAATAGTAGCAGGCACTTGGCTCCTTCTGTTGGTTCCATTTTCTGCCCAGGACACACAGGACTGTGTCAGGGTCCGCTTCTCCCGCCATGTTAGGCAAGGGCAATTGCTTTCATTGGAAGAAGCAGTGAAATGTTGCTTTAGGATCCAAGGGAGTGCTGGGATTATTGTGGATCTTCAGGGGGTCTCAAGCCAGCATGTACACAACTTGCCTTGGGGCTGGTAAAAATGTTGGGGGAACATGGAGCCCGCAGTTGCTGAGTGGTACAAGGAAGCAAAGGAGAGGCTGGCAGAATGGAGGGTGTACAGAGAAGGCAGAAGTAAACTGCAGCAGTGAGGCATGGAGGAAAGGTGGTGAGGAGAAGAGCAGTAAAGGATTGGGGAAAATTAATATTTCATATTAACAAACTTTATTTAATGCTTACTTTGTGCTAGACACTGTTCTGAATGCTTAGAATAACTTGTTTATTTCTCTGAAAAGAGCTGGCAATGATTTTCTCCATTTTACAGGTGAGGAAATTGAGGCAATAGAATTCAGTCACTTGCCCACATTCACACGGCCAATAAATAGTGGCAGTGGCAGAATTTGAACCTAGGCTGGCCCCAAAATCTATGCTCTAAATTAATACACACAGTGTGTGTCTACATTGTGCCAGCTTTGGATACGTTATTAACCAAAAGCAATGGTATATATGATAGTGGTGCAAAAAATCGCAGGCACATACGTGATCCAGCTTCCTGATTAATGAAGGAAGTGCATAAAGAATTCTGGAAGCCTTCCCCAACATAATAAGACCACAAAGAAGAAAACCACAGTGGAGAGAACGAAAGGACAGACCCAGTGGCAGATGGACACCACAAGAGGGAATCAGTGGTCCCTCCAGAGGCAGATGTGATGTTGAGTCCTAACGAATCCCCACTCCAGGAGCTGAAAGGGACCTGCTGGATACTCACTATGAGACTCTGTGACTTCCTGGGGCTTTAGGAGTCTGTAAAAAAAAAAAAAAAATGGAGGACTCATGGTTCAAGATATATCTACCGCAAAAACATATTGATGGGTTATACTTGCTCTTATGTAGCTATCTTAACATAACTTACTGGCCAAAGTGTTTTAAAATGGTAAATTGTAAGATTCTCATCAAAGGCTCAAGCCAAGGGAAGCAAGACTCCTCCCAGAAATGACTGGGATCCACTTTGCATGCTTGGAGATGGTAATCATGGTACGTATGAACATCTATAAGAAAGGTGGCATCAGAGGTTAGCGGAGATCTGCCTTATTACTGAGAGATTGCTGAGATCTTCAGATGAAATTTAGTACTGTAACAATCTAGCGTTCTACTCTTTATTCTCATTCTTAAGAGTTTTAGAATTAAACCCTATTTATGCCAAATCTATCTATTTATTGCATAGTCCATAAGCAAAGGGACACCCAAAATTGGGAGCCCTCAGCAGCCAAAACCAGGGGCACCTTGAGCTTGGTATCACACGGCAAATGCAGGGACTCATAAATACTGCCTTCATTAGCTCATGGGCCCTGTGATTTGTGTCCCTGATGAACAGGGCACATTTTTTGACCCCTCCAGTAAACAGGCAATGTAATTCCTCTGTAAATTGACTATTAGAATGGTTTAAATGCCCTTGCCTACAAGCTGAAAGGCATAGTTAACACTTTTTACATAAGCTAGAAGACCAAAATTTAGCTATCGATCAACCGGGGCAGAAAGGAATGACTTGACAAAATCATTTAAGTCTGACAGGAGTCAAGAACACAAGGCTTTCTTCCAACTGTTTAAATGTATGTGTGACAAGGGAATATTAATTGCATAAGACAAGACATTTAAAGGTATTAGCTCAGCACTACCAGTCTATTTTACCCAATTAAGGCTATTCATCAATGTAAATAACTGCATTTTCCTCAGCAAACCAAAAGAACGCAGTCGATGGGTGGTACCTGACCTAACAGTCCACTTCCTTATTTCACAGGAGGGTACGGTGATGAAAGGGTAGACACAGTTTAACTCACAAACTTAAAAAGAAAAATAGACTGTCTCAAATGACCAGAAATTGTCTGCCTACAGGGTGGGACATGAGGAGTGTATGATGTATATTGAGCCACCTTCAAATAGATACTGCAAAGTGTTTTGCACAAAGTCTAAAAACCCACAACCATTTGATGAATATGAAACAGTTCCCTGAAAAAGACAGAACAAGAAAAAATGGCTCTCCCCAGCCAACTAGAATCATAGAAGCTTAAACTTAGATGAGACTTTGAAGACTACATGTCCAACTTTAATCTCCAATGACAGGATATCTCTGTGATTCTTTTTAATGGATACATGTTAAATCTTTTTTTCAGCTTTACTGAGGTATAGCTGACAAATACAATTGTAAGAAAGTGTACAGCATGGTGATTTGATATACATATGCATAGTGAAAGGACTCTCTCCCATCTAGTTTATTAACTAAATCCCACCCATTACAGTGCTTTTTTTTTTTTTTTTTGGTGAGAACATTTAAGTTCTACTCTCTTAGCAAATTTCAATTTTACAATACAGTGTTATCCACTATAGTCATGTTTTACATTAGATCCTTAGACCTTATTCATCTTATAGTGAAAGTTTGTACACTTTTTCACCAATCGTTCCCTATATCCCCCAACCCCCAGCCCCTTGCAACCACTTTTCTATTTTGTTTTTATGAGTTTCTTTTTTTTTAAGATTCCACATATAATTGATAACATGAAGTATTTGTCTTTCTCTGTTCAGCTTACTTCACTTAGTATAGTGCCCTCAAAGCCCATCCATGTCCCAAATGGCAGGATTTCCTTTTTTCTCATGTCTGAATAATATTTCATCATATATGAAATTTTATATATATACATATATATGTATATATATATGTATATATCAACTAATTCATCAGTTGATAAACACTTAGGTTGTTTCCACATCTTGGCTACTATGAATAATGCTGCAATGAACATGGGAGTGCAGATATCTCCCATGAACAATGTGGGGAGTTAGCGGTGCCAACACTCCACACAGTCAAAAATCCACATATAACTTATCAATGGAATATTATTCAGCCATAAAAAAGAATGAAATCTTGCCATTTGCAATGACATGGATGGAGCGAGAGGGTATTATGCTAAGTGAAATAAGACAGCCTGAGAAGGATAAATACCATATGATTTCACTCATAAGTGGAATTTAAGAAACAAAACAAACAAGCAAAGAGAAAAAGAGAGAGGCAAACCAAGAAACAGACTCTTAACTACAGAGAATAAACATGGTTACCAGAAGGAAGGAGTGGGGGGCGGGGAGGGAGAAATAGGTGATGGAGATTAAGGAGTGCGCTTGTCGTGATGAGCAAGGGTGATGTATGGAAGTGTTGAATGATTATATTGTACACGTGAAACTAATATAACACTGTATGTTAACTAATTAGAATTAAAACAAAAACTTCAAAAAAATCGAGTATAATTTTTGACTCCCACAAAACTTAATCACTAATAACCTACTATACCTGGGAGCCTTTAATACAACAGTTGATTAACACATATTTTGTACATTATATGCATTATATTCTGTATTTTCACAATCAAGTAAGGTAAAAAAAAAGAAAATGTTATTAAGAAAAAAGACTGGTATCCAAGATCTACAAAGAACTTCTCAAACTCAATACGCGAGAAACAAATAAACAAATCATAAAATGGGCAGATGATACGAACGGACACTTTTCTAATGAAGACATACAAATGGCTAACAGACGCATGAAAAAATGTTCAAAATCATTAGCCATCAGGGAAATTCAAATCAAAACCACACTAAGATACCACCTTACGCCAGTTAGAATGGCAAAAATTGACAAGGCAAGAAACAACAATTGTTGGAGAGGATATGGAGAAAGGGGATCCCTCCTACATTGTTGGTGGGAATGCAAGTTGGTACAGCCACTCTGGAAAACAGTGTGGAGGTCCCTTAAAAAGTTAAAAATTGAGCTACCCTATGACCCAGCCATTGCGCTACTGGGTATTTACTCCAAAGATACAGACGTAGTGAAGAGAAGGGCCATATGCACCCCAATGTTCATAGCAGCTTTGTCCACAATAGCTAAATCGTGGAAGGAGCCAAGATGCCCTTCAACAGATGACTGGATTAAGAAGTTGTGGTCCATATATACAATGGAATATTACTCAGCTATCAAAAAGAACGGGTTCTCAACATTTGCTGCAACGTGGACGGCACTGGAGGAGACAATGCTAAGTGAAATAAGTCAAGCAGAGAAAGATAATTATCATATGGTTTCTCTCATCTATGGAACATAAGAACTAGGAAGATCGGTAGGAGAAGAAAGGGATAAAGAAAGGGGGGTAGTCAGAAGGGGGAATGAAGCATGAGAGACTATAGACTCTGAGAAACAAACTGAGGGCTTCAGAGGGGAGGGGGGTGGGGGAACAGGATAGGCTGGTGATGGGTAGTAAGGAGGGCACATATTGCATGGTGCACTGGGTGTTATACGCAACTAATGAATCATCGAACTTTACATCAAAAACCAGGGATGTACTGTATGGTGACTAACATAATATAATAAAAAAATATTTAAAAAAACAAAAATAAAAACAAAAAACATAAGGATGAGAAAATACATTTACAGTATGGTGCTGTACTGTATTATTTAAAAAAATTCACATATAAGTAGACCTGTACAGTTCAAACCCATGTTGGTCAAGGGTCAATAATGTCCGGAAGTGAAATTGCTAGATCATATGGCGATTCTGTCTTTAATTTTTTGAGGAAGCTCCAAACTGTTTTCCGAAGTGGGCACACTAATTTTATATTCCCACCAACAGCGTACAAGGGTTCCTTTTTCTCCCTATACTCACCAGCATTTGCCATCTCTTATCTTATTGATGATAGCCATCCTAACAGGTGTGAAGTTGTATCTTACTGTGGCTTTCGTTTGCATTTCCCTGGTGATTAGTGATGTTGAGCACGTTTTCATGTACTTGTTTGTCATTTGCATGTTTTCTTTTGAAAAATGACTATTCAGGTCCTCTGCCCATTTAAACAAAGTTTTGTATATGTGCTATTGAGTTGTATTCATTCTTTATATATTTTGGCTATTAACCCATTATCAGATATATGATTCGCAAATATTTTCTCCCAGTCAGTAGATTGCCTTTTCATTTCGTTGATGGTTTCCTTTGCTGTGTAGAAGCTTTTTAGTTTGATGTAGCCCCACTTTTTTTATTTTTGCTTTTGCTGTCTTTGTTCGTGGTGTCTTATCTAAGGAATCATTGCCAAGACTGATTTCAGATCTCATGTTCAAGTCTTTACTTCATTTTGAGTTGTTTTTTGTAGAGGTGTAAGATAGGAGTCTAGTTTCATTTCTTCTGCATGTGGCTGTCCACTTTTCCTAACACTGAAAACTATCCTTTATTGAAGATGCTATCCTTTCCCATTGCGTATTGTTGGCTCTAAATGCTTATTTTTGAAAAACTAATAAAAATGACTTAATTATTTGTCTTCAATTGTGCATTTCAAATCTCATGTTATACCAACTCAAAAGGAGTAAGACAATTTCTGATCTCAAAGAAGGAAGAAAATGGATCCATAAAGAAAAATCTACATAAATGTTACACTATTATTAAAGATATTTAAATGTTATGCCAAAGGGGGGAAAATGAAAATAAATTCACAAAAATATAATGGGGTAGATAGTAATACAATTAGCTCTAGGAGGCAGAAATGCTACTATAAGAGTAATAAGTTCACAGAAAGGAAAAACATGCTTTATCTCTTTCTTACTTTATTCCACTCTCTCTACTCAGTGATTGATGTTAACTCATCCATTCCTGCTCCTAGCATTGGAGGAGCTCCTGGTTTACCAAGCACGATGTATGACCGGGGACCCAGAGAAAAATAAGAAAAGCCACCTACTCTCACTACTGAAAACTTCTCTACTGTCTCAATTCCCATTTACTAATAAAGCTACAATGATCAACTTGACCATATATATACTTGACTGGCCTCATAAATGATGCTGCTTAGGGGTAAGCATGAGTTCTTTTGATTAAATGTGTTGGAGGCTGGCCTAAGAAACACTTTTTAAAGGTCCAAATTTGTTACATTTCCTTCACATCATATTAAGATTTTTTTTCTCTCAGGTTTCTCTCCAATTTTTTTTCTCTCGGGATTTCTCCACACCTCCAACATGACAGACATACTTTCAAATACCCAGTTTGTTAGCCCAGGAGATTTGGCATTTGTCAAAAGGGTGGAATTTTAGGTAACACAGGTAAAGGTGGAAAAGACATTTCTGGTATAACTATTTTGCTCAGATCCCTTAGCCCACACTAAAAAGCAGAATGATTCTCCTGTATATTTGGAAGTCTACTCAGTTTCTGGGTGCTCATTACCTTTAATAATAATCTTGTGCATGTTTGTTTTTATAGTTTGCTGAGAACTTTTCTAGACATTATTTCATTTGCTCTTCCTTACAATGTCATGGTGAGGGTGAGAGGTATGGTTTGCAGGGAGAATATAATTTTATTTGTTGTATAGATGAGGAAAGGAAATGGTCCACTGATTGTACACAGTAAATGCCAGAGTCAGGTCTTCAGATTCCAAGGCTAGTGCTCTTTTACTTAAGGCCCATGTGCTTATGAACCTGGCTATTCAAATTCACAAATCCCAACTGGACAAAGGTCATCTTTTTTTCTATCCTTTACTCCCACACCTATTCAACCACCTTCCATCATTTTCACCCCCTCATTCACTGCTTACCCCAAATTTGGATCTAAATTTAGATGCCTGGCTATTTCATTCTGAGCATGTAATATCTGTCATTGATTAGCTGGCATTGAATGGGCGTAAGCTGCTTGAATCCAATGTGAGACCGTCAACAGTTGCATCAGGTAAGCTCATCCGGCAAGCACCCTTAGGAGGCTTATAAAAGGCTGCTTAATCCCCCACAACTGCCTTGCAGAAACAATCACTGACTGGGTGGATCTGATGGCAAATTAACAGCAGAAGCCTATAAAAGGTATGTGGTTAACGAGTTTGAAGGGAGGTACAGAAAACGACTCTCCAAAACCATATTTCCCTCTGATGGGGTCGATCCTACATACCTGCCACAGTGGAGCAGAATTTGTACCAGGTAAGATCATCTGGCCCCACACTTCCAGATGTCCTGCCATTCTACCTTACAGCAGAAGTTCTGTGGGTGTCAGAGAATCCCCATTGTAACTACAAGAGCCCCTGGGAGGAACCCCGCCAAAACACACCATTTCCCACTCCAGGTATCAGATGGCTGCCACTTCAGTTCACTTGAGCAGGATGGGAAACGAGGGGAAATAAGATGCTGTTGGGTAAAGGAAGAGGAATGATAGGCCCTTACTTGTTGGTTCAGACGTTACTTATAAATGAACCTCTGAAGCTTCTGACCATTTGTGGTCATTAAGGAGCCCATGACATTTTCTAAAACGGAAAACCATTCACCATGCTCCTTTGCTCTGTTCCAATTATAGATAACTGTGTGCCTCTGAGCTAACTTCGCTCTCCAGAGTTCTGCCACCATATGCTATACTTCTTTGCTTCTTGTCTTTAACTATTGCACAGCATTGCATTTCCAACAGCTGCTGAATTTTTCCCTAGAGGGACTTCATTTCAGACAGAGCCCAATGATTACTCCACATTTCCAAGTGTGTAGAAATCCTATAAAATGACGCTGGTGCTAAAGATGTTTCAGGGAAAGGCAGGAGACTGAGTTATACTTAAGGTCCCTCAGTTTTTCAGGAGGATCTGGGCTCTTACACCATATTTGTCTTATCTCAACTTCTAGAGCAAAGGTTGGCCTGCTTTCCTGTGAAGGGGCAGGTAGTATATATTTTAGTCTTTGCAGCCAGTTGATCTCTTCTGTGGCTACTCAACTCTGCCATTGCAACACAAGAGCTGACAATACAACTTGATTTACATAAAGTCTGGCAGAGAGCCAGATCGCGGCCACAGGTAGTAGTTTGCAGGCACCTGTTGTATATGGTTTCATCAGGATTTTAGTCTGATATTATTCCACTCAATGTCACTCTGTTGCAGTGCTACTGCAATTCCCCGGCTGTTTCAGGCTCCATTCACGCATTGCTTCCTTATGGCTGAGCATCTGCTGGACCCACCTGCTTAAGAAACTGAGGAAGTTAGAGATGGCCACAAAGAGCTCCCAAGTGGCCAGTATGACTGGTATTATTTGACCAAGCTGACTTCTCCCTTTGCCTCTTGCTCTGCTAGAAAACACAGGTTATCTCAATGGTCTCTAAGCAATTCCTTTTGTAGCAGAAGCTTTGAGGCAGGGAGTTAAGAGGAAAGGTTAGATGGAAGTGTAAAAGTTGTTGGCTTTTCTCCCAAATTTTGGGAATTAGGAGGATATCTGGCTAGGTTGCCTGACCTGTTTGACATAGGTGCTCTAAACTAAACCCCAAATCTTGGTATTTCTCCCTAATTTGGCAAAAACAAACAAACAAGCAAACAACAACAAAAAACAAAACAGAAAAACAAAACAAAAACAAACAAAAAAATTGAGGGTACTTCCACCGACAGCTAAACACACAGAGAATGTACCCAAAGAGCACCAGGCAAGCACGTTGCTATGGTGATATGCAGACACAATGACTAGTTGATCAGTCACAAGCGATCCACTTTCAACCCATAGTTATTATGGCATCTATGGATACAGCCTCAGGGCCACATTGATCTAAGCCTGCAGATTTCAAAGGAGGGGCTGAGGGAAATCTGCTCAGTGAGGCGTGCTTCATTAGTGCTGACTTCTTCCTGCCCCTGCAGCTCTTTGCCCCCCCACCCCCAGCTCAACTGCCCAGCCCTCCTGGCTTGCCATGACCAGAGGTGCTTTTCAGCTTTTCAGTCACCCTCTTTACACAGTTGTAATTTAGAGCACAGCTATTTAAGGCAGCCTAATCCTTGCTAAAATTAAAGGAATCTTAAAAATATAGAAGTCCCGCCCTTAACAGTTAAGGTGACAAACTAGGGAACTGTGGAATGCTGAAGGAGGGGCTGAGAGCGGTTATCCACCCAAACTTCTCACAAGCACCTGCGTTTGGGTCAGATGGAAAATCCCCTCTGAACACCAAAGTCTTCAGGGCAAATAGTTCTCCTTTAAACCTGGAACACTCCGGCATAATCCATTCAACTGTTTCCCACTGAATATTCCAGGCAGGTCTGCTAGTCTCCTGATATGCACTTAATCAGATATCCCCAAGCTAAAATGAAAGTCCTTTACTTTTTTGCCCCTTATAATTAATTAGGAAAATAATTATCAGAATCTCATGCATGGTTCAGTGTCTTGCATTTGCCTGGACACAAATATAGATGGCTAAAGGAAGGAATAAAATGGTGATTATATTAAACAGGAAGCCTATTATTATGATTATTATTGAGAATCTCAAGACTCATTATTAATTAATATTTACCTGACACTTGTCCTATTAGGGGAATTTTAATAAAAGCTATAAACTAAGACCGAAGTGTATCAACTTCAACAACGGCAGTCATTAAAAGGACAGGCTTCAGAGTCAGCCCACTTAGGTTTTCTAACTTAGGAATTCTGTATCAGTAAGAAATTTAATTTTAATGCTGGGACTTCAATACGCTACTCCGAAGGAAAAAAAATATTTTGCTAGTGATGCCCCCTCCACAGAACTGTTGTAGGAACAGCAGGTTAAGTGTTAAGGAAAGAATGGACACTAAACAAATAAACAGTTTCAGTGGGCAGCTTTGGTTTTTTTATCTCTGTACATAACCATGTACAAATGAGAGCAATGGCTCAGTTGACCACGAGAGTTGGTAATTTCAGGTATCTCAGTGACAACACAGCATCAGCTGCTCAGGTCCTAAGCCTCTCCACGCAGCACGCAGAGCTATGGGAAGGCAAGCCAACTGACAGTGAAGCTAGGAATTCATACGCAGTAATATTCACTCTGTAAATCTTTGGAACTCTAAATAGAGTTCTTTCCTGAACTTTTATCTGGGTCTTAAACATAGGCAAAGTAAAAACAAACAAAACAAAACCTATCAGTTTTGCCAAAAAAACAAAAACAAAAACAAAAAAACCCCACCAATATCAATAATCGATAATTACAAAATCACTGATCTTAATTTCTTTTTTTTTTTTTTTTTTTTTAAAGATTTTATTTATTTATTCAACAGAGAGAGAGAGACAGCCAGCGAGAGAGGGAACACAAGCAGGGGGAGTGGGAGAGGAAGAAGCAGGCTCACAGCGGAAGAGCCTGATGTGGGGCTCGATCCCGGATCGCCGGGATCACGCCCTGAGCTGAAGGCAGACGCTTAACCGCTGTGCCACCCAGGCGCCCCACTGATCTTAATTTCTAACAACTAAAATTACTGGGTGAAGGGATGAGTTCCAATCTCTAAATTGGAGGCTGATGGAGGGGTCTTAAGGAAGTTGAGTAAAAACCTTTTGCCCTGGGGTAAAAATCTCTGAGGTACCTTTTACCTCTAAGAGTCTATGAACCATAACTACTGAATCCATATTTCCTTTTTCAGAGATAGTTAAGAAGCAAGTTCATAAAATATTACTGCTTTTCTTTCCAGTCTCTCCTTCTCCCCAATTCCTACCTCACAATTTTTGGGGTAACTGGCAATCTTTGTACACATGTAATATAAAATCATTATTCAACTTTTAAAATAAACATTTAAAGATACTGTATCTTTTTTCATGAAGTTAAAGATGTGACTTTTTTCTCCCTGTGTTTGGGGGACATTCCTTGTTGAGACGATTACATTTCTTAGCATTTTTTTTTTTTCCTGTATATGAAAGAAATTTTCCATTCCCCAGCCTGACAAAAATACCTGTTCTGGGTACAGTTTCCTGAAATGTGGCACCATATGTGCATCAGTAAACATTATGTGTAGAGTAAATTAAACTGAGCCTTATAATTAGGCAGTAAGGAAATTACCGTAGACCTGAAAGAGTAAATCAGCAGTATTAAAATGCTCTCCATTTTCTCTGAAGCACTTCAGAGTGCCATAAAAAGCCCATGTCACTGTGATAAATATTGCGAAGAAACGCATTTGGAGCAAGACAACCTAAAAGACACCACAATTCAAATAGGTCTTCAAATCTGGAGTCTAAGGTGTCATCTCATAAAATTTAAAAGTCAGCCCTTTTGCCACTAATGCAGGGGGAAAAAAAGAAAGCCACCTGACGTTGAGACTTTCGGGGGGAACTTTCTCATACAGCAGGTGCAGTAAGACTTTAATAGATAGAAACTCTGGAGCAGAGCCAAGACTGAGGAAAGACTCACCCATCATAAACAAAATAGCAACACTGTAAATAAAGACAGGATCGGTGCTGCTGTTTTCTTCCAGCTTCTGGTAACTGCCCTGTTACTGATCCCATTTTTATTTACAGTATTGATAATTTGCTCATAATGGATTTTTTTTGCATTAATTTCTATTTTCTAAAATACTATAAGAATAATATTTATCTTGATTACCAAGTTTTTTGGTGTTCCCTAAAATTTTGTACCTGAGGCTAGTGCCTCACTTGCCCTGGCTTTGTCTTGGCCCTGCGCATGGCACAGTGAGCAATCGGACGGACCATCCATCTCTAATCTTGGTCCATGAGGAGAGGGCTCAAGCATGGATTCTCTTTCTCTCTTAACAGGTATTGTATCTGTGAAGTGGGGAGGTCTAGCAGAGGCTCTAGTAGAGGATTAGAAAGAAGTTGGAGGGCTTCACAGTCCTCAGCTACATCCCCCAACAGACTGCAATGAGGTCTGAAAGTTATCACTCTCAGAAACAAAGGCAGTGGAATTCAAACCTGCTAGAACATCACGGATTATCTGGAAAGCTTATTACGATGCAGACTTTAACGTGCCACCAGATGTACGTGAAATCAAAATCTCCGAAGACGGAGCCCTATATCTGCCTTTCAGCCAGTTCTTGAGCTGGCTTTTCTACAGCCAGCCCAGCAACAGGAAACTTCTGGACTGAGGCATAAATGCAAATAGCTACTTTATTACAGTTTAAGTGGACTTTTTAAATAAATCTAGTTGTAAAAACAATGGAACCAGAGACATGAGAATTTAGAATGGAGGGAAATTGATGACTGTGACATTTCTTGGGTGCCAAGGCTGCATACGGGGGATTCTTCCTTCTTTCAACCCCTAGTGGTATAGGCTTACTTCATTTTGGCAACTAGGATAAGTCCTGAAGAAACAAAAAATAATAACACTTGGCAATAGGCAAAGTCACATAAATAACTTAAATCTACTGCACAAAGTGTCATAATAAGGGTATTTTAAAATGCTCCAGAGCCTACTGGATAAACCCTGTTTATAGGAATTGGATAAGGTCGTGATGATAAGGTGACATTTAAACTAAGCCTTGTAGGAAAAATTGTGAATTTTCCTGGGGGGAAAAAAAGAGGGAGAGAGAGCATTCGGAAAAATTGTGAATTTTCTTGGTGAAAAAAAAAAAGAAGAAGGGAGATAGGGCATTCTAGGCAGAAGCAAGTGCAAAAGCATAAGGATGTGTGAATGCTGACTTAAATTGCTGGAGCTAGAGTGAGCTGAAAGCAGGAAGGCTGGGGTAGAGGAGAGTGGTTGTGAGACTGTGACCACCATTTTTTATGAAAAGCAATTAAGCAGTGCCAATGGGAGTGGAGAGGAAGGAAGGGACTGGACACACCTGTAGGAGTTGAAATCCCCTGGACTGAATGACTGATGGGGATTTAAACGATGATAATGGGAGGAGCTGTACAGGGCTGCAATCCTCTTGGAAAGTTAATTACAGTGGGAAGCACACAACTGTTTAGGGTGGGGGTGGGGTAAGGATTTGGCTTTCAGGTATACTGGAAATTTCATTCAGCCAAAAAAGACAAAGATTGGTCAAGGGCATAGAAAGTAAATAGATGGACATTATAAGCAGCATCCTCTTCTTCACAATCTTCTACCCAAGCAAAGAGCACTGTTGAATTCCCTCAGCCATCTTTAGTGACATTCACCGGAGCCAGGAAGGCACACAGTGATGAGATCCTAGGGCCAACGGACTGCCACCAGGGCTGGTGGCCACAGCAGGAAAGGCAGAGCCTGTAGGAAAATGACTCACTTTCTAAATTTCAGATGTATCCAGCCTCCTTGGGAAATGCGGAGATAAAGAAATATCAGCTGCCCTGATGGAAATTTCCCCTGGGAAAACTGATGGCAGCAGCCATTTCAGGTAATAAAAGATAACCTCGGCAAGGAGGGGTCAAATGGAACAGATATATTTGACCACAAGCTGGCTTCAATGATCCACTGAGTATGTTCAGTCAGAATCAAGGCAATTAGCTGCTATCATCAACTCCAGAAATACTTCAATTCAGGCCATAGTGGCGAACTCTTGTACGACACACTTTAAAATTATCTCCCTTGCAGTGACAGGTTTGGAGAAGAAATCCCAGCCTAAACATAGCCTCCAACAATGAATATGGGCCAACTTCATTTAATCAAGATAAGTGTTCTGAAATGAGTGTACTGGTAAGCTAAAACAGCATTCTTTAAAAAAAAAAAAAAATCCTTGTTTTTTAAATCATCATTGTTGAAAATCTTCCAAAATTTCCCGCTGAGGAATTTCATCCTAGACAATATGACAGAATTTTTTTTTTTTATAATCCTATAGTGGATTGTCCAGTGTCAGGGTCAAGACTCTTAATAGTATTCTCATTGCCTAGAACAGGAGAAGGTGTCAGAGATTAGACCAAATACAGATATTCTCTTCAATGTGTTTTGGGACTCAGTCATTGCTATTTATCCTTCCCCTTCCCACTTTTCCTTGACTTCCAGGGCCTGGAGAAATTAGCAGAAGAGAACAAATCAGTAGCTAAACTGCCTGATTGAGCATTTTCCTATTCACACATATGTTATAGACCCCTC
The DNA here is from genome assembly GCF_023065955.2 of Ursus arctos. Lineage (NCBI taxonomy): Eukaryota > Metazoa > Chordata > Mammalia > Carnivora > Ursidae > Ursus > Ursus arctos. The sequence goes on along the minus strand of NW_026623100.1, from coordinate 43,361,168 downwards.
AGCTCCATATAATGTGTTATTTGATCATTCAATGTTGATCAAGTAGGACTGTGATCTAGACCTGCTAGTGAGGGAGAGGTCAAGCTTGGTGGCCTACACAAGACTGTGTTAATGTGTGAGTAATCAACTATATGCTGGCTCGTAGGAATAAATTAAATCACTTCATGACTTGAACAGGTCTACTTAAGGGAGGAGCTTGTCCATGGTGATATTTTAAGAACTGTTTCCAACTGATGAAATTGTGTACTTTGAACTTCTCCTAATGAGTATTTTGCAGGAGATAAGTAAGTATGTGGTGCTCTGACATTCAGGGCAGTCATATCAGGATTTTCCTAAGGTAGGGATGGCTTGGATATATAACCCATTTTCAAGAGGCATGTCCAAAGGATGGCCTTTCACAGTGCTCTTGAGCCCTCTGCTAACTCTGTCCTTCTCCTCCTTGTCTTTTTGATTCTGATCTCTGGTGCTTCTGACACAATTTGTCTCTGTCTCTGAGTTGTCTCTGAGTCTGTATTTCAAATCCCAATTGCTGTATGATCATTCCCTGGTCTCCATATTTCTACAGCAGCAAGGCAATCTGACCTAGGGAACAACCTCTAGGGATTATGATTAGCTCTGACATAGGTTTTCAGTGTGAAGCACACAAACCTTAATACTTGGAAGAAATCAATATTTTATTTTATTTTATTTTTATTGTAGCCATATAGATAGATTCATGTCCTTATGAGGAAGAGCAGATTTAAGTCTGGAAATAAATGATTTTAAAATGTTATCTTACAATGACTCTAAAAATAATTGGCCCTGTCATGAGCAGATGTGAGAAAAAGAGTTGAATGCCTTAAAATTCCTTTTTTCTGTAAATGTTTTTGCAAAATCTATAATTCACACTTTGAGAAGCCAGCTACCTAAACATAATAGCACTTTTTAAAAAGAGGACCCAGTGAACCATAACAGCTGGAAACCTGAGAGACAATATCATAACACAACTAAGAACCATTTTTCTGATATTCACTACAGACTTTATTTTCTGTCTGTAGTATGTACATGTCACCCATCCCAAACCGTGAAGTAGTAAAAGTGCTGTTGGAAATCATAAAGCACCTCTGTGTATTTATGTGAACCTTCCTTCTTTCCCAACTGCATCCCCCAGAGTAGATTGGTATATGGGTGACCCAGTTGCATACGCTGGTTCGATGGAGGGGCAGGATGGGGAAGAGTTATGAGCAAAGACCCTATAGCCAGACTGCCTGGGTTGAAACCGTTATGTAGCCATACTCTATGTGGCCATGGGTGCGTTACTTCACTTCATATCCTCATCTGTAAAATGGGCATGATGACACCTCTTCTATCTCTTAGAGCTGGTATGAGGATTAAATGTGGTCCATTCATGGAGAGAACTTAGAAAAGTGCCTGGCATGTTTTAAAGACTCAATACATGTCACCTATAATTTAGTTTTCATTTTGTGCACAGTGATTTCAGGAGCTGCTGCTGATTACTGCCCACCTTTAGTCATATTCCTTATGTAAGTTGTCTATGGACACAGAGTCTTGATAAATACACCTTTAAACATACCATCCAACAACATTTTTTGCTTGTTTGTTTTTAAATCCTTTGTTACATAATCTATTCTATTAAGTGTTTATCCCAATGTAAAAGCATTCCATACATGATTTTTGTTGTTAGTTGAAAGTGTTTTGATTGTAATAGCAAAATTGACACTTTTGTCGAGTTGACACTTACTGAATCTCATTGCTGGAATTATTGTGATGGCTATTAAGGGTGAAGGGATAAGAATTAGCCCCTTGATTAGTCTGGGGAATGAGAGAGTTGCTAAGTTTAGCAACACCCTAACATGTTATGATTATTATTTATTAGCTTCTCATAGGGAAACATTTGGGTCCCCATTTGCTTATCAACTTGGGGAAAAAAAGACTAATAACAGGACCAAAATAATAACCAGGATAGACCAGCATCCCTATAAGCTTAGAGAAAGTCAAGAGGCCATCCCAGAATAGTTCACAGGTGGCGCACAGAAGGAGGACATTGAAGAGCAGCTGGAAGACACAGACTGGGTCCTCTCTAAGGGATGGGTAGACCATGTGGGCTACTAGGTACCCAGGCGGGAAGCAGCCAAAAGCTTTTGTTTTTATAATGGTATGATTCCTGAATCACAGCAGTGACAATAGCTCAGACATGGGCATACTGTGCCTGCAGCTCTAAAATTAAAACATAATGCTTAAAGCTGGCAGTTATGTTCCCCTAAATCCATTTTTAATTCCAAACAAAATACTCTTAAGAGGATTCTGCTCTACCACTGCCCACTCTCATGGGTTTAATTGGTAAGATGGTTCCAAGCCAATCAATTTTAAATAACACCCTGGGGTTGCTGCAACCTTTTTCATAATTTATGGCTCCCCATTTCTTTGGGATATACTGTCTAAAGAGAGGGGATCCACTTACTTGAAAATCCTACTTAAACAGAAATCCTTTTTATTCAATTACTCTTGATTTTTTTCAAGTACCTACAAATTTAAGTCTACTTTTTTTTTTCAATTAGAGAAATCCAGGATAATGGTCACGATTGACTATTTCTTTTTAATTTGGTGACTAGAACTTCACAAGACTCCAGGGTCACCCTTCTGAAGGACACTCCCCAACCTTAGGGCTACGAGGAAGAAACAAGAAACTGAGAGTGGAAACTTACGGAAAGTCACTAGAAATGTTTTTCTTGGCTTTCAGCTTTTTTTTTCCCATTGTGATTTGATTGCTCTAAATATTGTGTATAGGATTACATGGGTACAGGGAAGTGGACATGGACACTGGAGGGTTCCCAATTAAAATCTCTTCCAATAAGGCTTGTCAGTAATGGAAAGAACAGAAAGTGTTTCAGCCACAGGAAAACATTCACATTCATATTTCAGCCACAGGAAAGCGTTCACGGGGCCACATTACCTTGCTGCTATCAGATACTCAGACAAAACTTTCTTAATCCAATTAACTAGCTACCCAAACCTAAGATGAAGGTCGACCTGAGCCAAGTTCATCAGAGTTGTTGCTTGTTCCATTTGCATAAGTGCTAGGTAGCTTCTGTTTAGATCAGAGAAGCTTTTGTACCACTACAGGTGTACATGGAGAAACAGAAGAGATGGAAAGAAAGACAAAAATATCCCAACATATGGATAGGGATGGAACTGACAGATGGGAACCATCTTAGTTCTAGAAAGGCAAATTGGGAAAGAGAAAGATGTTTGAACCAAATTTGGGGATGTGGTGTGAAATTATGCCATAACTTTTGGATCTTAATATCATGAAACAATTCTCTTTTTCCTTATTCCTCTCAATCTTTGGGAAAGGTGAGCAGAAAAATAATTCTTTTATGCATGGAAAGATTTCAAAGGATGACATACTCCTTCCACTGCCATCCTAAAAGAAGCTCTCCAAGGAACTTGTCACCAAAACATTTCAACTTTTACCATAAATTCCATCTACAAATTTCACCACTATCCTCAGTTAAAAAGAGTAAACCCTTTTCTGAGAATTTTAACACCAGAGTAAAAGTAACTTTATCCATTCCTTCTTAGTAAGACATAAAAAGTTGCTATGATAGGTCCATAAGCTCAGAGAGCTGAGGTTGCCGGCTCCTAAATGTAACAGAATGGTCTCTACTAAAACCAAGAGATTGAGGAGGTGAGAAGACTCAGTTCACAAATTTTGCCTGGTTGACAATCTAGCCAAAGAAAGGGCCTAAAGAAGATGTACTCCCGTTCCTTCAAAATCTGCAATTATCAAGCGTTAGAACCTGTGGCGTAGGAAATAAATGCAGATTTCTTTTGCACTCATTCAATCTTCTACAGCTTACAGATAGCTTACAGATTTGATTTGGCTCCCTACTGTTATATATAAGAAATGAAGACCAAGAGATGGCAGATTCATAGTTAGTCACACAGCCAGTTCAGTGGCAAAGCTGGAATTAAAACCCTGGACTCCGGACACCTGATTCAATGTTTCCCATTAACCCCAGTCCCAGTTCCTACTACCCATATTATTTCGTATCAGATGGGGATTTGAATGAAGAGATGGTCTAAGAGGGCAAAGAGCTAGATCTGGCCAAATATCTGTTTAGTATAGGAGAATGTTTTATTCTCCCTCATTTTAAGGTAAGATAAAAAGCAAATGCTTCCCCCACAAAGACTTGTTAGCTATGTAAACTTGAGTCTTCATATTCCAGAACTAACTGCGATTTTTCTGGAGGACATTAGCTCAAACATGCCTACAACCTACAGGTGATAGCCTGAAGGAAGCCCAGAAGCTTCCCAGTAGTAATTAGAAGGGGTGTCTTCCTCTCATTCAAACTACTTCTAACATGCTCCTTGGTCATTCTTCCCTAGGCACCTTGCTAGTCCTGTCTGTATTTGACATGTAAGAGTAGCGAGTGCTAGATGCAGTCATGCCAGTCTAGCTGTTCCAGCTGCACAAAGTAAGGCTGTTTCTGCCTCAGAGAAGTGGTCGGTTCTAGCTGACTAACGTAATCAACACTTAATGAATGAGATGGATATATGCAAAAGCTACCGGTAGGAGACAGGATGCCTCTCAGGCAGAAATCAAGAGGGGATTTTATTGTAACTTAATGGATGGTATAACTCTTCTAGAAAGAACACTACCAAAGAAAGTGGAGCTCACCACGGAAACAAATAAAATAAGGGTTACAAGACAATAGGGTTACCAGTGTTGATATAGCACTTTCAAGATAAAATGGCGCCCCGGCCGGAGATTTATTTTTCATCCCCAAGAATAGACCTGTCAAACTAATGATACCATGAGCCATTCAAATCATCCAACTAACTTGCCTTGTTTCGGTCCCCAGTTTCTCAAAGAACCATCTGATAAGCAAACATTCCCCTGGTGACTTGGATCCCCAAAAGGAATACACAGGGTCAGAGACATCAATTAGCCCATCAGATTAAGAGTTGTGTTTCTCATTAGCCATCAGCATTCTCATTTATTCATTTCAGGCCTTTGGAGTTGTGGTAAGTAAGAACCAGCAGAAATCAGAGATTGGTTCTTTGTATACCTGGATCTGGAAAACCGAAAAACAGGTACAGAAGGTAGTGAATTCATCAAGTCTCTATCTGGGCAGATTGTTTCTGGGCAGTGAGCGTGCTGCCTCTTCACAGGGTGTTACCACACCCCCTGAGGCTGGCGCAACTGTCTGCTCAGCAGACTCTCCCTTGTTGATGAAATGCTTCTGTGTATTTGCAGACGCTCTGAGGAACAGCAATCTGAACGTCAGCTCTTAGAAGGCACCCTGCGAAAGGACATTCTTCGAAACCACCACTCAGTACCATGCACTTAAAACAGAAACAAAAACAGTACCTGTCTCCTTAGGTCTCTTGTTTTCTTGGTCATCTTATCAATTGCAATGTTTAAAGGATCTCCTTTTTCTTTTCTTCCAGTCTATTAAGAGAAGAGAAACAATCTCTGGTTTAGAAAATTCAATGTTAGAGACATTAAAATTAAAAAAAAAAAAATTCAGAAACACACTTGACTGGTAGAATCCAAGCAAGAGAGAAAGAGAGAGGGAGAGAGAGGAAATTCTTTTTAATACACAGCTATTATGTGTTGGTTTTCTAAACTCTAAAGTTGGTTTTCTCTGAAATAAAAATTTAAATTGCTGAAAAACAATACATTCTCAGGATAGTTTACACATATGTCCATACTCAACTTCATGCAAGTATGTTTTCTTCCCGCTCCAGACATTCGCCAATTAAGTAACCACAGGATGTTTGCTTTTGCCTTCAAATACAAATGTTTTTTGCTGTTCTCTCATGTAAGCACAGTTCTAAATAGAAAATGATTGAGATGATAAAAACTAAATTAGAAAAAAAAATTAAAATAAATCACCAGAATTCAAAATTTCATACCAATATATCCTAGGCCATATTGTAACTTCTATATCAAAGTCAAAAGAGATGCTTTACTACAAAATACAGCGTTTGTAATCTCTGTTCTGGCATGCACTGGGATGTTAAACATGATAATAAGGAACCCACAGCTTGAAATCATAAGGAAAATGTCTCTTATGACTCTAAGAGGCAGAGGTAAAGGCAAAACAAACAAACAAATCTCTTCTTTAATAAATTATTCGCTTAGAAGTTTGGAAGTTTCATTGAATAGTTTCTTTTTCTCTTTTCCTTGTTTTTTCCTTCTTTTCTTCCTTCCTTCCTTTTTTTTTTAAGGTTATAGTAAAACAATTAAACCAAATAAAATAGAATCTCCATTATCTTTTTAAAACTACAACAGGAACAACAAAATTCCCATGGATGGAAAGCTCTACATAACTTTATGGATGGCATTATCTTCCCTTTAAGAGAAAATTCTTTCCAAAGGCTTTGTCAAATCTATTAAATTATCTATCCTTTAGTGAAACACCCTACAGATTTATTATTTATGGTCCCAGTGGCAAGTCAATTCTTGTTCCATACTCAAATCTCTGTAGAGTCATACAGATCTCTATAGCAATTTGTGTATATGATGAAATGATAACAAGATAGTGTGTTTTGAGGATCCATAGAAATTGCCATTCAAGAGATTTCTAAATATTCTCTTCCAATGACAAAATCCTGTATACGTAAAGCTGATATATACACATCAGGTCCACTTACAACTAGATTTAAAGCAGTCATTTTTTCTGCAACTTGCTTAATTATTTTTTTTTCTGAACAAATGTCAGATGTATAACCCTATACAGTTTTTATTAAAAAGCCAAAACCAGAGTATATGTCTGTATATTTTTAACCATCTAAAATCTTATAAATCCCCACATCTTCTCTACTCTCTAAACTCATATTCTGACCCTTTCACATGTATATACTGACGTTTATAAATAGAAGGAGCTTAAAATAAAGTGGTACATTTTACAAAGTTAAAGTATCAGTGTACAAATAGCTCCAAGAAAAGAAAACTGTATGGAGAAGAACAATGTGCTGCATTATCTGTGGAGGGAAGCTGGTTACACAGCAAGTGTGACTTGGGTGCCCTGTCTCCATATTCAGGTATGCCGTAAGTGTAGCAGCCAAAACTGCTGCTTTTCTCTTTAGCTTTCTCCTTGCAAACAGGATGTCTGCCATTAAAATATGAGAAGGTCTAGGCTATGATCATTCTGAGAACCAGATTTCCTATGTCCTTTCCATTTATGACAGTAATAAAACCTTACTTTGAAAAAACTAACAGTTACGAGTTTGGTTTAAAATGTGGCTATGAGAGAAGGAAACTGGATCACTGAACTTTTCAATGTAAAAAAACAAAAAAATCAAGACAGTGTGAATACACAAAATGATTACTAAAAAAAGAAAAAAAACAAAAAACTAAGTGTTAGACACTGGGATCTTTTCTTCCTGCCAGTGGCATCTCATTATTGCCATTTGAGAAATGAAAAAATAAAACCAGAACAGGCCTGTGATTAGGGAGAGGGCTATAAGGCACTGGCCTCAGATATGACATTTATGGGGGTACCAAAGAACTCAGTAATCAAGATATATATTATTTTAATGCAGTATTTTCAAAAATCAAATTAATGCAAATAAATCCATGTTCAACAAGATACCAACATTTTAAACAAAAACAGGATGCCACAGGGCAAGGATTAGGGTAAGGCAAGTGAAGTGACTCATGTAGGTCAGATATTTCTTAATTTTAAATTTAAGAAAATCGGGGATGGGGATGAAGGAGCGCACTTGTCATCAGGTATTGTATGGAAGTGCTGAATCACTACATTGTACACTTGAAACTAATATTACAGTGTATGCTAACTACCTGGTATTTAAATAAAAACTAAAAAAAAAAGAAAACTGAGGAATGCATGTATACTAAAAAGAGATTAAATCACGGTTTACCTACAATTCAAATTTAACTGAGTTCCTGTATTATCCTGCGCTAGATCAGGCAACTTTACCCGCAGGGGTAATAGTGACGCTCAAGATTGTAACTGGGGCTGTTAACGGACACAGGTGGGAAGGCTCCATTGTCTCATTCTGTGAAAAGAAGGGCAACATGGGATTCTTTATCCCATTTGGGATCAATAATCTGTAACTGCAAAGCATATGTTCATTAGATGGGAAGCATAATTTTGGTCACTTTGAGAAGCTCACAAAAAGTGAGATCTATGACCCTCATGCTCAAGGAGCTCCTAATTCAGGTGAGTAAACCAGAACATGAAATTAAGACCACTAACAACTATGCAGAGAGACTAACACTCTAACAGGCTAAATTAGTTGCTCAGAAGAGGGAGATGTTGCATTTGGGAAGTCAAGTAATCTCACAGAAGAGTGGGCGAATTTAGCGACACAGGAAGTCCTGGGTAAGATCTGAATAGGAAAGAGGGAGGTACTTGAAGGGCGGGCAGGGTGGAAAAAGGAAGACACCCAGGCAAGAAGCAGCAAGGCGGGTTCTAGGAGGACAGTGAGTGGAACGGTACAGGCTTTTCTCTAGGATGTGAAGGGACAGGTTTGACAAATTGGAGAGACAAGCTACTGTTATAAGAGCTTCTCTATTGTGTGGTTACTGCCGACTATATTTTGATCTGCAAACTCAGAGGATCTTTGGTGACATTAGCATTCCATGTCACTGTGTTGTCAGGATTCTGCTTATGTAATATTTGCAATCCTGGGTTTCTTCAGCTTCTCAGTTTTTGGCTAAAGACAACCAAAAAAATGCAGATGACTTAGGTGCCATATTTGTTCTATTTAGAAAGGCTGGATAATGGTAAAGCAAGGACTAGAACTTTGGAAATTTTGGCTACCAGCTGAAGTTGTTAATGCATTGGCCCTTTGTTGGCTCTAATTTCTTTAAATAAGGTATGTATGCAGGAATAATGGTGGTAGATCCTTAATGCTCAGATTAACACAGCAAATGGGGACTAGCAAACCATCACTTCATGCTTTTCTGGGCTCTAATTAGGTTGGCATTTGGACATACTTTTAAAATTATCAGCTTAAATTGAACAGGAAGCCAATCACTGAGACAAAAAAAAAAAAAAAAAAAAGTATCGCCTCCTAGTGGCAATCATCCATTAGTAGGCTCTGTGATCTTGGACTACCAATTTGCCCATTTTTTATGTCTGAGTTTTCTCATGAACACAATGGATAGTATAATATATGCCCTGTCTTTTCACCAGGGACAATCAATCGTGATGTCAATGTGCTGGAAAAAAAAAACACATTAACAGTATTCAGAGTAATTAGGAAAGCATTTTTGCAGTGGAAAAAAATGAGAGAATTGATTTGGAAGCTATGTAGAAACTATTTTTGGGTTACCCGGAGTTCTGCTTTCTCTACTCATGCAGACAATATATGAATGAAAATTTTGCTAAAAACGAGAAGCCCTACAGGAAAAGTTCTCTTTAAGGAAGGAATATTTGGGACAGTTCATTTTAAATAGAGAACTAATATGAGATATTTCTAAGAGATGAAATAAGGGGCAGAAACTCCAGATAAATGTCTTTTCCATAACAGGTTCTTAGATATATTTGTTAAATAACTAAGGATTTGATCGTCTAAAGCAAATTCTAGTTCGTAGGGAATCAACTAGAAGCCTCACCCAGCTCTCCCTCCCTCACCCTCCAAGCTCTATAAACTAAAAATAGTTTAACAAACTGAAGTGAAAGGAGACCTAAGTGTTCATTTTGACAGCATCGCCTAATAATAAAACAAAAGTGTGTTGTCTTAAGTCAGTCATTCACTTACTCCCTGCCTTTGCTAAAGAGAAGAAAACAAAACCAATCATAACCACTCTCTGCCAATAGCTATCTAAATAATCTGGCAAGTTCTCTAGACCCTTCACCTATCATCTGTCCAACAGAGGGGCCAGAGACAAGTTACAGAACCAGGAAATGTGAGAGCCCGAGAAACCATAAAGAATATATCCCTCGTTACTGGGAAGCTCTCATTGCCCTGCAGAGGGCTGGAGCGGGGGGGGGGGGGGGGGGGGGTGACAAGCAGCTGGGGCTTTCTGATCTCTAAAATGTGACTAATGCTTTCTCTGTGGTATTGCCGTGAACAGTAAGAGAAATAGAATTTTTTAGAGTTAGCACAGCCCCTAACCCAGCAGAGGTAACTCGATCAGTGTTAGTTTCCTCTCCTCCCTCACCCCATGGGTCCCCTCAAAGCTGAGGACAACAACGTCCAAAGAGATGAACTGATTCCAATCACCTCACTACTTAGTGTCTGACTAGAACCTCTCTCCTCCAAGTCCAGGGATTTTCCATTCCATGTCTAAACCATCTTCCATCTCTAAAATTCTAGGATTCTGTGATTCTATAGAGTTTCACATGTTTCCGTTCAAAGGTTATCAAAAACACTAAAAATAGAAAAATCACAGTTTGAGTTATATTTCCTTTGTCACGTTTTGTCCACGGATCTTGTGTGCCTTTCTCAGACATGCTCCCCACTTGCCTTCTTTATCTTCACAGAGAGATGTGAGTGAGTCTGCAACAGAGATAGCCGTTTAATAAATATTGTTATTAAAAAAAAAGAAGACGACAGGCGGGAGTCTTCTTTCACATTGCTGCAGGCGACTTTCCTAGTTGCCATCTGTTATGCTAGGGAGGTGCATGATTATTAAACTTTGTTTTAGAATTTGGGCTCTATTTTACAAAACACATTTGGAGTAGATCCAGGGTTTGAACTGATGGGAGGAAAAGAGAATGAATTTCCTGATTTGGATTTTTATAGGGAATCCTTTATTCTCCCATTCTCTGGCTCTGAACTCAAGTCCAGTTTGCCAAGTATCAGATGCTGTCAAGGAGATGTTCATGTTTCCATTTAATCCTACATAAAAGGATTGGGGACATTAATAGAAATTTTGATTTTTCACAATTAGTCTTCAGGAACAAGTCAATATTTTAGTTCAATAACTTGTTTATATTTGCACCTTTGGGAAATAAAAGCCTCTCTCTTTTAGATAAGGATCCTCTTTTTCCTTCTTTCTCTCTTTTTTACTATATTAATATCCATCACCACTTCTGAAATACTGAAAAGGTATGCAATATATTTATATTATATGCCAAATATTATACAACTGATACCAGCTCCCTAATTTATAAAACAAACAAACAAAAAAAAAGGAATATTGATTTAAAATGTCTGAAATTGAATATTTACTTAAAGGCCCTTTCTGATCCCACCCTAAACACATAATTCAGCACAAGTGTCCCTCATGGAGGCCCTGGGAATATAAATCATTTCAGTGCTACCATTTCAGTGCTTCCCCCAGACCCATGGTTTTCTGTGAGTTTCGGGACACGATATTAATGTGGGAAAGGCTGTGAGGAGCCAGATGTCGATCACTCTTTTCCTTTTTCTAAAGGTATCTGCCAACTTGATTGAATGTATGAGAAATCTTCAAAATATCATATAGCTGTGATTCTAATATATTGAATGTGTAGGGAGCTAATCAAATGCCCAGTCTTCAAGTTGTTGTTATTTGAAAGAAGTGGCAGTCAAAATCATCAGAATGGCAGAAAGCAATAATGTGCCACGCACTTTATCTCCAACACATTTTCCTGTCATTTAAACCTATAATTTAGACAACAGGAGGGAGGAGAAAAAATTATCTATTGATCCAGCAGTCATCCCATCATATTTGGAAGGTTGCCCATATACCCTCAAACCCTGAATATAGGAATCATATTCTTATTTCGAATGGTACCATTATTTATGGAACCTTGAACATTTCATAATACCTTCATATTATGTGTAAATAACAGTCTTGAGAATGTGGATCTTTCTAAACATTTCCTTTTCACTAGCTATGGACATTTCTCTTGGAAAAGAAATGGGTGATATCTCTCTAAAATGGATAAAAATTTAGCAGTGGCCACAAATCAAACCCATGATCAGGATACTTTGACCATGTCACAATCCAGCTTTCCTGGAACCTGGGATGAATGGGGTTGGGTGGAGGGGTAGATACAGGTAGAAAGAGAAAAAACGAATGACAACATGTCAGGGCAAAAATGTATCTGACACTTCTCTGAGATCTTGTCAATACTCAAGGAAAGAATCATCAATATATAAGATAAGAGGGGTGCCTGGGTGATTCAGTCAGTTAAGTGTCTGCCTTTGGCTCAGGTCATGATCCTGGGGTCCTGGGATCGAGCCCCACATCAGGCTCTCTGCTTAGCAGGGAGCCTGCTTCTCCCTCTCCCTCCTGCTCTACCTGCTTGTGTGTTCTCTCTGTCAAATAAGAAATAAAATCTTTATATATATAATACATATATGTGTGTGTGTGTGTGTGTGTGTGTGTGTGTGTGTGTATAAGAACATCAAGGGGGCATTATTGGTAAGGCTCCCAGACCCTATTTATTGGCCCAGCATTATCAGTACACGCATTGGACATATTCTCCATTACATACATTTATACTTTCCATTATACACTAAGTTGTAAAGTAACACTTCATGAGGATGGTCTTTACTTTGTTTATCATTATATCCTTGGCACCTATGCCTGGCACATAATTGGCATCTGATAAACCATATTAAATCCACGAATGAAACACACGGGCTTCTGAATCCAGGTGCACCTAAAGCCAAAGTATCTATCAATGGATTTCCTGCTGAGATGAGTGAATCAATTCCCCTTATGCTTCTTTATGTTGGGTTTCTCTCAGACAACAAACAAAAAAGTCCTGACTAAATCAGAGACCTTAAAATACCAGACCAAAATAATTTGAAGGCAGGATGGTAGAAGGGGGTAAGACCCTGGCAAGGTCTGCTATGGACATAGCCCACAGCACTATCTGCGACCTCAGGCCTTTGCTTCACTCATAGGATTTTCCCTAGCACTAATTCCTGCCCAAGCTCTAAATCCTAATAAAAACCAATTAGTCACTAGACTTGAGAATTTTTCCATCAATAAATCTCCAAGACTTCTGCTTTCCTTCAAATCCTTCTGCTCATGGAACCACCTATCCCAGTGTAGCTCTCTAACACCACATTAACACCTTTGTTGATTGCCCTCCCTCATAATCCTCAGTACGGACTGCCAAAACCAAGCTTTTACTTCTCAGGCTCAATCCCTCAGTTTCTACTTAATTTTTACTGGATCCTTAATTTCTACTAAACTATTGGGCCTGTAGTTTAAATTTTCATAGTCAGATTTCCTTTTTGTAATTGCCCGCCTCTCTAATTAATTTGTTTTTTTCAACAATTTACAAACTTTTTGTCTTGTGTTAGTGCCTGGAAGAAAGGGGCCATTCTCTCTTCAACCATTTGCCTAATTAAATGTTACCCATTCTTCCAGAAACAGCTCAAAATCCTCCTCCTCTAGGAAGTATTTTTAAATTGATCTAGCCCTTAAAGATCTTTCCCTCTTTTGACCGTATTTTCCAACCAGGTACTGTGCCAAAGGATGCAGACGTTAACAATTTACCATCCTGCATTATTTATTAAGTTTTCATGTGGCTGTAGAGTAGAATCTGAGCTTTTTGTCAGTGGTGAATGTCTGAGTTTTCTCCCAGAAAACTTAGTATGAAACTCCTAAGAAGTGCCCCGGAAATACCTGCTCATATATAGAGAAACGGACGCTCCAAGTAGCACCTGTGGCTAGGAAGAAGGTGTGCGAGGGATGAATGATTTGGAAAATGTCGGGTCCTAAAAATAAATGTCACCTATTTCACAATTTTCTGCTCAAAACCATAGGAAGTGGTTGGCACCTGTGTAATGTTACAATTCTTGCTCCTTTACTTACTTTATCAACACAGGTGTAGTCCTCAATGATTATCTGCCAGACAACCCTGCACAGAAGTTATTTTTCATGAAAGCCCCACTCTACCCCCCAGCTCCCAACCTTGGTTTAATTAACCACACATTCCTTCAAAGCCTGAGAGGGACCATGAACTGGGAAAACTGCTAAAAAATGCCATTTTATCTTTACAGTTGAGATGAAAGTAGCGAAGGCAAAGTGCAAATTTCCATTGATTTTATAGACACACAAAAACACATACATACCCACACTAAATAAATCATTTAAATTTCAGTGGAATTTAAACTTCCACTTCGGTTTTAAGTGCATATCCCCCCAACCACTCAGTTACAGTTAAAGCTATCAGCACCCAAAGGATCCCTAGAGTCTGGCGTTTTTTAACTTCTCAAAAAGAGGTCAGTAACTGCATCCATGTTGTTGAGAGTTCACAGAAATCAGAAAACACTGAGGAAGAGGGTTACCTTAGTTTATGTAAAGTCTATCTGTACAGCCCCCTTGCCTTAGCCTCCCTGTGCCTCATCTAACAATCTATCAGGGGCCGGTTCATGTTGTAATTCCTTCATCACACATTCCTGACCTCTCAGTTCACAGGAGCCCGTCCTCCTCTGAGTGCTTGCAACCATCTATATCATTATCTTTATCATCAAAATAGCTATTTATTTGGTGTTTTATGAACAATTTCCACTCAGGTAACACTCATATATTATGCAAGTCTCTTACATTGTTAATTAAATTTCAGATATCTAAAGCAAATCCCTTGCATTAATTGAATTTCAGATATCACACTCTGAAGGTAAAATACAAATATACAGATGCATCATTATGATATTGTCTTGTTCAGAAACTTGTCATGATATAATCATATATCTGTTCCTTCTTCCCAGTTGGAGGCACAGGAGCTTAAGGGCAGTGTATGAGTCAACTCAGGCTGCCATAACAAAATACTATGGACTGGGCGGTTAAGGAACAAATTTTTTTTTTTTTTTCTCACAGTTCTGGAAGCTGAGGAGTCCAAGACCAATTTTCAGTAGGTTTGGTTTCTTTGAGGGCTCTCCCCATGGATCATAGACATCTACCTTTTCACTATGTCCTCACGTGGTAGAGAGAGATCAAGCAAGCTCTCTGGTGTCTCTATTTTTAATCTTCTCATGAAGTCCTTACTCTAATACCTCACTTAAACCTAATTACTTCCCAAAAGCCCCATTTCCAAATACCATCACACTGGGGTATTCATCAACATATGAATTTTGGAGAGACATAATAGTCCATAGCAGACAGGAAGTTGTCAGCCAATTATATATCCTTGAAACCCTAAAACTTCTTACACAGTGCCTTATGCAGAATGGGTGTTGAGCAAATTAGAAATATGTATAGATATGTACATACAAATATGTATTGAATATAAATGAAGTAATTTATATTCTGGCTGCTTGTCATAACTTCATGATATGGATCTTTGGCAGTAAGGCTACTTCTGGGCAGAGGTAGAGTGAAAAGGAAGTTGTATTGGTAGCTTCACCAATGGCAGAGTAATATTGCTGCCAACTCTCTTTCCACACTCATTCTCCTCCTTCCCTGTTCAAAAATCTCACGTAACCAGGAAGAAGATGGAAATCGAAGCCTATAATCACATGTACAGAATTAAGATACATGACAAGAAACATACAAAGAGTAAATACCTTTTATCAAATCCTTCTCTCAGAATAGTGCGAGGTGAGGGTAGATAAGCTTGAGGACACTAGATACCAAAAGAGAATAGGTTTAATGAAATGGTGCTTCTAAGAGAGGAGCAGAACCCTGACTGGGACAAATAAGCAGGCCATGCTAGAGAACACCTGGGATCCTTCTGTTGGCCAACCCTACAGCAAAGGAAAGGGAAGAAGTTTCCTGGGGAACACTGGGAAGAGGAAACTCACAGTTTAGGAGTACTGAGCACTTTTTGCATACCCAGAAGACCCTCAAAGAGATTTCCCTGCACACTTCAGAACCAAGCCTATTTCCCCTGCCCAAATCAAATCTGACTTCTTTTGGTCTTTGCCAAAGCCCATGAAGACTGCTCCTCCTATTCTCTCCAGCATCACCACCAACCAATCTTGGCATAAGCCTTCCTCTCATGCTCTCTCGAAAAGCCCAGCACTATCTGGAAAGCAACCTCATAGATCCTGATACCTTTAAGCCTTAGCACTATGAGGGACTAAAAGAAAATAATACTTGGACAATCAAAATAACTGAAGAACTATTTTATTTATACATTAGCAAGCCCAAATCTAAAGCTATTCACTTCATTTTTAATCCTTTGGTGTCGTCTTTTATTTTCTAGGAGCAGAGCTTATGAAGCCTTGGGCTCTCTCTCCACTTCACAAATCCATCCCCAAGCCAGAATGGAAGTAGACTGCTCCCCACCTCCAGCCCCACCCAGGAGGCCACTGGCACGTGACCAAGGGGCAAGCAGGGGCATTTCCTGAGGCCTCTCTGATGCCCTTCTCCCTGAGAATGCTTGCAATCTGCCCCATAACATAATCATCTCTTGGGGCATTTGCTCACACTTGGAACTGATGAAAACTTTATGAGGCAAATAGCATGTTTGCTGCATGATAGTTAAAAACTAAACTAAGTAGAAAGCAGGCCGAAACCCTGGAACACATGTCTCACATCGTCCCAAATATTCCTCACTATGTGGCTCCTATAAACACCATCTGCTGTGTTAATTTGTAAAGAATTACAAGGTTCTTAAAATTACACTTTGCTCTCTGTAGCGTACACTGCGTCTATTAAGGGGGGGGGAGGGCATTGAGAATGTGTATCACATCTAGGCAGACGCTGAGATCTTTCTCCTTCTAGGCTGGGATCTTGCTGAAAGTTTGCTAGGGCTGCATAGAATTTTAAGAAGTGTATCATATTCTCCCCAACCAGCTGTAGGAAAATAAAATAAAATAAAAAAATAAAATAAAATAAAATAAATACAACAAAGCCTTTGCCCTAGATTATAATTCCAGCATCTTAAACATTTTCAAGTTGTGTGCACATCTCCCACTTCGTTGGATGCTCATGACAATACGAAATCCTTAGCTGTAAAGTCAAAGAGGGTGAATAACCAAAACTGAGAGAACTTCTTGGGTGAGACTTAATTCTCCATTGCTGACGCTTCACTTTCAGGGTCTCCTCAGAGCCCTCAGCTGGTAAATGGGAGTGTTTCTCAATTGCTTATCCCTGTCTTCTCACAAAGCCAGAAGAGGAACATCTTTGTTCCCAAACACACATCTCTGAGAGCACAGGGTTATGGTAGCAGGCTGCTAAATGTACATTGTAGGTAAATTAAGTCCCCAGAGGAGGTGCTGGTTAAACGGTAATACATGGTGGCTAGAAATGAGAAGGTAAATAGGAGAGTTTGGGGCTCAATAATCTTTCAGCTAGAAACTGTCAACGTGACAAAGCTGTTGCAAACACAGGTTCCTAGGCTCCTCTATTCAGTACCCCTGGAGTAGGCTGCAAATCTTCATTTTTTAATAAGTATTTAATAATTATGGACAAGCTCTGGAAACACAGGGATAGTTCAGAGGGTACCAACCTGAATAATCATTTGTTTAGTCAAAATCTTTCCAATTGTGGCCCAGGAATCTGCATTTTCAGATTTCCATGAAGTTCTACTGATCAGTCAATTTTGGAAGCCAAGAGGTTTGGTAAACCTAAAATAGGTGGTAAACCTAAACAGGACCAAGGATTACAATTACAAGGCAATTCTGCTTAATTCTTGATCAATTAGTTACTCTAGCTCGAAAGCATACGTTTCTGAACCAAAACAAAACTGTACTGCCTGAGAAATCAAAACTAGACACAGCCTGCCACATCATTTCATAAAAAGTCCCCACATAAAGACATAGAAAGTTAAATCAGCTTCCCAAATTCCTTGTCTGTCATTATTACATCTATGCATAGACATCAAAATAAGACTAGCTAGATGCAATGAACATAGAAATAAAGAAGGATGCTGATCTCACCAAAACATAGAGTGTTTAAGAAAATTTTGCAACTTCACACACAAACTATAAAACAGGATCCTGATCCAGGCTGATCCTGATTTCAGAGCTTCTACTGGTAAACCCAAGTCTACACTCCGCTAATTTCCCAACATTTTCTGAAAATGTACTCCCAATCTTTTCTTTCCATGGTCACAATCTCTGTAATCCCTTAAAAGAACATCCTGGTCCTCAGAGAAGAGTTCCTTTGAGCACCCCATAATAACCTTCTATCTGCCATCTTTACCTTCTTTTCTCCAGCCTGAAGCAACATCCTTAGGCCAGATCAGGCCCTGCCGCTCCCTGACCACACAGCCCACATAGAATTCTCCTTTCTCTCAACCACAATAGCAATTAGCATAGTCCTTTTCCGATGTTCAGCCATAGCATCCCCTCAGACAAATCCCTGCATAGCCTTCTTTGGGCAAGCTGGCACTGAGTGGTCTCACCCCACATCCCTCATAGTCAGACATCTGGCTATAGATACCTCCTGACTTCCAAGCTCTGGTGAAAAAGGCAGGGCTCAGGCTAAAGGTTGTTGCTTGAATTTTCTCTGTTCACTCTAAGCAAGCTGAACTGAATGAACTACTGATGTTTCCAATTAAATCATCAATCCCATGACAAACTGGATTCTTAACACTGATTGTAAGAAAATAAATTATTTGAACAGGTTGGTAATAACCCCCGAATTGTTCGGTGATACAACTACCAATTGCATTTATAATGCAGTAGAGTAAAATAAAAATATTGTAATCATATTTTGCATTTCAATGTATGTCTATATGAATGTGTGTGTGTTAGTAGTTCAACTGCCATTATCACTTAACTGTATGGGTACCCTCTCCACTAGCAAAGTGTAAGCTGTATGAGAGAAAGATCAGGGGCGCCTGGGTGGCTTAGTCGTTAAGCGTCTGCCTTCGGCTCAGGGCGTGATCCCAGTGTTCTGGGATCGAGCCCCGAATCGGGCTCCACGCTCCACTGGGAGTCTGCTTCTTCCTCTCCCACTCCCCCTGCTTGTGTTCCCTCTCTCGCTGGCTGTCTCTCACTCTGTGTCAAATAAATAAATAAAATCTTAAAAAAAAAAAAAAAAGAAAGATCACATTTCCCTGTATTAGGTACAATGTCCACAAAAGGAGTTTCTTTTGTACACAATAAAGCCTTGTACAGTTGACCTGTGAACAATGTGGGGGTTAAAGGCATTAAACCCCCACACAGTTGAAAATCCATATACAACTTCTGATTCTCTAAAAATTTAACTACTAATAGCCCCTACTCCTGACCAGAAGCCTCACTGGTAACATAAACAGCCAATCAACACATATTTTGTATGTTATATATAAAAATACTGTATTCTTACAATAGAGTAAGCTAGAGAAAAGAAAACATTAGGAAAATCACAAGGAAGATAAAATATATTTACAGTACTGTATGTATTCATCAAAAAAATCCACATATAAGTGGACCCATATAGTTCAAACTGTATTTTTCAAAGGTCAACTGCAGTTAGTGACAAGATAACTCACTCCTACAGGGTAGAGAGAATCAAAGTACTTTCTTGCCAAGCTTTCTGGGTGAATGAACTGAGAAAGGTAAATCCCAAATCTTAGTCTTTCCAGAATCTAATCCTAACCTGTTCATTTGCATCCATGACTATCTATTTGGCCATGTTCAGCCATGGAAATACACATGCCAGCTCCAAGGGTCATCTTAGTCTCCCCACTGCTTGTGACATTAACACTTAGAGCAAGGAGAGATGGATCCTCTGATAAAGAAATCAGTGTTATCTCATTCTTACGTAAAATTGAAATGCTAATGTAATTGCCAGTCTGAACCACCATCTGCCCTTCCTTCATGCCCTCCCCCATGCCTTCCCTTCCTTGAAAGAATTTATGAAGTAGACAGAAATAGTATTAAGTTATACCTTGGCTCTGATACCTATGAGCTGTGTAACCCTTGGCGATTTACCTAAACTCAGTGAATCTCAGTTTTCATCTGTAAAGTAGTGGAAATGATACCTAACCCAAGATTGCTATGAGATAATGCATGCAAAATATCAGTCTCTGAGTTTAGCATGGAAATGGTATTGCTGGTAATGGAAATGGTCAAAAACAAAACAAAACAAAACAAAACCAAAAAACCTGATTTTTTTCCCTCTCTTGATAGCAAACTTAGGGAAAACACAGTGCTCAGCATCTGAACCATGAAAAGATGCAAGATAGATGGATTGACTGTCTAGGGAAAATAAGTTGATTTATAGGCTGGATCTGAGTTTACCACAACTTGCCATTTGAAAATCTTTTAACATCTGAGTGGTATTTAACATTCATGAAATTTTTACCATTTTAAAGTCCATATGACACAATTCAAGTATAAGGCAAATGAAAAAGGATAACCAGACACGGACCCTGAAATTTCACTAAAAACATAATGAAGAATATAAAATTTGATGGCTGTTGTTTCTTGTGCTAGTGAGGGACGGGGAACAAATGTTGGGGACTGATTCCTCCTTTTCAGTCCTATGCAGAGGTAAGAAATGAGCAATGAACACACTTTAGTGATGATTTTAGTCACACTGAGCACCTGTACCTAGCTGCCAGCAGGAGGGAGATTCTCCAAGCAGCATGAGTGGACTCTATCTCAGTCACCCTCTTTGGCACAAGGAAGGGAGGGCCTTGCTGAAATGATGCCACAGGCCTATCATGTCTGCCCCTGTTGATGCGGAGTCAGTGAGAAGAACTACTAACAACTTACATATACCACAGTAAGTGGGGGCTGCCAGAGATGGATCTGAGCAGCGAGGACACACTTCTTTTTCAAGTATGGCTTTCACCAGGATGCAAAGTCTAGAGATCTACCATTACAGAATGATTTTACTTTGTTTATAAGGACTCTTGTAGTTCCCTGGTAAAATACTAACAAAATTGAGAAAGAATTTACTTAAGTAGATAATTTGCTTACTGGCTTTTCACCTGTTTCTCCCATTAGACTATAAACTTCATGGGATTAATGACATCATCTGTCTAGTTTACCTATATGTGTATTTCACTAAGTCCAGTCCCTGGCACAAAGGTTCTCATTGGATCAGTGACATAAAATAGTTATCATTTTGGGAAATAGAAAGATGATCTCTAAAGAGAACAGAAGAGTAGAAGGCAAGAAACTCCTGTGTGGGGGCTGGGTGAGGGAAGTCTAAAATACATTCTGGTTCTGTAGGAAAGGTGCTGATCAAGGTATTTAGGTTTTAAAAATTAGACATATCCACAACACTAACCAAAACAACCACAAAACACTAATGGGAAAAAAGAAATCAAATAATTGTAGGGATATGAGGAACACAATAATAAGAAGGAGGAAGAAGAGGAGGAGGAGAAAAAGAAGAAAAATAAGATAGTTATGGAGATTAAGGCAAAAGGTGGCTGAGACTTTACCCTGAAGCTGGGGAACTCCAGTATTGTGGTGAATCCAAAGTAGGAACTACAAAGAAAGGAAAAGAAAAGGAAAGGAAAGGAAAGGAAAGGAAAGGAAAGGAAAGGAAAGGAAAGAAAAGAAAAGAAAAAAGAAAAGAAAAGAAAAAGGAAGGAAGGAAGGAAGGAAGGAAGGAAGGAAGGAAGGAAGGAAGGAAAGAAGAAAGAAAGAAAGAAAGAAAGAAAGAAAGAAAGAAAGAAAGAAAGAAAGAAAGAAAGAAAGAAAGAAAAAGGAAAAAGGAGGAACTACCAGGAGAACAGCCAGTTACTATTACTGAGACAGAAAGCACTAAAAGGTAGTCAAAAAAGAAGTTAGAAATCAGGAACTAGAAGGGATGCTCAAGTCTGGAGTAAAATCAGCATTAAGTCTGACTTGAGAAGGAATCACCATGTTATGGGTACAAGTTCTTTCATTCCCTGTGCAGAAGCCAGACTGGTCCAAACTCAAAATGCCTGGGCAATCTACCTTCTCTCCCCAACCTACATGTGAACAAGCACAAGCCCAGGCTTACCACCACCCCGCTATGCACCTTCCTACCCCCTTCCCTTCTTCCCTATCCAGAGAGCTCTACAGAAAGCCTCATCCACAGAAGAGCCCTCCCACCTGAGTCCCTTCTCCAGGACTATCCCAACCCAGTCATTGCCTTCTTTCCCTTGTAATAAATCCTGCTAAGTGGAAAATATACAAACAGAAGAACTCCCAAACCAATCCACATTAAATATAGTCTCAGTATCCCAACTTTGGGTTCCAAACTCAGTGACTCCGGGGATAGGACCATCAAGCACTGGAGCAGGTTTCCATCTGCAGTGGTCTGGGCCAGTATAGACTTTGTATGCTGTGAATCACACCAGTTAGGTTGACCTCTGTCTCTATGTGGCCTGTGTGCTCTATGTGGTCAGCCACCACATTCTACTTCAAATAAAATATAACTCTGGCAAAGAATTAAGTATTTATTGAGCATTTACTTGATATCGAGCCCTGTGGGGTGTGATATGGGCTGAACTATGTCTCCCCAGAATTCATGAGTTGAGGTTCTATCCCAACCCTTCACCTCCCCTTACCTCAGAATGGGATTGCATTTGGAGATAGGTCACTAAAGAGATAATTAAGGTTACATGAGATCATTAGAGTGGCCCTAATATAATAGGATTTGTGTCTTTAAAGTGGAGGAGATTAAACACATAAAAACACAGGAAAAGACTATGAGGTAGAGGATGGTCAGTTACAAGCCAAGGAGAGAAGCCTCAGAACAAGCCCACCCTGCAGAAACCTTGATCTCGGACTTCTAATTTCCAGAACTGTGAGAAAATAAATTTCCAGGGCTACAAATCCCAGGCTGTGGTACTTTGTTATGGTAGCCATAGCAAACTAATGCAGTGTGTGACAGGAAACACTAGAGTAACAATTTGCTGAGGTTTTGCTTCCTGTTAAAATACATTACTGACTCAGGCTAGTAAGGAGTCTAAGAGGGCTGAGGTGGGGTCAGGGAGGGAAGGTGTGACTGTCTCCAGCAATCCTAACTGATTTCTCAGAAAGCTCTTCAGTTTTTCACAGCATGAGGGCTATATCAATCAATTTGTCCAATTAAGGAAGAAGCCCCATCTCATCCAACAATTGGAAAATGGGTTTCTCAAGTCCCAGAACACATTTCTTGCTCCAAATGCCAGAAGGCTTCCTCAGTCTTTCTCAAGCACCTCTAAGAGTCCTGCAGCTCTTATTGAAAACCCGTAGCTATCAGATACAAGATAGATAAATAGAGGATAGATGATAGACAGAGCCATTTAAAGTAATTTTCCTAAAAGACCCTCAGATATTTCTCATCGCACAGAACAGCCAAAAACAATTTAATCTCATGTTTCCTCACAATTTAATTGCAATGAAAACGTGACTGCTGTTCCCTGTGTGTAAGCTTGCAAGTGCTTTTGATTAAGAAACCTGAATGGGGGGGGGTGCACATGGGTGATTCAGTCCATTAATCCTCCAACGCTTGATTTCTGCTCAGGTCTTAAGATCGACCCCGCATCAGGCTCCATGCCCAGCCTGCAGTCTGCTGGAGATTCTCTCTCCCTCTGCCCCTCCCCCAGCTTGCTCACACACACTCTCTCTCTCTTGCTCTCTCTCAAAATAAATAAGTAAAATCTTTAAAAAAGAAAGAAAGAAAGAAAGAAAGAAAGAAAGAAAGAAAGAAAGAAAGAAAGAAAAGAAAGAAAGAAAGAGGAAGAAAGAAAGAAACCTGAATGCAGTATTAAGTAGCAATATGATGCCTATTTTCCTTATTGGTGACTTTTTGCTCTGCTGTCCCTTTCAGAATTTCAGTTTAACATACCTGGTACTTCAGGCTTATAGCTGATAGCAGAGTACTTGAGACACCACAGCAACCACATATTGACTAAAAGGAGTGATGAAATCTTTGGGAAGCTGGATCATGGCTAAATTTTTGGTCCCGATTCACTCATTCTACCTAATGAGATTCATCACAGTGCTAGGTAGGGGGTACATAGCAAGACAGTCACAGCTTCTACCAGCACAGAGTTAGTCTAAAGCATGGTTTGCTACCCTCAACACTACTGACATTTTGGGCCAGATAATTATTTATCGTGGGGGCTGC
Organism: Ursus arctos; assembly: GCF_023065955.2. Taxonomy (NCBI): domain Eukaryota; kingdom Metazoa; phylum Chordata; class Mammalia; order Carnivora; family Ursidae; genus Ursus; species Ursus arctos. The sequence goes on along the minus strand of NW_026623100.1, from coordinate 43,337,320 downwards.
CCTGTGCAATGTAGTATATGTAACAGCACCTCTGGCCTCTACCAACTAGATGCCAGCAGCACTCCTTCCCTCAGGACAACCAAAAGTATTTCTAGATGTACCCTGGGGAGGGGACAAAATTACCCCCGCTTGAGAACCACTGGCCTAATGAATGAGAAAGATAATTTCTTTTTTTTTTTTTTAAGATTTTATTTATTTATTTGACACAGAGAGAGACAGCCAGCGAGAGAGGGAACACAAGCAGGGGGAGTGGCAGAGGAAGAAGCAGACTCCCAGCAGAGGAGCCTGATGTGGGGCTCAATCCTAGGACTCCGGGATCACGCCCCGAGCCGAAGGCAGAAGCTTAATGACTGAGCCACCCAGGTGCCCTGAGAAAGATAATTTAAACAACAATTATAATGCAGTAAGATAAGTAATGTGATACAGATACAAGGCACATAAAGGGAATGAAATAAACTGAGAGTTGTGGTGGTGGTTAAAAAAAAAAAAAAAGCTGCTTCCCTATGAAGAGATATAAAATAAAAACACACAATAGCTACTTATTGGGTATTTACTGCGTGTTAAACACTAGACTTTGATTGCTTATTTAATCTTTACAAAATGCCCATATGTTAATCACTTTACAGGTGTGCTCAAAGACAGAAATAAGCTTGTTCAACATTCAAAGAGTGAGGGATGAACCCAGGATCTAAGCTGGGTTCTAAACTCAAGTTTGGCTAATTCTTTAGGAATAGAGAAATTTTAAGAAAGAGAAACTTTTGCTACATGAGAATTAAAGTAGCTCACAGATTAAAGAAAAAAAAACTTCTCTAAATACAGGGTTTTCTTTGGAGTTTGAGACACTAAATAAACGTATCATTGAAAGAATTTAAATTGAAAATTGATTTATTTTATTTTAGAGAGAAAGAGAGAGAGAGCGTGCGCACAAGCACACAGGAGCAAGGCAGAGGGAGGAGAGAATCTCAGGCAGAGTCTGATGCAGAGCTCCTCTCATGACCCTGAGATCATGATTGAAGCCAAAATCAAGAGTCCGACACCAACTGAGCTTCCCAGGTGCCCCAAATTGCAATGAGTAGAGGTTACACTGAAGATGCTCTGGGGTTCCATATCATCCATCCCATGTCCATGAGAGTTCATGGATTGGTCTTAGTCTCCAGGAGTCCCCAAACACCCACCTGTCAACAAATTACCATCCAGGGGTGCCTGGGTGGCACAGTGGTTAAGCGTCTGCCTTCGGCTCAGGGCGTGATCCTGGCATTATGGGATCGAGCCCCACATCAGGCTCCTCCGCTATGAGCCTGCTTCTTCCTCTCCCACTCCCCCTGCTTGTGTTCCCTCTCTCGCTGGCTGTCTCTATCTCTGTCAAATAAATAAATAAAATCTTTAAAAAAAAAACAACAACAACAAATTACCAGCCGTAGAATCAATCATCTCTCATAGGTAGGGCAATAATACCTTCCAATTTGCTTCCATTGTTCCAGCATAATAAGTAAAAATGCCTCCCTTCAATCTCAAAGGTGTCCCAATTTGGATGACAAGTTTTATGATTACCTTATCATTTGTCTAATTAAGTCTTAAGCTAAAAAATTACTAGATTGGATTCATTGTTTGAGAATCCAATCCATTATTTGATTTATATCTTTACTACAAACACATACATTACTTCACTCACCTGCCTAAAATCCTCTAATGCCAACCGAACACCTCCAAGAAGGTCCTGGCCAATTTGGCTTCAGTTTGCCCCCCCCCATCTTACCTCCCAGTCATACCCCAACCCCATGTATTACTTACTATTCCTTGAACAGATGGTACTTTCATGCCTCTAGGCTCTTCCAAATGGATTCTGAATGCCTGTATTCCCTCCACATGTTGTTCAATAATATTGACCACTGTGTTAGATCCTGCAGTGTCCTCCCCTTCACTCCTCACCTGCCTATTGAAGATCTCATTCAAATGTCATCTCTGTAAAGAATCCCTGATTTCCTCAGACATTAGTTGCTCCTTTCTGTGTGTACGTGCACTATACTTCACCCATCCTTCCATTATGGGTCTTCTCATCCTCTAATCACAGGTTCATGGGTCTGTGCCATTCACATTACTAGAATGCACTGTGATCTAGTCGCTGATGACTTGAATGTCACCGTTGTCTTTGTATCATTAATACCTTGCACTACCAGGTACTCAATTGATATTTGATACATGTTTGCTGATTAATGATTGCCACGTGGCTGTTAAGATCAGAATAGGGGTGCCTGGTGGCTCAGTCATTTCTTGGTTTCAGCTTGGGTCTTGATCTCAGGGTCATGAGACAGAGCCCTGTGTCAGGCTCTGTGCTCATCATGGAGTCTGCTTCAGGTTGTTTCCCCCTGCCTCTGCCCCTCCCCCTGCTCACTTGCTCTCCTTCTCTAAAATAAATAAAATCTTTAATTAACTAAATAACTAAAAAAATAAATAGAATAAAAAATGGCCAAATTTGGACAATAACTAGAAATTTACTGAGTGCCTACCATGTGGTAGGCATGTGGCTTTTGCTTTGTAATACACATAACTAAGGGGCTATGAGGTGTAGTGAAGAGCCAGAATCTCTGCATCTTATTTCCCATTTTGCTTCTTCATCTTTCTGCAAGACTAGGCAAGTCACTGAATATGAATATATATATATATATATATATATCATCCCCTAAATCTGGCAAACCTATCAGACAGTCACAAATTCAAAATAGGCTAAGTAAAGTTCATGATATTTGGAATATGCCCCTAAATTTGGAGTTAGGTGTCACAAAGGGAGAATCTGACATCTCCCAAACCATCTGTATCATGTAAGTGCCTTAAGAATAAATCCGTGCCTGAAATAGACCATCAGGCTAACCGGATACTGTCAAAAGCCTTTTCAAGTTTACTTTTTGTACCTCAATTAGCCTACTTTCTAAATTGAAACAAAATGGTTGAAGATGTATAATCTGTGAATAGTGTTGTTAATTCTTCAATCTTAACACATTTATCTGAAATTTTATAGGAAGGTTATATGCTATGGATTAGCCTTACAGTGCAAACCTCCTGTCCTCTAAATGTACCCTATTGCTAATACTGATTTAAAATCATACTAGCTGTGTACAGCATTTCAGTTTATGAAGTATTTTTACATGCTTTATTTTAATCCTCATAACAAACTGTAACTTTGGTACTATTTATAATCTCTATTTGCAGATGCTAGAGGTCCCAACAGGTAAAGAGTATGCAGACAGGATGATGTGGGACATGCAAGGTTGAAATACAAATATATGCCAAAACAGCCCATGACATTGGCATGGTCTCTGAGGTTGAATCAAACTCTATACTGGTATTATGTGGTATCTGTCCACTCGAATGTGGCTTTCTATGAATGTGTCAAGTCTTTAGAAGCCAAATTTGCTGGCAGTTATTTGGGAACATGGATTTCCAAGCTATGATGATGACAGTCTGTGCAAATTGATAAATACCTTGGATCTCAACTCCTAAAAGTCACATCTAAATACAATCCCCACTCAAATTAACACGTTGTTAAGAGGCTCAACAGAACAGACACGAGTTTCCGATATCTTACTCAGCTGAATGATGAAAAACATCACAGAGAGGAAGAGAACATGATTCCCATTAGTTGAAAGAGCTGATTGACACTGAATATTTACATATTTAAAAAAAAAAACTGTATCATTCCAACATCCTAAAACCTTTTTCACACTATGCCAAGTGGGATACGACAGTGAGAAAAAAAATCCAGTTAATCATGCTGGTTTTTACCAAGCATAAAGCTATTTGCAAACAGCTGAATGCTCAACCAACTTTTTCAATTTGAATCTAGATATTGGTCAGAGTGGAGTAGCTGGAAAAAGAAATCTAAATGAAGTTTTAAAAGTCTTCAGATAATAATATCTGCTACTATTAAATGTGTCTGCTACAGTCCACGTGACATGTGAGCTATCCACCAGCTCCATAAAAACTCTGAACCAGAGTACTTTCAGTTCCTTTTATTGATGCACAAAATGGAGGTTAAGACGTTTGCCAACATTCATAAAACTAGTCAGTTGAAGGTTCTAAACCCAGGTGAACTTATGCACTCTCCCATTCAACACGGTGGCATTCTCTAGCACAGCAACGCCGGGAACAGAAAGGAAGACTAATGTGACAATGAAGTGATTCTCTACCTTTTTGTTTTTCCATGTAACATACCTGAGGGATATGACTCCACCAGCAATAGTGGAGAAAGAAAGAAGGGACAATGAAAGAAACTTGAGGAGGTGTTTTTAGATAAAGTGGTCCAACATTATATGGATGCACCACCACCCACCACCAGGTTGAGAGCCCCTTCACCAAATAACCATACAATGGTCCTCACTGGCTAGATCCACAAGTCTCAAAAAGTCATCTGCAGGATACCAAGCCTTGCATTCGCCTCCAAAAATTTTTTCTAATATGTTCATGAAATATTGCACACTATCCACCCCCCCATACATACACATATACCACATGGCACCTTTGTTTGAAGTCCACAATCCAAGTATGACGTCACTGATGGTTACAAAGAAAAGAAACCTGTTTAACTTGATTTAACCCTGCTTTTCCAACATCTACTGAGCCATAAAAACATTTTCCCCCCAGCACATCCATTAAAATTTTGAGAAACAGCTGTTCAGGGGAGCACACTGGAACCCATCCATGAACAGGATATTTCCTGTGACCTTTCTAACTCGGGCATTCCATTGCCCAGGAGATGGAGCCAGAAATACAGAAGTCCTTGGGCCTTCCCTGCAGGGCTAACAGTCTTCTGGGCAATGGGGTATTTGGGGTGTTAAGTGCTCTGTGCACAAAATACTACAGTCTGACCCTGTCACCTTTCAGATAAATGAGGTAAGTGACAGCAATTCCAGTTCCCTGTCAGCTTAATTGGAGGAAGTGAAACACTATTATAGGCATTAGTGCAAGACTGGTGCAGAGCAGCAGAAGACCCTAAGGGGCAGGCCGTCACAGCCGACCACAGGGAACAGAACACTCCTCTCCGTTGACAATTTCATTGAAAGTCTTAATTACAATGCTACTGTAGGGGGGAAATTGTTTTATAAATGCCATTACAAACACAGTCTGATTGCAGAAGTCTTTTCATCTAAAAACTAATTAAACCATTATTTCCTCCCAGATTACAATAGTAAACGTAAGTTTTTCACTTAGGAAAATAGTTACTCAATCTTGTGTTCCCTATATTTAGGAAGCATCTTTTTTTAAAAAGTATTTGCAGGCCGAAAGGTTCTTAGAAATTAGAAATGCTCTGAAGAAGAAAACAGAGATTTCTTTAAAAACATTCTATCGTGATGCAGCCAAATGATTCAATGAAATGTTTTTACCCACTCAATCATTTTGATTGAGCAAACTTTTTATAAATCATGTAAAAAACTCATGAAAAGAAAAACCACTACTGCCAAATTTGACAAAAATGAGATTATCTTGTGACCACTGAAATGTAAGCTGTAAGACGGCGAGGGGTCCTACTTCATTCACAGACATGTTCGCAGCACGGGAACAGTGGGTGCTTACTACCTACATGTTGATGGAAAGAAAACTGCTCTCCAACTGGCTGCAAAGGGATCCCTTAAATTTCCTATGTTAAATGTTGAAAAGAAAACCACAGGCCCAAAATGGGATCACTTAGGCCAAGTCACAAAGTGGAGCTTAACATCGAATTTAGTTCCAAACTCCCACAGATAGGTAGTCTAAACCAGTCCGGAATTTTCTGATCAGTATGAATAATCTGTCACCCTGGTCCTCTCCATCCCCCAAAGCAAAGTGAGGTAATACAAAGGATAAGACCTCCTGCCCTTTCCCCTAAGGGAAGGTGACCTTGCCAGAACCAATTCTTTTGTTTCTTTTGCTAATCACTTCTTGCCCCACCCTCCTTCCTATAAGAAAGCTCCCATTTTGTACAATTCCTCCAAACATCTCTCTACTTGCTAGAGCGGATACTGCCCAATTTTTGGATCTCCTCATAAAGCCAATTAGATCTTCAAATTCACTTGGTTGAATTTTGTTTTTTAACATCAGAAACAATGGGATAGTTGACTGTGTTGAAATTTCATAGGTTTTCCTCAAACTGCTTTCTGTCTGTAGATAAAACAGAGTATTAGCTCTTGAAAACAAATGGTAAAGATAAGAACAACCCAAAGGGCCGTCCTTTCCAACTGTAGGGGAACGGGAAGAGACAAAAGGCTAAGTATGCAGATCAAAGGGAGGAGAGGATGCCAAAAGGAGGCTAAAACCCACAATGAGGCGGGATCACTGTGTGTTAGCGCCTGCTCAAGCCAACCCCTTGAAATCAAACCAGAACTATTGCACTTAACCCCATGACTAATCACAAACCCAAGTTCTTCCCAGCTCTCCCTTCGGAGCCCCTCTTTATTACATCAGGGGAGTCTTTCACTTGCTTCCAAAGAAAACACTTTCTGCTTTAAGAAAAGGCTGAGAGAATAAAATCTGAGTTGATGAAACAGAGGTAATTATAAAAGGATTATTTGCTTCACAAAAGGATTCTCTATGGGCTTATTTTAAATAGTGAGCTCCTGCTAACAAGTGTAAGTGTTTATTTATAGATCATCAATTATGTTAAGGTGGGGGAGGGTGGAATGGGTAGGAAATGTCAGGGAGAGGATACTTAATCAAGTAAATTATTAGAAGCTACTGACAGTCATAGGATCAATCAGAAAACAGAAGATTGGTTTCTTTTCTCTCAATAAGATAGAAGTTCAAGGGAAGTTAAGGGTTCAGATACAAACGCTGAATTTACACCTGTTTCTTCAGGGTACAACCGAAACAAGGCAGAGTTTATATTTAATATTTGTAGGCTTTACCATCTCCTTTTTCGCAAATTGTTTAAAAAAAGAGAAAAAGAAAAAGAAGAGAGGGGAGCATCATGTAACAAGCTTCAATTAAAAAAAATTAAATTGATTCTCCCTATTGAACTCGAAGTAATCAGGTAGGTACAACTTATAAAACACGCCATCAAAAGTTGAGTTTTCCAAAGCTGCTTCTCCCAGAGAGTCATAGGTAAAACAGCAAGCCAGGACGACCGTTATTTTTAGCGATCTCAGTGGTACAGCTTTCTCCTGAGGCAAAACTTAAATCAGATAAGGGTCTCAAAGGACCTGAAAGGAAGGAAATCAGCCACTTAACTGTATCCAACTCAATCCGCCCCCACCCCCAATTCAGTTTTAGAAACAGAACGAGAAAACATGTTACAGAATATTTAAGGATGACACACTGCAATAAGTGCTAGGAACCACATTTCAACAACTGTTAGAGGCTATTACCACTCCCGTTGCACGCAAGAAAATTAGCTGTAATTGGGTAAGCGACACAAGCAGAGCACAGGAATGGGAATTGAGCAGACACTTAATTAATGGTGTTGGGAGAAGGGAAATGGGATTAATGAAGGGTTGATATAAATTCCATTTTGCTATTGGGTTAATCACTGGTCTCATGAAAATTTATTTCCTGGCTAAGATTTATAACAGGGTTTTTAAATATTTTATTCCGTTCTGAATAATTTCTAACTTGCATTGTAATTGCCAGAATCATACCAGCCACATAATTTATTGGTGGGCGTACCTACCCATTTGGCTGCACCACCGTAAGAAATGTGGCAGTACAGAACTCCCCAAATAAATGGGAGAAGGTAACTTTGATCTGGCATAGCTTTTCTTTATATAATTTTGGTCTCGCCAATGATTAAATAACCAGATGATGAGTTTGGTGTCAGAAGAAATTCCCATCCAAAGTGCTGTGTTTGTTGGAGTATTTCCCCAGCCTGACTTCACTTGAGAGCCAGAGAGTAAATAAAAGCCCGTGACCTGCCTGAGACTCTGACAATCCAACATAATTCTTTACTTAGCATGATCGCGGAGCTATTGTTAGGCATTTTGCTTTGCTCGTATTTGATCCCATGATATGTCAAATATGTCAAACTGAAGTAACTCCGGGTTCAAGTAATGGCATGAGGGTTTTTTTTTTTATGTTTTTTAAAAGCACTTACCAAGAAATAAAACATATCTTTGCTTGCTCTTCATCATATCTAACTCTTTTCTTCTACTTTTATTAAATGTTGTATTGAAATGTATCTTGCGGTGTTTTTAAAGCAAACATAATTATTTGGGGTATGTATTTTTAAACATATTTCCTTAGAAATATACATTTATCTTAGTGACTAGCTTAATAGAGGTTAAACCAGCTTTGGATTTACTGGGACATTTATTTTTAACAATAAAATGGAACCTGAACACACTGGTAACGGGAACTGGTAGACAAAATTTATAAAAACTCATTTTATGGGTAAGACACAAAGAGAGAGATTAAATGCTCAAAACCACCGATAAATGTGGAGCTGGCATATTTTTGTTACAAAAGGAGAGACTCTTTTAAAAATGTATGCTCCCATTTAAATATTAGATAAACCGCTTGCATGTCGATCTAATACTATAATTTCTACTAATTTTGGCATTGAAAATGACAAATTTTGTACAGTTCCTTCATGGAAGCCAATTGGTGTTGGTGTTATTACTCCCCTCTTCTAGATAGGTTACAGACACAGGGAGGTTGAGTTACCCCTAAAGTGTGTAAATGTAAACACAATCTGAAATGGAAAAAAAAAAAATCTCCCTGTTGAAAATAAGAAAGAGACTCCTCCTCACCACCTTCCTTTTTTTAATTAGAGCATTTACTTTAGAAAACCCATAATTGCGATTTCTTTTTCTGTGTTTTTGAAATGTATATAAATCTTTTTAAAAGTTAAAAGAGCCTCCCTGTCAGCTTTATAGTTCAGGAGGCCATCCTCACCGACCTGGGAACTACCTTTTGGTATCGTAATCATCACAAAAGATTCAGGCTTTCCCTCCCAGTTTCTGTGACATAGGAGCCTTGCTGCAGCTGGCTCCTCTCTCCAAACTGCAAGACTACCTCATGTCATAAAGATATGACTTTATTTTCTCTTTGGTAAAAGCCAGTGTGTTAACACAGATGGTTATCCCAATTACCAGGTGACTCCAGGATGAACCATGTGTGACAAATGGGGCTGTCCAGTCGTCTTACTGGAGAACTAGTCTTGCTTATCCTGAGAACATGGATGGACTGGGTGGTACGAGCATGGACACAGGAAAGGGTGAGAGTTCTTTCTGTTTCAGCAAGCTCTTGGAGGAATGCCTACCACGAGCAGCATGGTAGATTTAATGCGTATTCAATAATAAAACTATTTTATTTCTCTTCTACCTTCTTGGAGAGATTTTCTGGGTTGGGAGAAGATCTGGTTTTTAATTATGTTTCCCCAACAAGTGACACATATAATAAATAAGAGTTGGGATTCAGGCCAGCCCTCCCGAATCTATCGGCTGCATTTCCCTGTACCTCACAGCTACTTATCCTGGGGTATCCTTCTGGTTGTGCCCATGCCATGTCATTACTTTAAAAATGACTTTCTTTGAGCACTGGCGGTCTCGAGTCAACTGAATGGAAGTCAAACACTTAGTGTGTGTGTGTGTGTGTGTGTGTGTGTGTGTGTGTGTGTGCGTGCGCACGCGCGCCTTTGGAATAAGAATAAACCTTTCAGAAATTGCATTTAGTTTATGAACCTTTAATCATACTCCTCCTCCTTGTGTTATGAAGCTGAACTACCTCCACTTGTAGGTACATATTCAGAAATGAGTGAGCCATAATCTCTTGTGAATCCATGCTAAATTCCAAGATAATGAAACAGCCCAAATTAGGAACAAGCAGAACCACGATTCCTGCTATTGTATATTTCAACCACTTATTACTATTAAGAAATACACTTCTGTTTCTTCACAGAGACTCAGATAATACTCAGGAGTTACTGGGAAGGCCTAGATATCGGCCCCAATTTTCATTAATAAACACTCATTAATTCCTCAGGTTGATATCCCATCTGGTAGAAAATCAATTCGGAGCCCACACAAATTGGTATCACACAAGTCTTAATAGGGGTACAAAATAAAGGGCATTGATGTAATGTGAGCCAGCTGGGATACATGATATCCATGTGCACCATCCATTTCAAGGTATGCTCAACTTTTGGCAAGCCACCTATTTTTTAAAATCACTACAAGAAGTTCAATAGTTAATAAAAAACAATAAATATCAATTAATAATAATCAATAGCAATATATCAATAGAATATTAACATGTACTGGTGGCATATTACAATAGTGACTCAGATAGATAGACAGGAAGTTATGCATAGATCCCCGACATAAATAATCACATCAGAAAACAAATAAGTGGGAATGCCATTATTATAGAGAAACTCTTAACCTCATTTTTTAAAGCAAAGCATTTGCAAACATTGGCACTTTAATTCACTGTCCTAGAGAAGAGGTTTTTCAAGCAGGGACAAGAACATGGGTCCCTAACATACAGAGCCGATCAAGGAGTACACAAACAGGACAATTTTAAAGGAAAAACTTCCAGATACCTTGTCCTCCATATATATCCTTATTTAAACTTAGTCTGTTAGAGATGTTCCCATGGTTTAAATTCTCCTTTTTCTCCTTCACGTGCACGCTTAAACCATTTCCTCATTTTAGAAAATAAAGGCACAATTCTCACCCATTCTGAATCTTAGTAAAGTACATTGTTCTGAGGTGTAAAAACTTTTGGTGTGTTATAAAAAGGGGATATTTATTTCAAACAAACTGTCATAATTGCCACCTCCTTCTCTCTATTATATATATTTTCAAGAAATATATTTTGTGTCATGATTATTCATCAAAAGTTATGCTTTTCTTATCCTTTCTTTTATTAATGGGGTGTATCACATGGATTGATTTGTGAATATTGAACCCCCCTGGCAACCCAGAATAAATCCACATGACCGTGGTGAATGATTTTTTTTTAATGTATTGTTGGATTCAGTTTGCTAGTATTTTATTGAGAATTTTTGCATCCATATTCATCAAGGATACTGGCCTGTCATTCTCTTTTTTAGTGGAGGTTTTATCTGGTTTTGGTATCAGGGTAATGTTGGCCTTATAGAATGAATTTGAAAGTTATCCTACCTTTACTGTTTTTTGAAATAGTTTGAGAAGAATAGGTATTAATTCTTTAAGTGTTTGGTAGAATTTGCCTGTGAAGCCATCTGGTACTAGAGTTCTGTTTTTTGGGAGTTTTTGTGATTACCGATTCAATTTCTTTCCTGGTTATCAGTCTGTTCAAGTTTTCTATTTCTTCCTATTTCAGTTTTGGTAGTGTATATGTTTTTAGGAATTTATCCATTTCTTCTAGGCTGTCCAATTTGTTGGCATATATTTTTGCATAATATTCTCTTATAATTGTTTGTATTTCTGTGGTGTTGGTTGTTATTTCTCCTCTCTCATTGGTGATTTATTTGGGTCCTTCCTCTTTTTCCTTTTGATAAGTCTGGGTAGGCGTTTATCAGTCTTATTAATTTTTTTTCAAAGAACAAGTTGCTGGATTCCTTGACCTGTCCTTTTGCTGTTTTTTTTTTCTTAATTTCTATATCATTTATTTCTGCTCTAATCTTTATTATTTCCTTCCTTCTGCTGGCTTTAGGCTTCCTTTGTTGTTCTTTTCCTAGTGCCTTTAGGTGTAAGGTTAGGCTGTTTATTTGAGATTTTTCTTGCTTCTTAAGGTAGGTCTGCATTGCTTTCCCCTTAGGACTGCTAATCTGCATCTCAAAGGTTTTGGACCTTTGTGTTTTCATTTTCATTTATTTCCATGTTTTGTTTTGTTTTTTTAATTTATTCTTAGATTTCCTGGTTGACCCATTCATTGCTCAGTAGCATGTTGTTTAACCTCCATGTATTTGTGGTCTTTCCAATTTTTTTCTTGTGATTGACTTCTAGTTTCAGAGCGTTGTGGTCAGAAAAGGTGCATTTTATGATTTCAGTCTTTTTGTATTTGTTGAAGCCTGACTTGTGACCTAATATGTGATCTGTTCTGGAGAATATCCCAGATGCACTTGAAAACAATATGTTTGATCATTTCAATAGATGCAGAAAAAGCATCTGACAAAGTACAATATCCATTCATGATAAAAACCCTCAACAAAGTAGGTTTAGAGGGAACATACCTCAACATAATAAAGGTCATCTATGAAAAACCCACAGCTAGCATCATCCTCAAAAGGGAACAACTGTGAGTTTTCCCTCTATGGTCAGGAATAAGACAGGGATGTCCACTCACACCACTGTTATTTAACATAGTACTGGAAGTCCTAGCCACAGCAATCAGACAACAAAAAGAAATAAAAGGCATCTGAGTTGGCAAGGAAGAAGTAAAACTTTCACTATTTGCAGATGACATGACACTATAGAAAACCCAAAACACTCTACCAAAAAACTGCTAGGACTGATAAACAAATTCAGTGAAGTCACAGGATATAAGATCAATGTACAGAAATCTGTTGCATTTCTACATACCAATGATGAAGGAGCAGAAAGAGAAATTAAGCAATCATTCCCATTTATAACTATACCAAAAACAATAAGATACCTAGGAATAAACCTAACCAAAGAGGAGAAAGACCTGTACTCTGAAGACTATAAAACATTTATGAAAAACAAACTGGAGAATGACATAAAGAAATGGAAAGACATTCTGTGCTCATGGATTAGAAAAACAAATTATGTTAACATGTCTACACTACCCAAAGCAATCTACACATTTAATGCAATCCCTATCAAAATACCGACAGCATTTTTCACAGTGCTGGAACAAACAATCCTAAAATGTTTATGGAACCACAGAAGACTCCAAATAGCCAAAGTATCCTTGAAAAAGAAAAGCAAAGCTGGAGACATCACAATTCTGGACTTCAAGTTATATTACAAAGCTATAGTGATCGAAACAGTATGGTACTGGCATAAAAATAGACACATAGATCAATGGAACAGAACAGAAAACCCAGAAATGAACCAGCTATATGGTCAACGAATCGTCGACAAAGCAGGAAAGAATATCCAGTGGGAAAAAGTCTCTTCCCAACAAATGATGTTGGGAAAACTGGACAGCCATAGGCAAAATAATGAAACTGGACCACTGTCTTACACTATACACAAAAATAAATTCAACATAGATGGAAAACCTAAATGTGAGACAGGAAACCATCAAAATCCTAGATGAGAGCACAGGCAGTAACCTCTTTGACATCATCCCTCGCAACTTCTTGCTAGGTATATCTCCTGAGGCAAGGGAAACTAAAGCAAAAAGAAACTATTGGAACTTCAAAATAAAAAGCTTCTGCACAGTGAAGGAAACAATCAACAAAACTAAAAGGCAACCTATGGAATGGAAAAATATATTTGCAAAGGACATATCTGATAAGGGGTCAGTATCCAAAATATATAAAGAACTTATAAACCTCAACACCCAAAACCCAAATAATCTAATTAAAAATGGGCAGAAGACACAAATAGACATTTTTCCAAAGAAGGCCAACAGGCACATGGAAAGATGTTCAACATTACTGATCATCAAGGAAATGCAAATCAAAAGTATAATAAGATATCACCTCACCCCTGTCAGAATGGCTCAAATCAACAATACAAGAAACAACAGGTATTGGCGAGGAAGTGAAAATAGGGGAACCCTCATGCACTGTTGGTGGGAATGCAAACTGTGTAGCCACTAGAAAATAGTATGGAGGTTTCTCAAAAAGTTAAAAATAGAACTACCCTACAATCCAGCAATTTCACTATTAGGTATTTACCCAAAGAATATAAAAATACTAATTTAAAGGGGTACATGTACTCCTATGTTTATAGCAGCATTATCTACAATAGCCGAATTATGGAAATAGCCCAAGTGTCCATTGACTGATGAATGGATAAAGATGTGGGGTGTGTGTGTGTGTGTGTGTGTGTGTGTGTGTGTGTAATATTACTCAGCCATAAAAAGAATGAAATCTTGCCATTTGCCATGACATGTATGGAGGTAGAGAGTATTAAGTGAAATAAGTCAGAGAAAGACAAATAACATACGATTTCACTCATATGTGGAATTTAAGAGACAAAACAATTGAGCAAATGTTTAAAAAAAAAAGAGAGAGATGGAGTGAGAGAGAGGCAAACCAAGAAAGAAATTCTTAACAACAAAGAACAAATTGATGGTTACCAGAGGGGATGTGGGTAGGGGTATGGGTAAAATAGGTGATGGGGATTGATGAAGACACTTGTTGTGATGAGCACTGTGTGTTGTATGGAATTGCTGAATCACTATATTGTACACCTGAAACTAATATTACATTGTATGTTAACAAACTGGAATTTAAATAAAAACTTTAAAAAGTTATTCTATTTGTTGTTTTGATAAATTATGTGTTAATAACTGTTGTAATAATAACTCCATCTGGGATAAGTATTTTAGAAAAAAAAGTAAGTATATTTTATTCTACTACCTTTTGCAATAGCTTCAAAAACATCAAATACTTAGGAATAAATTTAATGAAAAACATTTAAGACTATTACATTAATAACTACAAAACTTGTAGAGATAAATGACTTCATAGATGTCAGTTCTCCCTAATTTACCTACAGATGGAATGCGATCCCAGTCAAATCACAGCTGCTTTTTTTTTGCAGAAATTGATCATCTGATTCTAAACTTATATGCCAATACAAAAAAATGGAAGAGCCAAGATTATCCTAAAGAATAAAGTATACTCTATCAGATTTAAAACTTACTGTAGAGCTATACTAATCAAGATAGTGTGATATTGGCATAAATATAGATAAAAAGATCAATAAAACCAAGTAGAGTGTAGAAATCAACTTTCACATATATGGTCACTTTATTTTTAATACTGATATCAAAGCAATTTTACACAGAAAGAAAGGTCTTTTCAGTAAGTGGTCCTAGAGTAACTGTGGGTTAAAAAAATCAGTAAAAAATTGTCATGCCTAAATATAAAATGTTTTTGTATGAATTTCTATGCGAGGAGAGAATAGGAATCCCAATCCAAAGAGGAAAAGAAATGACCCAGCATGTGAAAATGTAATAAAATAGCCTATTCATATTTTTAACAGATGATAGTATTATTTCTGTTCCATTAGATAATTTAAAAAATGATGTAAGAGTTTTATTTTAAAATGTCAACATGTACAAAATACTAGAAGCTGCATCCTTTGCAGTTGATTAGACTTAGGACGAAAACAATTTAGATATATACTTAAAGATGTATAAGGAAACACATGCTTTTCCAAAAATGTTTTAAGGGATCACAAACTAAACAAAAATATTTTTGCATATCTAATATGTGGCAGACACAGTATAAGCCTGAAATAATAGTTAATGATAACAGCAAACAATGGTTAATGTTTATTGAATACTTACTATGTACCAGGCACTGTATTACATATTTTGTAAGCATTAACTGAATTCCTTCTCATCTCACCTCTGTGAAATAGGTGCTAATCGTGTCCACATTTCATGGATGATAAAAGTTAGACATGGAAAAGTTTAAGGATGTTGCCTCAGTTCACACAGCTAAGGAATGAACAAGGACACAGTTTCTGCTCTCACAGAGCCTACATCCATAAAGACTAGGGATTAGGCAGCCCTATTTATCAGTGGGTGTCACGTACAAAGAAAAGTTTCACTTCTGGCCTCTCATGTCCTAAAAGTACCCTGTATTACCACGTGTCAATAAGAAAATCAACTTTAGTGATGGCATCTCTTAGCAGAGTCCTGGGTTAGGCAGTAGCTGTCGGCAATCTGTGAAGGCATTTAATGGCATTATCCATATGAATCTAATAAATTAAGAACTGGTCCCAAGGTTTGGAGCCAGGAGTTGCTGAATCCTGCCTTTTGTTCTCATTGCTTGAGTACAAAATGGGTGGATTTGACTAGAAGAATCATACTGGCTGTTCTGTCTTCGGTATATAAGCATCAAGAAATAAAACCCTGAGACCCTCCTTTTCCCTATATTCTGCCACCTCATCTTCTGGTTCCACTTGGAGTCTGGGAGACAGGAAGAGGCATTGGTTCGATTCCTCTGTCAGTTCAGTCCTAGTCATGCCTCTATGACATGACATGCCAAAACAGTCCTGTTTGTGCCCAGCTCTATAATAGGTACTATGAGAAGTAAAGATAGAAGTAATAGAAGTAAGACTTCCTGCCCTCTGAAGACTCACAAAGAGGGGTCAACGTGAACATAAATATCAATTACAGAAAGACTGTGATATTGTCAAAACCTATCTACAGAATATCATGCTATCTTCATCCATCCCTTCCCTTCCCCTTTCTTACTCTTTTCCTTCCTTTCTTGTCAAAAACTAGCTACTCCAAATGCCCTCTTTGTAAAGCAACTTTAAGGTGAATCTTCTGTGATCTGTGGAGAAAATGCATGCTGTGGATTAAGTAAATGAAAACCACTGTTTCCAGATAGCCCTTAATTGACCTTTCACGTTGCCACAATTTGGACTCCCCAAGGGGTTCACATAACTTCTGGTGGTTTCGGGTAGTTAGCCTGTCTGACGTTAACACTCCTAGCTAACTTTCATCATTCCTACCTTCCTGTGATCTCTACTCATTCCATAAATATTAAATACCTTTTGTGACTTCTTGCTGTGCCTCTAGCTTTTTGAAGAGCTCCAAAGCACTTGCCTGGTTTATTTAATACTTTATCCACAAAAGTACTTTGATGCAGCTTTACAGAAGTATGTGATCTGTAAGTGTTCTCAACCTAGTTGAGAAGACAAGAAAATGCTCAGAAAGAGATTTCCTAATACATTGACTGATAAGTGCTGAAAAATGATGCTGACAGAAATGCTTCGGGATTCTCTGGAAGGTAAGCTCAGTGAAGAGTGCGGTGGTCCAAGAAGTCTTCATTGAAGGCATGGAAGCTAGGCACATTTTAATAACACTTCTATTTTCCCTTTTGTTCTCCTCCTTTCCCCTCATGACAGTCTGCTTTCTGTTCTCTCCTATTCCCTGGACTCTTTAAACTTTGGTGCCTTCTTCTTTCTGTACTATTCACTGTTTCATCTCTATCATTAGGATAATCCTTGACCCATCATGGGGGTACAAAAAGTGTTTATGGAAAGAGAATAGTGCAGGATGTCTGAGCTAGAAGAAATCTTAGAGGCCATTCCTTTTATGAATGAGGCCCACAGAGACTAAGAAATTGGCCCAGGACCACATCACTTAATAGGGTTAACATGTGGAGTCAGCAGGCTGGAGTCCCTGGTCATCTGACTCTGGGTATAGTGATGTCTTCACCAAGTCCTGCTGCCCCCTGTTTATACTCAAACCAAATACAGACTCGACTTTCTGTGCAAAAGTCACCTTTGCACCAATGTGGGGCTAAATCCACTTACCTGGCTTTTAGCTTCTGCAATGAGCCGACTCCTTTTATCACTACCCAGTGGCCAAAGCTATTTTAGAGAAGAAAATCAGGCCCAGCAGGCATGTTCCCTATCTTATTGCTCTGCAGGCGCTTTGCGGAGGGAAAAGAAACAAAGAGAAACAAAAGCCAAAAAGGGCCAAACTATTACATAATTGACATAAGAGAGTTACTAGGGATAAAGAGGGCTCCAGTGGAGGACAGTGATTATTTTGAAGAGTGAAATGGATAGACTAAGAAATGAAATCCTTTTGGTGAACAATGTGACTGTACTATTTACCCAGTATTATAGACCATGGAAGGCAAATATTCACTTTTCATGGATGTCATTTTTTTTTTTTTTAACTTCAGGACAGTACCGATTGTTCGGCCTAATTAGAAATGTCAGTTTAATGCTCATTGAAAACAAGACTTTTTTAAAAAATCATAGAAGAGTTCAAAGAAGAAAGAAAAATAAGTCCAATGTGAAAAAAATTAAAAATGAGTCTATCATCATATGTAACAGAGTATCTCTGCTGCTGATAACTTAGGACGTTGAGTTGTTCAAACTCAAATGACAGTAAGTTACCTGCCTGGAGCACGGCAATTGCAAGGCTATCAGACAGGAGGACATATGGCAGCATGCAGCGGAAATCCACCAAAGAGCGGCTTAAACGGTATGATGTTTATTCTTCTCACATAGCAAGAAGTTGTTTAGGAGACTGTTCAGCGTTAGTACAGAAGCTCACAGAAGTCAGAGTTTCCAAAATTCTCCGAAAGTAGCTCCAGTCCTCATCATCACCAGGGAGATGCTGAACTTCCAGACACGGTGTCCATATTCCAGGCATGAAAGGGACAAGAAAAGAGCAAGACGAACATGCTGGCTTTTGAATGAGAAAAGCAGTATCTCTCCCAGAAGCTTCCGCTTACTTTTCATTGGCCAGAACACGATCATGGGGCCATTCCTAGCAGCAAAGAAATCTAGAAAGTCAACATTTTTTTGAGCCAAGCAGATTGACAACCTGGATAGTGTTATCAGTAAGGACAAAAAAGAGAATGAACTTGCGGTAGGCAAATAGGAGTGTCCACTACAATTAAGAAGGGCCTTAGCGAAATGTAGAAGCCAGAATGTCCTAAACCAAATAGCACAGGTCTTCTCTCACAACTTAAACGAGTCCTTACACTGTCCATATCTGTGCCCTGGACACCTGGATATAGACAAAGAAACGACAAACAACACCAACCTTCCCACTAAATGTACTCCTTGTGTACTAAGGAAAATTAGGACCACCATCAACAGGAAAGACTTGCTGAGGATTTAGGTAACATAGGGAGTGGCCAACTGATCAATATACAGAAAGCTTCAGGTTAATAGAGCTAGAGAGGTTTCATGTTGAAACAGACACCTGAGCCTCTCTGTGTACCTTCCCATCCAGTGCAGCAATGCCTGACTCCTATCCTTGGCAGCTCATCCTCATGCATGTAACTAGGTCCTCTCGTGAGTAACAAGGACTATCCAGACCCTCAAGGCCATCTTCAGACCAGCAGCATCAGTTCCTGACTTTGAGAAACACTGATCTAGACTTTATCACTTCCAGAGAACAGCTCTGTTCATTAGAAAAAATCAACCACATGTTGCCTCGGAAACGTATTTCCCTATACTTGTACCCATGCTCAAACGATGAGTTCAAATATTTGAACTATGGAAATTCTATCTTCCCTAAGACTTCTCTTCTAAAATTTCCTCCAAATACTCCTTTTTCCATTTACTTTCACAGCCCTCACAACACTGGTGATTCTGTTTGTACTTTGTTATACCTTTGCCCTCTCAAAAGTCTGCCCCCGGAAATCCATACGCACTGCAGATGCATCTATTTACAACAGTGGACGAGGGAGTCATGTGACTCACTGCTTTTTCTAGTTCTGCACACAGTGGATGTGTGCTTTGGTCATGATAACAATGGTCAAAAAGCTTTTCAAATCAAGTACCATAATTATATCTTCTCCTCTCCTCTGTAATGTACCTCTATCTTCACTCATCCCTCTCTCGTCCCTCCTCCGTATACCCTCCATACATAATTCTATCCACTACATACTCCAGTCATGGCATTTTCATTTCCCTTTCTTTCAGTGAAGTGTTTTGGTATAAATACTTCTGAAGCTAGGTTGCCACAACTGAAGAGGTGCGAAAGACTCATTCATCAAAGGTTAAGAAGACGAAGCTCCAAATGTGGCCCAGGTGTGGTTAACTGCTCTAACCAAATTCTCCGGGGCTGCTCTTGGCAAAAGAAACCCTTTCTCTCATTTGCCTCCATTTACCCTGCCAACCAGCTCCCTCCTTTCTTGCTATGAAGATATCTCCTGGAGCACAGAAAGACAGTCAGTGAACACTGCGTGGGGAATGAAATTCTCTCATGTTTAAGCAATTTCCTAAATTAGGCTCTTTTGGAAACTGTATTAATTCAAGCCACTGAGATATTATTTAGTACCTTGCTGCTCCAGGACACTAAATAACGTCACATTTTCAAAGCACAATGCCATTAGAGTTTATAAAGCACTTTCATCGAGGTTATCTCATTCAATCTTGACAACAGCTCAGTGCACTAGGTAGAACTGGTGCGTAATCGTTTTGTAATGATATGGATGCCTCTCTTCTGAGGTCACCTGGTAACTATGTTAGGCAGAGGTAGGCCTGGAAAATTGTCCCCTAACTTACTTATTCAGAATTTTTCCCACAGTGACACAAAGGAATAAAGAGCTCGAATCAGGAGGACCTGTGGTCTTCGATTGCATTGTAGGTATTTTCATTTAAATCCATTCAGTGTAACTGGGCAAACTATAGCCCAGGACATAGCTAGGCTATACAAGAAAGGAGAGAAGAGTTAACAAGGCTCTAACCCAGGTGGTACGTCAAATTTTTGAAAAAGGAAGATGGTTGTACTTTTATCACACCTATGGCAAATTATCCCATAATTCCCTTAAGACAGAAAACAGTAATAGCTTTCTGGGTGTTCTGTTCAGTCTTACACTGTCATGACTAAATTTTGTCCTTTACTGCTTAAAAATAAAACCACCTCCCCCAACTTCTTATTTTGCTATTTATCAGAGGCTTGGAGAATCTAAATGGAGAATGAGGGAAATGCTACTGATTGATGAGGAAGATAATTCTGGCTATGATAAAGATACTTCAGGACCTCAGCATTTTGGTAGGGCAAGATTAAGTAGATTCCTTTGGGAAAGACATAATCACATTTAAACCTCTTGAACACTCACTTAGTAGAGACTGTCTTCTGAAGCACTGATGCACGTACAATCCTAATAGAAGTAATGAACTTACCTTTCCAAAGGGAACACATCTGCTGAAATCTTAAAAAAAAAAAAAAATCAGCTCTAGATCTGATATCATTTGTGGTGAATTATAGTGGGGTAACATATATGGTAAGGAAGAAGTTAAAAATATCCCTGTTGCCTGATATTCTGGGCAATAAAATCAACCGAAGATACATGTCTCATAATAAACTCAAAACAGCTTAATTAGATGAAGCACATAGCTCTCCTGAGGTTCTTTACAGTACTTACTATCATCTCAAGAAATGGCATATTTCCATAAGCTATTAAATAATAAATCATGCCAGCATCCACTAAACATGCAAAGTGATAAACTAAGAGGATCTTTGGGGGGCCAAGCAAGCATCCCTTTACAATTATTATAAGAAAAGTATCTACTGAAAGATCCCAGTGAAGGAATATCTACCATTGAAGGAGTGGCCTATTAAAACATTTACTGCAAGCACAATTACATTTAATTCAAGTTTTCAAAGCCTGGAATTACCCAACATCAAACCCACTGTATAAATCAACTGCTACTGGTCGGCGTTCCAATGGCCAAATAGAGGTGAGTTTACAATGAGATGTAAACCCTGACCAGTGGAAATTATTTGGGCACTTACAGATTACTGAGCAGGGAAGACCTCTAGCTTAGACATCTTCAATATTCATTACATTTCACTAGCCTCAAGCATATAAAATGGCTTATTCATTCAGCTCTCTATGTAGGTTCAAGACATTGATTCATCGGCAACACTTTATTGTTGTGGTTGTTGCTATCAGCCTACACATTTTCAGCTTAGCTCAGCCTTAATTTATAAATAACTGTAAAGGGACAGGACTCTGAGGACCAACATAATATCTTGAAAGCTGGATCCCTACATTGCAAAAATTTTCAAAAACAGTCCCTGATCCTAAAATTCTCCCTTGCAACTAGGCTTATTCTACCTGCATCAGGATTCGAATCAAGGGTAATTTGGAAGGCAGACAGGAGAGAAAAAGATGAAGAACCCTGATAGAGGAGCTGTCCCCCATAACCCTGCAAATAGAGGAAAGGTAAGGAGGGAAGGACCAGGAGATGTCCACTTTCCTCAAATATAAAACTAGAAGCTAAAAGTGCTGAATATTAATTAGATGATGAATTAAATAAGTGCCTAGCATGTGGTAAGTACTCAAGTAATATTAATATCGAGGTGAGAAAAAATGGGAATCACAGAGAAAAGAAAAATTTGCTCAGACAAGTAGACTAGAGAACTGAGTTTGGATAGAGAATCATACTTGTTTTGAAGAAGGAAAATGAAAGTAAACTCTTACACCAAGACCATAGTTACTTTATACAACAACTCTCAAATGTGAAATTCATGCCCCTCTGCTTACCCCCATGCATGTTAAAGCAAATTAAATTTCATGCCAAATCACCCAGGCAGTCAGTAAGCAGCACAATTTCAATCTCTAGGATTTAAGCTGATTGCTCTAAAAATATAATTCACCAATTGGGCAGCATTGAAGTCAAGCATGGCTCTCTAATAATTTTTCTTGACAAGTTGTTTTCCCAGGAATGTGGCCACTGTGAACTATAGGTTAACTCATCTCATGGAAGTGAGGGGGTTTATTCCCACCTGCAACCCAGACACACAGCAGGGAATCAAAAGTTGACCTGGTGAGGGCATGGATGCCTTCCCCTGGTTAGAGGCAAGCATCACATTTAGGCTCTATTCACCTGACAACAAAATGCTTCCTAGTTCAGAGCCAATCTCATCTACATAGAGAAAGAAAACAAATTGGTTCCTGTTTTCATCATATTTAACCACATTTACAGCCGGATTGTGTGTGTGTGTGTGTGTGTGTGTTTCATTTTTAATCTGAATCCTACTTGCTATAATAAGAATCAATTTCGTTTCATTCTTTTAGTCTCTTTTATTCTTTTAATTCTCTTATATAACGGTTGTATAAGTTCTAACAAAATGCATATAAATAATTGTTGGAGTTCATCACAAGAAAGGCTAATGATCAGACTCATGCATTTCTTCAGGTTAGGCTTCAGGTCATCTGAAATATGAGTTTAAATCCTGCATTATGCCTTATTTGGAGATGTTTCCAGAAGCACTGCCACAAGTGAGTTCTGACTGAATTTAAGTCCCTGTTTTGGAATGCAAAGTGTTGCAATCCAACATCTACAAGAACTTTGTCATGCTTGAGGCTGACACTGATGTTCGGAGGGTCCCAAATTCCTACAGGCATGAATGTAGTCATTGAGACGTGGTTGCTGGTGTGCTGGGAATGGGGTAGACAGTTCTCTTCTATACCATTGAGACAACTCCAGTAGTCAAATTGTTCTCAAGTTCTTTAACTCATTCATGTACTTAATTGTCATTAAAACTATAAAGCAGAAAAATATTCTTCACATTGTATATTACTCCAGGGTAGGAACTACTGGGCTTGCTTAGAGGATTGGATGGAAAATGGGAGGATAACATCTAAGTAATCAAGACAACTTCTTTTGCTTTTAAGTAGAATGTTTTATATGCCATTTCTTGAAGCAACAGCCTGGCACTTGATCTTCAACACTGACATGTTCATATATATGCATACATGTATAATTATTTTATAGTGACTAAGAAATATGAACGAATTATATGGGATATCTATCTAAACACTGGTACAGTTTTAAAGAACTTAATGAATATGAATGCTACAATATAATAAGCCTTTCCATTACATTTGGAAATCTGTGTGAATGTCTTTGGTTGCCAAATGACTCAGTTGGCACCACTGGCATTTAGTGGGTAGGGCCAAAGATTCAAAACTTCCCTCAAAGCCTCAGCAGTCCTTCATACTGAAAATTTACCCACTTAAAATGCCAAAAGCACATTCCCACTCCCAAAGCACTGCTAGTTCAAGGAGTACCCTCCTCTTACTCTGCAATTATATTTATATCCAAAGGATGCTTCTGTGGAACTGAAGATCCATCTATGATACTTTAAATATCCTCCTGGAATTCATTGTTGTTAATTAAGTATCCTAGCAGATCTTTTATAAATATAGACTGTATGAAAATAAACTTCTATTTAGCCCCTGGCCTCGTCATCACAGTTTTAAATATATAAAGTTGAAAGAAAACTTTTTTTTTTTTTTTTTTTTTTTTTGTGAGAGAGAGAGAACACAAAGGGGGCCAGGAGGTGGCCCAAAGGAAATAGAGAGAATCCCAAGCAAACTCTATGCCCAACAAGGGGCCTGATGTGGGATTCAATCTCATGACCCTGAGATCACGATCTGAGCCAAAATCAAGAGTCAGACACAAGCTACTGAGCCACCCAGGCACCCCTGAAAGAAAACTTCTTAATCAAAAAACAAAATGAGGACTAGGGGCAAGTCACAGGAAGGAGAAATGGGAGAAGAAAAAATGACCAGGAGAAAGTATAGTATTTACGGATTTAATTAAGATAAACAATGCGGATAAAGTAGAAGGCAATGGGCATTAGGGAGATAAAGGAATATTGAAGGGGGACATGGGAAGCCAGAGGATGTGGAGAGGTAGGGAGATCGCTGCTTCTGTAGATTTTAGGTAATCATAGTGATTGAGAAGAGAAATGGTGATTAGAACATGGGGCAAGAACTCACCTGCCAGGATCCCCCCCCCCTTTTTTTTTCTTTTTCAGGATTTCTGTACAATGTTTAGAATCCTATATGATGCCAGAAGATACCCTTTCTCTATAAAGGAATGAATCAACAAATCCACAAAGCTGCCTCTTTGCTAACAATCTCTCTATGATGCTGTGGAGACATATGAAACCATTGAGAGCAGAAATGTTTTGAAGACAAGGTCCTTCTCAGATATACACAAATTCCATCTCTGAAAATAATTCAAAGGAATAAGAAAAACAACCAGATGAAAGAATTTGCTTTTTCAGGCAGAGCAATTCCAGTCTTCATCAGGCAATAAGAACAGGCAGAAACCACAGATGGCATGTTCTGGAAGCTATCATTTAACAAAGTCGATGCTTTCCCAATTGATCCAAGTGCCTTTTACTGTTGGCCATGAAGTGGACACCAAACATCGCAGCAAGTTAATCCATTTGTCCTTTACATTGTGCCATCTGCTGCTCTATGTAATCTGAAAGAATTTTAGTGTTTTCCATAGCCGCCCTATTCCCTTTCTTTTCTTAGGGCTCGTCTTTCCTCTCTCCCTTCCTTCCATCTGACCAGAGCAACAGCTTTGGGTGAAGCATCTGCCTCTTGCAAATTTTCCCAAGCTACTATACCCAGCAAGCATCTCAAAACCCTGTGCTCTTCAAATCATCCTCAGTTCCCCTAACTTGTTTGTTTGCTTATTACTATTTTAAATCAGCACCCTAGGACATACGCTATCTTTACTCAGTGATGGTTAGTGGAATGGCTTACACGAATTTTTAAACATTACATAGAAAAAAGAGTACACGAAAACAAATCATAATTGTTTTTTTTTAAAGTTGCTATTAATTATATACAGCTAAGTTTTTTGGGAAACAATGTGGGGGAGTGGGAAAGTGTGAGCTTTAAGAATCAAAGAAAGCCTATTCAAGTGCCAAATCCAAACACTGGCTTTTCCCGTAGCCAGCTGTGCAACTTGGGCTATTATTTACCCTTTTGGAATCTTCGCTTTTGCTGCTTTAAGAGAGGTAGGAACAAGCACTGCATAGCACGGGGGGTAGCTTAGATGGCAATCTTTTCAACTATACCTTTCTCTTTAAAAGCATATTAGAAAATGAGATTCCAATTAAACAAATCTTTTGACTCTTCTAGAATACCCATATGAAGTAAAAGTAATCTGCCCATTTTTGAATAGGTAGATAAGATAGATACGGTGGCAACTAAAGCGATCATAACTTCCCTTTCGTGATTCAGAAGTCAGCTAATACCATACAGATAGATAAAACTCAAAGGGAAACTTGCGGCTGACAGAATGCCAGGTAAGCAACTGAGAGTCTGTTGTAAATCTCACCAACTCTGAAATGCGCTCTAGTTCTGTTCTAAACCAGGGGCTCTCCAACTGCTACACATTACAGTTACCCAGAGGGCTCGGAATCACCCTATCATACCGAATTGAACCCTATATCAATAGAATCGGGTTCTCTGACAGTAGCACCCAGGAGATTCCAAAGTATAGCCATGTTTGGAAACCAGAGCTTTAACCAAGACTTCTCAGAAAAGTCAACGTGAAAATGAATCACCTGAAGATCTTGTTAAAATGTAGATTCTGATTCATTAGGTGTGGGGCAGGATTCTAGAATCAACCTCCCAAAAAGCTCTTAGGGAATGCTGATGCTACTACTCCAGGACCCCACAGTGAGTAGCAAGATCTAAATTGAACAGCGGTTACTGCTCAGCATCCACATGGATTGTTCAGACACAGTTAATTTATATCCATTATGCAATATGAGCCCAAAGAACATATATCTCTCTTACAATTAGCCTTCACACATTCCCCAAAAAATTTACCATAAAAAATTAGCAAGAATCTGAAGCACATGATGCATTTCAAAGTCAAATATAAGTGAATTAGGTTGGATTATTCCTGTGACTGCCCCTCTCCTGTGGTGCTGGCATTTGCAGGTACATACATTGAACTCAAACACTCTCTTTGCCAGGGCAAAGTTTCTGCCAAGCTAGTTTTCTTAGGGATCTGCACACTTCTCCCGGAACTTTAGCTGGATTTCCAGATAAATGGCATTGATGAGGGCTCAGAGAAATAAAACCGTACAAGTTTGTTTTATACTGGGATATGGGGAAAGTGACCAGGTGTTTACATGAAGGAACTAATCCAACTTCGATTCAACTCCTCCCATGTCCTGCATCTTCAAAGTGAACAACATTTATGATCTTGAGGCCATTTCCAATAGAAGGTGCCAGCACAGTAGAGGGCAGAGTGCTGAATCAGCCACTGCAATGCTCACTGATTGCTTTATAGTACAAGGCTTGGTTTATCTCTAGCAGGAAATATGAGTCCACCGATAGCAGACTATTTACTGTATCAGCTTCTCCACAGCTTTTAATCAAGCCAGGATCCCAGCATGTAAGTCTAGATCTTCAAATCTTGCTAGTGGAAACATGGTCATCCATAAATCCTTAATTCATAGAGGCCGTTTTCCTTGGGAAGTGCTGAGGGCAAGATTCTGCTCTTACAGAACTTCTCGGCCACAAAGGCATCATTTGCTGTTTAATCCATGAGGGCACCTACTTGAGGATGAATGTGGAGCTTAAAATGGGAAAGGCAGGAAGTAAAATTGGTTCACTCCTGGCCCATTTACCTAAGCCTCCTGCAATTATGATCTTGCAGTCATTTCCTCTTTAAGGTTTATGAAAGTTAAGAGAAATGCCTTGGGAAGAGAAGAGAGAAAGGGAAATGAGCTCTTAGGGTGGGTGGGGAGGGGTGGTACAGGGAAAAAGCTGCATAGGTTTCTCAAAAACATGATTTCCACCTTTCTAAAACTCAATATTAAGGGCATAATAGCAAAATGAACAACAACAACAAAAACCTCGTGTAGTAGGAATCGCATCAAACCGACAATAGTAAAGTTGGTTTTGCATTTTACCCCCTTTTCTGGGCCAGAGATGATTAACTGGGAGCTCCTGGGCAGGGAAAGGGTCCCTGGATGGATTTCAAGGAATATATTGACCTCAGAATGTAGGTACCAAATTATGTACATATAGCATTTATTTTTCCTGGGGAAGTTTCCATAAGTTTCATCGAATCTTCAAATAGTTCACAGATCTATGAACCAGAAAAGGTTAAGAACTATACATTCATTCATCCAGAAAGTTTTTACTTACTCCCTAATCTATTTCACTCCCTGTTCCAGGCACTGAGAATATAGCAGTAAACAAAACAAATATCCCTATCTCCTAGAAGCTTACATTCTTCTGGGAGGGTAGGAACAATTAATAAAATAAGTAAAAGAGACAGCATATTTGATGGCAATGAGTGCTACAGAGAAGAATAAAGCAGAGAGGAGGAGCAGCAGAAGCCAGCACTTGTAAGTGGTAACTTAAAATCATACAGGTAGGGTGGGTCTTACCTAGTAGGTGCCATTTGAGCAAAGACCCAAGGGATCAGGGGAATAAGCCATGAACATGGCTTTCCAGACAAAGATAACTGCTGATATCAAAGGCCCTGAGACAGGAGCATACCTGACAAGTTCTAAGAGTGGCAAAGAGGCCAGTGTTCCTTGAGCTCAGGGAGGGAGACAGCGGGGAATAATATCAGGGAAATAAGGAGAAGGGGCCACAGGTGTGGCAGCTATAGGCCATTGTAATGACTTTGGCTTTTACTGTGGATAAGACAGAAAATCGGGGCGCCTGGGTGGCACAGAGGTTAGGCGTCTGCCTTTGGCTCAGGGCGTGATCCCGGCGTTACGGGATCGAGCCCCACATCAGGCTCTTCCGCTATGAGCCTGCTTCTTCCTTTCCCACTCCCCCTGCTTGTGTTCCCTCTCTCGCTGGCTGTCTCTATCTCTGTCGAATAAATAAATAAAATCTTTTAAAAAAAAAAAAGACAGAAAATCATTGGAGGGGTTACTCTGACTTATACTTTTTAAGGATCCCTGTGGCTTCTGTGTTGAGACTAGCTCTGGAGAAGAGACAGCAAAAGCAGAAGCAGGGAGAGCCATTTGGAAGTTTAGATGAGAAATGATGGAAACAATAGTGATGGGAGATGGTGGGAAACAGTTACATCCTACATATATTTTCAGTTTGGAGCCATCAGGATTTGCTAACAGATCACATATGGAATGTAAGAGGGGCAAAAACTCCAAGATTTTTGAAATAAAGCACTAAATGGGATGGAGTTGCCTGTGCTGGATGTGGACACATTAGGAAGGAAGAACTGGTTGAGATTTCAGTTTGGGCTATGTTAAGCTTGAGATGCCAATGAAATATCTAAGTGTTGACGTTCAGTAGGTAGTTGGACATAGGTGTATGGCATTCAAGGGAAGGTCTAGGCTGAAGATATAAATTTGGGAGTTGACAGCACACAGGTAATATTTTAGGCCTGATCCTGGATAAGATCATTCGGGGAGTGGGTGTAGACACAAGTCAAATTCAAAGACTGAGGCTTGGAACACTTCAGAGTTGAGAGGTCAGGGAGATGAGGAGGACCCCACAAAGACTGGAAGGAGTGATCAGTGAAGAAAGAGAATACCAGGAACTAGTGGAGTTCTGGAAGCCAAGCAAAGAAAGGGTTTTGAGGAAGGGAAAGTGATCACATGTGCCCAAGTTCTGACGAGTAAGAGGTGAACTAGCAGGGTCTGCTGAATTTGGGAATGTGGCAGTTGTTGCTGACCTTCACAAAAGTGGGTTGGGGTAGAAGCCTGCTGGAGAGGCTTCAAGAGAAAATGAGGGAGGGAAAAACCAACCAACCAACCAAACACAAAACTAAACTGGAAATAATTTCTCCTTTAGGGAATTTTGGCAGCAAAAGGACAAAGAAATGGGAGAATAGCTAGAGGATAACTAAGGTCGAGTTATATGTACGTATCACATGTTTGCATGTGTATGTGAGAGAGAATGGAGAACGTGTTAATGCACTAATGGGAATGATCCAGTCCAACAAAGAATATCTTTTAGATTTCTTCACAGACCTTACTTACCTTCTTCTCTTTCTGATTTTTGACTGATTTATTTTTAGCCAAAGTACCAACTGCTAAAGAAAAACATCACTGCCTACACTTTCAGTAATTCATTTCACTGGTTCAAAACACTTGTGATCAGAAGTGGCTTGAAGTTCTCTCTCTCTTTTAAGTAAGTATGTGAATATGGTAAATTTGCTTTATCCTTGTACTCTTTATCTTCAATCTACATGCTGAGTAGATCTAATAAATAGTAACATACACATATTTCTTGGCAATCCATAAAAGCAACATTCTGGAGACAAGTGACACAGAACCAGAGGATGATCAAACTTCCTAATTATATAATCATTTTCATCATTTTTCTCGGCAGACTTAGAACACTGAGGATTTTTCATGTGGTTTTTATTGAAAGTCACCATATGTAAAATGACAATGTCAATCAAAGGGTAAACACAAAGTTCACTTAATACATGGATGATCCTAAGAGAGCATCCCTCTTGCCCCATTCCAGTGGATATCATTCACGAAAATTATAAATTCAGCTAGGCCAAAAGGATATAAAAAAATATAAATCCTAGGACATGACTTAGTGTTATGGGTTGAATTGTGCTCCCACAAAAGATGATGAAGTCCTGACCCTCAGTACTTGTGAATGTGACTTTATCTGGAAATAGAGTCTTTTCAGATGACCAATTGAAGATCATTAGAATGGGACCTAATGAATATGATTGTGCCCTTATAAGAAGGGTGAAATTGGACACAGAGGCAAACATGCATAGATGGAAGATGCTGTGGAGACACAGAGAGAAGGCCATCTATATGCCAAGGAACATTGAGGCTATCAGAAGCTATAAGAGAAAAATAGAACGCAAAATAGAAGCTATAAGAGAAATAGAAGCTATAAGAGAAATAGAAGCTATAAGAGAAAAACAGAACTTACATCCCTCAGAAGGAGCCAGCTGTCGTGCCAACAGCTTGATCTCCTATGTCTAGCCTTCAGAACAGTGAGACAATAAACTTCTGTTATTCAGACCATACAGTTTGTAGTACTTTTTCATGGCAGCCCTAGAAACCTAATATACTAGGAAATAGGATTTATTATGTTTTTATTAATGTTAAGCATTAAACAGGTAAACAAAAACGTACAAACAAAATCATGGTGCTCTGCATTTTCTTTTCTTCTTTTTTTTTTTTTTAAAGATTTTATTTATTTATTCGACAGAGATAGAGACAGCCAGCGAGAGAGGGAACACAAGCAGGGGGAGTGGGAGAGGAAGAAGCAGGCTCATAGCAGAAGAGCCTGATGTGGGGCTCGATCCCGTAATGCCGGGATCACGTCCTGAGCCGAAGGCAGACGCTTAACCGCTGTGCCACCCAGGCGCCCCTCTGCATTTTTTTTCTTAATTTGAAATTTTGTACAAAAGGCAAAAGTTGCAGTTGTCTTTTCCAGGTGTATTAAGCATTTTATTTGCTTGCAAATAAGCTACGTATACAAGCAGAAGGGGGGGGGGAACCTCAAATAAAATTTTTCAATATATTTTGGCTGTTAATTTCAGAATCACCATGACTTCTTGTTTCCTGGCAAAGCCAATAATGGCAATACTGCCAATTAGCTCTTAGAGAAGCAGTTTTGTTTATTTATAAGGGGAGCTGACTTCACGTTCTAGTTGACCAAATTCATCAGAAGGAATTACAGTGCTTGGAGACTTAATTCTATATCCCTAATCTTTGTAGGGATGGCCCAACTCTGGAAGGTACCATTTGTTGATTTTTTTAAAAATATTTTTATAGAGAGGTAATTCACATATCATAAAATTTATCCAAAGTGTACAATTCAATGGTTTTTAGTATTTTCACAGAGTTGTGCACCATCCTTACAATCTTAAATTTAGAATATTTTATCATCCCAGGAGGAAACCTCTTACCCAAAAACAGTCACTCACCATTTCTCCCCTGGCCCCAGCCACAGACAATTGCTCATCTACTTTCTGTCTATAGACATTACTCTTCTGGATATTTCATTTAAGTGGAGTCATACCACATGTGGTCCTTTCTGATCAGCTTATTTCATCTACCATAATGTTTTTAAGATTTGTCTATGTTATAGCATGCATCAGTTCATTCTGTTTTATTGCCAAATAATAATCCATTGCATGAATATATAACATTTATTTACCTATTCATCAGGTTATGGACATCTGTGTTCTTTTCATATTTTGGTTATTGTTAATAATGCCATTTTGTACATCTGTGTAGAAGTCTTTTGCGTGGACATATGTTTTTATTTCTCTTGGATTATACCTAGGAATGGAATTACTGGGTCATATGGAAACTATATTTAGCAATTTGAGGAACTACCAAACTGTTTTCCGAAGTATCTGCACCATTTTACATTCCCATCAGCAATGAATGAGGGTCCCAATTTCTTCACATCCTTTCCAACACTGATTATTGTCAATCATTTTATTATAGCCATTCTAATGGGTATGAAGTAGTATCTCATTCTGGTTTATATTTACATTTTCCTAAAGACTAGTGATGTTGAGCATCTTTCATGCACCTATTTGTCATTTGCAAGTCTTCTTGGACAAACATCTATTTAAATTTGCAGTCTTAAAAAAAAAAAAAGTCTTCATCCTTGCTCTTGGCACAAGCTACTAAAACCCTTGGAAATGCCAAAGTGATAAGTATCTTTTATATGCTAATGAGAAGACTGGTAGCTGGGAGCCCCTAAATAGCCTGAGGATCAGAACTGATCCCTAGAAAGACCAAGGCATGATTAGAAGGTTGGAATTTTCAGCCTCATTCCATTCCTGACCTCCCAGGAGGGTAGAGAGGCTAGAGGTTGAATTACCAATGATTTAACTAATCATATCTATGTTATGTAGCCTCCATAAAAAGCCCTAAACGGTGGAGTTCAGAGAGCTCCTGAGTTGGTGAACCCAGTCATGTGCTAGGAGGATGGTGTACCCCAATTCCACAAAAAGAGAGAAGCTGCTTTTTTCAGGACCCTTTGGGATCTTTTCCTGTGAACCTCTTCATCTGGCTGTTCCTTTATATCCTTCATAATAAACCAGTAAACGTAAGTAAAGTGCCTTCTTAAATTCTAAGCCAACATTCTACCAAATTATCAAATCTCGGGGGGGGGGGGGTTGTGGGAATCCCCAATTTATAGCTGATTGGTCAGAAACATGGGTAACTTGAGACTCACAATTGGTGTGTGAAGTGGAGGCAGTCTTGTGGGACTGAGTCCTTTAACTTGTGGGTTCTGATGCTATCTCCAGGAAGACAGTGTCAAAATTGAATTAAGTTGGTGGATACCCAGTTGGTGTCAGGGAGTGGAGAACTGGTTGTCGGTGTTGGAAAAGACCCCAAAGTCTTTGCCAATTTTACAACTGTGTTATTTATCTTGTCATGGTTAAGTTTGTAACAGTTCTTTATATATGCTACATATAAGCCTATTATCAGATATATGGCATGATATGTAAATTTTTCTCCCATCGTGTGGGTTGTCTTCACTGTCTTGATGGCATCATTTGAAGCTTAGAAGCTTTTAATTTTGATGAAGTCCAATTTATGTAATTTTTGTCACCTATGCTTTTGGTATATCCAAGAAACCATTTCTTAACCCAAAGTCACAAAAGTTTATTGCTGTGCTTTTTTCTATGAGTTCTATAGTTTTAACTCCTACTTTGAAGCCTATGATTCATTTTGACTTAATTTTGCATATAATGTAAGGTAAAGGTCTATTGATCATTTTTAAAATATTCCATTTAGCTTCTAAATCATTGCTAACCAAAAAGACAAATATGTGTGACTTGGCCCCCAAATCCTATATGCAATTGTCAGCAAGAGCAATCACATAAGCCAGTTTTACGTCTTGTACCAGAGATAGCATGAGAATCTAAGCTTGAGGTCAGGAAATTGTGAGTGATCACCATTGCATGGCTAAAGGTCTATACATCACCTTGATACATTCAACTGTTCTTGTTGGTTCTCTTTTATGAGATGTAAAATGGGAAAAGATCTAGTTCTCCATCCCCCTTCCAGTGGAGAATTAGGAAAATCAAAGAAAATTATGAATAGGAAAGCCCTTTGAAAGGTGGACTATTCTAAGAGGGTATTCACAACAATCATAATGCTGTAGACAACAAAAGGCCACACACAGGAGGCCCAACTGAAAATTGTTCATTCACTGATCCTTCTCTACATGGCCTACACCGACAGGGAGGTTCAAGAAATTCCTTCCCTAGGAAATGCTGATGAAGAACCAGGCTTGGGAATTACAGGTTGTATTGACCTAACAACAGGACTGCTCTGTGAATTGCAGTTATTATTTACATCCCAAAAGAATAGCAAAACACTGACAGGTGTAGCCTGGCTTTAAATGATAAAGATTGCGTGAAACAGATTAACCTTGTCAGTCAAAAGACAGAAGAAAAGAAAGAAGAAAAAGACAAAACAAACAAACAAAAAAACTTGCTCACCTTCCCTTAAATTACCTGTGTGTTTGATGAAAAAACATCATACACTTTGTAAACACAATAGCTGACACTGACAAGAAGCTATATTAATAGGGGCGCCTGGGTAGCTCAGTCGTTAAGTGTCTGCCTTTGGCTCAGGGAGTGATCCCCGCATTATGAGATTGAGCCCCACATCAGGCTCCTCCGCTGGGAGTCTGCTTCTTCCTCTCCCACTCCCCCTGCTTGTGTTCCCTCTCTCGCTGACTGTCTCTCTCTCTGTCAAATAAATAAATAAAATCTTAAAAAAAAAAAGAAGCTATATTAATAAACTGGTGGTACCCCAATGTAAAGATATCATCCTTAATTAATAATGTCTTGGAAATTAGCACCCCAAGGATACTAAAGAGTCACCAAAGATCATGGTGATAGAAAGCATCAAGCTCAAACATCTAAGAACTGTTCTAACACAAATAATCCCTGGGGTCAAATTCATACCTTGTCTCATTATTGATTCTTATTGAATGGTTTGTTTCTTATCCTTTCTTCTGATATCTTTATTAAGATTGTCAACCCCTTGAAGACAGAATCTAGCTTTACTCTTCTTTTGTGTTTCCAGTAGCACCTAGCCCATGGCAGGCATTTGATCAGCAGGACCCAACTAGCTGAAGCAGCAGGTACAAATGTAGCTCATTGTCCAGCCCACCAGGTTATAAAGGGGACTATACAACTTATTTTGGGGGGAAATTATGACTTCTAAGTATATATTGGAAGAGGAAATTCCAGTTTTTGCTGCGGAGGGGGGGTAAAACTTGCCAAAGTATCCAGGTCACCTGATGTAGAATACATCTACAGAGCTGGGTTATGGTATTTTGTTTTTTCGTAATTACATGATTGAGTCTGTAAAGATACCCCTGCGCCATGCAAATCCATTCCAATAAAAATCAAATGTTCTGTCTTTTGAAACCTGTGACATAGGCCCTATTCATTAATACACAAGCTAGCTCAGTGTCATAATCCATCCAGCTGCACCTCAGTTTCTAAACCATGATTTGGGGATTGCTATCTAGCCATAAAACGTTCTATTCCTTGCATTTGGAAAACAGAGTTGATTAGCACACGCAAGCACACACACACACACACACACAAACACACATATTATTAGTGAAAGTGGTTTGTTTTTCGTAGATGTGGGAGAATCTACCATAGGTCAGCCTCAGCACTCCCTGTATACACACTTCCATGGAAGTGTACCTCTTCAGCTACTGGCCAATAGAGAACAAATACCACTCACTGTACCATTCTGGTATAAAGGACAGTGAAGCAGACTCATCAGAAATACACTAAAAATAGCCAGCTCTGATTGTAATCAGGGATAGACTGTTCATATTAATGTTCTGTTTCACTCTGAAATTTTTCCCTCAGTTTTTCTTATGCCTTTGGACCCTGCTCTTGCCAAAAACTATGGAGTTCCCTATCCTGCCCGGTGATTTGAATTCTAACCACAAGCTTAGCTCTCTCAAGTCATTAGGCAAACCACCAAGACTGCAGTAAGTTGGCACCACTCACTTTCTTCTGTATGTTGATCATTTAGAGTTTTCATTAGGGCATTTGGACCTCTTCGGCAAAAAAAGAGCAGCTTCCATGCCAGCCCGTGGTACATGCAGGTCTCTGGAGCTGGCCAGGCTCAGATGCCAAGAGAGAAGACCTAAATGTGTGCTTTTTAAATGCAGGGTCAGCACTGATAGACTTGCACCCAACACAACCACGGCACATTCATTCGGCGCTGCCATAGCCAGCAACTTGATTTTATTTGCACTGCTCTCCCATTCCTCATTTTGGACCATCTGCCTTGGCTGAAGGCCCAGCTGTTTGAAATGTTCTGTTTTCTCTAAAATGGTTTTCTGGATCACCCACAGAAAGACTTCCAGAATATTCCTGTTCCATTCTTTCTCCCTTCCCCTGCTCTGCTTTAAAAACAAGCTATCATACCATTCCAATTTTATTGCTGCCCATAAATTCTGCTCTAGGAAGCCAGCTGAGGTGTGGGCCTTTGACTGCCTTGGGCCTGCTACTGTCCCCTGCTCTGACCAACAGACCTCCCATGGTGGGGCGAATCTGGTTACTAGAAGGGGCTGCACCAAGTGCTCCTGTGATTTATCTTTACCTTCTGGCATGAGGGATTGGCAGTTAAAATGCTTCAAGGTTCTCACTGCTATTGGTACAGAGTTCCCCATCATACCTGGACAGTGATGAGCCACTAGCTACCCACAGCTTCAGTCACCAAAACTTCCCAATCATCTTTGTCTCCTTGGTACAAGCAGGTGTGTGTGTGTGTGTGTACACGTGCAGACGCGCATGTGTGTACTTGCACGTGTGGGAGCAGGAGCTCCTCATAGACTCTGCAGGATGTGGGAAGGAAGCTGGGGAAGAGAGTATGGAATATCATTTTTTAGCATCTGTCTCTCAAAACTGCTCTAGTTTTTTTTTTTTTTTTTTTTTTTATAATTTGTTTCCATAGAAGCAAAAGGGGTGTGTGTGGGGGGGGGGCAGGGAGACTGTAGTCAAATAGAATATTCCTACAGGAGAAGCAAAGAACTTGTGACTTTTCTGTCCCTTTTTCTTATGTCACTCCCCACTCGGTTTGAAATTTCCAGGTAATTTGCCTTTTTGAGATGCAGAGTGGGGTTGAGGAGAGGCAGGCGGGGTGCTGTGCACCGGTAGGTATACACTGAGCTGGGAAGGACACTAAAATTTCTACAAGACTCTGACCTTTGTGTATTCCATTGGAGTATCTCTATTCCTCTCCCACTCCAGTGCATTTTCTTGACTTCAAGACTTCATCTGTCATGAAATTAAAGAATGTGCATAGAATCTCCTCTTAGCAACCACTTGAACACAGCGCCTTATAAAAGCTACTTTCAAAACTATAGCTTGATGTTATGCAAATCCATTTCCTGTAAAAAATGTTTCTAAATAAGCAAGTACACCTCCTAGCATGAATGATTTAAAAATGATTATTTAAGCAAAATGTAATATGTTTTACAGTCTTTGAAATGGAAAAAGCAAAGCACTATAGGGGTTTAAGATACACAGGTGTACATATTTATAAAACTCGTGTTCATTTCACTGTGTATAAATTTTACATTAAAAATAATGATAAACAAATATCAAACTCTAGGTAAAGATCTGCATGCAGAAGTAGTCAGGGGTGAGGTGCATTGATGTCTGCAACTTACTTTGAAATACTTCAAAAATAGGATGGATAGATATGTGATACAGCAAATATAGTAAAATAGCTCATTGTAAAATTAAGGTAGTGGGTATATGGGCGATCACTGTACAATTTCTTCAACTTTTCTGTATGTCAATAAGTTTTCATAATAAAGTGCAGGTGTGGCGTTAGGGCGGCACAACACTTAGAATTAGGAGATTTGGATCCAACTCCCAGTGTGGTATGAATGTGCCATAAAATGTGGTCAAGACCTTAACTACGATGAACCTCAGTTTCCCCATCTACAAAATGAGAATCTCAGATGTGGTTTTTTTTGTGCCTAATAACCTATTATTTTATGAAACAAGCACGGATTGAATGGTCAGAAGCCTTCAATTCATAGGTATCTTGGGCTCTCATTTATTGAATTTATGTTGTCCAAAGGAAACACTGAAAATCCTATTATCCAACATTTTACCAATTGGAAAGCTCTACTGTGCCTTTCTGATCATCTCATCTCTCCCAGTGCAAACTTCTCATCGGCTGCCAAGTGCAGATGCCAAAAACACGGTGGGTGGGAATAACCTCTCCAAAACTGGGGATAGGAAAGATTGGTCTGGATAATTTGAGAGAAAACAATTAGACCGCTGGCCCATGGTGCGCTACCTAAACTATTTTGATGTGATTGTAGCTCATTGCCCTTTCAGAGCCCATAGGCCTGGAGTCTAACATCCAGGCAGAGCAGGCAGCCCCCTACAGGGTGTATTTGGGGCGGGCCGTCTGAAGGTGGTCTTCCTCCACACTCCCGTTTGTAACCCCCAAACCTCATCCTGTATTCCCAGGTCAAAATAGCTGTCATTATGAGTTAATAATATGAATGAAGGTTGGGTTTCTTATTAAAAATACAATTGCTCCTAGAGTGGGTAACACATTAAACTACAGTAGCCAGTCATACCGTATTATTAATGACTATCTCAGCCCATTTGAGCTGCTACAGCAGAACAACATAGACTGGGTGGCCTATAAACAACAGAAATTTATTTCTCACAATTCTGAAATCTGGGAAGTCCAAGATCAAGGCACTGGTATATTCAATGTCTAGTGAGACCTGCTTCCTGGTTCATAGATGGTCATCTTTTCCCAGTTTCCTCACAGTATGGAAGTGATAAGGGAGCTCTCTGGGGTCTCTTTTAGAAGAGCACTAATCTCATTCCTGAGGGCTCCATCCTCATGACCTAGTCACCTCCCAGAGGCCCTACCACTGAATACCATCACATTAGACATCACGATTTAACATATGAATTTTGGGGCCATACAAACATTCATTCATAGCAATAACCTTAAAATCCTTTCCAGATATTACTTAATAGTGGAAAGAGAGCAAGTGCTATTATGAGAGTTTTCCCACCTCCTGCACTACTCTTGTAACCTCAGACCACAGCCAGAACTTGCCTTGCAGCCTGAAATGGAACCAATATACCAGGCATCCTTAATAAGCCCACCTGGAAGGCATTTCACTTATCTTTGATTTTATTCCCTTCTTCCTTAATTCATTCAACCACCTGAAGGTTATTAAACATCTCTAACTTACAAGGAACTACGCTAGCTTCAGAAGATACAGTGGGGAACAAGACAAATACGGCCCTTGCCATTGAGGAAATGACATTCGCACATGGTGACCTGGAACCTACCTGGTTTCAGCACTGAAAATCTCATGTCCTGGGAACCCCTCAGTCCTGGGCAGATCAAGACGGTTGGTCACCTTACTCTTCTGTATCAACTATACTATGAGTTATAATGCAATTATGACTGAGGGTTGCAAAGGTGCTCTGAGTGTCTATTCCTTAACCTGTGGAGTCCTAGAAAGCTCCTCGGAGCTGTGGGCATGTGAGCTATGATGTAAAGAATGAGACTCTGAGAGAATTCCAGGTAAAGAAAAGTCAACCTCAAAAGCTTGAGGTCAAAAGGAGTGTGGCACGTTAAGAAACATAGGGTGACTTTATGCCTTCGTTTGTCCGGGCCTGCCCTGGTTATAGCCTGTTGCCCCAGCCTAATTCTAAACAATGCCCCCTGTTCACTTTCACAAGTGTCTTGGTTTGGAAAATGACTACAGGTTCACCCCAGAGAAATTGCAAGACGTCCACATGACCAGAACAAAGAGATTGAGGGGAGCAAATAAGGCCGCTGAGCTGGCAGAAAACCAATTGTTCAGAGTCTCAGGGGAGACCTGAAAGGTTTGGGACACGACTGTAAGAAATACGAGAACAGTGTGAAGAGTCATACACAGAGAAGTAGCAATGATCACGAGTGAATGTGAATTTTATTTTATTTTATTTTTTTAAAGATTTTTATTTATTTATTTGACAGAGATAGAGAGACAGCCAGCAAGAGAGGGAACACAAGCAGGGGGAGTGGGAGAGGAAGAAGCAGGCTCTCAGCGGAAGAGCCTGATGTGGGGCTCGATCCCACAACGCTGGGATCACGCCCTGAGCCGAAGGCAGACGCTCAACCGCTGTGCCACCCAGGCGCCCCTGAATGTGAATTTTAAACCGAGCAAATGCAAGAGTGGATGCGAGAGATCCATTCGGCAGAGCTTCTGCTGTGATCCAGGCCCAGGATGACGGTGGCCTGGATGAAGGTGGAAGCATCAAAAAGGGAGCTAAGTAGATAATTCACAAAGATATTTAGAAGGACTAACTGATAGAATTCAGCCTGAAGGCCATAAGGTCCAGGCAGTGGGCCAGCTACGATTGGCCACTCAGGGTGGACAGGTGGGAAGACAGGTAAGGGGATTAGCTTCTGCAAAGAGAACACTAGACACAGAAGAGCCAGAAGGGTTTAAAGACCATATAAATGAATTACCAGTTGGTCTGAATGCACACACCAGTACAAAGTTCTGCCAACTGTTTCTATAAAGGGCCGATAGTAAAGACGAGGCTTTGTAGGCCATACACTATCTATAGCAACTTGTCTTCTCCATCATTTTAATGAATAAGCAACCACAGACAATGTGTAAACATATGGGTGTGGCTGAATGCCAAGGAAACTTTATTTATGGACACTGAAATTTGAATTTCATGTAATTTTCACATGTCACAAAATATTTTTCTTTTGATTTTTTTTTTTTCAACCCTTTTAAGACATAAAATCATTCTGGGCGCCTGGGTAGTGCAGTCGTTAAGCGTCTGCCTTTGGCTCAGGGCGTGATCCCGGCATTCCGGGATCGAGTCCCATATCGGGCTCCTCTGCTGGGAGCCTGCTTCTTCCTCTCCCACTCCCCCTGCTTGTGTTCCCTCTCTCGCTGGCTGTCTCTCTGTCACATAAATAAATAAAATCTTAAAAAAAAAAAAAAGACATAAAATCATTCTTACTTGCAGGCTCTATAAAAACAGGCAGTGCCTAAATTTGGCTTTGGATTGTGGTTGACTAAACCCTGGCCCAATATCTCCATTTCCCTAACATGGAATATAGCATTGCTTCCCTCCTTTCTCCTTGTCTAGAACAAGGAAGACATTTACAGTCCCATCATGCCTAATCTCTAATTCATCTTTTTAAAAAGGCTTTGATTTTTTCTTAATGTTTTCTCTTTCTTCAGTCTTTTTTGGGGGACTTCCTTCTCTCTCTGCTTTCCCCACTAAAGCCTCCTTTTTTTATTGGGCAAATTTGTTTTCTTACTAATAAATTTTGCTTTTACTACCAGAAGCATGACCGGGTTTACATTTTGTGAGGATGCTGAGATTGCTCCTGTTTTTGTGTATCATTTGCCTTTTCATACTCATAGACAGCCTCAGACCTTCCTAAATGAAGGATTGATGCCTACACAGCATGACCTACGCCTGGCAATCTATTAGCAATTAACAGCCGGTACAAATACACAACCCAAGATCCAGAGGCTGCCAGCTTCATGGGAGGTAGGGACCACCTCACATTGTTAATGATACGCATAGCATTTTTTTTTTTATTATTGACGAATAATTGACATACACTATTGTATTAGTTTCAGTACAACCTCGTGATTCAATATTTATATACATTACGGATGGTGGCCACGATAAGTCTAATTACCATCTGTCACTATACAAAGTCATTCCTTGCAGGCAGCTGGGCCAGGCCCGCGCTGCCCCCGCCCACCAGTGCGTCTGCAGCACCGATTTACTATCTCAGTGCCTGTCCAGTGGCATCTGAAACTCTGCACTAGTCGTAAATACTGTTTGTTTAAAGAGAAATACTGTGCTATATGCATGGTAACTTCTAAAACTCGACTAAGACACATCTTGAGAAGGACAGTGACTGTCATTCCTGTTTGTTTCATCATAGAGCAGTTAGACCCAGGCTGGAAGTCCTCTCTCAATAAAGTGCACCTCACCAAAAATGTGTGTGTGCAGAACAGGCTGGTGCCCAGCAGCGCCCTCACTCCTGTCCGGTGCATCTCTGTACGGGACTACACCTCCGATCAAGGCCAACATCTGCCCAAACGCGCAGCTTACTAAGTGAAAGAAAATTTGACTCAGCAAGAAGAACTGGAATAGTATCAATAGAACCTTTTTTTTTTTTTTGTCCTCCCAGAGCTAGACTAGGTGTAACTTACGACAACTTGGCCAAGATTTGAGAGGCAAGCAAAATATTGATGCTATGAATGTAACGGAGTAGGAGGCAAAGGAGGGACATTCACGC
The DNA here is from genome assembly GCF_023065955.2 of Ursus arctos. Lineage (NCBI taxonomy): Eukaryota > Metazoa > Chordata > Mammalia > Carnivora > Ursidae > Ursus > Ursus arctos. The sequence goes on along the minus strand of NW_026623100.1, from coordinate 43,295,668 downwards.
AATGGTCAAGCCAGTTTCGATGCAGCCTGTCATAGGGTAGGGATGTCCCCGCCCTTTCCGTCTTTCACGTCAAAATAACAGTCACCCTTCCTCTAGAATACAATCTTTTATCTGGGAGGCAGCAGAAGCGGTGTGGGGCGCTGAGAGGGCATGTGGGCATAGCGATCATCAAGCAGGACGCTTCCCCCCGCCTTTCCACCACAGGCAACACCTGTGAGGATAACCAGCCACTGAGGTCCTATCCAACAATCTAGAACTTCTGGGATCTTGACTATCTGAAAACTAGTGCTTTGATGTGCCGCCATGTTTCCTCATAGACCCATCTCTGCAATTGGCTTCTTTGCAACATTGCAGGACCAATTGGAGAGTATTTAAATCCACAAGTCTCAATGGGATTAAAATAAGTCCTGGCAAAGACTGAGGCATGAAGATTTAAAAGACAGCAAGCGCACTTCCTGCCACAGGAGTGTGTCTGGAGAGGTACTGGTGCCCGGGTGGGGATGCATGCCTCCTGGGTGGTGCATTCCGGGCAGTTCTGCATTTGGTTCACTGCCGTTGTCACAGGTCAGCCTTGCCAGATAAAAGGGCTGCCCTTCTTTGGTGCGCCCTTCACTGGCCGGTGGAAATGGACCGCGTTCACAAACTGCTAATTCCAAAGCCTTCAGTGGATGGAGCCAGGGGAAGAAAAAAAAGTACAGTTTAAAGCATGCTCTGAATTTGCTAATAGGCATGCACGGTCCTTTCGGAACCAAAATAGAATTTCTGATGAAGTACCTTGTGGCAAATTTGAAATATTAGCCCGGGGGCCCCAACAAGACATAATTCACTCCACTGGTGAGAACAAATCTCATTTCCACAGCCATTCCTCTAAACTCATTACTGACCCGAGGGAAAACGCTAGCCTGGAGCAAGTTTTAATAAAGACACTGGTGGAGTCGTTGCTATAGAACTAAATGCAATAATGAGCAACAAGCCACTGGCGGCAATGGACCCCTGGACCTGGAGAGACCCCAGAAGGCAGCTCTGAAGCAGCTGAAAACTCCATCCAGAGCAGAACATGACATCTCAAAAAGATTTCCTTACTTTAGGTGATAATTTGTCATAGAAGATTCACTCTGGCTTAAATGGTCTGATCGTCTGCTTGCCTTCAAATGAAAAATTGCTGAGAATAATTGATTTCAAATTAATTTTGATTTAAAATATAAAAAAAGAACCAGGCAGTTGCAGTCGGGGAATTAAAAATAATAATAACTTTGGGGACAGAAAGACCTAGATTCACATTTAAATCCAGGACAAATTTTATTCCCTCCTCTGGACTCAATCTCTGCCACTAAAGTATGGGTTTAGCCAAACATTAAGTTATCTGTGGGCAGAGTCCATGTCTTTACTCACTGCTTGCTGGTACATTCCTGCAGGCCTTGTCATGCAACATGCTCAATAAACATACATTAAACGATTCTGCTTTCAACGACCGTTACAGAAGTTAGGAGAGCTCAGATTTCTACCACTTTTGGCACCTGGCTTGGCACAAGGTGGTTCCACAACAAATTCAGAACAATTCACTGCTGCTGTGAGACCGCTGGTGGAAAGGCCACGAGAACCGCTTCTAATGAGAAACCCAACCAAACTGAAGAAGTCTGCCAGCCACTACGGTGCTGGCAGGAAGGGGCCAGGTGCGGGGAGGTCTAGGCAGCGTAACGCTGTAGAACATGGGCGGGAAAGGGGAGGCAGGACACCTTGCAAATGCAAGGGGGTATTTTAAAAGGACCAGAGCCGGTAATGACAATTAAGGAGCCAAGCTTGCTAATCAATCCTCAACTTTAACAAGCAGAGTGGAAGGTCTCTCTGGGTTGCCAGAGTATGTCTATGTCTAGGCAGGTATAGTCAAAGAGAAAATCAAAGCAGGTGTCTAGAGAATCCACTTTATCAGCTCTTAGGAAAGAGGCGCGCAGTGCCTGGAGAGGCAACCTACCTTACCTCTCCTTCCGTCTCACCACATCCTAACACATGCACTCTTTTTGGTCCGGCCAATCTGTCCCCAACCATATGATGACTTCCCATTCTCTTGGGCCTGCTCTGCAAGCTCGTCTTTGCCAAGCAAATTTCTATAGAAAGAATCGATACAACTCTCCCATCATTATGAGGGGCTGGGGAAAGAGAACGGAGGAGATGAGCACATTCTAGCACAATGGGACCACTCTGCATCTCCTCTCAATCTTTACCACAGCCTTTCATTTGTTTCTATTATGTAAGCACTTTTCCCTTATTGTTTATAATGCATATATTTTGTTTCCTCAAACAAAACATTCATTCTCCAAAGCAGGAACCGTGGGCTGGTTATTCACCCTGTATGACCCAAAGAAGACCTATCAAATAAAGGGTGACAGGATGTCAGCAGGTACATGCTTCACATGGTATAGACGGGAGCAAATGGTCTTTCGCAATCCTCAGTAACTTTCTGCAAACATTTATAGTAACTATGATATGCAAGGTAATCTGAAGGAATATCAACAACATTGCACAAACATACGCGTAAGCAGGTAACATTCAACACACACACACACACACACACACACATTATGAGGGGTATCTCCACTTAGCCAGTCTCAGATATGGGATTTCTAAGCAGGCTCTGGTTCAAATTCTGGCTACAAGCAACTCTTGAGAGCCAGGGCCGCCCACGCCAGAAAAGCATGGGAAAGAGCCTAGAGCTCAGCACTAGGATCTTGGCTGAGCCACTGTGGCCACTAATGCTGATTCTCTGGGCTACGTGCCTCTCCAGTTGATAGCTCCAACCCATCCCCTTCTGCCCTGTCCTTCCTGCTCAGTGAGTCTTTCATTTTGGCCCCTCAACTCGGCCAACTCCCACCAACAGGCACATCCCTGCAATACAACCCATCCACCCTCCTTTAACATCACACAACTTGAAGTCAGCACATTAAAGTTTCCAACATGGCCTCCTCTTTCAAAAGGAAGAAAAGACAGAATCATTATTAGTGCTTTAATAAAAAACTGATCGTCCTTCCCTGAGAAAAGGGAGAGTGAAAGCAATCTCTCTGCTTTCTGACTGCTGGGATGGTAATGTAGGTGAGCCAGGGCACAGGGACAGCTGAGAGTCTGCTGTTACAAAGAGCAAAATGGAGAGCCCAGGGAGTTCTACTCATAACTGCAGAATTACCAATCGATCACTTCCCATTTCATAGTAACTGTGAAATACTTCCAACAGTGGACGCCAGATAAGCTATCCATACCAATAAGTAAACATTTCCAGGCATCAGAATTGGCAGAAAACAGAGGAAGTAACAAAAGAATGAAACCATATATACACATAAGAGGGAGGGAGACTTCCGGGGCAGACGGCTGCCCGCACTGAGCACATGGATAAGTGATTATCACAAAGCGGAAAGAAGCAAGTCTTGTGCATATGTTATAGCTAAAGTCGAAGCAGGGGTGCAGATGATAGAGCAGGACAGACAATTAGGGAATTAATTAATTAAGGCTCTGTTTATACTTCTATTGTCAGTGCTAATTATTTGTTGGTTTGAAGTAAGCTCCCCTGTCTTCATTAGTGGCTGTCAGTCAATGATAACATACTTGGATTTCAACAAGTATCGGTTGTTTCCAAGGACTGTATTTACAGCATCAGTTTATATTTTCACATGATGACAGTAATAACCAAAGAACCCATACTCGATGGAGCTAAAAATGCTTTGTGTTTTTTTTCTCCCAACAAGAGGTATGTTACTATTACTATTACTATGTTATTACTCTTACTTCCTTTAGACTTTAGTCTCTGTCTCCTCTTTAGTGTATCAAGGTAGCAGTTTTCCTTCAACTTTGAAGGGAAAAAAATGATTAGGTTCTTTGGAAGAGGATGAGTTAGCAAAAGTTCCCTCCACGAAGCATTTATAGACCACTGAATCCAGTTTACAAATGATTCCACTCCTGTATCCCTTCTCTGCCCCCTCTCAGGCATTCTTAATGTAAGCAAGCATGTCTAGGACACCTGGTTTAGAAAACTGTAGACAGCTTTTCAATGAGGAATTGGCGACAGGCTTGACTTGCTCATGCCTGTGATCATTAATTTCTACCTTTCAAAAAAAGAGTAGCTGCTATTCTTTTTGGTGATTTCTGACGGCTGCGCTCAGACTTAGAGTGAGACCCCAGCCTGTGTTCTAACTTCTGCAATCCTGTATGAGTCCTCAGGGGCTAGGTGATAGGGGCAGCACTTGGGGGAAGACACTGGAAGGAGACAAATGAAGGTCTTTATCACCACTGGTTTAGGAATACACCTGGAGAGAGAAACGGGGTTTCTAAAAAAGGAAAGAAAGAAGGATGCTAGATTCAGGAGTTTTTAATCACTGAGAGCAAGGGTTTGTGTAAACGGGAGGGGAAAATGGAAGAGAGGAGACTACAGGAGACCAAAAAATGTAGTCATGACAAATTTGACATGATTTCACTCTGGGATGTTATTTTGGAGACATTTATGACTTTTTAACCAATAACTAAGGAGTATCTAATCAAACCTATTCTCCTTTAAAAGCTAGACCTGAAGACATTGACTTTTTATTTCTTTTCAAGAAACTACTTTGTTGCCTTAAATGGAAAGTTCCCTGTGGTACGTCTTATTTTAGAATCTCTAACTTTACTTTCCCTTTTTCCTATTTTTTAAAAATTAGAATCGTTGGCTTATTTGTGATTTTGTTATTTCTGGGCACATTTAGAGTGGCCGTTCCTGTCAGATGCTAAAGGTGGTGATTCCAAAGGCAAAGGAATGGAGTCACATGTGCGTATAACCCTTAGTAGTGCAGAAAGACACACTTCTGAAAGAGAGGCAAGGGGGCGGGGGTGGAGGACAAAATCTGAGCGTAGAAATAGATACAATGACAAGAAGACTAGAGTTGCCATCTGCTGGAGGATGGCAAGAATGACATTTGACACTCACTATTTGCAAGAGCAAAGCTAAACTCATCAGTCAAAATAATACATCTCCACGTACTGTGTACTACCAGTTAAAGGATAAAAAACTGGGAAGGGGTGTTATTATTTCAGCATGCAGCTTTTGGATAACACAGAAAATATATGGGGGAGGTAAAACAATGGCATCCTCTTTCCCTAACTTGCACCCTGCATACTCTTCAAAGAGATGATAAAAACTGCTTTATACCCTTTCAAATGCCAGCGTGTTCCCTCAACATGTATTTCTCACTTTCACCACTGCGACTTTGAAACTGAAATTGATGATGGGGCTTCTTCTATAAGTATGCCTAGTCATTGCTCACAGATTTTCTTTCGGCTTATGTAACATGGGCAAGTACATGAGGCTCACTGAGGTTTGATATAGAAAGCACTGGGCTCAGGGTCAGGAAAGCCAGGTGAATAATCTCAGTTTGCTTGCCAGCTCCTAATGTAACCATAAGCCAATCACTTTGTTACTCTGGGCCTCTGTATTTTAAGTTTTAAAATTATAAATGACATGGAGGAGGGGCTGCAGAGTTTAAATGATCTCTAAGGTCCTTTTTAGCTCTCAAATTCTGTGAATCTATAAGCATTCCGAACTCATGTAGCACTTATAACGTGAATACTCAAGCTAAATTCTCATCATTGGCTTCTACTGAATGCAGCAAAACAATATCTAATGGCTTGATTAATCAGCCACAACCATCTCCTTTGCCAATGAAGGGAAAACATGTTTTCCCCCTTCTCATACTGTAGAGAAAGAGCCAGTTATTTAAACCTGATTTCTCTGATGTTGTTCCTATGGCAGCAACTGCCATCCCAAAGTTCCCTGATGAGGAAAACAAAACAAAACAAAACAAAACAAAACAACAGCTTTAAGAATCACAGAGTTATAACAGCAAGCAACCTTGAAGATTAGAAGTGGAAACTAAGGTTAAGACACTCATCCACACTCAAATAACTTGTTTGGGGCAAAAATGGACTAGATCATTTAATCGGCAAATTCCTCCTTACCTGAAGCAAACCCATCTTTCTTTCTGTAGCTCTAAACCCTGCGTGCCTACAGCATCCAAGTCAGGGGTCCCTTCTTTTCTAATCAATTTTTGTCTAGCCCAGAGTGATACCTTCCTCCTCTGAAAACACTAATGTTTAATATCGGAACCCTCACTTTGCAATTAACACAGACAGCCTATCATTCATTTATTCACTCAACAAATATTTAATAAACACCGTTTTGATTCCTTGTATTCCTATAGGTGGAACCAAACAGTTAAGACACTTGTTCTCATGTAGGTTATATTTTAATGGGAGAGGAAGGGAAACATAAACTGAAAAATGTCCAGTAGTAGCAAGTGCCATGGCAGAACATTAAAACAGGGTGGCAAGAAGAAGATGGCTACTCCTAAAAGGAACAGATTGGCAAATGGGGGGGGGGGCACATCAAAAGTAGAAGTGAGGCTGGAAAACAATCAACAAGTGGGGTAGTGACGAAAGATGAGGTAAGGAAGGAAGGCAAAATGATTTGGGCCTCATGGTCATGCTAAGAAATGTGCTTTTCTTTCAAGCCTTCTGAGAAATTAAGCAAAGAATTTAGTTCTCTTTTCAAGGAATCAGTCTTCCAGATCTCCAAAGGTTAACATCATACTTTTTTGTCCTTAAATTTCTCTCAACTCCTACACCGCCCAAATTTTTGTACATAGAAGACTTTTTAATAAATAGCTGCTGATTAGCTGACTGAGTAGTGCCTGACACCTTTAAGTGAGTCAAGATTTTAAGGAGGGGCTTCACCCCAGGGCAGTCATAGGTCATAATGACCGCTGCCTTCAACCTAAAATCCACATGAAGACTGAGGGAATGAGCTCAGCGTGGAGGCAGCATGCCCTCCAGCCTATGACTCTCAGCTGAGATGTGGGACAGTGCCTCATGCCTAGCGGCAACTCTTAACAAACAAAAGGAGCAAAGTGAATCTCCTAACTTTGGAGAGAGGTTCTCATGGCCTTTGTACTCAGGTGTCACACAGATATAATGGAAACTTTGGAACAGGTGAATCTGTAACAATGCATGGCGTTCCTGCTCAAAAGAGTATAACAGCCTGAAGAACGGCCAGAATTAATTCAGAGAGGTTATTCTGTATTTCTCCTTAGTGCCCGTTCCATTTTTACATGTTTTTCTTTTGACTGGAGAGCAATCTTTAATTGCAGCTGTAAGAGAAGCAAGTATAATGAAGAAGTTGTTAAACATTATGAAAACTATAATGTTTCCAATGTTAGCTGAGAGTAACCTGACTTATTTTTCACCCTGAGTTTTAGAAAAGGCAAATTCCATGTAATTAGCAAAGAATTGGATGTGTGTATCATCTTCTTTCTTCTGCCTGGCTCCTTTTGGTCTAAAGAGGTACCCTAAGCTCCTATGGGAGGAGCCTGCACCTTCCTGGAAACCCAGGTAGATGCCAGCACCTTTTTAATCTTACATAATATCTGGGGTGCTCAGTGATACACATGGATTTACTAATAGCAAAAAGGAAGGAAGGAAGGAAGGAAGGAAGGAAGGAAGGAAGGAAGGAAGGAAGGAAGGAAGGAAGAGAAAGATCCGGGGGGAAAAACAGGATAAGAGTATAGAGAGAAAGAGAAGAGGAGCCAGCAAGGTATGGAGAAAGTAAAGAGAGAAGGTCAATGATGAGAGAACACCAACGCTATATGGAAGCAGAGATCAAAACCTACCAAGCATCTAGAACAATGCCTGGAACACAACAGATGCTGTAGAGATAGCTGATAGACAGACAGGAGTTGGATGGGAGGGGGGAGGGACAGGACGGTGGAGGGAGGGAGAGAGGAGGAGGGAGGGACAGAAGGAAGAACGTGGGAAGAGAAAAGAGGAGTTGAATCTGAGAGATAGCAGGCAAGCAAGAAGGAAGGAGAGATCAGAGGAAAAGCTGGAAATGAAGAGGAAGAAAGGAAGGAGATTATTTTCAAATTTGGATCAGAATCACCCAGGGGAATCTGCCTCATGCAGATTCCCAGGTCTGTTCCCAGCCGTGTTAAATCAAAAGCTGCGGGTGGGGGTGGGTTGTAGCCTAGGAATCTAACAAAAGTCAAAACCAGAAGCTTTCCCCACATGATGTTGCTGTGCAGTCAGATTTGAGAACCCGTGAGCTACATGCAAAGGAGAAGAAAGGAAAGATGGGACTAGTGGGCAGTAACAGGGCTGATGCCTGCACTGAGCCTGGAGGCGGCAGCTGTGGTGCTGCCCCAGGGCTCCTATTTTTCTTCAAGAAGATGGCTCATCTTCAAGAACGAGAGCTCTTCCGTCAGAAGCCGTCCGCAATTTTGCCTGTTCCCAAACTACATGCCTTTCAGCGGCATCAGGAATGGCAGGTGGCAGACTGTAGGGAACTACGTTGGAAGGCAGCGCTCTCCTTTGTCTGTGGCTCCGGCGCGCGGCAGGGAAATAGACTTGGCTCGCCCGCACTCCCTTGGATTGCGAGGCGGCCCAGGCTGGTTTTGGAGTTTGGCCCCCGATTGGCACCGAGTGGTAAGAGAATCTCTCCCACATGCTGAGGAACTAGCAAAAGTGACTCGGTTTCCGAAAACCGACAAGGCGGCGCTGGCACCCATCTAGCCTGACACGCGTTTCCCATCGCCATGGCAACACAGGCAGCGCCGGGCGCAGCCGGGGGAAGCGCGTGTGCGCCTGGGCCAGGCGGGCGCGTGGGGCCACCCGAGCTGCGGGAGCCTGGGGGCGGCAGCCAGCCCTGCCGGGAGCGCAGCCGCCCAGGCAAGGGAACAGTTGCCTCTCGGGATTAAGTCTCCGTGGGCCCAAATTGTGTGTTACTATGACAATGGTAAATAGGTTCACTGGCTTTCAGGGAAGTGGTGACGTGCTGAGTGTGAGCTGCAGAAGGCACAGTCTCTCTCCAGTTTCAGAACACACGTACCCATTCATGGGTCTGCTTTTACACCGCATAAAATGAGGGGCTTAGGGAAGCCACTGCATTGCTTAGTTTTTGTCACTGAGCATTTTACTGACAATGACCTATACTGAGTTTCATTTAGTGGCTCTAAAAAAAAAAAAAAAAAAAAAACTGGTGGTAGAAAGAAGAGAATGAAGCATGCTTATCAGATGGTAATTAATTTGATCTCTAGAAAGAAAGAAAAAAAAAATAAATGAGCTAAGTGTTCTGATGAAGTACTTCTGTGAAATTCTGCACACACCAAGACTGTCTTGAATATCATCTTTAAAAATACAACCATATATAAAATCATGTTTTGTTCTGTTGTTGCTTCCTGAGCAAGAGGAATATCCACTGTTCTCTGAAGCTTATTACACCTTTTAAAAAATAAAATACAGAGCACCTTCAGAAAGGCTATAGCTTTTCCTAGAGTATAGATTACATACCATGCCAGAGACAGCCTTGAAAAACATGTTAGCAGAAATAAAGTATCGATTAAATACAGTCACAGTAAACACTGAACTTACATTAATATTTCCCACCACTGGTAATTTAGCATTTTATTATCCGTCAGAACCTGTGAGTATAGACGCATTCATAAAAACTAAACCTTGCCACAATTAACAGAATTTAGAATATATAGCCTTTTTTATATATTAGAAAAGACATATATTTACAGCCCACTCTTCTATGCTTTAAAAAAGATATACTCTGGGGCGCTTGGGTGGCGCAGTCCTTAAGCGTCTGCCTTCGGCTCAGGGCGTGATCCCAGCGTTCTGGGATGGAGCCCCTCATCAGGCTCCTCCGCTAGGAGCCTGCTTCTTCCTCTCCCACTCCCCCTGCTTGTGCTCCCTCTCTCGCTGGCTGTTTCTCTCTCTCTCTGTCAAATACATAAATAAAATCTTTAAAAAAAATAAATAAAATAAATAAAAAAGATATACTCCACAATTATTCTTCGCTATAGTTGCATACAATTTATGAATTCATTATATGTCACAAATTATTTTAAAAAATGCCATTCAATAAAGAAATGACACACATAAGACAAATCACTGGTTGGTTCTAACACACTTCTGTCATATGAGTTCTATGTGCACTTTCCCCAGCATCTGTACTTTGTCCAGTGAATACTCCCCTGAGAGAATGTCTGTTCCCACCAGTCAGTCTTGGTCCAGGACCTCATCACCTCCAGTCCTGCTTGAAAAACCATCATGATATGTTTTCCATAGTGCCATCTTTTCCCAACCCCATGTGAAAACACAAAACCCTCTCAAAGTCAAGTTTCCTTGTTTCTTCAGGAGGCCTTTCCATTTTACTCTAACCATGGTAAATATCTACTTGGTAGGTTATCAAGTTTTTCCATGTTATTTCAGTCTATGGACTTTTCTTATATTCTTTTTAGTCATTTTTATATGTGAGCATGTCACACTTATCTTTATACCTGCCACAGTGTCTAATACATAAAACAAATAAATACTTGAGTGAGTGAATGAACGATGGCTGATGTTGGCATACTCTGGTGGCCACAGCTGCCTAGGGGAATTCTGGGAGTTATTCTCCCCCCTCTGTCCCCTTGTAGATATCACCTCCCTAATAAAATGAAATATGGAGACATGGTTTGGATCCTGATTCAAACATAACTTCAAAACAAGAAAAAGAAAAAGAAAACAAACTCGAGGGATAATGGGAGACATCTGAATATCGACTGTACACTAGATAATATTAAGGAATTGTCAGTAATTTGCTAAAGTATGATAATGATATTGTGTTTATGTAAATAATACAGTATTTTTTACAGAGCACTGGTGGTTGCCAGAGGATAGGGGGTTGGGAGAGGATGGGCTAAATAGGTTGAAGGGGATTAAGAGTTACAGACTTTAGTTATAAAATAAATAAGTCACAGGGATGCAAAGTACAGCATAGGGAATAGAGTCAATAATATTGTAATAACTCTGCATGGTCACAGATGGTACACTTTATCATAGTGAACACTGCATAATGTGTGGAGTTGTCGAATCACTATGTTATACACCTGAAACTAATATAACATTGTATGTCCACTATACTTCAACAAAAAATTTTAGAGATATACACTAAATATTTAGGAGTAAAATGTTACGAGATCTATAATTTACTTTGAAATGTAAAATATTAATGATACAAAAGTTGCAAGGTTTTAATAACTAAGTTTAATATTAATAATTAAGTCTAAGCTTCATCAAGTAAATTCTTCATCACCTCTCTTCATACCACAGTTGATAAAGGATAAAATAATAATAAAGAAAAAAAGTAAGAACTATACCTCCACATGGCAATCACCTGGGAGTGATTTCAAATATTCTCTCTACTCCTTAGTTAACCATGCTGGAGACAAGTGGCTGCCTGCATCATAATTCAGAAAAGGTAAACCCTGGTTCAATCCTAGAGGTAGGTACAAGGGCTGCTGGACCCAAACGAGAAAAACAACTAGGAAAACAAAGCTTTCTTCGAATACAGATCCCCACTTTGCTGGAAAATGTAGCTACTTGGCCAAAGAGAAAGGAAATGACAAAGCTAAATGTAGGTCTACTATTTTAGTAGACCTACGAAAATGGCAATAATAATGAAAATACCCCACAGCTGTAGAATGCAACATGAAAACCTACTGTATGTGTATCAGCTCATGTTTATTTTTTTTAAAGTTGTTCTATAAAGCAAGAACATTTCATAGATATAGATCCCATTTTATAGATGAAGAAAGTTAGGTCTTGATAGTTAACTTCACACTTATCCTTAAGTTGTTTGAAATTACTAAATGGGTGAAAAGTAATTCCCAAGATTAAGGCAGTAGCTGAATCTCAGAATCGGAGCAGAACTATTCCCTGACATTCTGATTATTACTTTATAACACGCAATTCTCCCTTATCTGCTCCCAAAATAGTTGGGTGGAAAACCTTGCCTCATTTCCTACCAGCAGGCTACAGGAAGAGACTCTCCTTTGTGCAGAAGAGCTCCAGTTTATGAGTTGTTACTGTCTTCATACAGAACATCAAATATTTCTGGAGAGCTTTTGAATGTGTCTCATTTTAACCCTCCTGACATCACTGCAGTGAGGTGGGTGGTAAATGCCATTTAGTTTACTTTATACATCAAGAATTCTTATGACAGCTGGAATGGTGTTCTATGTGGCAATGGCATCAGAGTAGAAAGAATTCTGGAACCGGAGACCCAGATACAGTCTTACTATATCCACATCACCAAAGTTATACAGTATTGCTTTTCTTTTTCAGCTCTCAGGGATTCTGAAAGAGCAAAACCATCAAAGTAAACAGTACTTTCCCTTCCACAGTGGTTGAATAATAACCTAAGTGGTAGGGACACTCGGATTTCAGAAAGATTTCTGAAGCCTTTGCAATGTTCGCAAATGAGAGAGGTACTATACACCACATTATGTAATGAAACCAACTTTGTTTAGGTTTGAAGAGATGTGGCCAGTTAGGCAACATGCCAATTTCATTTTGTCAAACAACTATTTAGTTTTGTACAACAAAAATACTGGTTGGTATCCATCAGCCCTTGTTAGGCAATCATTGAAAGGAAGTAGCTGATTCCATTAAACAATATTCTGAATTTATAGACATATTGAAATCAAATAGATGGATTTAAGTCCTTTTAGAGAACTATTTATTTTTAAAATGAGTACTTATAGATTATTACTATCTGAACATAGTTAACCTATGCATATGGATGGCCAAGGGAACTCAAGGTGACCATTTGAGTAGAGAGGGCTGCAACCAAGCCAGGCTACCATCTGTGACAGTTTGATAAAGGATGGGATTCTCCCTATCCAAATGCCTAGCTTCACAAGAAAGGTCCAATCTGATTTTTTATACTGTTTTTATATTTACTGTGTTTCATTATATAAGGCATTAGCAAATTTACATTACAGGTAGAAAACAATCCAAGCTCTCAGCACTGTTACAGTGAGCGTCCCCTTCCACTCTCCCGCCCCTGTTGGGTACTTCAGAATGTCAAAATCGAAAGAGATCTTAGAAATCCTCCCATCCAACTTCCATTCTCTATATAAAGAAGGAAGGTATCCAAAACAATCACAGAGCTAGTAAGTGGCAAAATCAGAATTTAAACATGGATATCCCAACTCTATGTTCAGGTTACTCCACTACACCAGAAATATGATCGGGATTTTGCTCTTGAGAAACTTCAACCTAGCAGATATAAGGGGTGGAGGGAGGAGGAGAGAGGAAGTTCAGAAGCAACTAGAGAGCAATTTAAGACAGTATTTAACAAAACACTTAATTTTTAGAGGAGTAAGCATTCAAAGAAGGGATGGATTAATATGGACTTCTGGGAGTATGATTCCCCACTAGGAAACAGACTCTCTGAAGAATGGAATACTACCTCAAATATTTTGTATGCCCTAGCACTTAGTATAAGTAATGAAACAGAGTAAGTATCCACTATATGGTTTTTGAACAGATGGGTGACTATATGGATTGTGGATGGGTAAGCGAACAGTCTAGAGAATGAAAGCCCTTGTAAAGGAAGTGGAATGTACTAGGGGCCAGAATCAGGAGGACAGTGTGGAGGTTATAGAACAGTAAAATGAGCACCATTTACTTAGAGGCTGTTGAAAACACAACCCGCCTGAAGCAGAAGCCATTTACTAGGACGTAGCTGATGATGTATTTGAACATTGACATCTCAGCAAAATGCAGCTGATCATTGCCTATTCCCATGACTTCACTAGGTTATGTTTAGATTGGTGTTGTAAATGCAGGGAGAGTTTGAGGAACTTGTTAATGAATCCAGACTCCCACATACAAAATGAGATTTCTGAATGTGTGTGGTCGTTGGTACTCTGTTCTGTTCTTTTTCTATGCAAACAGCAACAGATGGAAGGAATGGGGCGGGAGGAGTGGGAATCCAGGAGGAAAGTTTAAGTTGCCCCATCTTCTCTCTTGCTGGGTCTACTATGGATGAACTCTGGGGAGAAAGAAGACTGTCAAAAACTCAGGTTTGGTGTTTACAGTCAAAAGGCTTAATGACATCCAGCTCTTTTAGTGGCCCCAACAGGGAATCTAAGGAATATAGAAAAAATTACTGGTGACCAATACCAGCTGTGTTAATGTTAGTGGCTTAGGTTTTCTGTGCCCTGATTTCCTCACATATGCTGGGAAAATGGTACAATCCCAGAGAACTTTAACAAATGAATGGAATTAATATATTAATGTGCTTTACTTTAGCGCCTGAGATAGAACTGTCACTCTATAAGATTTGGTGGAGCTATGAGGATGCTGTTGAACATTTGTGCAGATTTATAAAAAGTGCATTGACCTTTGAAGAAAGCATAGTTTATGTTCAAAATCCTCCTCATATTTTCAACCCCACCTCACTCAATGCAGCATAATAGCCATTTACAATCCGTTGAAAATAGGCTTGCTTTGGCTTTAGGACCTTGACACCTGTTGTTCCCTCAGCTTGGAATGCATATCTCATGGAATTTGAAATGGCTGACTGTTATCATTCAGGTTTCAACTCAAATGTCACCTCCTCAAAGAAGCCTTGCCTACCTTAGATGAAAGCAGGCCCCTTCCCTCAATTTCTCTCTTCCACCTGGTTCCATTTTAATTTTCCCTAGGGTATTAGTACCTGAAAATTGTCTGATTTGTCTGTTTGCTTACAAGGTTACTCACTTGGTCATTCACCACTGTAGCCCTATACTTAGAATATGCCTATAGGTTCAGTGCTCAACAGATATTTAACTAGTGACTGGTGGACTGATAGACAAGAACAGGACCCCAAAGCGCACATATATATATATATATATATATATATATATATATATATACACACACACACACACATATATACGTATACATATATATGTATATGTGTGTGTGTGTATATATATATATATATATATATATATTTGAGACAGCATTAATCACAGCTTCAAAGAAAATGTTATCCCATTCCAAAAAGAGAATGCTCAAAGCAAATTTCACATAGAATGACAGCATTATGCCTTCATGCAAAATGTCTTCTTGTTGTTGCTTTCCTCCCCCCCCTTTTTTTTTCTTTTTCTTTTTTTCCCCAGTCTTGAGGTGAAAGTAAACCAGAAGAGGGCACCGGAAGTTGCAACCAGGTTCTTCCTCTTAGAAGAAAGTTAACAGTTGAGAAAAGCTAAAAGTCTTTTAGATGTTACTTGTTTGTCCTCAGCCTGGTAAAATACACTTTTATCGTTGAAAGTTTAGGCTCTCCTTCTCCTGTCCCCCCTCACTTCTGGGGCTGAAGTGAACAGAACCCAACAAGCTATGGTATACTTGTATTTTCTGTAAGTTGAGACCAGTGGTCTGCACATGCTAGATGTTTCGTAAGTTCTGCTGGTCTCATTACTTGTATAAAGGCTGAAAGAGGACCTAAGGACTCACGCACATTCTAGAGATATTCAGCTTGTGGTGTAATGGTTGGAAAGTCAATCTTTCAACCTTTAGAAAACCAACGGTTAGTTAGCAACTGTTCAGGAATGTAGAAGTTTGGCATAAGTAAGTATGTGGCTTGCAGTTTCTACTTTACAACTTGTTGTAACATCTAAATGGTGCTTCTTAGTTAAATACAATATTCTTTAATATTTATGTACTGTTATTTTAATTTTAAATTTCTATTTTTATAGGCAAAGGACAATTGAGCAGAAAAAATGTTATACCCCCTCTCTAGCTATTCATGCTGTGAAGCAACCTGTTTTACTGTTTAAACCTATGTTTGTTCTGTTTCAATTGTGCAGAACGAAACCGTTCTGCACCTTTAAAAATCAAAGATCTATCACTCAACGGGAGAACCTAGCAACTAGCAAAGGGAATTATGAGGAATAGTGAACAGATACCATGCTCCTAAAACCCTATCAGACTTATGACTCACCTGGGGTTCTTGCAAAATTGTCAGTTCTGAATCAGCATATCTAAGGTGGAACCTGCAATTCTGCATTTCTAACAAGCTCTATGTGATGTCTATGCTTCTGGTCCTTGGTGCTTATGGACCGTAGTGTTTGGGCCACATGGCTTGAGAAAGAAAAATTGTTTTAGAGCATTTCATACTTACAGACAGAGTAAACATTAATCCACTGATGCTTTATTTAACCTGAGAAAGCCATCATAAGTTCTTCCCCTGCTATCCAGAAATGGAGCCGGATCCCCCCCTCCTTGAGTCAGGCTGACCATGCGATGAGCTTTAGTCAACAGACAACAGCAATTTGCCAGAAGGCGAGACTTGAAGGGTGGGGGTCCCATGGCATAGTGGTTAGCACCCTGGACTCTGAAACATACTTGCACACTGGGACTTGCTCTTTCTTGCCCCTCCTGAAATCCTGTAGTTACCACATAACTGCACCTGAGCTAGCCTCCTGGAGCACGAAAGGCCACGTGGAAGAGAACTGAGGGGTCCCTGCTTCAGTGAGTGAGTGAGTGAGTGAGTGAGTGAGTGAGTCAGTGGGGCCCCAGCCAACAGCCTGCCAATCGCCATCCCTGTGACTGAAGCCATCCTAGATTGCCTAGTCTCCAGCTAATTCTCCATCTGATCATGGACATTGGAGTGAGCACCGTCAAGCTGTCCCATACAGAAGGTCTCCGGAGCCAACACACAGAACCAGGAACTAAATAAAATAATTGTTGGTTTAACCACCAAGCTTTTTGTTTGTTGTTTCTGTTTTTATGCAGCCTCTGAATCAGGAACAGGTATTTAAAGAAGGAGCAGTAAGAGTTTAAGTTAGAGATGCATGATACAATTGTGCTTAAGATTCTTTTTCCTTCTTGTCTTCAATCTCAGTGATATAACTTTGGCCTTATATAACAGAAACTGAGATAAGTAATTATTGTAATAGGATTTGTACTACTTCTCTATTTTTATAATTCAATTTTTTATTTTCTGAATTGTACTATGTCAAATACTTCTACGTAGAAGTTAAGTCACTTGATACAGGTCATATCGCTTATAAATGGCAGAATACTTTTCAGCCTAACATAACATCAGAAATTTCAAGTTTTTTCACTAAATTATTCAGTGTCTCAGATTCTTCTCCTAAAATGCAAATATAGGACTGCATGCTGAAGGACATGATCTCCAGTCATCACCCTGTTTCATGTTTGCGAAGGTAATATAAGGTCTATCCACAAAGGAACAATCTTACACTGATGTGAGATGTCAATGACAAACTCTCTTGGGAGAAGGGTACACTCCACGTCAGCCAGTCATTGACACAGTCCCTAGACAGACAGCCCACGGCTGCACTTTTCCTTTGCAGGTTTACTCATCGTTGGGCACTCTCCCCTAGCGTCAGTAATCCTTGACCATCTGGGCTCCTCTCAAAACCTGTCAGTGTCAGCCATATTTTTTTCTTTTTCATAGCCACGTGAAATACATATTAATGACACTGTCATGGCCATGCCTGTATATCAAAGGCTGCATACTATGGACTATATAGCATTTCTCAATTTTTTAAACTATCCCTCCTGTTAGAGAAATGTCTACCTCTTCTGCTCCCTCTCATTCTTTTATGTCAAGAACATCATTTTAAAAGAAGCTTTGCAAACTGGTATTCCACAAGCTGAATACAGTCTGCAATATCACTAGCTTACTAATGTAATCTCATTTTTAAAAATTAGAATTTGATAGCCTTAAAGCAAAACATGCACTTTGCAGGTAGCCTGGGCCCTGCCATTCCCTGTCATCCAGCTGCTTCCCACATTCACATTGCCTTTCTAGATGGCAAAGACGTCTCATGGTGCACCAGCTGTAGGCTAATCTCTCTCCCTGGGGATATGTACCTACTACCGCCACTCTACCGCCACGCAACTCCCAGAGATGCCGTGATCTCTATGTCCAGCTGTAACCTCTGTTTCTATTTTCAACTGCTTACTCTTAGCTCCAAATGTTAGTTTGTGTCCACATCTTACTCTTCCTTGCTTTCCACTTACCCTAGATTAACCCATTCTATTGAAATCATCTTAAATTAATTGTCTGAAAAAGTACCATTTACACAATTACCAATCCCACTACAAAACTATTATTGTACCTGGCCTGCCCCAACCATCTCTAATGTTAGCAGAGTAAGTCCCACTTGGGCTCGCAACATCTCACTTGGGCAGATGTGGGAGCCTCCCAACTGTTCTCCTTCCTTGCAGTATCCGTTTCCCTGTCCTTCACATTCAAGGCCATCACTTACTGTACCCGCATTCTGGAAATCATAATCAGGTTTAAAGTCTTCCCAGTCTGGCTCTAAGCTAACACTCCAGTCTCATTTCTGCTCATTCGTGTGCTCCCGATACCCTATGCATCTCAGAAGCCCTTGTGGTTTTTGATACATTTTTGCCTACTAACTGGAGTGGCCTCCATCCTTCTATCTAGTCAACTCCTCCTCCTTTTCTCCCAGCTCCTCTGATCTTGCTCAACTAGCTGGAGAAATCTCTCCAACCACAGCTCTTGTTTACATCTCTGCCACAGCACGAACCAAATTGCTTCACTAACCATCACCTGCAATCCAGATCTGAGAACACTGGAGGCAGGGACTACATTTTATCAACTTCTGTATCTCATCAGCTAGACCTCCATTGGACTTAAAAGAAAAACAAATAAGAACAGCAATAGACATTTATGTTAAATAATTAAAAGGCATTCTCAAGGTGTCTGTGGGAGATTAAGAGGTAGTTTCAGAGAATGGGAGATGATTTAAATAAAGACATAAAAGCATCCAACTGAGCAGGTAAATTTAGCACAGGAAGCTCACCACTTACGGAGGGTGGGGATTTCCTGCACAAAATAGATCTTTGTAAGGATGCCATGTGTAAACGGCATTAATTAATCTGTGTGAATTCAGTACAAAAGTTGGGTTATTATTTTGTGCCTATATGTCAGTGTACTATAGAGGCTAGCTATATTTAGCTCAGATTTCATCAGCTATTGATTAGGCAAGAACTTCGACCAGTTAATAAACTCTTTTCACCAAGAATCTCTACGAACCCAGAACTGTGCCAGACTATATTCAGAAGAGAATGTGCATGTGTACCAGTGCAAGGTGGTATTTCTCTGCTCTTTACATATTGTCTCTCATATCTGATCTTCTTCTGTTCCTTTGGAGATAGATACTAGAGAGTCCTAAAAGCAGGAACATAACAAGTCTGTTCTTAGGAAGTTTCATTTTATCTGCAAGGACAAAATTAGAAACATCTGGAAAATTCTATAAAACAAGATAATTAAATGTCAAGATGCATCAGAGACAGAACTTACTACAGAATTAAATTGGTTTCATTATTTGTGGCCAGGATGAGGAGGTAAGACTTGCTAATACCAAGCAGAAGAACTGTGTTGTCCAGCTATCTTCATAAATTCCGGGGACTAGGAAAAAAAAACAAAAACAAAAACACAACAACAAGTTCTTGCACCAGTGTCCTACCATAGGGCTTGAAATCCAAACCTTAGAATCACTCTTTTGTAGGGTGAGAGCCAAGTTAGAGTCAGATGGTCTGTGGACTGCAATTAAATAGATGTTTCCAAAGCTGTCCTGGCACATACGTTTGGTGTTAATAGGTGTCCTAAATAATTGGGTGAAACCAAGAAAAACAAGATTTCTTGTGATTGAAATAAAGAGTGCATTCTGAATCTCCCAGAACAGAGCACAGTCTGGTGCATTTCAAAAATACATTTAAACATTCTTATCCCAACAGAGCGTTTTAAGTAACATTGCAGTAAACTATTTTCAGACATTAACACCTTTATGAAAATAATTTGGCTGGCCTGCTACTTAATGAGATATGAGAATGAAATGCTCATGAACTCGCAAAAGAAACGCCCAAGCCCCCAAAGCCCAACCCTCCATGTGAAGTGGGAATAGACTCTACAGGAAGGAATGGAGAAATGAGAATGGGGAGGAAGGATAGTTCCAAGGCAGGGAGAACATTCAGGTAGGGATCTCAGTCGGTGCCTGAGCAAGATGAAGGAGAGGGGACTAAAAGATGTTTCTGTTTGTGGTTTGTGGAGTTTCTCAAGGAGAAAAGAAAGCAGCAAAAGAGCTATTGAGGATGAAATGTGTACAGACTTTCAGGGAGACAATTTGGCATTATGTATGGGAAGTCTTTTAAAAGTCTCTGCTCTTTGAACACCAATTTTAGAATTAAAATTTAAGGACACAGTTGTCCAAACAAGCAAAGGAATACGTCCTAGTTTGTTCAGGCCGCTATATAACAAACTACCTTAGACCAGGTGGCTTAAACAATGAACATTTATTTCTCACAGTTTGGAGGTTTGGAAGTCTAAAATCAAGGTGCGTGCAGATTCAGTTTCTGGCGAGAGCCTGCTTTCTAGTTCAGAGATAATCTTCTTGCTGTCCTCATTCGGCAGAAGAGGCCAGAGAACTCTCTGGGGTCTCTTTGATCAGGGCTCTAATCCCATTCATGAGGGCTCCACCCTCGTGACCTAGTCTCC
The DNA here is from genome assembly GCF_023065955.2 of Ursus arctos. Lineage (NCBI taxonomy): Eukaryota > Metazoa > Chordata > Mammalia > Carnivora > Ursidae > Ursus > Ursus arctos. The sequence goes on along the minus strand of NW_026623100.1, from coordinate 43,275,288 downwards.
CCCCCACAGATCTACCTCCAAATAGCATTACCTCTGGGATTGGGTTTCAACATATGAATTTTAGGGGGATATAAGCATTCAATCTATAGCAGTATATGTATGAGAATGTTCATCAGGGCCATTTTACAATAGCTAAAAACCAAAAATACCAAGTAATTGGTAAACGAGAGGGGATGGATAAGAGAAATAAAATGGAATGTTTTATAGCATTGAAGATGATCCTATTGATTTGTATTCTTGACATAGAAAAAAAAATCACAGTGAAAAAAACAGTTATAAGGAATATGTATAATGTTATCAGATTATTAGAAAATATACATGAAATAATTCCAAAAGCTTACATATCCAAAACTTATTAGTTGATTTCTGGGTGTTGAAATTTAGGTGACAATCTTTGTTTTAATTTTCAGTTTTTCTTGTGGGTTTTTTTTTTTTTTGATTTTCAGTTTTCTATAATAAAAAGATAAAACTAAAATGTCCATGAGAAATACATGCAGACTGGCAGTGACCAGAAAACTGAGGAGTCAAGCAAGCTGGAAGATGCCTAAAGCTAGCACATACAAGGGCTCTATACTTCCTATTGTACTGATGATAAAACCAAACCTTAATAAGAACCTACTAAGTACCAGGTATGATAGACTTTGCATTCTATGTGTTTGAAATCTAACATGACAGAGAATGAGATTCAGAAGGGGGTTTTTGTCCAAATTCCACCAACAGTCATGGGCAATCAGTTAACATTGCTGACCCTTCAATTCCGCAGTTCTAAAACTAGGGAACTGGTGACCCCTGGGTTCCTTTTTCAGGTTGGAATTTGTGAGTGCTTCAATAGAATGCTTCTCAAAATTTAATTTTAATCTACAGCCTATGGTAAAATGCAGATGTGATTCAGTGGCCTCGGAAGACATCTGATTCCACCTGTCTAACAGGCTCCAAGGCTGCAAGTCCCAGGTTCACACTTTTGAGTTGCAAGACACTAATATACATGATCTCTCAGAATTTCCCCAAGATGCCTTTAAAATAGCCATCCTTAGTTCTATTTCACTGATAATGGAGTGACCTATGTGGGATCAAATGGATAGAAAATGGCAAAGCAGAGACACCAATCAAGATCCTTTTACTCTAGTCTCCAAGATCTTTAATGCCCCATTTAGTTCTAAAATACTATAATTAGAAATCACTGCCACATTCATACCAAGGGAAGAGGACCAGGCACAGGACTAGTAAAGACAAGCTGCTAATGGAGTTCAGAAGAATGAAAAGATCACTTTACAGGGGAATCTGTTAAGAACTCATAGAAGAAATTTCACATCAACCTTGAAGGATGGTTAGAATGAAGGTAGGCAGAGATTGAGAGAGGATACAACAGTTAGGTATAATAAGACACGATCAGAACATATGGCAGTGCAGAGGAAACCTGCAGAGAAGGGCCCCACATAGCAGAACAGGCCTCTTGAACTAAGGCAGATATTTATTGCAAGATTCAAAGATGACTCTAAAGTGTTGGACCTTAGAGACTAAAAGAATAGAGCAAACTCAAATTTTCAGTATGGCATTGGAAGCCCTTTACCAACTTCCTTCCTCTTCCCAACACAGAGGTTCCACCTGTCCCTGTTTACCTTTTTCCCCTCCCCCCCCCAAGAAACTGAGCCACTCAAAAAGATTTAAGCATTCTTGTTACCATACTTGCACTTATGCCTTTATGATGCCTACCCCTCCTGTTGGTGCACCTATATCTTGAGTCCATAAACTCCTTTCATAAGCTTTACTTCCATCAATGAAGTCTTCAGGCACTGGTCCCATTTGATCTCTCAGTTCTCATTTGTATGTTCTAGAGACATTTACTCTCAAGCAGTGGGCAATATATAAATATTATTGGCAAAGTCCCTCAGTGTCTGCTTTTCCTTCCTACCTAAAGTTCCTGGAGGAAAGCACTGAGTCACTGCATTTCTTGGGTTTACCCCATAACTCACATCATGCACTGAACATGGTAGGTACTTCCTCAGTTCTATCTGTACTACTATAGGTTTAAGAGGAAGACGGAGTTTGATAAGAAAAAAAAGTTACCTCCCCTCTTTAATTTGTTTCTCCTAAGTAGAACTCCTGAGAGAAGCCTTAATACCCTCACCTTTGGCCCCATACGCATCTTCAGAGGTATTCTGTAAAATGCCAGCTGTACGCTGTGTGCCCACAGAAACAACAGAGTTAATTCTCTCCTTTTGAAATTGTGACTCCCACCCTCCTCCCCTTCCTCTAAATGTTTCCTTTTAAAGAAAGCCATGGTTCACTGCTACTGAAAATTAAAGACAACAGCATAAAGATCAAGGTCCAAGCTGGTCCCGGCGATGACAGAACATTAAAATCACCTCTCAAAGTTCTCTTTCCTTGAACACTGCCAAAGACTACTAATGGAAAGCCGATCCCCAGAACTCATGCTCATTTCAGATGTTCTTCACTGGCACCTCTTGTTTCACAAACTATTTTGACTACAATGAACAAATTGGAGGTGACCTCCAGTTGAGATGAAACCGGAAAGATATAGCCCTTCAAAATTGTATGTGACTACCTCCCACCGCCATCATAGCATGAAGTACCAAGAAAAAGCAGGGGGGTTTATTATGCAAAGGTTAGTTTGTAAGGTTTAGAAGAGGAGAAATAAATCACCTCTTCCTCCTCCAAGCTATACTTGGGCCTCTCTCCAGCTGTCTCAAGCTTCCTCTTCTACCTCTTAATTCCAGATTGTGTTTTGGCAATCAGATTGGACCCCAGAGTTCCTTCCATTTTCTGAATCCACATTTTCAAGATCCTCATCCTTTCTTACTTCAGTTCCCAATCACACATTGGCGTGATGGCTTGGGGTGATTTTCTTGATGTCTGACTACTGCACTCTCGTGGTTCAGCAAAACAGGGTAAGCTCATTCCCCATATAAACATGGAAAATGCTAAGGTGTTTTCAGAGCATGTAAAGTATCTCTCATCAGCATCCATCACTGAGGGAGATGACATTTGCCAACAGAAACCTGTGGTTCGCCCAAAAGAAGAGACTGACCAAGTATACACATATAGCCACATTATAACCAGAATCAGATGTTCTTACCAGACAGGTAAAGAGAGAGAAAAGATCAAACATGAGGAAAGAGAGAACTTTAGGGGAGTTCTTTTCATTTTTACTTTTTAGTGTGTTGGACCCTGAGAAGCATGAAATTAAAACTCGTGAAAAACAGCCTATATCAACTTGCTGTGGTGACTCAAAAGTTGTCGTTTCTCAACTCAACTTTGCTGAAACACTTGATTCATGTTGTTCTTATTTAACCTAATTTGCATTGATTTAATCAGTGCTGGTATGCTTTAAATACATAATAAATTGGGATTCTGCAACTTAGATGACTTAGAATAGCTAAATTTCAATAAAGCTCATTTCAATCTGTTAATGTATACAGTTCTGCCAAGGGGTTTAAAAGCGTAGAAAAGATGCAAACTTGCCACATTAGAGGTGGGAAAGGTTTAAAGATACCATCCAGATGAAATGATTTGCAGGATAATAATGTGAAAAGCAATATATATATATATATATATATATATATATATATATATATACACACACACACACATATTTATCTTAATTACAACCTAGACACATCTTCTACATTTTGAGTAGCATACTTAGAAGAAAACTCACATATAAATGCAGTGAATTTAATTTTATTCTCTTTCCTCCTTGCCAACACTCAACTCTTTTCTGCCTCTCTGTACCAGCTCTACAAATCAAGTGACATCCAAAGTGGGACCTCTTCTTGCCCATTTGGCAGGCTCCATCACCACTTTGCCAAGCCGCCTGCATTAGGAGGATTTTCTTCCTAGCAGCCGTGGGGACTGGGTGGCTTAGACTCACAGTGCTTGCTGAATGGTTGGCCAATGTTTACTCCTGCCTGCCCCCACCTCCCCCACCACCCTTTAGAGTTTATGGCTCAATCAGCCAGCCTGCTGTCAGGAATAATTGTGTTGGCAAGAGGTGAAAACACTTGATGGTGAGATTGTTTGTCTGTTAAAGTGTTCTGCAGCACCTTGCAGGTGCCAGGATGAAAACTGCAGGTGTCCAGTCCAGAGTCTGGAGTAGGAGGCTAGAATGACAACAAGGCAACCGTCAGGAATGGCAAGGGAAGAACACCACTTGGGTGTGGGACAGCAAAAAAACCCATCTGTGGGGTAGTGAGCTGTAAGACCTTGGGTAATGGCCCAATGTCTCTGTACCTCAGTCTCATCGTGTGCAAAATTAAAGGGGTTGATTTTCTAACGTCTCTTCTAGTTCCTAAGACGACATGTGATATCTAGGATGTCTCGCATTTGTTTTTCTTCCAATTAAATAAGACATCTCGGAGATAAATAACCAGGGCAGAGCTCGGATGAATAAAAAATGTAATGATTGATGGCCCTGTTCATAGGACTTTTCCTGAAAAGTACCACCAGTCTTTGGTGACTTTGACTCAACCGTCTGACGCCTTCAGCTTGGATGCTAAGGACCAACCCACTACTTGTCCAAAGCCAATCCAGCCTGGGAGCTTTGGTAATCCGCCTCATTGTTATCAAAGTGAGTACCACCTCAGATAATGCCTACTTACTTTCAATTCCTGGGAGGCAGAGATGATGGGAATTCAAAGAGAGGAGCTGGAGATTCACACTTGATTCCTCCATCACCTCCTTGGGCATCTCTGTCAAGAAGCTAGGCTTGCCCACACTCACTTCCAGAAGGGTTTCCCTCTGCCATTTCTGAGGATTTTTTTTTTTTTTTTTTTAACAAATGACCAACAGGTTCCTGATAATAGCTGTACAGACCCTCTCCAAGCTGGTTGGTTGGAACAAGAGAGAGAGAAAGAGACAGCTCATTATAAGAACCCCATCTACAGATGATTGTGAATGAAAATGATCAGGCAAAGACTTCATACTTAGAAGACACAATTTATCGACAGTCTCAAAGTTTAATTAGGGTTATCTGTATGGAAGGGAGTAGGCTTCATTATAGTTTAAACTACCCCTTCTCTGCTTATTCTCTAGCATATTCTCCTAGAGGGTAACACAGGGTGCTGTAATCACCATATTCAGCATGTTGGGGTCAGCCCTCCTGGGTGTCATACAGCAGAATCTTTCTTTAATTCACCTGGGACCTTATAGACATCTCCGGGGAATGGTCAAGTCCCTGCAGGATCTCAGGCAAGACTCCCTGTACACAGACATACATTTCTGCCACACTGGGTCTCATACCACCAAATCCCGATGGCTTTCCAAACCCACTGGGTTTAGAAACCATTTCCTCATCTACCACTAAAAAGGTCTGGCTGACTGCAGAACTCCAGTGCCTGCAAGGAAAGGGGAAAAAAAATCTTAGCCAAGCCCCCACAATCATTGCTTTACTCTATCTTCTCTCAAGTTGCTTTTCTAAAGCAAAGGACCAAATGTTGATTTCTCTACAGATTCCTACGTGTCCCTTACACGTAGACAGCTTTAAAGGGGGAGGGGGAACATCCCCAAAAGGAAAGGGGGAGAGAACAGAATCTTTCAGTTTCCTGCTTGAAAATATCTTGTCGTTGATGATGCTAGCCCATATCTCCATCCCCTTTCCCACCTTTTTGAAATATGTACAAAAAAGCTGAAAGTGTTTTCCGTTTCATCAAAGAACATATATTACTTTAGTGGCTCGGTAAAATGTTGGTTTTATGCCCACCCCTTTTCAATCTGCCCATGTCTGAGGTGCTCCGGGAAGACGCACAATCGTGAGCAGCTTACGACACTCAGTGAGCAGTAGGTGCCTGTGCAAGCTCGCGCCGCACACTGCCTGGCGGAGGGAAGGAGCCCGGGCGCCGCTCCCCGCTCCCCGCGCCGCCGCCCGCGCCGCCCGCCACCCGCCGCCCGCACTTCCCCGCCGCCCGCAAAGCATGAGCGAGCCCGCTCTCTGCAGCCGCCCCGGGCGCGAATGGCAGGCGGTCTCCGCGGAGTAAAAGGTGGCGCCGGTCAGTGGTCCTTTCCAATGACGGACATTAACCAGACTGTCAAATCCAGGGGAGTCGTGAGCCCCGAGTTTGGAGTTTTTTTCCCCACAACGTCACAGTCCGAACTGCAGAGGGAAAGGACAGCGGCAGGAAGGCGAAGCCCGGCGCCGGCACGTAGTTGGGAAACTTGCGGGTCCTAGAAGTCGCCTCCCCGCCTCACCAGCCGCCCTTGCAGCCCAGAGCCGAGCAGCAAAGTGAGACATTGTGCGCCTGCCAGATCCGCCGGCCGCGGACCGGGGCTGCCTCGGAAACACAGAGGGGTCTTCTCTCGCCCTGCATATAATTAGCCTGCACACAAAGGGAGCAGCTGAATGGAGGTTGTCACTCTCTGGAAAAGGGTGGGTAAGACACTTTTTAATTAAATTCTTTCCCGAAGATTTTTTTTTTCCTCCCTTTTCTTTGCTGCAGCATCTAACATGGACCAAATCACCATCTCTTTGATCTTTCCGTGGCTGTGAACTTTCTATGCTGCCCAGCTTTCTGCATGCTTAGAGGTGAATGTGTGGCTTTGGGGAGGGGGGTCCTTCTTTATTTCAATATATTTATTTGATTTTGCCCTTTTCTCCCCCTCCCCCGCTCCCCCTCCCTTGGAATAAAATATGATGTAGATTTCTGACCGAGCGCTTCCAATGGACATTCTCCAGCCTCTCTGGAAAGATTCTCGCTAATGGATTTCCTGCTGCTCGGTCTCTGTCTATACTGGCTGCTGAGGAGGCCCTCGGGGGTGGTCTTGTGTCTGCTGGGGGCCTGCTTTCAGATGCTGCCCGCCGCCCCCAGCGGGTGCCCGCAGCTGTGCCGGTGCGAGGGGCGGCTGCTGTACTGCGAGGCGCTCAACCTCACCGAGGCGCCCCACAACCTGTCCGGCCTGCTGGGCTTGTCCCTGCGCTACAACAGCCTCTCGGAGCTGCGCGCCGGCCAGTTCACGGGGTTAATGCAGCTCACGTGGCTCTATCTGGATCACAATCACATCTGCTCGGTGCAGGGGGACGCCTTTCAGAAACTGCGCCGAGTTAAGGAACTCACACTGAGTTCCAACCAGATCACCCAACTGGCCAACACCACCTTCCGGCCCATGCCCAACCTGCGCAGCGTGGACCTCTCGTACAACAAGCTGCAGGCGCTGGCGCCCGACCTCTTCCATGGGCTGCGGAAGCTCACCACGCTGCACATGCGATCCAACGCTATCCAGTTCGTGCCGGTGCGCATCTTCCAGGACTGCCGCAGCCTCAAGTTTCTTGACATCGGATACAATCAGCTCAAGAGTCTGGCGCGCAACTCTTTCGCCGGCTTGTTCAAGCTCACCGAGCTGCACCTGGAGCACAACGACTTGGTCAAGGTGAACTTCGCCCACTTCCCGCGCCTCATCTCCCTGCACTCTCTCTGTCTGAAGAGGAACAAGGTGGCCATTGTGGTTAGCTCGCTGGACTGGGTTTGGAATCTGGAGAAAATGGACCTGTCGGGCAACGAGATCGAGTACATGGAGCCCCATGTGTTTGAGACCGTGCCGCACCTGCAGTCTCTGCAGCTGGACTCTAACCGCCTCACCTACATTGAGCCCCGGATCCTCAACTCCTGGAAATCGCTGACGAGCATCACCCTGGCCGGGAACCTATGGGACTGTGGGCGCAACGTGTGCGCCCTCGCCTCATGGCTCAGCAGCTTCCAGGGGCGCTACGATGGCAACTTGCAGTGCGCCAGCCCGGAGTACGCGCAGGGCGAGGACGTCCTAGACGCCGTGTACGCCTTTCACCTGTGCGAGGATGGGGCCGAGCCCACCAGCGGCCACCTGCTCTCAGCTGTCACCAACCACAGTGACCTGGGGCTCCCGGCCAGCCCAGCCACCACGCTCGCTGACGGCGGGGAGGGGCAGCTCGACGGCACCCGCGAGCCAGCTACCGTGGCTCTCCCCGGCGGCGAGCACGCCGAGAACGCCGTGCAGATCCACAAGGTGGTCACAGGCACCATGGCCCTCATCTTCTCCTTCCTCATCGTGGTCCTGGTGCTCTATGTCTCCTGGAAGTGTTTCCCAGCCAGCCTCAGGCAGCTCAGACAGTGCTTTGTCACGCAGCGCAGGAAGCAAAAGCAGAAACAGACCATGCATCAGATGGCTGCCATGTCTGCCCAGGAATACTACGTTGATTACAAACCGAACCACATTGAGGGAGCCCTGGTGATCATCAACGAGTATGGATCCTGTACCTGCCACCAGCAGCCCGCAAGGGAATGCGAGGTGTGATTGTCCCAGTGGCTCTCAACCCGTGCGCTACCAAAAACGCCTGGGCAGCTGGGGCGGCCGGCCAGCGCCAGGCTGGGGTCTCCTTGTCTGTGCTCTGATATGCTCCTTGACTGAAACTGTAAGGGGATATCTCCCAGAGACTTGACATTTTAGCTTTATTGTGTCTTAAAAACAAAAAACGAAATAAAACACAACAAAAACCCCGCCCCACAACCTTCAGGACAGTCTATCTTAAATTTCATACGAGAATTCCTTCCTTCCTTTGAAGATCTGTCCATATTCAGGAATCTGAGAGTGTAAAAAGGTACCAATCATTGATTTTTTTTTTTGTAAACTAAAATGTTTAAAATAAAATAGCATTTACAGTTTTTACAGACTGGTGTAACCTAAATGAATTGTTACCTGTGTTAAAAGAGAAGCAACAGTTAAAATGTCCTTCCCTGTGTATGTGTTTGGGGGGAGTGGGAGGGTGCAGTGGCCAGAGGGAAAATCCAGAAATTCAGGAGCACGGTAGTCAGACTCAATTTGAAATATTAAGAAGGACACATAAAGCTCAGCAGGTTGACTAGACTGGGGGGAAAAGCAAGACCTTTCATATTATTTTTAGGGGAGTGCAGTGCAATCACAGTAGTGCAAGTGAAAGGGGAACTGAGGACTGAGCATCACTGCCTAGCCTTGGAGGCAGAGATCATTACAAACAGCTTTTAAAAGGCAGTGTCAGACAGTTTGTTCTATGAACAAGAAACATTTTTGCACTTAATACAACCATCTTTCAAATGAATTCAAAATCTCACCCCCAAATGCCACTGGCTCATAATTCTCCTATGCCTTTGATTCAGCAGAGTGGTAGCATTTGTGCCCTTTTCTGTACTCTGCCAAGTGAAAGAGAGACCCTCAGCTCCTGTTCACTGAGATCTGACTGAGGGGAAGAAGGGGAAGAAGGCCGACTCCAAAGGTTGGCAGATGAAAGCTGCGCTTTCTGGAGCACATTGCTAAGACTGCGGCGAGCTTAGGCTCTCAGCAGGGATAGCACACTCCTAGTTCCTTTGGGGAACAGTGAGAAAAATCCTACCTCAGGTTGAATGCCTACTGGGTAATGACTGATAGCAGGAGACTTTAGGGGCAGACTTGATACAGAAGCAATGAGGGTGGGGTGGGATAGGGGAAAATCACCATTTGATTCTGTGTTCAGATATTACTGAAATGGGAATAATTTGTTAGCCCGGAATAGAAAAGCTGCCTCTTTTCAGATTGCCCTTTTGTATAATGCCTGCTTTCCCTGTGTTTTACTTTTTTCTGTGTTGGGATCAATGATTGCTTCTTCCCACCCTTCACAGGTTTCCAGGTCCATCATTGAGATTTAGGTTGTTACTGAACTAGAACTAAATTAAAGAGTAGTAGCAGTTGGTGGGTGCGGGGAAGGGAAAGAGGGAGGAGTACTGTGTGTTGGATGGGAGGGGTCCTTCACTCACTAACACTTTAAGCAAATGTATGATGGAAATAAATGGAGATGGAGAGCAGATGGTGAATACTGAACCAATACCCATGGCCAGAAGTCTTTTTCAAACTCAGGTGCTCACCCTTCTGAAAGATCCTACAACCTGGCATCTATCTTTTCTTTTCTTTTCTTTTCTTTTCTTTTCTTTTCTTTTCTTTTCTTTTCTTTTCTTTTCCTTTTTCTTTTTTTTAAGAGAGACATTCAAATAATAGGAGAGGGAAGGGGAAAACACACACACCCCACTATCTCCCAAATTCAAATGCCTCTAGCCACCTACCTAAAAAGGAAAAATCGGCTGTCTGAAATGCAGAATGTCATCACCAGGAGGTTTACTTAGGCTGAGGACTGGTAGTAGGTTTCTCTTCCACCTATGGAGAAACCCATTTGCCTAATAATACTGCATGTTAAGGGGCCCTTTCAAGAGAAATACTTTGCAAATGTCTCTAAGATGTTAAACCTTGAGAGCAGAGTTTAACATTTCTCTCTCTCTCTCTCTCTCTCTCTCTCTCACACACACACACACACACACACACACACGCACGCACACACATGCACCCCAGCTCATTTTTCCTGACCAGAAAACTTCATCTTCTTTGTTCCTAATTAAAACATGACGTTATGACATACACCGTGCTCATATCACCTATTTAGGCAGGAAGAGATGTGCTTTACTTGATAACTTTGAGAAGGTTTTGGATTCAGCCTGTGAATGATAATTCAGTGCTGCCGTTTTAAATAGCATTATCACTCAGGGGGCAGGGGCAGTAGGAACGAGGTTGGCTTAGGGGTGTGCCATCTGTAATTAAACTCCAATAATGAGATCTCCTCTAGAAGACAACATACCCTTTTTTGGAAAAAAAAAATTCCCAAATTGTGGCAATTGAAGGAAAGTTCCTTGGATTCCATTGATTTAATCTCACAGGAAGGCTACTGGAATCCAGTACCAAAGGCTACTTCTAGCTTGGTGCATTAAGGACTGTGTTGGTGTACTTATAAGGAAAGCTTCCAGAAGCAAATCCTTTCTGGTAGACATGAGAACCACAGGACCCCTTACCCCCAGAAATATAGATAATTGGAGACTGTAGAGTTTATCTCCTATACCCAAGACCTCTTTTTTTCATTCTTCTTTTTTCAGTGTGGTCATGAGAGAAAGCCAGAGAATAACTGTGCTTTGTTTTATGCTGCTGGTACACCCCCGCCCTCACCAAATGATTACATATCACATATGCAGAACCTAAGTCTCCGTACATCTAATGAAAGATCATTGTAAAGAGGAACCTGCAATCCAGTTAACTGGAGCGCAAATGCTGGCCATAGAAAACTTGTTCTTACTTTGTGTGTCTGTGTATCTCTGCATTGTGTGTCTTTGTAGCAAATATGTTTTCTACACCAACAGGAATGTAGCTCACACCTTTTGATGCTCATGCACGTCTTGCTTTCCAGAAGGACAGGAGGCGGGGAAAGGCAAGAATGAGGGAAATCAGTAGTTCTAACTAAGGTTTTATGACACTGGAAATCTTTTCTTTCACCAATCAATTAATCTTTAAGCTTCAAGAAACTTGCTCTGACCCCTCTAAGCAAACTACTGAGCATTTAAAAGAGAATCTAATTTTTAAAGGTGTAGCACCTTTTTTTATGTGTTCTCCCCACAGAGGGTGCTAGCATCATTATCCTGTGCTATCTGAAAAGAATTTAAGGCCACAATTCAAGTCTCTTCCTGGGCATTGTGATGGATTAACCCCCCATCTGCAGTACCTTCCCGGATGATTAAAGTTCAGCCATGGCATAGAGGTTTTTCGAATATTTATATAGAAAAAAGTCCTTTCCGATGACAAATGACACTCTCACACCAGTCTTAGCCCCGGTAGTTTTTTAGGTTGTGCCAGAGGGAACAGGTTAAATAATACCCATCCTTTGGCCTTCATTTAGAGAAAAAGCAGCCCCTGATGCTCAGACTCCAGCCATGATGGTTGAGAACGCCAGTCACAAGCACAACCCACGCTCCCAAGACTGCAAGTTGCCATCACAAAGAAAAGATGATTCCAGTAAAAGGAAACCTTTTTTAAGATCTGTTTTTTATATTCTCCCAAGCTCCTCAAAGTATGAGAGTGCCTTACCTTTCCTCCCTGACTGCAGGAAGGCAGACATGTGGTATGACTTAGCATCAACAACACATTTATGACTATGTGTAAGTAATCAGAGGGGCAAACGCCACTTGTTATTCCTCTCCAGTTTCATAGGCAACTGTGCACAGATCATGGGAGGGTTCAGGGGCCGCCTGTGTTTTGGGGTTACGTTAATCAACTTGTCATCAAGTTTGGTGCCTAGTCTATCTGGCATAGCCACACAGAAGGGGACACTGGTGGGTCACATATTCGGGTAAAATAAAAGGCATCAGATACCTCTCTCACAGAGAACATTATCAAAAGACCAGAATGCATATATTTTTTTGGAGAATAGGTATTATAATGTTTCACAGTAGTCAAAATAGGCATCAATTATCTCCTCTAGATAGGCCATTATGTTGGTTGATTTGGGTTTTGTCATCAATGGAATGACAAATAACAAGGAGTTCACAGGAATATGACTATTAAACAGGTGTCTGAAATATATTTTAAGATAAGTTTAGGGACATGCACACACATTTTACATACATAATACAGATACAACCATACACACATGCATATAGTGCTATATTCATATAACCACATATGAAGCCACACACACAATTACATTACATAACTACTTTCCAGCATTAATTACCCTCCTACGTTCTTCCTCCATGATCAAATTGTTACTCAAGAAAGGATGAAATCAATCACAAATAAAGTGTGAAGGTGGCTGATGGTATTTTCAGGCATCAGTTAATGAACTGATAGATGCGTTGCAGACTGGGGGAACTTTCGAGCTCCTCATGCTCTAGGAGAGCGTAAGCCTGCTACCTACTGGTAAGAGCCAGCAAATGACAATGCACTCTTTGGAGAGTACCTTCCTAACTAATGAGTTCCATCTCAAGGTTAGGAAACATATTTCTCATTAAAAATATTATACTCTGATTTTTTTCCAGCAGCAAAATTCTTAACTTGTGACTGGGCACCATCTTCTGGCCTTCCTCAGTAGACCCAGTTTCTGAAGGTCTTTGGTGTTTTGCTCACAGGCTAAGTCCTGGCCACTATATCCTCAAGGTTTAGTCAGAGATACAAATGAGATGGAGGGAATAAAATGTATTGAGTATGGTAGCTTTTCCTAGATTTTAATATTGAGAGATACAGGAGGAACCTGAGGTGTAGAGACATTCAGTGCTCTGTGGGAAATCACCCAGCTCGTAAAGGGGAGCACTGGTATTCAGGTCCGGTGGCCTTTTCACTATACCCTATTTCTTGGTTCCTTGAACAGTTGCCCCCTCCACCGCTCCACCCAGCAAAGCCTTGGACGAGCCTGGGCACAGGGCACACGGTCACATGTTCTTGTTGGATGAGGTAGACACAATGTTTGCATGTAGGAATTTTCACAATGACCTCACTTGCCGTGGCCTCTATTAGCCAGCTCTGCAGGACTCTGCCAACAGAGGGTACCTCTCATACACTTCCAGAAAGAGAACTGTCCAGTTAATCATCCAGTCCAACCTCTATCCAGAGGATTTTAGACCCAGAGAGAATAAGGTATAGGCATCCATCCATATATTTTTGTTGAGGATGTGTTCACCTTTCTTTCTTGGTCATTAAAAGGACTATGTCTCTATGGTTATCAACCAGGGGCAGATCTCACTCAACAAATGCTAATGTCTGGAAACTTTTTTTTTTTTTTTTTTTTCATGCATGGTGGTGGGGCCTACTGCCATCTAGTGGGTAGAGGTCACGCGTCCTGCTGCACATCCTACAATGACGAAGAAAGCCCCCTCACAATTAATGATTTGTTCCAAACTGACAAGAGTGCTGACGTTAAGAATCTCAGCTCCATGGTACAAAGTAAGGAGGTTGTCTAAACCAACATATTATGCTCTAGCTTTGCTTGGAGTAGCCTTTCTGATGAGTTAAGTTCACCCAGATCTATCCTCTTTTAATCCTCCTCTCTTTTGCCAGAAAACTGAAAGTCTAAATTAAAAACCCTCAGGTTGGTTGCTAATCAGCAAGAGGACCTGTAGTTAGCACATGCTTCTCAGAGAACATATGGCAAAACTTAAATTAACTGGGACAAAACTTGTCAGAACCCTCAATTGACCCACTTTTTCTTAGCAATACCTCATTTAAGAAACAGAAAAAAAAAATCAAGTTAACCGTGGATATTTACTTAACAAGAAGGAAAATGAGAAACATGATATTCCTTCCAGAAGGTGCTCTGAAGTCTGAACAAATTCAGCCGACCTGCCCGTACCTTCTCCTTCTCCAACCAAGCTCGGAATGTTTCTGAGGTGGGAATGGGTTTCCCTATTAAAAAAAAAAAATCAATGTCCTCTGTCTAGTAAGTAGGGTGGACATATTCTTAATCAGGGAAATGATCACAGACCTTAGAAACAGGATGGTCTAGAGATGCAGGCATCACAAACTGAAATGCATTTGGGGGCCAGGCAAAGCAACACAGGTAAATGAAGTTATAGGCATATGACATTATGAGGGAATTGAAGAGTTCCCTTAAAAACAAGGCAATTCACACTTGACGGGCCCTGGTTAATCACAGCATTTCTGCAGGCCAGGTCAAGCGACTGCTCTCGAAGTTCAGGGTCCAGAACTCAGGAGCTGTGCTCTTTAAACCTGGTGTTGTTACTCACATGCCCTGGGCTCATCTGGTGATCATCTTACTGTGCTAAGCCTCTGTCTCTTTGCCTTGAGGTGGATTCATCCAGGTATTCGCTAAGAACCCTTCCAGTTCTGGGCTTCTAGGCTACCACATTCCCCAACATAAAACATGAAACAAAAGTTGCTCTCAAGCTTGTGTCACTTAATCAGAAAATGAAAATTCCCCCAAACTCCCATTTCCCAGATATTTTGATTCAGCAGGCTTGCCTACATATGAATGGGAAAAGGTAGATAAAAAAATCACAGAGACAAGGGCTTCAGAGAGGAGGTGGGGATGCTGGAAAACAGATGAGAAAGCACAAGCATGTGTGGGTGGGAAAATAGGGTTTTCAGAATGTGCAGTAAGAGATAAAAGGAAATCCTAGCAAGGACTCGCTCACACTCACCCACACGTGAGACCAGAGGCATAGGGATGTACTCTGAAGCAGGCCCAATAAAAAAAAAAAAAAAGATGATGAATGCCACTGGGTAGGGGTGGGGTGAAGTGGGGTGGCGTGGGGGCGGGTAGGGAAGAAGCACAGAAAAATATTTGTACAGGACTCCTAAAATAACTTACTATATTATATGCAGTTATAATGAATGTTGGAGTTCAGAGCCCTTTTCTAACAAGGAAAGAGGCGGGAGGGAAAGAAGGAGAGAAGGGAATAAAGTAAAGGCCAGGTGAGCAGAGGTGGGGGAGGGGAGTGAGGGGAGAAAGAGAGCAAGAGGGAATTATATTGCTCAAATAATGATCCTAAGTAGCTGTAATGTACCAACTCATCTCCTTAGTCATTTCTTTATGCTGGTCTACACATTGACTATTCTCTTCTTCCTAATGTAATGTGGGGAAGCCATTTCTCCCCTACTTGATGAGAAAAAATAAGTCACTGCCTAGCTGTGTCCTCCTTTCTCTTGCGCAGCCAGGAGAAAGCTGCACACTGGAATCACCAGGGAGCTTGAATGAACTCAGATGCCTTGGGTCCCTCCCCAAGAGATTCTGATTTAATTGATCTGCAGTGTGGCTTTGGTGAGGAGATTTTTTAAAGCTTCCCAGGTGATTCCAAAGTTCAGCCAAGGTTGACAAGCACCAAGCTAGACAGTCACAAGACTCACAACAGGTGCAGCCCAGTGACCGACCCTACCCACAGGTCTGACTGCAGCTCCACACACGGTAGCTGGGGGCGGGGCTGGACAGGGTCAATGCCCAGGGAGGAGTCCATGCCTGACTCCACCTGGTGGGGCTGATGTTAGGAGGAAGATGTGTAAGCATAGATGGGCTTGTAATTTGTCCCGGAGCACTCCACAATTTACAAAGTGCCATTTATAATTAATTATTTTATTTGCTTACTTCCCCCAACAATCTCACAAGGCAGATACAAACATGTCCTGTTTTTTGTTTTGTTTTAAGACAAGAAGACTCCAATGGGAAGAGGTTAAGTCGCTTGCACAAGGTCAAGGCTACTGCTAGGCCTGACACCCAGAATCGCCTCTTCTAAATTCTGTACCCTTCCCCTTCCAACGCTTCCCTTTCGTTCCCTGATTATCAGTCAGTAAGTCTTCCAGGAAGAGTCCTGGAGAACATAATTGCACGCATGCTTCTGCAACCACTTCTCGTACTGGAGTCTGGCAATGATAAGGTTTGGCATCATAGTCGCACCACTGCCCCTTTGGTGTCCCCACCCCTGCCCCATGCCTGACATTCTTTTCTTTGCCCTAGGAGCCTCTATGATCCCTCAGAGACATCCAAATAGATGCCAACAACTCTTTCCAAATACCCCAACACTAGAAGTTCCCTTTCCACTCGACCCCTGCTGTCTACTCCTTTGCTACCAACTATTTACAGAATGTGAAAACTAAGTCCCAGTAGAAATTTGATGGGTGGATGGATGGTGATAATTGTGTGCGTGCGTGTGCACATGCTTAAAAATAGGATCTTTGGGGGCAATAACAAAGAAATTGTTCCAATGCTAGAACTTCAGGTACTAAAGCCACTGGGTGATGTATATTTGGACAAGAGATCCTCCCTTGTTCCCCTCCAATGAAACAACACAGACCATCGCTCATGTTGTAGGACCAGATCTGCCAATAGTTTAAGGGCTTAAAATAAAGCCAGGATAAAGATTGAATCTTGCAGCATACTTTATCTCCTTAAAACAGTGTTTTCTTTAAAAATCATGTATTATTAGGTGTTCACCATCAGTGTGTTTATCTTCAGTGAAGAATTCTCAGTATTGCAAACTACGTGTGGCAGGGACCGCTATCTCAGAGATACTGTAGGCAGCCCTGGAGAAAAGGGAGAAGGCTCAGTCAGTGGCACATGAGAGCTGCATTAATCTGCCACAGAAAGGTCCGAAAACGTCAAGTTATACACAATTAATGGAACAGTGCAACAATGTGTCCCCAAATGGCCAAGGCAATCCTGTCACTTGTCTCTCAGCTGCAGAACAACCACGTACTGTATGATTTTGTCTCTCTGTCTTTGCTCCACAGTGATTGCATTTGTGGTAAAATCCATATTCCCCTGCAATTGAGTGTGTGTGTGTGAGTGTGTGTGTGTGTGTGTGTGTGTGTGTGTGTGTGTTTTATTCTAAAAATAATGGTCCTTTTTGGAATTCAGCCTCTCTCCTTTGCTTGCCGTCCAGGTCATTTTTATCTGAGTTTCTCATATTGATCCTATTTTGCACTCTATTTCAAAAATCATAAAGGTACAAAAAGAAAAGAATAAACATGCTCTAGGGGAAAAGAGTCTTGAGAAACCACACTGTAACTGAGATGGAACTAAAGGTAACATATCACTCAGATTTTTAAATTCTAACTATATTGGTCAACTCATTCAATCAAAGGAGCACCATGTTCCTTGTTTAGTGATTAAGTAAATATATATTGAGTGAACAACAGAACAATTTAACTTGAAGAAGGGGCCTTAGCAAGAGGACTGTGCTAGGAGTTTAGACCCACCAAACGCACCATGAATGTGTGCAGAAGAGACCTCCACTTCATCCTGTTCCATATATAGGAAAGGCGACCACCCCCCTGGGAAGTGCTTATTAAATGTTGTCCTTACTAGGTGCCTGGCAACCTGCTACACCCTTAACTAACATCTTCTCAGTTAAATCCTGAAATAAACCTTCACCCCTCCTTGTCCAGAGAAGTATTAATATCCTCATTTTACAGATGGATAAACTGAGGTTTAGAGAGGGTCGATGACTTGCCCAAGGTCACTTACCATAGCAGGGCGTGTCAAGCACTTGATTCTGGACACAAAATGCTTTGGGTTCAAATTCGACTGAGTTTAGCAAGTTACTTAACCTTTCTGATCCTCAGTTCCTTCATCTAGAAAATGGAAATAGGATTATTATGGGAATTAAGTAAATTCGTATCGAGAATTAAATGAGTTATTCTTTGTAAAGTGCTTAGAACAGTGCCTGGTAGGTGCTAGATAAGGATTGTTTTGTTTTCTGTGTGTGTAGGTTTTTTTTTTTTTGTTTTTTTTTTTGCTTTATATTATTTTATACTGTTAATAAAAGATAAAGAAAACAAGGTGACATGGCCAGGGAGGACTGTTATACTCCAAAGCCATGCTACCCACTTTTTCTTCTGTGATAAGATGATATATAAAAATATGAGTTCCTGAAAGCATTGGATTTGAAAGGAAAAGATAAGGAGGCAGAAGATGGAGTCCGAAAGCCTTCTTTCATAGCTTTGCAACTGGCTCAGGCCTTGGCCTCTAGACTCATGTTTGACTTTGTTCTGGTTGTGAACTGGCTTCGCTTTACCACTGGGGTTAGGCAGCCTGGTGAACATACCCGCCTCTGCAAGATGTGCGTGCCCCTCTGTGTACCCGTGCAGGCGTGGTAACATCTTCCAGTTCCTACAGGAGCTGAAGGCCGAGGGCCCCCATTGTTCTTAGGAGTCTTTGACGATACAGCAAAACTCATTTCTACATCAGAGCTATTTGTTCTGTATACTCAATTCCGGAAGGTGGAAAGCTACTACACAGCTTGCAATTGTTATCCAGCTCCCCAACTCTTATTCAATACCAGCAATATTAAATCATACTGGCCCCCGGGACACTAAGCATACATCTTCAGCGGTAACAGATTTGCTGGTGTTTATTTAAAGATGTTTTTTCTCTGTGTACTAACAGCTACAGTTTGCTGTTGCTCAAGCAAATATAACGAAAGGAGACACATCGGAGGTGGACTCTCTCTTCGGGGAGAGGAGCTCATGTGCCAAGAGGCTGAATGTAAGTTCAGTTTTGATCACTGGCTGCTGGCCCCGGGGAAAGTCCGTGCTACCTGTCCAGGCCTTTCTTTTCGCAAGGGTAGTAGTGATTTTTTTTTGGCTTTCCTTTTAGTTGTTCCATTTCGTTAAGGAGAGGGAGGAAAGTAGGAGTCGTCTCCAATACATTCTCCTTTCCTGTTGCTTGTCAGCAGGTGAAACTGTGAATTCATCAGACGTCCCCCCCTCCTCCCCAAGGAAAGGTTCCACCCTTCTTAGAGACCTACTCTGTCACTGACACAGCCTAGGTTTGGTCCGAGGGGGTGTGCTATCTTGTACCTTGGGAATTTATACCGAGAGGTGACTCTGTTCTAAACCACTGCCTGCCTGTTGCTTGTGTTTCATTCACAGAATGGTTCAAGAATGCTCTGCCCCTGCTTTGGACAGGCATATTGGGGATACTTTGGCCAAAGTGAAACCCCAACACATGAATCTATGTTCCCAAGGAAAGGGATAGCTACTGGGAAACTGAGGACCACCTTCTGTTTGCTGACTTGTTTTCTTTCTTCTCATCTCCCTCCCTCCCTGCCAGTCTCCCTTCCTTCCTTCCCTTCCTTCTTCTTTTCCTTCTCCACATTCACTTCTTTCTTTTCCATCTTCTTCTTCTGTTTTTGTTTTTTTTTAAACTGAATTCATAGTTATGAGTTACACTATGCATTCCCAATGGGGGCAATATTGACCCAAGGTGGTAAAGACTGGTTCTTGAGAGGGTTAAAAAAATCCTACCTGTATTTATAGAACACAGGTGTGTATATCATACAGAGAACATAAACAGATACACGATATGCATGTGGTATTAAAATTTCAGAGAGGGCAACAGGGAAAAAAATGTGTAAAAAATCTCTTTAGTGGAAGATAATGAAAAAAAAAGTTTAAGAAACACTGAGACAGACAATGATTAATGTGGGGAAGAGACAACAGTAAAAGGTTAAAGCATTTTGGCGGGTCACCATTTGAAGACTTTGAGACGGTCAAAGGAGGTCTGGGTTCTTTGACAGTAAAAACTAGAAATCAGCAATTATTTGAACAGCAGCATTTAATTTGGGGAAGTTGGTCTTATCAGCCCCTCCTGCACTCAACACCTCCCAGAGTTATCTTTATTTGGAGGCTTTATAATATATTAGGGGGAAAAAATGGGTATGGAATTAACAGAATCCTGGGCCTGGCTCTACCATTCACTGACGTAGATAAATCACCATATTTTCTGAACTTCAATTCCCTTGTCTATAAAATTCAGAAAATAATCCATGCTCAGCCTGTTTCACCAGGATCTGGTAAGGATTAAAGGAGATAATGTAAGTAACAACTTCAAACGTTTTGAGGTACTATGCAAAGATAAAAGCAGTGGACAGAGGAGAGGGGTGGTGACATGTGGGTGGCCACCCACACAGCGTGACTTTAGAGGGCCACGTTTCAAACTCTCCTCCAGAGACACCAACATGCCTGCTAGTCACTGCTCTGCATTACATCCCTCCTGACTCCTCTGTCCAGAGCCTATGCAGCAGGGAGGCAACTACACTGTTTACTCCTTGAGGGACGGGCCCTCGTTTTCCTTGACCGTGTCCCTCCTCATGTGGCACAGAGTCTGACAAAATGGCCTTTGGGCAGGTCATTTGTTTCCCCTCTGTGAACCTTGGTGTCTACACCAATGGTGTCTACATTTGGTTACCGTGCAGGTTTTTGGGAAGAGTGTCAGGGATCATGTGTGTTGTCTGCACCACATGCTGGCAGATAGTGAATTCTCAAGTACTGTTCGTTCCCACTCTATGTCACCGACATACAGTTACACATGGGGTTTATGCAAATAGACTTGGGGAGGACTGAAAGGCATTAGGAACAACTAGTTTCTGTAAATGGATTCTGAACAGTGGTTATACGAGGTTAATTTAAAGAGGACATTACCTTAGTAATTGTAAAAATTTTCTCCATAGAGGGGAAGCCTGGGGTATAAATTAGCAACTATAATAAGCAGGCAGAAGGAGAGACAACACCTTCTCTATTAAAATCAGCTGGAATACTTAAGAAGGAGGTTACAAAGATCCCTGTCACAGTGGTGCTCCAAGACTTGTCTCAGGGGATTTCCTTTTGTGTGTGTGTGCGCGTGTGTTTCTATACAATGGTTCTTCCCAGATCTGTCAACAGATTGAATCCCCAGTCCTCTTTTTCTGAGCGTGCCTCTCCTCAGCAGCATAAACCTGCTCCATCTCCGGAGAGCTTAGATTGAGACTTCCGCTAGAAGGTGGAGGCGAAGTCCACCCTGGTTCAGTTCTAATCACTTCCTGCCTCCTATGACTGGCATCAAAAGAGCACGTGCTGCTTCTCCCAGCCCTCATGCACAGGCCACATGCATGGTCCCGTATCTGCGGGCTGGGGAGACTCAGGGTTCCTGGACCCCAGGCCAAGCAGCCCTGAACTGCAGAAAATTCCAGCAACACATTCAGCAGCCAGCAGCCTGCTGGGCTCTGCCGGTTCACCCAGGGCTACCAACCCTGAAGAACTGGGATGAAAGCAGATGGGAAAGAGGGAAAGGGTCTGTTTGTGTTTTTATTTTTTACCAGGCTCAGCTCTTTGGGAAAAAGAAAAGAAGAATCGTGCTCGGAGCTGGTGCCCTGCCAAGCTCCCTCCCCTCCCTTGCTGGTCCAAGCACTCCACCGTCTGTGCAGACGGCATAACAGCAATTTCTCGAAACAGTGAAAAGTCTGGACCAGTCCAGAGCCTGTGGATTCCTTATATCTGTTTGGTGGCATTTTAGGGCTTTTATTTTTTCACCTTAATTCTTTTAAAAACTGCCAGCTTTTTGAAGCACATCTGTTATCAACAGCTTCTGTTTGTAAAATGAGACTGAGGTATCCTCTCTAGAGAAATTTCTGAATCTTCTCTGTAGTTCAGTGCTTCCACTGACAGTTTGGCTCACAGAGTACGACTGTGGTAAATATTACAGAATGTTAATAAAAATGAGATAAAACACCTAGGGATCTTTTTTCCCCCAAATTTTGCTTTGCTTACTACTAAAGTTTATCTTGACAGAAAATTTACTTCTCTGATCCACATCATTTCCCAAAGCAATTTTCCAACAGCAAACATAAATTTCTGGGGATCGCTAAGAGGTTTTCAATCCCTATGCTAAGGAGGCCACGAGGTTTCAACTATTTGTCTCACCTTCAGGTAAATACCCCTCATTCCTGACCCTGTCACGGGGGTACCCTGGGCAACAACTAGGGGCAAAAGCCTGAAGAGGGGCTTGTAGGTTTCCAATGTAAACAGGTGTGGTGGAGGAGATGCTTTGAGTATCAAGATTGAATCCTGAGAAGGTGATTAAGTCATTAACTAAGAAAATAATTGCCGAAACCCACACAGCAGTGTTCTCAAATGGGCTGATGCATTAAGTAAATGCAATGAATGCCTTTATGGTGCACTGAACTTTGACCCGGTTAACACAGATTACATTTATACCTTATCAAAGGTGTGAGTTGAGCATACATCACAAGATAGAATTTGTGCCCTTCTTTAAGCAGCATTTGTGCCATCTTCAGCCTTCAGGACTCTGGGGATCAGTCTCCTCCTCCTTCTCCACTCCCTCCTCCTCCTCCGCATTACTTTCAGGTACACAGATGCAGTACCACTGGAGTGGGTTTTCACTGTGTACACCATGAGTCTCCTTCGCAATGCTGTTCACAAAAAAGTAGAATTCGGTCTCTGGACCTTACTAGACGGAATCACCTAAAATAATATAGGTGACAGCAATTTATAAGTTGTAAGCTTTGGTGAAAACATAAGGCACTGTTAGGGGGTCTTCCTGGTTTGTCTGAACCAGTCCGAACCAGTCCACAGGGGACTGAAGTCGTTTCTGTCTTCCTCCCTATGCCCCTGCCTTCTCTCTCCTCTCCTTCCTCTTCTACCTTTTCAAATTTTCACCATGATGTAACGTCCAATTCAAATTCTAAAGACATCTCTGAAGCCTTTCCCAAGGGCTTCAGCTCACTGTGGTCCTTCCTCTTGCCACCAGAAGGTGTTAGAACACTCATTGACCTTAGCACCCACGTTTGCCGGTGGGGACTGCCCCAGGATATCTTCTTTTCATTGTGTATATTAAGTTACTTATGTACCAGGCATACATTTCTTCCCTTATGCACCATTCTTGGTCAGGGGACAACTCACCTGCATCAGTTCCTTTCAGTTAGTTTCTAGGCAACATCAGTGAAGCAAACACAGCAAGACATGGCCCTGCTCTCAAAGAGTTTACAGACCAATAGCACAGGTACCACGTCCACACATATGATGACGACCAAAGGCAGAAAAGGATGCATACTGCAGCACAGGCATACAAAAGTCCTCTGAGGACACAGCAAAAAGGAAGGGCTTTCTAGATTCAGGGAAATGGGGAGAGGGCTTGAAAAAGGAGGTGAACTATGTACTCGGTATAGGTAGGTGGGTGGGATTTGACAGGCAGAATGGAAAGAGTCTCTCAAGAGAACAATACACAACATGCAATAGCACAGAGGCAGACAAGTGAACGGGAAGCATTAGCCAAATGCACTGGCAAGGTGCTCAACAGCCTGTCATGATTTGATTTGTTATAAGTAGATACTTAATCAGCAAAACAATCTAGGATGCAATTTTGTAATGTTGTGATGTTCCATTTCAATAAGGAACGTACCCTATTTAAAAACAGGATGGGTTAGTGAGAAAACAACTAAGGACTCTTCTATTCTTCCTTTCTACTAATTGTTAGAAGGAGAAGAGAGTGCAAGGGAGTGTTTTCTAAGGCCTCCTGAGGGGAGGTTTTGCACAATCAAGTCGTCTCATAGGTTATTAAAGAGAAGGAAGTACTTGAAAGGGGTCACCTGGCAGCATTGTACCATTTAAAGTTAGGCCTCCCTAACTCTCTAATAAGACAGCTCATTATTTTTCACTCAATTGTTAATTCTCTACTCTCGTCTCCTAAAAAAAAAAAAAAAAAAACACCAGAATTCTTTATTTTTTATTTTTTTAAGATTTCATTTATTTATTTGACAGAGCACAAGCAGGGGGAGCAGCAGACAGAGGGAGAGGGAGAAGCAGGCCTACCAATGAGCAGGGAGCCCTACCATGCAGGACTCAATCCCAGGACCCACGATCATGACCTGAGCCGAAGGCAGACGCTTAACCAACTGAGCCACCCAGGTGCCCCAGAACTCTTTATGAAGACATTAAAATCATGGAACGAGGGTAGTCCCACTGAATTTACAACGCCCCTTGCTATGACTGCTGTGGAAGCAGGAAGGCAGAATGTGTTGTCATGAATAAAATTATTCTGCTCACACTAACTGTGCCATGGGCAGGGAAACTGAGATAATGCAAGCACAAATACCTGGCATGATGCCTGGAATCAATCACTCCACGGTTATTAATGGCCCACCATTTTTCCTCCCCTACCTTGTCCCCTTCTCTTTCGTTCTTAATCCTTCCTTTCCCTCCCCTCTCCTTTGCCTTCCCTCTTCTGTTCTTTCTTCTCACTAAATATTCAGCATATGCAGTGGCTAGAGAAATGGCTAGCTGCTTCTCCAGCTCTAAGAGGGCACAAGGACACAGTTCCCAGCTTCCCCCAGCTGCAGCGGAGGGGGTGGTCAAGGGGACCACCTGTCATCATCTGCTGTAACTTGCGCCATTCCCATGGCGCAATTAATGCCATAAAAGTGAGTACTTCCCTAGCCTATCAAACAATATTCAGTGAAAACAACTCAAATACTTACAAGTTTCACTTCTCAGATTACATTTGTAAGGTTATTCCCTTTGCCAAGTCTATCTCATACTTGCTCTTTGATTCTTTATGCCCACAGACACTAATGTACACTCCTTAGACAATGACTTCTTAAAACCCTTTAAGGACACATTTCAGTAATTTCACCCCTACTCTCAAGCTCTCCTGCTTAAAGCTAACCTGTGTATTTCAGATTAAAACCATTTGTAAGATGCTTATTCCTGCTCTCTCTCATCCTTTATATGCCCAAAGACTGATTTGGAAGATCACTTAGGCTTGATTCCCATAGGTTCAGAAGCTACCCTTATTATGAGCTCCAATGACTTCACTTCCAGAAGTGAATCACTTAATAGTCTTGCATCCAACATGCTGGATGGACTTAGTCTTTGAATTTCTGATGAGCTCATAACCCTGGCCTGAGCCTTAACAAAGTACTGTCTTAACAATGCAGATCCCGCGCAAGCACCCAGGGACATTTCTGAATATAGCTTGTGTATAACTAATCTCTGGTCACCCTGGGGATCCCACATCCCTTCAGATCAATGGAGCCAAGAGGCAGCATTTCAGCTAATAGCCAACAGCATTTTACGGCTCTCTTGAGAAGGCAAAGAGAAGTGACGGTACTTCCATGCAGCATAACAAAGGGAACCCTTTCAAGAGGGAAAATCAACTTCGCCAAAGGAAATAAACAACATTTGGTGTTCACCGGATGCCTTTCAGATATATATGAGAATCCTTTGCCAATAGCCAATAAAAAACTTGCTCTCTGTTTCAAAGGGTAAAAGATAAAAGAAAGGGAGAAGGTCAGCACGAAATTATGCAAGACCCAGGGTTAGGTACTCCACTGGTAGGTGAAGTAACCCTGCCCTGAAATATTTTATCCGAATGTATGCATCCCTGCAGGGCTCAAATCAAGGGCAGGTCGTTATGTTTTGGTTGTGTTACCTAAGGCTCTAGAACTTAAGGTGATATGTATACCCCCACCTACACGCTGACCTCCCCAGGGTGCTGGGTAGATGACTGAGCAGCAGAAAGTCGCAGTGGACAAGGCTCTTCACTGCAGGCGAAGACCTAGGACTATCCCCAGTGCTGCCTCTAACACGGCTGGGTATCTCTGAGCAGTGAAAAAACCTGGTACTTCCAGCTTCCTGGAGCACAGACTGGTGCCAGTGATCATAACCCACGATTTGTTTTGTACTTTAGAGTTACAAAGTGCTGCAGCTAGCACATATGATCCCATTTGATCAGCTCAGCAAAGATGTGAAGAGAGGAAAAGAAAACAAATATTGTTTGAAATCATACAAGGAGACAGGTCCTAATCTTGGCATTTATAGATCCTTATGTCATTTACTCCTTATAGCAACACCACTTAGGGAGGTATTGTTGAATTGGTGAGAAAACTGAGGTGTAGAGAGGGTAAGTAACGCCCAATACCCAGAGCTAATGCCGTTCTTCTATTCCAAATCTAACAAACGTCTCCACTGTAGAACGGGAACAGGTAGAAAAGAAAGCTTGATCCCTACCTTAAAGTGGAACCACCTCGCATTTTCTTCAGGTGGCCGCTCAGGAGGTCTGGTCATGACAGAAGTCTCAGGGCATTGACCACGATATCTCATTTGGGCAAAGAAAAGTAAAAGGGTACAAGGCTCCCTTTGTGATAGGATATAAAGGATCATGAAAAGCCTTCTGCCCATAGATATCAATTCTATTGGTCCAGTTTTTGTTTTTGTCAGTATTCCACTCCACCCATTGGTGGGTGCCATCAAAACAAGCTAAGAGCTAAAAAGCCAGGGCAGAAGATGCATATATTTAATAAAAATAACTAGTATTGTCAAGTTGTATAGTATCCCAGCTGGAAGATACCTTCAAAATCCCAAAGTCTAACCTTCTCATTAAATAGATGAAAAAGCTGAAGATAGGCAAGATGGTTTGTCTATGATGACTGGGGGAAAGAGTAACTGTGCCAGCACGGGACTGTACTCAAGCCGATACCTTTCTTAGAGAGAGTAGTCAACACACTTTTGCAGCATGAAGAGACAAATGGAAGAAACCTAACTCTCAGGGAAAAGTCTGGTACCCTTGATCTCCATTACATCATCAGGACATGGAATGCTATAGAGGTGGCTGCCTGAGCTAGAGAGTGTTCTCTGTTCCTCTTGCCCAGATGGGGCATGAGGCTACCAAGGCTGTTTGACTCCGTAATCTCTTCTCTGAGTTAACCATCTTAGTCACTCATCAATCTGCCATCTCCTTCCTCTCTTCATCTTGTTCTCTCTCTCTCTCTCTCTCTCTCTCTCTCATACACACAAATACACCACACACCCCCAACATGCACATATATATGCATAGGGAAGTACAAAATGACATATGTCATGGGAGAGAAATGCAAATTCAGACTCCAACAGAGTAATCTATCCTTTACTATTGCCTGTAAAATACTTTTTTTAGAAAAAAAAATCAGGCTGGGGTAAATTAGAAGATTAGCCATAATTCTTCCCTCTCCCTGCATCAGTGACATTTGGTGTTGCTGTGCTATACCACTTCTGGACTTTGTTTGGCCAATGGGAAAGTAGTGGAATACGACATCAGTGGAGATTTAGAAAATGCGTACAATAGAACACGTCCTTCTGCTGCCCCTGGGGACCCTGAGCCCTGCACCATATGAACTAGCCTAAGCAACCTGATGGATGATGCCAACATCTGGCCAGAACCACAGCCTGCATGCAGCCACCCAACTACCAGACACATGAGACCTTCGACCACCCACAGATGGCAAACACATGAAAGATCCATCCAAGATCATCAGAACTTTCAAGCTGAGCACAGCCCAAGTGAGCACACAGAATCATGAGCTATTCATTTTTTTTTGTTTTAAATTATTAAATTTAAGTCTGTTTTTTATAGCATTTATATAAATGCTAACGGATATAGTTCCTAATAATACATCACATAAAGTGAATACTTACTCTATTTGCAGCACTGTCTTATTTCACATAATTTTCACTATTTCCAAGGCAGTTATAGAGGAAGAAACTGAGGTTTAAGGCAGTTACACTTACACACCTGGTAAATGGCAGGTAGCACTTCAAATCCCAATCTCTCTGATGTCACAATAGACTTAAGTTTGTTTTTGTTTTTTTTTTTTTAACGTAATCTCTACACTGAACATGGGGCTTGAACTCACAATCCCAAGATCAAGTCAGGTTCTCCATCAACTGAGCCAGTCAGACACCCCACAACAGACTTCATTAAGTACCATCCAACCCAGGAAGACAATTTCAGTGACAGATGATCTCAGAATCATGTGGTCTAAGAATGTGGTCAAGGACTGGGTTGGTTTAACCTGCAGGAAGCAGACTTTTGGGCCAGTAGAAAAATTTTCACTGTCCTGGTAACTGTCTTATAAAGGACAGAACTGAGAGCTCTGAGGAGAAGCTGTCTGATAGCTGAGATGGCTTGTGGCAAGGAGGAATCTTCTGTTAAAGTGTGATGCAGAATGGAACAGAGGCACTCAAGGGAAAGTGAGTTCCCTACAACTGGAGATACTCAAGGAAAGAAATTTAATCCATCCATGAATACCTCATATTGATTTCTGCCTCACATGTACTCATTTTGTTCATCTCATAGGAAGGGCCTTCTCTTTTCTCCTCTTAGGGTCCATTTTCTACACAGTCTTCAAGTTCCAAAGTCCAATCATCTCCACAAGGCCTTCCCAGATTCTCCCAACCACCACCAAACTTCCCTTCTCTGAACTTGTACCAACAATACCAGGGCCCCTCTACCTCTCAGTGTAACTCAATTCCATTCTATATTACCATGTAGACTAGTGGAAAAGTGTAGCTTTGGAAGTGCACAGACCTACATTTGAGTCTAATAGTGTGTTTTACTTATCTTTCTGGACTACTTCATGAGGCGGTTATGAAGATACATTGAAAACATAAATAGAAAGTGCTTGGTTGGCATGGGCGGCTCTTAGTGTTACCGTGGTCCACACGTTCATCTGGTCTCCCGAAATAAACCTCTAGGCAGGAAACATAACTTATACTTTCAGACTCTACCGCCTCCCAAAACAGGTAATCAGCACACAGAAAATACCTTAAAACTATTACTTGAACTGATTTAATAACTCCTCAAAAAGCCAAATCCAAAACCTTTTTATAAAAGAAGTCTGTGGTAAAATTAAAAAAAAAAAAAATCTGGTCTTTGTCCCTGGTTCCTGGCAAAGAGCTTCAGAAACCCCTGGAATTTCCTGAGTGACAGGAGGGTCTTTATTTTGTTAACAGACCACTCCTGGTGGGGCTCTGAGGTAGCTTCAGGATGGAGGCTGGCAATCAGAAAGACAAATTGCAGTGGGTTGGAACTTTGGGTCAGCCTGACTTCTAAGGAAGGAAGGGGGACTGGAGATTAAGTTCAATCACATGGTCAATGACTCAATAAATCATATCTGTATAATAAAATCACAATAAAATCTCTGGACACCAAGAGCTTCCTGACTGGTGAACACATTGAACGTGTTGGGAAAGTTACGTGCCAGATTCCATAAGAAGGCATCGAAGCTCTGTGTCCAGACGCCCCCTCTACCCACAGACCTTGTCCTATATGTTTTTTCCATTTTGTTGCTCCTGAGAAGCATCGTTTAAAATAAAACTGTAATCTTAAGTAGAGCCCTTTCAGTGAATTCTGTGAGCTCTAGAAAATTACTGAACCTGAGGGGTTCAGATGACCCTGAGATTTGCAGCTTGTGTCTGAAAGTGGGGGCAGTCTTGGGAAGGACTTGGTCCTTAACTTGTAGACTTTCAGGTAGTGTCAGAATTGAACTGAATTGTAGGATACTACGTTCAGAGAATTGGTGTCAGAACCTAAAGTCAAATAACCGAGCCTTTCTTGGTTTTTAGACTATCTCTTCCTGAATCAGAAAAACAAAAAAATCCAATAAGCTGTATTAAAAATATACACACTTAGAATATTTTATTTTTAAAAAAATATTTTATCTATCTATCTATCTATCTATCTATCTATCTATCTATCTATCTATCATCTATCTGAATGAGAGAGAGAACACACAAGCAGGGCGAGCAGCAGGCAGACGGAGAAGCAGGCTCCCCGCTGAACAAGGAGCCCAGTGCAGGACTGACGATCCCAGGACCCTGGGATCATGACCTGAGCCAAAGGCAGATGCTTAACCGCCTGAGCCACCCAGGCTTCCCTGGAATACTTTTCTTTAAAAAAGAATCCCATTATTAATTGTCTAAAATTTTTTCCTCTATTACCAAGTTAGTATTTAGCAACCCAAAGGATGTCACTGATGGGAATGGAAAAGAAATCTCCTAATGAAATTCACAAGTAAGAAAATATTATGACATACAACTTAAAGTATCAATTCTTAACTTAAAAAAAGAGAGAAAATATATGCTATTAAGTAAATTCTGATATTTCTAAAACATGCAGTTATGTAGACCATGTATTTTCTTTAACCAATTAGTTTTGCTTGAGTGCTAAACTACAATTTAAAATTTTTACTTTAAAAGCTTACCCATTTTTATTCCTCCCTCCCCCTCCCCCCATCTCTTGCTCTCTCAAGGAAAAATTTTGTAAAGAGTGACAGACTAATATTCTCTGTAATTTCCCAGGGGGTAGTGTTACTGGGGTAAATGAGGTGTCAGGTTACACTAATTCATCACTTATTAATTAACAATATCAACAACTCCTTTTTCATTCCTGATAACACATTTTATTGACTACCAGAAGGATTTTTTATTACAAAACTTATCTCAAAGGCTCTGTCCTGTTATCTACTGCAATAATTTAAAAAAAAAATCATTCAATCATCATTTTAATGACTGATTATTTTTCCCCCTCACTAAAATTATATCATAAAAGCCACTTAATTAAATTGAATGGTAATTGAATGACTTTAATCATGCAAAGAATTAGAATGAAGGACGCTTTCTCTCAGTCTGACAACATGTAATGATGTGTTTTGACCAATGTGGTAAATTCTAAGAGCAAGCAGAAGGTCGATGATTATCTTGCCTTTTGGTATTAAAAACAAAAGAGCTACCATAGAAAAAACTTTTGCTCCTTACAAGCTGTGGGACCGGTTCAACCAACACATCTGTAGATGAAGTTGTAGGGTCTGACTTGAGGAAGGTTCTTATGAAGGACCAAGAAAAGCAAAGCAAGTAGCTAGAGAGAACTTCATGTTCAGGAGCAAGACCAGATTTCTCTGAAGTTTCCGAAACAGTCTTTCGAAGAAGCACTTATTATACACCTTCTATATATATACCACACTTTGTGGAAGAGATACAAAGATGCCCTCCCAGGTATGTGCAAGGGGCTGGGAGATCCTAAGTGAAAAAGGAATGGATGCTTTCAGGAGAAATTTTAAAAATTCACCGAGGAAGTGATATATGAATTCTGAAAGCTGAGGAGTTCTGCAGGCAACAAAGGTCACTCTCGAATCAAAAAAGAATATGCCAACTGAGCAGAAGCTCAGTGCAGCTCACCTACAGGCAGGACCGAAGGGAAATAAGGATGGGGAAGCAGGGTGAGGCCAACTTTATGCCCAATAGGGAAAGAGACGTAACTGAACTAATGAGAGTTTGCTCCTTGGTGAGTTCCAGACAGAGACTACCCCAGGTGGAACTGTCACACAAAGTAACCTTACAGCAAATAAGGAGATCACCGGGAATTAACTTCCAAACCCTCCTCCACCCAAAGCCACGGTTGCCCAAGCAGCAGTGCACCAGTTCTTTTTATTTAGGATTTGGGATGAATATTCAGGTGGAAGAACTTTATCGACACATGTAAAGGTAGGCTCTGGTGGACATAGAAAACATGCCCACATGCCCCCTACTTATGTTATGAAGCTTGTGCTCTTGCTAGGACAGAAACTAACATGATAAAGAAAGCAGAGGTAACTGACAAGGGGCAGGGGTTATGGGCGTGTTCTGGGAGACAGTAGAAACTGGATGGGGTCTTGGGCTCTCTCTCACGTAAGGAAACAAGGCCTTGCTTGTTCCTCGGCTGGAACCCTGTCAGTTAACCTTGAGTCAAGACTTCTACAGAAATAGTTAGTGGGTTTGTTAGTGTGGTTTGAAGAGAAACAATAGCTGATTAGGGAGAAACAGTTTGCTGAAAAAATAAGCTTTACATTTTCTGCTAGTTTTAGCTTCATTAACCCAACCCTATGGGGCATGGTTTCAATCCTGCAAAAACAATTCAAGAATGTGAGTTAGGTCAATCTTTGCTTTTGAAACAGCACTAGGAGTTTCTCCATTGATTTAGTGTCTCTGATATGGTTAGGTGGTTTCCTCGCCCGGTAGAGACTGCTCATTTTTGCATTCCCTTTGTTCCCATACAATCCTTAACTACTGAGGTTTTTGCATTTCTTTGTAATTTTAATACTTCCTAGAAAGTTCAGCAGGAAGCATCCAAGGAGAAGGAGAGCTGGTGGGGCAGAGATCACCAAAAATAGCTGGGGTCCTAAAATGACTTCTTTTGTGTCACACAAGCTCTGTTTCTTCTTCCTTTTGGGGGGAACCCTAATTCTTTCTGCTTATAATGTCAATTTCAAAGCTGGACAAGGACATGGCTTGATTTGTTTCTTAGGCGGATATTCCTTGAAGCAATGTTGTAAGGGACTTGGGAATTGGAAATTAAGGAGCACAGAGAACAGAAGATCTTCAAGAGACTGGTCGCCATAGCACAATGCAGAAAGGACCCCCATAAACCCAGAGAAAGTTCGCCTTTTAATGCTCTTACTGATAGCTGTGAGACAAATGTGTACTTTGTAATCTGAGCTCGTGGAAGGTCATTCCTTGACCAAATTGTAAGGTGCGCCTAATGCTTCCTCAGGCATCCGAAGTCCTCATATTGACCTGCATATCCAACTGTCCCCTTACTGTCCTGGCCCTTTCCATCTCCTGCCACCATGCTTTAGATTTTCTGCGGAACGTGACCTGCCAACATAACGTAAGAGTCCCACATCTCATTCTCCCATGATTCTGTTAATGTGCAGACAGTTATCTAATACATAAAACAAATTTGTTAAAAACTGTTAATGGTCCATTCATTCATTCAACAAATATTGATGGGGCACTTTCCACGTGCCAGGCATTATGCCCTGGGATATGGCAATAGCAGAAATAAATAAGAGCAAAAACACAAAATCTAGCATTTTCACGGAGCTTACATTCTAGTGGGAAAAACACGCAATTAGAGACAAACAAGGAAAAGATGGAGGACAGGCAATGGTCCATACTGTGAAGAAAAGTGTAAATAAGGAAAGTGGGGTAGAGAAGAGTTGCAATCATTGAGAACAAGACATTTGAATGAAACCTTGAAGGAGCCAAGGGAACAAACCATGCAGACACCTGCTGCAAGAAGACACACAACTGCAAAGTTTCTTGGCAGGGGTGTGTGATACGGTGGACAACTAGCAAGGGGACCAGTGTGGCAGGAAAAGAGTGATGGGGAGGCATTACATAAGAGCTCAGAGAGGTACAGCGGAGGGGCATGGGGCTGGTCTTACAGGCTACTGTTAGGACTTCCCTTGAGTGAGATGGAAGCCATGGAAGGGTTCGAAGTGACATCTCAGATTTGGATTTTTTTTTTTTTTTTTTTTTTTTTTTTTTAGATTTTATTTATTTATTTGACAGAGCTAGAGAAGGCCAGTGAGAGAGGGAACACAAGCAGGGAGAGTGGGAGAGGAGAAGAAGAAGCAGGCTCCCAGCGGAGGAGCCTGATGCGGGGCTCGATCCCAGGAATCCGGGATCATGCTCTGAGCCGAAGGCAGCTGCTTAACAACTGAGCCACCCAGGCGCCCCTCAGATTTGGGTTTCAACAAGATCAGTTATGATTATGGGTGTGACTAAACAGAAAAGGGCAATGGTGGAAGGAGAGAAGAGCCAAGGCTGGAGGCTGTTGCAATAATTCAGGTGAGAAATGATGGCATCCTGGACCAGGCTGTTAGCAGCAGATGTTGTAGGAAGTGGGCACATGGTAGCTCTGTTTTGAAGGTAGAATTGACAACCTTTATTGTTGGGTTGGATTTGGGATGTGAGAGAAAGAGAGGAGTCAAGTGAATTTTGGGTTGTGTAACGGAAAAGATGAATTGGAAAGTTCACCTTCTTCCCTCTCCACCCATATTTAATAATTATAATTAAAAATAGGAAATAAAATAAAATGCAACAGTTACTGTGTCTTAGTCTTACTCCCTCCTTCTTTCCCTCTACTAGGCTTGTGAATGCAATGAATTGATGCCTCTGACATATTCTAAACTTAGGTACAACAGAAAGGCTTTTCCAACTGAACTCTTTCTAAATCACCTTTCAAATGTGCCCAGAATTCCACCAAAAGAGATTCCTTTTTGGAGATCCTGAAAAGTTTGGTCATTAGGACTTCCCAATAAAAGCAGCTATGCCTTTGCAGAGAATAACTGTGATACTATTTTTTTAAACAAACAAGTTGACAAAATAGTTGTCTTGTGGGTTGGGTTGCTGGATTGAGTAAATGTAAATACAAAAACAACCAGTTAAATGTGAGTTTCAGATATAGAATAAATTATTTTTAGTTGTCTCAAGTATCGCTTTTTTTCTTACCTGAAATTCACATTTAACTGAATGTCCTGTATTCTGCCTGATAGTCTATTTGTACATGAACATATGTGGAGTTGTTCATTCCTAGTCCAGGACAGAAGAAAGAATATAGAAAAGGCGGGGGGAAGAGGGAGACCACAGTTTTTTCCACTTCTCTCTTTACCCTGGATTTACTCTTAACCCTTGGGTCTTTAACAGCCAGCGGTTTTGAAACTGCAATTTGCAACCACCAGTGATGATCCTTGGAGAAAATAAACATGGAGAGATTTAAATAAAACTTATAGCCTTTGGAAATCACATTTTGAAAATGTAGCCAACTCTGTAATTAAGTTCCAAATTATTTGGTGCAGTTGGTTTGGCTAACAGATGGAATGGTATTTTTGTTCATCCTTCATCCCCCGAGTTAGTTTCCAGAAATCCTGTGGTGTGTTTCAAGATTATTGCCTGAGTGACAGTTACATGTGTCTAATAATTTACTAGAATCAATGGATTTCTTTAAATGAATTCAGTGAACTGTTATTTATATAGATATGAATAATACATTTATAAGGGGGAAAAGAAGCAGTTGGGAAATACTTTCCAAAATGATGTATTGCGGTAATGATAAGTAATTATACACCAACATACTAGTTTCTGATAAGATGTAACCAGTGCTATTTCAAACAGTCTTTTCCCCAGTGGTCCTCTGTGATTCGTATTACAGTGGGAAGTGATCTAAAGGGGGTAGCCTTCCATCTAACAGGCAGAGGCATTCACAAAAAGACTCTCTTACAGATCAACCTGATATAAAACCTCGCCAGATGAGACCCTCCAAGTCTTTAAACTGTTAATCTGATCCTTATATGGGATTTTCTCCCAGATATTTAGTATTTACTGTATACACCTGTGTTGTGTACCACTCAAAACAACCTTCCAAGTTAGTTATTCCTCATATCTTCATTTTATGAAAAAGGAAAGTGATACTTTGAGGATAAAGAAACTTGCCCAATGTCATATAATTTATGCTTGGAAGAACTTTCTCATCACTACATTACATGGATCGATTTAACTGCCTGGGGATATTTCCCAATCTCAGTGTAGACATACACACGCATATACCCCATCAATACCATCACCACTGCGTACTCTACAAATGTATTTCTCAATTTTACATGGGCAAAGAAGGAAGACAGAGAGGCTCGCTTTCTTGCTTTCCCTAGATTTATATCTTCCCATCATACTGAAGCCTCTGCCTTTCACTAATAGCCAACCTGGTCCATGTCTACTAAAAGGGCATCTCACATTTGGGGGGGGGGTTATATTTTCAGAGAGTACTCTTCTTGGCAGGCGCTTCCAAACACACTTTTTTGCCCTACGCTTACCCACTCACTCTAATTCTCAAACTGCCAAATTCTCATAAAACAATCATCTAAAAATCCCAGGGTAGCTAGCATCTAATTAGTAAATCCTTGGGTAAGGTGAAGTTAACTGTTATCATGTAAATATCCCCTCCATACTTTGTTTGATTTTGTGTGTGTGTGTGTGTGTGTGTGTGTGTGTATTTTCTTAAGAAGCTCCTCTTTGAAGGGACACCTGGGCAGCTCAGTTGGTTAAGCATCTGCCTTCCGCTCAGGTCATGATCCCCGGGCCCTGGGATCAAGCCCCATGTCAGGTTCCCTGCTCAGTGGGGAGTCTGCTTCTCCCCCTCCCTCTCCCTCTGTTGCTTCCCCTGCTTGTGCTCTGTCAAATAAACAAAATCTTAAAAAAAAAGAAAAAAAACTCCTCTTTGAAGCCTCCATATTTATCTGATAGGCTATGTAAAATTGTCTATGACTGGAATTATTTGAGTTAAAAAGTTTATTACCCAAGGCAATGATAGTACTACCTCTGGTATGCTAATTCTTTCCAGACTCAAAAAGAGTGGTTTGAAGAGACTGTTACACAAGTCAGCCCAAGCCATCAAGAGCTCTATGAAAACATTAGCTGAAGTACAAATTCTGTCCAAACAATTTCTTCACTAAGAGACTGTGGTTTGGGTTTGAACCAGTTATTTTACATGCTGTAAGTCCATAGTCCATTATACATAGGGCAATCACTTCCTTGCTGGAATAAGAGAAATGTTAAGTTCTGCACTTTACCGATGGCAAGGAAAGGCTTGTAGTACTGGAAGAAATCTCTAAGTCTTCCTGTTTCTATCTCCCTAGGCAGTTTTTAAGTTATAGAATGTTGGAAAGAAATTTTATTTTTTTATTTTTTAAAGATTTTACTTATTTGAGAGAGAGAGAGCACAAGAGTGAGATTGAGAGAATGAGTGGGGGGAGAGGCAGAGGGAGAAAAAAGCAGACTTCCTACTGAACAGGGAGCTCGACGTGGGACTGGATCCCAGGACCCTGTGATCATGACTTGAGCCAAAGGCATCTGCTTAACAAACTGAGCCACCCAGGCACCCCTGTTGGAAAGAAATTTAAATAAATAAATAAATAAATAAATAAATAAATAAATAAATAAAACAAAACCACCACAGGATTTAATATAGTCTGGAGTGAGGAAAAAAAAAAAAAAAAAAAAGCACCAACTTGGTTGCTCATCAGGGCTGGCAGGAAGCATAAATGAATGAAAAGGGCCAAGTGAACAATAGAGAAGAGTGGAGCCTGTGGCAAAACATAATATTTTTCTCCATCTGAAATAATTCACCTTCATATTTAAATGAAAATTATGTTAGCCAAATAAACACACCTGGATTTGACCTGCTTACAGTCAGTTTTACAACCTCTGCCTATGGCCCCAGTTCCAGCCTATTGTTCACAACCCCAGATTTCTTAGGTGGGGACCCTTGTTAAGATGTTCAGAGCTGCCTTGGTTGTTGGCAAGTTTGACTCAGATGAAGCTCACAGCACTCTAAGGAAATTCCAGGGGAATCCTGATTCTAAGTTGATAATTTATAAAGAACATTGTAATTAAAGTACCTTACTTATAATAAATGAATACATAGAAGAATGGGTGGGAAAAACTACCCATATGTGCCACATTGCTCGATGAGAGAGTACTCAGAATTTTCAGTTCAAAGTAGAAGGACCATTTAATAGTCAGATTGTATGATTCTTATAAATAAACTTATTTCTGATATTGAAAAAAATAAATTTCAAGTTAAATCTGCTGGGCTTGGGTATGATGGAAACATACCACTTTATTTATATGAATGATACAGAATAATACTCACACTGTCTCAAGAAATAACTCAATTGTAGGAGCAGTGATGAAATTAAAATTCAGATAGCCCTTTGATATAAAAATTCAAGTTCTAACAGCAAACAAGATGATACAATCTAAACCTTTATTGTAGATTAGAGTCATAAAAACTTGCATGCTGTCGTTAGGAGACAGCTATTTCTCTCACTGTTGCATGGAAATACATAGACCTCTCACTTGTGTATACGTTCCTACTCAAACACGTTCTCGAATAAGTTTCAGCAGAGGGCTGCAGGCTCATCAAGGAGCCCCCAGCCTGTCCAACATCCAGACTGTGTGTGGATGTGTTGATCACTTTCTGGTGCTGGACTAGTAGAGTGGTCACCAGTTTATACAAAAGAGCTGAAAAATGAATTTTTCTTGTTATTGTGATAGTCTAGCCTCCTAAGAGTTGTCATATGTATCCCATACCAATGATTCAGAGTACAATAAAATACACTTAATGGGACTGAACTAAATTAAATCTTTCTTCGATGATTTATAAGACAGTGCCGGATTATTCCTGAGAATATAAATTTTCACTACATAGGAGCTGAGGTGGTAGAGTACAGGTAAGAAATTAGACCAAGTCTTGTCCTAGATTTGTCTTTCTAGATATTCTGATTTCAATTTTCTCGCCATATTTCTCTAAATGGAAGATCTGGATCCTAACTAGAGGATTACCAAGGAAGAAACAATGAGGAAGACTAGAAGGAATACAGTCTGTGAACTTGGTTAAGTCATTTAATCTCTCTGTTACATGGTTTTGTCATCGGTACAAGGGATATGGCATGTGGATATCAAATAAAATAAAAATAGATGCAGAACAGTTTTGCCAATTTAAAAACACTGCAAAAGGAAGCAGAGATCTCTCTAGAACTGACAGATAGCTTTCTACACCTGTATACTGCTTTCCATCATCAGGCGCTAGTTTTGCTTTAAAGCTGTGCCAGTCTGTGCTTGCATTTGGGGCTCAAGACTATGAGTAAAACTATGCCTTGGCCATGGGCACAATCTTTAGGGCAGCAGCTGCCACTCCAACTCTCAGTATGGTACACACTTCCAGAAAAGCAAGAGCTGAGCTCTGTGGGCTTCCAGCTTCCGCACAGACCCTCGCCTGCTGCCCATTTTGTGGAGCAGACGGCAGCCACTTCAAAGCGCAAGCAGTTCCACATCTGCCTGGCTTTCCGAGGAAGTCCTGAGGCAGCCCACTTTGGTCAATTCCTTCTGGCCACAAAAGAAAACACAGGATGAAGCAATCCTGCCCTCCCTCCTACTCCGCTCGGACTCTCACTGAAAACATCCACTTATGCAGGCTTCTGCTCACTCCCCTGGGAACACTCTGGCATCCCTCTTGGCCCTCATTGCTTAGTGCATACCTACTCATCCTTCAATTCTCTCCTCAAATGCACCTTCCTCAGGGAAGCTTCTCCAGGTTCCCCAGACTGACCCAATTCCCTCGTTTAGCACATAATGTCATTTGTAATTATGCCCTCGGGTGGTAATTTGATTCAGTCTGTTTCCCTAGGTGACTGTAAGCTCCCTGAGGGCGTGGACAGTGTCTGTCTGCCCCTTTCTTATAGCCTCAGATCCCAGCCGTGCCTCCAGCATGAGCGTGGTGCGAGGCAAAATCCAATTAGGTTTTCGGTTAGGAGGCATGTCATGTACTGGGGTCCAAAATTTAGCTCCCTGTCAGCATAAGCCAGATTTATTTGCCACTCTTCCCAATCCCTTCTCTCAGTTTTTTGTCCTTCTTTCTACTCTCCACCTGCTATATTTACCTTTGACTATGACTGCTGTTGATAGAGTTTAACATATTTGTTAAAGGTCTTCCCCTCCTCACACTGCACATCTCTGAGAACTTGTGGGAAGGTGTTGTGAGTTCAGTGAGAATGTGGGGAGAAGGGAGAAAGAAGGGAGAGGGCGCCACCAGGAGGACCAGCCCGTAAGTGTGAAAGAGGGCATGAAGATAGCCCTCAGGAAATAATGACCTACGGTGGTGTCCTCAGGGCACTGGGAGCCAGACAGTGGCCTTCCTCAGGAGGTTCCTCCTTGATCCTTAGAACACATAAAATGATTTGAGTGATTTTTTCAATTCTCCCAGGGAAGGTACATAACTAATGCCATTCTAAGATTTATAAGAAAGAAGTTAATCCTTACATATTATGGATGCCCAAGGCAGTAGGGCTTAACCTGCTTGCAGAATCCCAGGTGAGAGCCACCACTCAGGAGATAGGACATCCAGAGGGAAGTAGGAAGATGCTCTATGCTGGGAGCAGGTGGTAGGCACTGATCAGGAAGTTTGGCCTCTGGGTCCATCATTCTGGAAAAGTGGCTTACCCTTGGTTCACTTTGCAGTCCAGTTTAGCATTGATGGATCCATAAGCAATTTCTTCCCAGGAAGTACAGCCAGGAAAGTAAAATAGAAAAAATGTAGACATATTTTTTTTAAATACTGGGCATCAATTATTCTTAATCCATAGTGGTTCAGTGAGAAGAAGCTGGCTGTCAAGCTAGCATAGGAAAATTCCTACTAGCTCCCCGGTGAGAAGAAGGCAGAGCAAAATGTGTAACAAATCACCAAGCTTGCAGCACACCTGAGGTGTGGCTCAAGAACCAAGGAAGATTCGTAGGCGAAAAGCTGGCAAGACGCAGGGGCACAGCTGACAGTGGCCCACGGGCTTCTGAAGAGAGCCCCCCCCACACACCCTTAGCCACCTACCACCATCTGTGCTCCACATACGACTCTCAACCACGCTCGCCCACATAGCACTGTCAACCACGCTTGTCTGTGGGCGATGGCATCAGCCATTAGTTCTCTCTGATTGTGTGCCCACCCACCCCCCTCACAGGGAGAATCCCCAGGCAAAAGGACCCCTCTGGGAGGAGTGACGAGTATGAGGGACTGCAAGGCAATACATTCAGGGAAAAATAATACACACTCTACTCCCAGGATGAGGAATTAATTAAGACACAGGAAGCAGCCTCATCTAGGCGAATCCCATGAGTGAAGCGATCCCAGTACCATCTACTCCAACACTGTAATTCCTCAAATGGGGCAATTTGAGACCATGCAAGTTCAGCGCCTTAAGACCACAGAGTCAAACAAGATCCAAGGGAGAGTTAGAAACCCTGCCCATCGTTTAACACACCTAGCTGGCCATCAGAATCCGCTTTAAAAAAAAAAAAAAAAAGTTAAACATCTGGATCTCACCCTAGAGCTACTTAGTCTGAAGTTCCACAGCTGGGACCAGAGTCTTCACTTCTCAAAAGCTCCCAGGTGATTTGGCAGATTTGGGAAACACCCTCTCAGCTTCCTCTCATCCCAGTTGTTACTTGTGTCCATTGAGGATGATAAAGGAGGGTAAGAAAGGTCTCCTCCGACTTCCAGAAGCTCATGCGTTAGCTGAGGAGATGAGGCACATGAAGGAGATACGTGAGGGAGGACACAGATTGCTATGAGATGCCTGGGCCATCGAGGGAGGCGGAGTAGCAGTAAATCAAGTGCTGGAAGCAGAGTGGGGGTGCTCGGTGTCACTTCTCAGGTTTGGGAAAGCTCTCGAGAACTGGACTCTGACTTCTCTATATTGTAATAGGTGAAGGAGGGAAGCTTGGGTAATTTCTAAATGTCTCCTGAATCCTGGGCACTTTTCTATTCCCAGGGCCACTGTCACCACCTTTGTCCTGACAGCTGAATTCCCTTGCTTTAGTTTCACCCACAAATGCCTAACTGGTATGCCTTCTTCAAGTACCCCTCTTCTCCCATCTATCCTTCATATCATTGTTGGAGAAACTTTTCACAAGTACAAAGCTTTTGTGGTGTTCTGCCAAAAACTCTTCCTAAGCCCTTCCCGTTTATAAAGTCCAAAAGCCTTCTAAATGCCACCAAGACCCTTCTTAATTTGGGTTTTGGTTATATCTTTAACTTCATTTTCAATGCTGTCCTTTACACAACTTGAGCTCCATGTAAAAAAAAAAAAAAAAAATGTTGTCCCTCAAAGATATCACTACGTCTTTGCACATGTTTTTCTTCTATAACAAACGTTCTCATCACACCTCTGTCCTCTCTTCCCAATTTCTTTTTTTTTTTTTTTTAAAGATTTTATTTTATTCGACAGAGATAGAGACAGCCAGCGAGAGAGGGAACACAAGCAGGGGGAGTGGGAAAGGAAGAAACAGGCTCATAGCGGAAGAGCCTGATGTGGGGCTCGATCCCACAACGCCAGGATCACGCCCTGAGCCGAAGGCAGACGCTTAACCGCTGTGCCACCCAGGCGCCCCTCTCTTCCCAATTTCTACTTAGAAAATCAGCACATATCCTTCAAGTCCTAGCTGAACTCTCATCTCCGATTAATAATATTACCTTACCCCAGAGATATTTTCATTTTAATAGGAAGAAAAGTTAAAGAAGTTGAACTCTTAACAATGGAATTCCAGGCATCAACCGATAACGATGGCACTGATGGGCATTCAAGGCCCTGAAATCACAATCTCTAGACAAATGTCTCCTTTGCCAATGCATAAAGTCAAAATCAAATGGAAAAAGATGTGAATCTCAGGGCATGAAACAACTTCTGATACATTTTTACCTGAAACAAAGGCAAACACCTTCTTGTGAGACTGGTAAAGATACAAATATATTGTTGGGGCTGATATCCAAATCCAGATTAAATTTTTGGACTCATTTATGGAAATAGGTAAGCCGGGAAATGCAATTACTATTTGTAAATCATTTTGCTATAACCTTCTCCTCCAATATCGTTAAATAGCAAAATGCAACTGATGCTATTTTAGCTACGAGCAGAAGAAAATAAATCCTTGTAGCAACAAGCATCTGTCAAGGGATTTGACGTTCTCCAAAATACTCCTTGGTATTAAGCAAGCAATCTTTCACTTCTAAAAGGGATTCTCATTGATATGTATGAGCTAAGCACGCTATTATTTATGGTTAAGTGCAAATTGATATGTTTAAGAAAAATGCAAAATTAAGAGACGTGTATATTAAAAGACCTAAGGTGGTAATTATGCATCCAGTGTGGATAATTTAAATATAGTGACATTACAATATGCTTTAATAAACCTAGGGATGGCTCTGGAATGTAATAATGAACCACTTTTAAAAGGTCTGCACACAAAGTTACAAATAAGCAGGGCTGCTCTAGAATGCATTCTGTGGCTGTGAAAAATGTTTCAATAGAGAGTGCAGTGGAACAGTGGAACCAGTATTAGACTGGAGGTTAATAAGCAGGGCTGTTCGGTACTGCTGGTAGAATTTTCTGGGATAATACAGAAATGTTCTACATTTCTGTAGCAGTTCCTTTAACAATATAGTAGCCGTTAGCCATATCTACTTATCAAACACTTATGCTGTAGCTACAGTGATTTAAGAACTGAATTTTAAATTTCATTTAATTTAAATTATAAATTTAAATCTAGTCTCCTATGACTAGTGGATACCACACCGAAGACTGAACTTGAGGCACAATCCTTCCTGTGAAATTCACCACACAAAAGTCTCCTAACCCTTGCAGTTCTTAGGTTTTTTTGTGCACAAAACAGTTTTAACAAAATAATATCTAACATTCTGTGGATTTATAGACTTTTAATTCTTCTTGCCACTGCCCCCACCTCATCAAGTGAAACAGAAAACAAATGAAAATCAATAAGGACATCCTACTGGGACCAAGAACCCAATTAAGCAATTATGTACCCCCACTCCACCCCCAGTCAAAGAGTGTTCTGAAATCAATTTCTAAGGAAACTTCTTTTCTGGGGTTATGTTAGACAATGCAAGTTTGGCACAGCAGAGTTTTTGTAGCTATTATTATGTTTGTTATTTTTAACAACAGAACAGACAGTCTTTTTGTTGGGATTTGAAAATTTTGTAGATGGTCCTGACTTTTAGCTCTTAAGAACGAATCTTTTGAAGGTTTGAGCTGAGGGCATGCTGATAATTAGTAGGGATAACATATAAACTAGCTAACAAGAGAGAAGGTATGACACTGATATTTCTATGATTAAGACACGACTAATTCTACCTGTTAAACTATCCAGAGTCCTCCCTCACAAAGAAAGAAGCAGCCCAAGGCAATGGGACATGCGATGAGGATGTGTAGATGGTGGAAGAAAAGGTAAAGAGAGGCCAGAAGGACCACACTGTAGGTCTCAGGCGCTGACACGGAGCAGTCACACAGGCAATCCTCAGAGAGTCAGGATCGAAAGAAGCACCAGAATTGCACCCAGCAATTCCATTTTTAAGAAATTCCCATTAGGAAACACTGCAAAACTAGTGTGGAAAATATATACACAAAGTTGCATATAACACAAGCATTGTTATAATCAATGAAAGCCTGGAAAGTATCTATATGCCCAACAGTAGGGAACGATGGGTAGTTAATCTACAGAACACCCTTGCCAATACAATGTATATTTAGGAAGAATAAAAAGTGGAAATATTCTCAAATTTACTCTAAACTTAGTGTAAAATAAGTGGAAATACGTATTGAGGAATAGGATATCTCTGTCCGTATTTGTCTATGTATTCTAAAGCTAGAAAAAAAATTTAAAAAAAAATTGAATCATTCATGTTCCTATCACCTGGAGAGTACCATTATTAATGTATCTTCCTAGTCATAGATACACCTTCATGCATATTTTTCAAAATTACCATGTATTTATAATTAAAAGAAAAACTATAAATCCTATTTTAAACCACCTTTTAAAATGTTAAAGACTCTAATGCATTAACAGAAGAGTAAGCAGTTAGCTCAGTAGATGTCACCATATTATGTACAGTTCATTAGTTATGTATAATAACATGTCTTAGGGAACCATAAAAGGGTTAATAGTCTTTCTAAAACACCCTATTTAGGCATAGGGAGAAAAATCGAGCTCATTTGATGATAGATACATACTAATAAATGGCTATAAATATTCATCAACATCTATTGCCTTTGGTTTTATGTAAACCATAAATATAATTTTCAAATGGCTATGAGCAATCGCTATTTATTCGCCCTTAGAAAAAGCAATGACTAATACACTGATCTCTTTATAGCACTAGAGTTAGCTGCTACAGTATTCAAATTATTATCTCTAACCATATTACCAGCAAAGGTCCCCAACCACCTGGACACTACAGAGGAAACCCATTTAAGGGACTTTTTTTTTTTTTTTTAATCTTGGCCATTTAAATGAGACAATCCGCCTCCCCTACTACACAGAAATAGCTCATGATAGCTACAAACCGGTGTTAAAAAATATATTAGGAAGTGCTTGAGAGCACGCAAACTGCTCTGTAATGAAGTCATTAAACTGGGTGAAGCTAATTTCTGAGGTACATTCTAACCTACAACCTAAGCCAGCACGCAGGAGTCAATAAACTTTTATGGGGTTCTGTAACCACACCATTCCTAGGAGTTAAATTACCAAAGCCCATTACAAGGTGTGTTTGACCAGCAAAACCTGAACTGACACTCGGAGCACGTACACAAATAATCTGAGCAAATGGACATCTACGTTTTCTCCTAACTCTACAGGCGCGTGTGCATCTGAGGAGAGCTGCAT
Source organism: Ursus arctos (assembly GCF_023065955.2). Taxonomy (NCBI): domain Eukaryota; kingdom Metazoa; phylum Chordata; class Mammalia; order Carnivora; family Ursidae; genus Ursus; species Ursus arctos. Next base: position 43,230,342 of record NW_026623100.1, on the reverse strand, counting down.
TTAAGTGTGACCTCGGAGGCAAATACTGCATCCTGCTTTGAACAATTACCCTAAAGTCAAGCAATTCCAACAAGGTTTAGAAAGCAAACACTGCAAATGTCCAGAACGGTGCACAGTCTGACCGCGGCCGTGGTGCTACCAGGGGCATGGGTGGGCCACCAGTTAGCACGCTGTTAAGAGTAGAGACAGCGTCTGTTCTTCAGCAGTTGGTCCCCCGCACCTGCCCCGGGCCATAAGGTAACAAATGTCACCTAAACATTTTGGAAGGGATGCGTGAACAGACATCAGGAAAAGGTGCAACTCAAAAAAGTGAACTGCGTCTTTAAATGCTTAATTTAGTCACCAGTTCAATGAAGACTTTTTTTCTCAACCACTGGGATTCCCACTAAACAGACAAAATGGAGCTTATCAATTGTGATGTAGGCTGGCTCTGCTTTTTACTGCCCTTCACACTTAACTTACTGCCTTTCCTGCTCGGAGAACCTCATAATGATTTCCCAACCTCTGGACTATCTCTGTCTGAGTCTTGGTTTCCTTGAGGTGCTCCATTGGCGGATGTGAGGGAGGTCACAGCTATAATTTTAAAATGCCATCCCGAAAACAAAACAAAACAACCAACCAAAGAAGCGAAGATCTTCATTAACAAACAGATGAAGCTTCTGCTTTGTGCAAAAACACCTACCAGGAATCACAAGACTAGGAAAGATGTAATAGCGTCCGCCAATCTGTTCTAGAGCTTCCAGACAGAGACAGAGCAGTGGACACCACTAAATGAGATAATCTTTGGATAGAACAGCCGTGAGAAACAGTGCCACCATTCCATGAACAACTTCTACAAAATATGCCCTGACAGCTGACCCTCCATCATTTTCCCTCATTGCCACAATAACAGAGGCACACCCATCCTTCAGATAGTTGTTTTGTTATTAATTGTAACATTGTTGCAAAATAGCTTAGTGTGATCATTGAGAGGGTGGGTTTAGGAGGGTGCCAAGATTTGAATACTGGCTCTGTCAGAGGATTTTAAGACTAGGAAAAAGTTTAACTATTGGAAGTCTGTATAATAATGTGGGATAATAACGTAATAATAATAGCTTCTGAATAAAGCTTCTGATGTGCAGAAATAACTGGAAGATTCTCCCCGGAAAATTTTTACAACAAGTTTTGCTTACTTCAGTCTAAAAGGATGGACTGTCACTTTGTTCAAGGTAGGAAGAGCTCACATACAAGGCTCACATGAAGAGCAATAAAACTCTTTAAGAGAAATGTGTTCCTTTAGCTATCCCATTCAACACCTTACTTTATTTCCATCTATTAGAAACATATTGTAAAATGCTGGACTGTTCGAGAAAGCCACTTTAGGAAAGTTGTCACAATAAATAAATACATCTGTGATGTTTATGGTGTACACGATGCACGCTAACCTTGTGCAGTGTGCAACCTCTACAACTGTATGTGGCAATGGTGAATTTAACCATGGATAGAATTACTGACTCTAGGGACTCCACTCTTACCTTCTGGGTGCAAATAAATTTTAAAATGCAAGTTGCAGTTTAATTGACTGCACTGGAAATTGCCAGAATGAGAACTTCACCATAATCATCTCTGTATTCATCGACACAAACCCTCTGGTCTCCTTGTTAGTTAATTGCTTATCCTTGACAGAATGCCAAAGGCAGAGTTGTAACACACCTAGGAGAATGAATGCTAGAGGAAAAGATAGCTCTATATACGATTCATTCAGGACCAAGTTGCACAATAACTCACTGTCCAGAAACTGGATGGCTGGGTTAGGGTAGACATGGGCTTCACACTGGATCCTCTCCATACATTCAAATCTGGGGATGTTCCCTGGCAGCTGGTGGAGATGCCTCATATACTCATTGGAACTCCTCTCCGAAGATCTATGGCTCAGCATCCTCAGGTACTGCATTCATCAGGTGGCTACATCCAGGCCTCAAATTGTGATGAATGGCCCTCTTTTCTTTCTGCCCCCTCCTTCAGCAACAAGGCAATCATTAACATTTGCAAGGTTCTTTATAATTTAAAAAGTCCTTTCATCATGTGTATCATCTCCAAACTGGCTCCCCATGGTGATGCTCTGAGGTAGGTTTCACGATTATTCCCACTTTAAAAATTAGTTAATGACTTGCTGACAATAATGTAGCTAATACAGGAGAGCTTTAGGTACAACAATTAAGAGTCTCACTCCAAATTATCGTATGTGCGTGTGTGCACGTGCGTGTGCATATCTTTAGGTATTTTACATATATATGTGTATATATATATATATATATATATATATTTGTTGTTTTGGCTTTTTTTCCAGTTATAATATATATACATACATATATATAGGTATTTTACATATATATATTGTATATATATTTTGTATATACAATATATATACATACATATATACATATATATAGGTATTTTACATACCTATATATATTTGTATATACAATATATACATATACATATATATACATATATATAGGTATTTTACATACATATGTGTGTGTGTGTGTGTGTATATATATATATATATGTTGTTTTGGCTTTTTTTCCAGTTATAACCACCCATCTCTGAAGAGGCAGAAAGTTTAGGTAAGAGGGAAGTAGATGCATAGAGTCAAGACAAGGCTGTGATGATGAATCAAATGCCCTCTTACTGGAACACAGGACTCCTTAGGACTTTCCAGAACGCATAAATGTCTCTAAATATGATATGCCTTAGGAAATACTGGGTCATATTCATAGGGTTATTTAAGTGAGGTCATCCTTGGCACAAAAAGCCTCAATAAAATGATTGTTGACAGAACCCTTCTTGAACAAACTGGGCATTCTAGAAAAATCTCTTCTCCTAAGCATCCAGGAGAGACCAACCAATGGTGCTATTAATTCGGAGGCTGGTTTCCTACAGTTATGTTGTTCAACTCATAGAACACCCACAACGATGCAGCAACTATCCTACATCTGGCTGCAGCAAAGTTTTAAGTTTCTGCTTAACAGAGGAGCATGCTTATAACATTTGGAGCTCCCCAGTGATGGACTTCCTTCCTCAGGATCAGGGTGATTTGCTTTGTTGAAGTTGTTTAAGTCAGAGGCTGAATGGCCACTTCGTAGGGATGACTTAAAGGAGTCACTTCCTCACCTGAAAGTTAAACGGATACTTGAACAGGTAGCCAGTTTCTATCTAGAAGTAGGGGTTTCTGGTAGTTGGAGTAACAATACACCAAAAACAAAGTTCCAAGGAGTTCCTTGAAGGACCCTGAATGCTTTCTGGGAAAGAGTCTCTATTTCTTGCTATGTTCTCTTAGTTTTCTAATGATTTTGGATATGCCATAGCTGTCTCAACTTGTGGGGAGATGAAAAGCAGACTATAGGAGCCATTAGAACATCCAGAAGCAAATGGACTTGGGTGCAAGATTTAAAATACAGAGTGTGTGAGGGAGTGGTGCTGGCTAGATAGAACCCACACATGTATTCCTGAGAAGAATCTCCCTCGACACAGAAGATGAAAACTGAATTCACACCCTATGGCTGGAGGCAGCGACAATAGGCTGTGCCTTTTAATGGGTTTCTGAAAACACTGTATTCCATCCATTGGCAAAGGAAGCCTATTAATAAAGGGAGAGTGGCTGGTAACCAGCCACAGATAGTGGGGCTGTGCCGGCTCGCTGTGATTAGAAAGCTTGCTGAACTTAATATATCCCCTATCCACACTGAAATGGCTTCATTTGATAAAGCAGTATTACTGCTGACACAAATGTATTAAAAAGTGGGCGCAAGCAGGAGTCTAAAGCTCCTGGGAACATTCCTCTTGCTGTGACCTTTGCCAAGTCAATTTCTTCCTTTGAAAAACAAAGGGATTTTCCCAAACCTAGTAATTTGTATAACACCATCATGATTTTTGCTCAATCTGTAGACTACATCCTATGATTTAATTAATACATTTTAAAATTTAATAAGAAAACTCTATTTTTTCTGTAAATGGGAAATCAGTACTTCTCTAACACAATTAAAATACACAAAAACATTTCCTACACATAATAATATACCCAGCCATTACAATGAAAAGGTCTATCACTTTGGCTCCCCATTTTGGGAAACATTGGGAAACACATTAAAATGATCACTCGCTCAACTCTGGAGATCTGGATTGTACTCTGGAGTCAAGGGGCCAGATCAGTGTAGGTCCCCGCTACCTCATACCTTGGCTTCTTTCTTACAGTGGCTTCTTAATCTGTTTCAAATACCTTTTTCTCCATTCTCTCCTTATTTTTCTCCAGTCTTCTCAACTCTTAACTTAGCCATCTTCAATGCAAATTTTTACTGAGAATCAATGTGGGCAGAAACATGTGGTAGGTGTTATCAGGGCTTATAAAATGAATAATGCATGCCCATAATATATATGAGTCAAGAGTCAAGATAGATGAAGCAGTTCAAAACTTACAAAGAAACATAATAGCACACATACAATAATACATTCTAGCAGAGACACACACAGTTAGAATTGAACAGATATTCAAAGACCTACTCTTAGAATTGAAAGGCACCACAGAGGCCACTTAATTCAGAGCCTGCATACTGGTGGCCTGGTGCTTGAATTCAACTGTCAAGCATGTTTGGTTTGGCCCACAAATTACTTAAAAAAGGAAATAATGCAACACCTGTCCTACTGACCTCAGTCTTCAGCTCTTTCTGCAATCTTACCCTAGGCCTGCTTCACGGATTTACATTCTCTATCTGCTCACAAAGATGTTTGTAAGTATATTCTCTGATGTATTTCAACCCCCACCCTATCAAAAAGCATTATACAAAAGTAGACGAGAGAGGCTCAAGGTGGCTAGTACCCTTGCCTTGATAGCAGGGCAAGAACTAGAATCCTAAGCTCTCGATTATCAGCAAAGTTTTTTATGAAGTTCAATCTACAGTGGTGCTTCTGGAATGTATCACTCTTATGTAGGGTCTTTTTTTTTTAAGATTTTATTTATCTATTTGATAGAGAGAGCGACAGAGAGAGAGAGAGAGCATGAGTGGGCAGGAGGCACAGTGAATGAGAAGGAGACTCCCTGCTGAGCAGGGAGCTGAGCAGGGAGCCTGATGTGGGGCTCGACCCCAGGACCCTGAGATCATGGCCTGAGCTGAAACCAAGAGTCAGACACTTAACCAACTGAGCCACCCAGGCTCCCCTCTTACATATGGTCTTGAAAGAAATGTTCAATGAATCAAATTTTGAGAAGAGATATTAGTTGAGGAAGGTTGCAAAGAAAAGAGGCTGAGGAAAGAGGATTGATTGAGAAATCTGCAATATGGGGAAGGTGACACATTAAAATCAAGCAAGTGTGAAACAACAGCAAAGAGGTGAATATACAGACTCAACGTTTTCCCAGGGCCTAGAAGGTAACGAAGATGAGGGACGTGCAAGGTGAAAGAGTGTGGAACGGACTCTACCCAAAAGGATTCACAAGTTAGTTAAAGAGGTATCAGGCAGGTACAAAATGATCTGTACACACTCTCTTTAGAACTAACAGGAAACCAGGCTAGAAAAGCAGGGTGGTCAAGAGGAATAGCAGTGCTTGAAAACTAATCGAGGTGTCTTGAGTGAATTTTAGAGGTGGAAGTGATCTTAAGGATCATGTATAAACCTTTTTCTTTTCAAGGGGAGAAAATGGCCCAAGAATAGCTGTGTAACTTGCTCAAGTTCATGTGCCCAGATAGACACAGAGGGAAACCAGCCTTTTCATTTCCAATTTGGTGAAATATGCCAGAAGCTCTTGCTTTCAGGTATTATTTGAAGGCCGGGCTTCTTTAGAGTTACCGATAATCACTATCCCTCTCCCAAGAACCTGGTAAATAAAACTTAAAATCAAGTCTCTTCTTTGCAAAAGTTACCAACTTACCTTCCCCACCCACCCTACCCATTATGCCTCCTGCAGATACATCACTTTGCAAACAAGGTGCCTCCTACAAGGCCTCTTGTAACCTCGGGAGCTTGCATAAGTTCTATTAAAATATCATAGAGTGAAGGCAAAGTCAACCACGAGTCATAATAAAAAGTACCTAGGACATAATTCTGAGCAACTTCAGAGCAATTTATTTTCTATCTGCCCAGATATGTGTCAACAGTTCACTTTCTGACTTTTGAAATCAGAAAGAGTTTCTGTTGACCAGAATTTATCGAGCTCTTTTAGAAAACACCTAATGTCAGCAAAGGGAACTATTTTTATCACTGTATGTTGTTTAACAGCCCTTGATGGTGATCAAATTTATAGTGCCTATAAAAGGCAGAACAACCCAAGAGGCTGAGCCAGGAACTTTGATTTCCAAAGAACAAAGCATTACAAAGCAAGGATTCTAGCTCACACCTCACAAACCAGGGGGACAGGGGTCCCACTAAATGGAAAAGTAAAGGCACAAAGAATTAGGAATATAGCCAAATGGGCATTTAAATCATCATCTTCATTTCTTCTTCAGAGTTTAGTCATCTAGCAAATATTTACTGAGCGGTTCCAATATACAAGCTTCTATTGTAGATATTAAGAGGGTCAAAAAATAAATAAGTCTTAGTACTTTATCTTTAAGAGTTCCCAAGATAGGAGAAGATAGAGAGGTGTAAATAAATTACTGTCATGGACAATGGGATATTTTAAGTATTGCAGTGACTCAAACAGCATACTGAAGGTGCCCAAAGGAACTGATTCAAGAAAGTTTAAATCTGATTGTTCTATAAATAAAATCTTATGAATTGTAAGCAATGATGTGGACTAAATAAACTTCTTCTGACTGAAAATTAAAAGGATAAAACTGGAGTCGTTTATAACTTTGGCATTTTATCTATATGTTTGTTAAGAGAATAGCACTTGAAAAATGTGGAGGTGATTTTTTTTGGTGAATATTGGCTATTCTCAACCAGAAAGAGAAAAAGCTATTGTCTTTAATGACTTGTAAATGTCGCCTGGTAACGTGGACTTTCCCAGGTGAATTGATGCAGGACCCAAGGCAGATTTTGCTACCTGGCATTTCCTTTTTTTCTTAGCCTTCTAAGCATTCAGAAATAAACAGTCATTCAGTAACATAAGAGAGAGCCAACTGGATTTGAAGATCTTAGGGAACTCGGGGAAAGTGCATCACCTGTAGAAAATTGGCTTTGGTTTGGTTGGCTTTCTTTAGAATCTAATGGGGTGAGTAGTTCATCTATTTGCTTCAACAAGATCCATTTGAGTGTTCCCAGTTTTTTATGACACAGTCTTGTGGGGTTCACTTGAGATTCTTTTCTCTGCATGGATTGCTATACCTCAAACTGGGGAAGTTGCAGTGCTTCTGAAAGAGTAACAGTGACTGGAGTGGTAGCACACCAAATAAAAATGGGGTCAAGGCTTTGAACTCTGTCAGTGAACTTTGCCTGAGTTACCAACTGGACTATTGTTACAATCATTTATAGTTAACAAATTGCATTGGAAAGATGAATAAACCAAGATACAGAGTTTAAGGAATGTGTCGGGTGTCATGAATAATTGGTACCTAATCAAGATGGATACCAAGTTGTAGGTTCTAATAACCCTTACATCAATTCTTCTGAGAACTTGCTTAAATGTTTCCATAAATGGCTGGGAAGAAACTTTGGATGAGATATTAAAAGACTATATCACATAGACCATTTACTAATCTTTCATGACCAAGATTAAGGCATAAACATTGTCAGGATATCAACAGCAATATTCAGAAGCCCAGCTATGACTTCCCTTAAGGTTTGATTGGCTCACAAGGTGAGAATCACTTTAGGGTTAATGTTTCCCCTTGAAGTATTTGTCTTGGGTAGTGGGAGAAAAGATTAATACTTACTAGTATCATAGTACACACACTATTAGAATTGGAGTGCATTTTAGACATTACGTATAAACTGCACAGCTTAGAAAATGGAGGCTCAGAAAGATTAAGTGCTAGCCAAGATCACTTGCTGGAACCAGTACCAGAAGCCCAGCCTACTGGATGTCACAGAGAGGAGCAGGCTGCCTCTAAACCTTTATTTGGTCTCTAGCTACAATCCTGTCCTGTAGGCTAATTACCCCTATGCAATTGCACTTCCAAAAGTCCCCACTGGCCTACAACATCAGATCCAAGGGGAAACTCTCCAGGCACATTCTCCAAAGTACTCCACCTTCCTGAAACTCTGCTCTACTGAATGGCGTGACTCCTTTTCCTTAATCTGCCTCCAATTCTTCAATCACTTTTTCTCATTCTCTGTCACTGCCATTTAAAATATCCATGTTAACTAGAATCCCATCCTCAGTCAGCTTCTCTTCTATCTTCATAGTCACTCCCTGGAAAATCTCCACAATCCCCACAGCCTTCCACTGTGGGTTATGTGCTAATGATTGTCAAAGGAATATCTACAAGCTAGACTTGACTCCTAAGCTGCTAGTCTCTCTATCCTGCACTTCCTAGGCATCCCTACATGGATTCCCTACAGTCATTTAACATTTCACAAACTTTTTATAAGACACACACACACACACAAACACACACATTTGTAGGTAGATACATAGATGGAGGAGGGGAGAGGAAGGGACACAGAGATTGGGAGGGACAAGGAGAGACAGGGAGGGAGGGAGAGAGAGAGGTTGAATTGTAGGATGTAAATGATAGTTGTTTAAAAAAAAATTAAGCCTCAGGTTAAATACATAAGAGGCTAAGAACGGGAAAAGATATAAGGAAGCAGACTATTCATTTTACATACCAGGGAAGTGGGACTGGAACACTGTTCAATTTCTACCACTGATAATTATATATGTTTAAGGAGGCCTTTGAAAAATCCTAAGTTAACAACTAGTAATGATAAAACCAAGATGTCTAATTGCAAATAGCTTCAGAAAAGAAATAGAATATGTAGAGAAAAAAAAAAAAAGAATAGAAGGAAAAGATTAAGGAAATAGGAAAAAAGGCAACATGAAGCAAGATGACAGAAGGTTATAAAGCTATTAATAGGGTGATTATGAAAATTTTTTAATAACAAGGATGCTTAAGGGGTTTAATAACAAGGAATGTTTAGTTTAAAAAGCAGGACACAAAACTGCACGTAAAAATGATCACAGCTATGTACAGGATGAAAGGATTTTTACAGGCAGCAGAGTACAATAGTTAAGAATAAATATTTTAGAATCCATAGACCCAGATTTGAATTCCTAATCCGTAACTTACCAGGCGACCTTGAGCCAGCTATCAAACTCACCAAACTTCAATTTCCTCTACTGTTTGTGGTTCTTCTTTTTTGTTTTTAATCAGGCTGATAATAACACCTACCTAAGAGTTTGTGGGTGAGGATTAAATGCAAGCTTTAGGCAAGTGCCAGGCACATAAGGCACGCTCAGTAAGTGGTAACAATGATTATACTATTAACTCCTTGATAAAGAATATTCTAGTGACTTTGTCTCAATCCCCAAGAGCTTTCTTTGCTTAGCCATATGGAGGGAGCTTGGATAGAAATCAGGAGGCCTGAATTCTGGCCCTGAACTTGCCCATAATTAGCTGTGATCTTGAGTAATGCACATGGATGCCCCCCATGCAAAGAAGAGTTAGCCTCAGTGCTTTTTTAGGTTCTTTAAAACTCTATATGGTGGTCAGAGGAAGGACACATGAACAAAGAGAACTGTCACGCCAAGTGTGGACTTTGACACGTTCTCTGTGGGTGTATGTAGGTTTGCCTCACAGGCCATGTGTAGCAAAAAGAACATGCCATGGAAATGAAACCCACGTCATCACCATTTCTGCCCAAGAAGCTTACCAACGATATAGAAGAAAAAGGTAGTGGAAGTGCTTCCTATTAAGATCCTGATCAGAAAAGAAAATCAGGCCCTGCCCCTTGATGGAGCAATCACAATGTTGAGCATGGTAAACTAGATGGACTTCTACTTTATCCAACAATCTCCTTGCATCTCTGTTACTTCTTCAAGTATCAATGCTAGTAAGATACAAAATTCAGACTTTTTAGTTATTTAACAAATTTTAAAGTACTTAAATATAACTCGTTGCTTTACTACAGAAACTGGGCCCAATATAGCTTTTAGTCATCTTTCTTCATTGGGGCGGGGGGTTAATATCCTATGCTAGAGGCATATTCACCACCATTGGAAGTGTGATGAGAGAGCCAATTACAACCACCTCCACCCAAAAACATGGTACCTTCCCTGGGACAAGTCATCAAGGGTCCAACCAGTAGCTGGTGAGGGACACCCCACCCCGACCTGGCCACCTTGCCCAGGGAAGCACACAGTGTTTAGACACTAACTAGGTTACAATGTGGCTGTGTTTGTTTTTGAAACATATGGCTAAATGGGACAGTCATGGAATAAAAAATTGTTAAGGCAAAAGTCTTAAGAAATGAAAGAATAATCTGCAAACCCTTAGTCGGATTTTGGATGCAAACACAAAGAAAGAGGAGCAATTAGGGGTCTGACCTCCAGAACTTTTCCTACTCCAAAAATCAAATAACAATTCTTAATTTCCTCCAGCAGGAGATTGATGATCACATCTGAAACAAGAAGAATTTGTGAGCTGTTTCCAAAGCAGATGGAGAAGGGCGCATTTCAGAACAAGTCTAAAATTCCATCTACCTTGACAAGAACTTGCTAACTGAGTGAAGAATGAACCTTTGCTCATGAGACCTGGCAACGGCAGGAACAGTGAGATGCTCTGAAATAATAAAGGCAGACAGAGACACCAACTAGTTAGCGCACACTCTAAGAGATAAAGAGGCCACAGGCACAGCCACAATTCCCAATGCAACATTTAAAGTGCAGAAAAAATCAACCAAAAAAAATTACATGAGTGTCAGTTTTAAGGGACTTTCACAATTCTAACAACATGTAGATTGCTTCAGCAAGAAATCCCAGATTTCAATAACCTGGAGAGTAAGACCGCTTGGGATATTTATTCTGAGCTTCTGGTATCCAACCAATATAGGAATCAATTTAGTTCCTCTAATTTTATTTTCCTCTAGACTTCAGGCCTTATTAAATCTTGGATATCCCCCTCCATAATATGTCAGAAGTCTATGGGTGAGTGCTTTGTACATGCCAAAGAAAAGCCTGCCAGATGGATTAGAAAGATGGACATAACTCAGGAAAGATGGCACAGAGAACTCGGAAAAGGAGGGGTGGGGGTAGGTAGGGCTCGAGAAGCCAGTAAGTATGATTAGGAAAAGTGAATTTGAGAACAGTCAAAAGACACTGAGCTATCTCCCTAGTCACATGAAGGTAGATTTGCTCAAGATAGGTTGCTGGACACACTAACCAGCATAGTCCAAGGTATGGAAGGGAGGGACAGATCCACAATCAGTCAGATAGGGGAAGTTTGCAGGAGGAGCTCTAGGACATGACTGAGTACAGAGAATGGTGGGGTTTCAAGGTGTCTGAGATGTCGAGTCACTAGTCTTCCCATTTAATAGGTGAGAAAACTGAGGTCCCGATACATTGGCCAATGTTACATAGCAAACACAGTTACTACAATTGCTAAAGACGACAGAGAATGCACACTTTAACAATTTAATGCTCTGTTTCCTACTGAAGATGCCGGACATCAGCATCTGTACCTCGGTCTCATCCTCATATAATTTGAGCTGTCTGCAGCTTGTAACAGTTTTATAACCTCATGGATATCTTAAAGCTTTCTCCATCCTTCCCTTTCAATGGGCTCCTCCACTTGCTGGTCGTCCTGCTAACTTTGACCTCTTCTTCTTCACTGCCTCCTTCTCCTCCTAAACCTATCCCTTAAAACGTGCATGTTTTCTAGGCTCCCATTCTTGGTCTTCCACCTTGAAATACATACCATATATAACCTAATAATTTTAAAAATCTGTATTTCTTGCCCACAGAGCACAGATAGATTTCACATTCCAAATCTAGACAGCAGTAGTGGGCATCTAGGTGGTTGTGTGGCCTGGCTGACATCACTTTTCACTTCCTAATGTTATTTCCCTTGTGGTAATTCTTCATCCCATTCACAGATTCACACACCTGTAGACAAGTGACATTCTGTCTACAGAAAATATAAATATAAATAAATAAATAAACACATTAACCTGCTTACTTATATTTTTTTGATATTATGATGTTTTGATGACTTAAAAAATCCCTTCTAGTTGGGGAAAGACTTCTCCATGGAGAGTCAGTCAATTCCTAGAGATAGCAAAAGATTCAGCTGGGAGCATTCCTTTGATATGCAAACTAACCATTTCAGAGCCATACCTCTTTTATCTGGCCCATGCACCCTGGGTGGCAATGTTCCTCTGCTATAATCATTCCAGGACCAGATACTGGTCAATTAGAGACCATTCCTATAGCTCGAAGCCACTCCAAATTATTCAAACTAGCAATCCTAAACTGCCCTGCCTTGCCTTTCCCAAAGAAAGTGCCACCCCAACCCTGCAAAAAGTTCTGGCCTAAACCTTTCCCTTGGTCCTGTCCTCTGCCTCCTCACCACCCTCGTGGCTCTCCCACATGGTCCTATGGCCCATGCAGTGCCTTCTGGTTCTAAGATCTGTGAGTCTAATAAACTTTGTTTACCTCAGCCTTTCCATCTGTCTCCTCTTGTGGACACACTTGACTAACCATCTTATAAAAGAATACAAAATACAGTCAATATGTTTTGTGTTTTCTCCTGTCCTTTATTAAACTGATAACGCTTATTAGAGTAGTTCTCACACTAGTTTTGTAAGAATCATTGAGATTCTCGGTTAAAATATAGATTCCGGATCTCTAACTTCTCCACCTCCAGAGACTGTACTGATTCGATAGAGTGGGGAGGTGCCGAAGCCTGTATTCTAATATGCACTTCCAGGAGATTCACATTTGGGAGGATTTATAGATTTCAGTAGAAGGTATATTTTAAGCACCATGTGGAGTATGAATGTGCCATGGGTAAAGGCTCTGCCTTAGGTTTCTTTGCCCCTCCTGGTACGGGAGCCCCACACAGTGTAGAGCACAGTAAGAGATGCTCAAAGAAGACATGCTCACCAAAGCATCTGATATCCAATGAAATATTTTCCATTTGGAATGTAAGATCCTGTGTAGAAGTAAATAGAATTGTGCTTCAAAGCCTATACTAAGGTTCCAGAAGCCTTGGTTGCTAGCTTAGATAACTTGGTATCTTAGAGTCTCAGAGCTCCTATCATGAACCAGTTAGTGTCAGTGGTCTGGTGGTAAGGCTGGAAAATATGTTCACATGCCCAGAAATAGTACCTGAGCAACCCTTGTCTTTACATGGTGCTTCCTGTGTGTAAAGGGATGCCGCATGTAGCATCATGCCTAGCGCACCCAAGCGGATTCCTCACGGCTCGAGATCAATAGGTTCATGCTTAGCCTTTGTAGTGAGTTTACAAGGGCCTTACAGCCAATGCTCTGTTTATCTGCTATTTTAAAATTATACTCAATTCATTTGTTCAGTCTTTATTAAACAAGTTATTTCTGTACTGGCAAAAGGTCAATTTAATTGCACCGATAACTTTGAAAAAGACAGTCCAATCAATACAATTGTATTATATATGTGCACTAAAATTTACCTTGCTACTTCCAGTAGCAAACTGCAAACAACAGCAGTTAACAGCGATTTATTCCTGCTTTTCAGGAACTCCCTCACTTCCTGGCTCCACTAAATGAACTCTTGTGAAACTATTCATAAACCAGGGCTTGGAATCAGCCCTCTGGCCACCATCTCCTTTCAGTTGTGAAAAAGCTGCTGAGAAAAGAAAATACATGAGTTCAAGTGTATTCCTCACCTTCAGCCATTGATTATTCAATAGCACATTTTTATCAATTAATTGATTCATCAACTCAAGAAATCCTTTCATGAAGTCCATCTAGTAGGAAGGGAAGTGCTTGGTGCTGTGACAAATAGCACACAGGAGAATATATAACCCCTCAATTAAAGAAGTGCCTGGTCTACTCAGAGAGGCAAGGTATAAATAGGAAAAAAGGTAAATAATTATAACCATTTTTTAAGATTTATTTATTTATTTGAGAGAGAGAGCACGCAAGAGAGTGGGATAGGAGGGGCTGAGACGGAGAGGGAGAGAGAATCCCAAGCAGACTCCCCACTGAGTGTGGACCCCGAGGTGGGGGGGGGCTCAATTCCAGGATCCCCAGACCACAACCTGAGCCAAAACCAAGAGTCTCCATCGCTTAACTGACTGAGCCACCCAGGTGCCCCAATGGTAACAATTTTAAATTGTTATTCAAGATTTAAAAAAAAAAAAAAAGAAGAAGCGATTTCTAAAGCATCTGATTAGCTGTCAGATACACAGAACAGAAAGTAACTGACGAGAGTTAGAGGAAAGAGAGGAGGACAGGGATTTAAATGCTGAATAACAAGTAGGATCGGGATAGAGAAAAGAAAGAATATGTGAGTAAAGGCACAGGAGCTCGAAGGGACATGACATGCTCGTGGGACTATGAGGCAAATAACCCAATAGAACAATGGTCATGCATGAATTCTTTGTGGGTGTGATCTAGATATTCACCCATGATTCAGCCTTCAAATTAAAGAACATACAAAATGCAAGTGACGCAAGTATAGGAAAAGTACTAATAAACACTTTCAGATAAAGTGAGCTTTCCAAATACACAAGATACTAAAACAAGTGGTCAAGACTGGGCCCTAAATTAATATCTTATATAGAGCTGCACATTCAGAATAAGAGGCAGAGTATGTTGACCAAGAATTTGCAGAGAGCAAAGCTGGCTCCAAACACCGCAGACTTTGCAGGCTATCCCCACCAACCTCAAGTAATAAGAAGACACATTTTCAGCTCAGCTGCCCTGACTTTCCAAGCCTAATGCTGCCTGAGATAATGAATTCAAAAAGAGGAATTCAAGTGTGAACACTTTGCAAAGCTCAGCAATGTGGAAAATCCTTTTGTGCACTGTATAATTTTCTGTTTGTTTTAGTCCTGCACAGTAAAAACACCCACTTTGTCACGTGCACATGAGCTGGTTTTTGGCCCAGGTCAAATCTCCCACCTGGCTCCCACCTGTACGGAACAAGATTCTCCATGAAGATTTCCTCATTTTTCTTCTGAGATGTATGATATGGTGAGGAAGTGACAAGAACTCTGTGACCACTATGCTGAAAGTAGTTGGCTCTTCATTTTCTGGAATAAGTAAGGCACAGAGCTAAGAACCCAACAGCCCTTGGGCCTTCTTGGGTCCAACTCCCTTTACAACCACCAATACCCCATCTGGTCTAGCCCTGAAGATTCAGGACAACAAGTTCAAGGACGGTTCTCATGGGGACAGCTCACCAAAGAGCCAGAATCAGTGTTTTACATATAGAACTCTGACCTCCCCATTCTGTCATGAGTTCCCCAAACATTAATACCAAATATCTAAAATTGTTATCATGGGTCCAAGAAAGAGTACGCACCTTGAAGTTAGACCTAGGTCAAAATCTTAATCTAAGTTTGAGACCTTGGGAAAGTTATTTATTTGTCTGCAGAATGGAGATAATCATACATATGGCACAGAATTGAGCAAATTAAACGAGATAAGTTACAAAATAAATTTATCTAGTTGAGTGCTGACAAAAAAATATTTAATCCTTCTCTCTATTCCCTTCCCTGCAGATATTTATTTAAAGTGAGTTTGTATGCCTGTTGTCTGAACTTCATCTTAGAACTTTAAAAGACATATAATTGTAACGATGACCTCACTTAATAGTTAATAAGATATGCACATTAAATAATATATAAATATCTTAATGCTTGGTTAGAGTTAGAAATTCTGCAAAAAGTTATACCTAGTGTTTTGCTCATATCTTGGCCAAACTTGTTCAAAGAAATGTAGGAGTGATAGTAAATAAATCACTGGGGAATAAATGAGGAGGTGCCCATGGGACGCCTATAGGGCTATTTCTATTCTCTGAAGTCACTGGCAAATCCTTTGGCACTACATCTTGGCTATGGTGCATGCTCTAGAGGCAGCCGAAGGGCTCAGATGTCTCACCAGTTACAGCCCACTTAGCTTCTGTGCCATTTAAAGGCTATGTCCTGCTCTGCCTCTGTACCATGATATTCCAACTTAAGTGGAATGATGGTTTGTCAACTATATCATTCTGATCTTTCAAAGATCTTTTCCACACTCCCTGCAGGGAACAAACAGAAGACCTCCAAGCACCCTAAAATCACACACACACACACACACACACACACACACACACACACTCTCTCTCTCTCTCTCTCTCTCTCTCTCTCTCTTTCTCTCTCTCTCCTTGAACTGCTCTAATCACCACAGAGCACAGAGGGCCTGGTCGTAAGTCTCACTATTTATTCTGATTTGGGTTTCTCTACTCAGCAAGAGACATCAGAAGAAAGCATAGATAGATAGACAAAAATGACATAAATATCTCAGAGCAGATGGTTTGGATTAGTGCTCTGGTGTTATATTTGTTTTTGTTTTATATAGATATTTTTCTGTTGTGGTGACTTTGAAGGTCTGGAGAGGGACTAATGCATATCACAGAAGTGACAGAATAGCACATGTTTTAGATTTAACCGTGCATGGTCTTCTCCACCTAGTTTTCTAACCTTGACATTAATAAGACAAAGTATGGTCATATGAAGGTAGCACCAACCTCGATTCTAGAAGCTCTGTGTTTCAGCCCCAGCTCTATTACAAATAGTATGACCCCAAGCAGGAGCAAAGCATATCTGCTCTTGAGGTTTCATTCTTCCCACCTGATATATGAGAGTTAGATGCAATCAATGGTTTTCTTTCTTTTTCTTTTCTTCTCCTTCCTTCCTTCCTTCCTTCCTTCCTTCTTCTCTTTTGAAATGGTGGGATCCTTACAAACTCCTACATATAAGTTCTACTTGTAAAACATATGGACAAAGAACAACACTGTTTTCTCCACTTTCTCATTTTCTCCCTTCTTATTCTAAACCTGGTTGCCAGGAACATAATTTGAGAGTTACTGGACCAGATGATCTCTAAGATACTACCTGGCTGTATGAGTCTAAGATGTGTAAAATAAGAGAAGTAGAAGGAATGCTATTTTCTGAAACCTAATTTGGCTTCCTCACACTTCACCATCAACCTACTTTAACTGAGCAGTACTATGTGGACTGTGATTCTCAATCATTTCACGTGCCCAGGCCAGTAGTCACTAATACCTTAGGTAAAAAATCTGCTCCATGAACAAAACTTTTGACTACAGAAATAGGAATCCCTGGCAGGTAGTAAGCTTGTGGTCACTTGTGTTCAAAAAGGATATAAGAGGGATTTCTGTTCAGGGCATTTAGGCTAATACACAGAAACATGTTTCTCTTAGTGAATAATAATCTAAAGTACATTTTTCTATCTCTGGGCATCATGTTCTAGTCAATATGTGAGCAACGCTTACTGGATTCCATAAAATAAAAGTCAAAATATATTTCCTTTCCTTCCTTTTTATGGAATAATGACCAGAACTTTTAATCCATAATAATCTATTATTCCATGATTATGACTAGTGTCATAGAACAAAAGTTCTTTAGTTATCTGGAATCTCACAAAATAGTTTCTGTCTATGTTAGGTCACAAATATCCCTGTCTAGTGTCTTCCTTCTTTGTCCAGCTCAACCCTTGACTCTTTCATGTGTGGCCAAGACAGGTGGTCATGTTTGAGGCAGATGGGCATGCAAGCTAGAAAGCCACCTCACAGAAGGGATTACAACAACAGGTCAACCAGGATACGGAGGAACTGGGACTCTCGGCTGGTGGGAATATAAATGGTACAGCGTCTGTAGAAAAGAGTTTGGCAGTTTCTTAAAAAGTTATACATATACCTTTAAATGACCCAGTTACTCTATCCCTAGATATTTTCCCAAGAGAAATGAAAGCATAGAAAAACTTGTATGCAAATGTTCAGCTTTATTAATAATAGTCCCAAACTGGAAACAACCCAAATGTCCATCCACAGGTGAATGGATAAATGGACTGTGGCATACCCACACAATGAATGCTCTTCAGCAACAAAACAGAATGGACTGTGGATCCATGATCCATATGGATGAATCTCAAAATACTTATGCTGAGGGAAAGGCATTAAATGGAAAGAGCACATAGCGTTTGATGCCACTTATATAGAAGTCTAGAAAATAAAGACTAATTTGTAGTGACAGCAAACAGGCTAGTAGCTGCCCAGAGACTGGGGCAGGGGGTAGGAAAGAGGAAGTATAAAGGGCACAAGGAAACGGAAGGGGAAATGGATGTACTCCTTAGCTTGGTCACGGTGATAGTTTCCGTGGGTGAATACCTATGACAAACTTAAGCTGTATACTTTAAACATGCAGTCTATTGGATGTCAATTATACCTCAATAAAGCTGGTTTTATAAACCATCAGGTCAAGAGCTTAGAAGAAAACAGAAGAGAGGCAGAAGTCCCGCACAATATCCGCAGGATGACTACCATAAAGCTTTTCTCTAATCACCGCTGAAATAAAAATCCAAACAAAACCCTATTCTCATGTTAGAAGAAACCCATTAGAATCCATTGCTCTTTGCTCTCAACAACCTGGCGAATATGCGTGGGGTCACTCTCTAGTTTAGAGTCCAGTTGTGCTCTGCTCTTGGGCCTCTCCTGAAACTGTTTCTCTTCTGCACCTTCAGAAACTATTCCCTGCTCTTTGTGCTTGCTCGGCCTCTCTCCCTAGGTCCGGGTGAAAGCCCTGTGCCCAGGTTTGGTGACAGCACAGTGAGTCTGCTCCATCTAGTGGGATCCCTGCAGAATGAGGAAGACACACCAACCTGAAGTCATCATGGAGAGAAGGGAACAGATGCAGGCTGGCACAGGGACAGCTCAGCCCAGGCTGCCACTCAGTTTCGAGATCCAGATAAGGGAGGCATCTGGGGAGAGGAAGCCAAACTCTGAATGGGAAATACTGTCGTTGGACTTGACACTCAAGACAGGGAGTGCCAGGACAGATGTAAATGTTCCCTGCTGCAGCGTGACATGGAAAGGCCACGGGAGGCTGGCACCTTTGATTTGGCTCTCATGGCACTAGGAGAAAAGCCAGCAATGCTGGGCTATTTTTAATGTTCAAAGAGCCTAGCAAAAGATTTATGACTACAAATATGTAGTATGGGAGAGATAAATTGGAGCAGGGCTCCCCAGCTCCAACAGAAGAGTCAGCCTGCCAGCCTGGTCAATAAAGTATTTAAGCCCTGAGTGCTATGTGGGTTGTCATAGATTAAAGTTTGAAAATCTTTTACGGTGTAACAAGGTCCTTAATTATAACTCTGGGCTTTGGAACATTTGCAGGTTGTGCAAACAGCAAGAGTTATGCCATGGAGAACATCCTTGGATACAATAGCCTTTAAATCCAACGTCCAAGAGAGAAAATACTCCATTCTCAAGTTCAGAATTTTGTCCCAGGATAAAGGAGTCTGATGGATTTCTACCATAAAACCCTATCTTGTCTCAACTACACTTCATATTATTTCTCTCTCACACGGAATTCATAGAAACTAATGAGATGGCTGAAGTTCCAAGGTGATTTTGCTTTCAAACCTTTTTTTTCTTTTGTCACTCAGTGTTGCTAAAACATTCTCACGCTTTCTGAAATTGAAGATGCACGATAATTTCACTTGCTGTGAATTCAGCTGCTGATGAACCTCTTTGACTGGCGGTTACTAGATCAACAACCTCTCCTGGAACAAAGGAGTCTTGAATCTGCAGCTAATAGGACTTGATTAACAAAATATTTATCATCAATAAATCATGTTAAAGTCATTTTGATTCCTGAAGAACTGACGTTAATCTAGAGCAAAGTTCACCTTATCTTTAGGCGCCATGCTTGGGACTCACTTTTAATTCCAACTGCCTCATAATCAAGTAAACTCAGAACATCACTAACCACTAACCCAGTACTTTAGGCCTGCATAAATGGATCTGACTTTATAAAATAGAAACTAGATAGGAAGTCCTTAATGATTACACAGCCCCACACGAGCTCATCTGGCATCTGTATCTATAAATTACACAACAGTGGTAAGGACATTAGTAATAATGATGAGGGAACAGGAAGAAATAAAATCATGGGTGTAATATGGAGAAGACATGTTTTTCGTGAGATATTATGCTGTGTGGGAGAGAAAGAGGAACAAGGATCTGGGCATGGAATGAGTAAGAATATATGTTCATGGGCTGTGTGAGCCAGAGAGAGTACTAGCTTGTACAGGACCACACTCAAGAGATAAGCTGAACAGGTAATGTGGGAAGGAGTTGGACCGGGATACACACATCTGTGGGGATGGCTAGAGGCAGGAATGGTAAGCAGTGTGAGTGGAAAACATCAATGACAGAGTGCTGCTGGGGAGAAGCAAAGCATTGGTACTGACAATACCTATGTTCTCTTTCTTTAATTTAAATTCGATTATTTAACATACAGTGCATTAGTGGTTTCAGAGCCAGAGTTTAGTGATTCATCAGTAGCATATAACACCCAATGTTCATTACATCAAGTGCTCTCCTTAATGCCCATGGTACATATGTTCTTACATATGGTTTAGATTCAAGTCATTTTGTGTATTCTCTAAGATATCCTAAAAACCAAGGCCATTTGATGATTTCTATTTTTGATCATTATCTCATATGTGACTTAGATTCCCCATTTAGATTGGACAGGGGCTTTGTTTATCCTTCTCTAATAACCCTCATTGAGATGGACCAGAACTCAGTTCACTGAGGGTGTTCAATAAATACTTATTATCAGGTACCCTCAATACATCCTGAGAGATACTTAAGAATGTTCATAATTGGTTTAATTTCAGATACATATTTAGGCATATGCCCACACACTACATACACACAAACATCCCTGCACAATAAATAAATCACTTTCTGATAACCACCTAGTTTTTGCATTAACTAAGCTGGATGGTTGGTCACCCAAGTCTTAATTCCTAGCTGTAATTTATTTTCAGTACACTGATAATCTTCCTGGCATGAGAGCACTCTTTTCAGATTACATCAAAAGCAGATCTCATGGAAGAGCCATTATCCCGAACAGGCATTTGAAAGACAGCATAATACTTGTAATCTCCGTATATACATGGACTGAAGATGTAGGAGTTAATTGTATTCAATTATGCTCATCGTCAAGATCATCTAATCCTGAGATGGCTGAGTTTTTAAGTGCAAAATTATATTTCTCTTATGCAAAAATCTTCCTCTGATGTGATACATCTTAAGCCCCCTCTTACACATTTTTATAACAATTAGCTTCTATTGTAAATATGACTTTATTACAGAAAACAGGGCCCATAAATTAGTATGCTGCTCCTCCTTCTGCCACTAGGTGGCCAAAACTAATTAACAGCTTTGATTCATCACGGAGAGGTGAATTCCACTGAGGGGGCCTTGGAGAT
Source organism: Ursus arctos (assembly GCF_023065955.2). NCBI lineage: Eukaryota > Metazoa > Chordata > Mammalia > Carnivora > Ursidae > Ursus > Ursus arctos. Next base: position 43,208,938 of record NW_026623100.1, on the reverse strand, counting down.
TTTGGATATTTCTTCTGTTTGATGTTTTATGGTCTCGGAGGCTAGTTTTACTTACCCTGATGACTGTGTTCCTTCCCCCAATTCCAGCTCTCTACTTCTCTTTCAGAGCAAAGTACTTCTTAATCCAAATGCCAGTCCCTGGACATGTTTCATAAATCAAGAGGCTCATTTTCTTAAAGCTAAACCAAGTGACTTGTCAGGAAGTTCTTATTTCTCAAGAGCTCAGGACTCATGGGAGTCTTGGAATTTTCCCTTAGTGAGCTATCATTATGCAGGGATTTCTCTCCCCACACTGCCTACAAAGTCTCTTCTGCATCTGCCTGTAAAACATTCTCCATGCTTTCCCTCCTCAGTCCTTTCCCCAGCATCATAATGAAAAGGCACAGCAGCCTGTAACGAATGCTTATCGAGACTCAAGGACTTCTAATTAATTCACTGTAATGCTATTTCTTATATCAATTAAGTCCTGGGGAACCCGCAGCTCCCTGTCAAGGCCAGCTCTTTGCATCTGCAGAGTGGGAGACTTCCATGCAGGAAGTGGTTATATATAGGGTCTTGACTGCTCAGACCTCAATCAGCCCCTGCCTTGCCTAGCATGTGGCCATTATCCCTTGCTCTGGGGCCTTAAATGATCTTGAGTAAAGTGATTCCCTGAGGTCACACAATCAAGAATGGGATTTTGTTTCCAGACGCTCTTTGTGAGAATGTACTATCATACCCCACATCTCTGGATGTGGCTACGCTGATCAGATGCAGTACGTCCTTGAGAGGCACACACACCCAGATGTGGGTTTAAGAGACCAGGCAAGTAGTCAAAGAGGAGCAAGAATGAGAGTCAAATTAGAAAGAAGGCAATGGGGGCGCCTGGGTGGCTCAGTCAGTTAAGTGTCCAACTCTTTGATTTCTGCTCAGGTCATGATCCAGGGTTGTGAGATCAAACCCCATGTTGGGCTCTGCAGTCAGCGTGGAGCCTGCTTAAGATTCTCTCTCTCCCTCTGTCCCCTCAACCACTCTGTCAAGGGAGGGAGGGAAGGAGGGAGGGAGGAAGGAAGGAAGGAAGGAAACAAACAAACAAGCCCAGAGAAGTCATAATAGATACTGAGAACAGGCTCCTAGGGAGAAGGGCAAGCTAATCCTATAAGGGGCACATAAGGGACCAACTCAATCCACTACCATTTTGCCCAGGATACAGAAGCTTCACAAGACTATTCCTTCTTTATCTCACTTCATTTCCCAATCCCCAGTTCCATATTCAGAACAGCATTCTAAGAACTCATCCCCCCTATGATAAATCCACACAGATACTTAGGACCTCTTGGCTGGAAGTGCTTCTCAAAATCTTCATGCTTAGGGCTGGGCTGTGTAGGTGCAAAGTCCACCCAGTCTAACTTTACCCCTAAAAAAACATCCACTGTGAAGGGCAGGCCTAATTTGGAGTTGACAACCACAACAGCAAAAAGGAAGAAAGGTATCCCTCCCTCTAGTATCACTCAGCACTGCCAGGGAGAAAACACAACCACTGGCCTTTAGGTTTCTCTAAATGATATATTTTAAACAATCACACTCAAATTCAAGGCAAAAATGCAGACATAAACATATGCAAGATTACCAAACTGGATAATAGCAAGGCTAGGATCGGGTTCTCCATGCTCTTGACTCAATCATATAGGATGTTAATTATCTCCTATGAATTGTAAGAAACTTATTCAGAACTCACATTTTTGTGGCCATATTTTTTGATTCAAGGATTAGGATACATGGGCAGAAAATGGGATGGGGTCCTTGAAAATCCAAGACAATTTTAGCTGTTGGGATGACAGAAAAGCAAACTGTCATTTCTTTCTATATGCTCCTGCTGTTACTCTTAAAACAGGTTCAAGAAAAGTTCCTTTCCCCTGTGTAGTGATAAACATTTCAGGGTATACAACTGGTGCTGGCTCACATCTGGTAGTGGGAAGAATCCTACCATTTTGGATTTCCCATCTCTGATTAGCAACAAATTTTTTTTTTTTTTTAGGAATGAGCCCAGGAAAACTATATTTCACTTTTCCTAGGGATTTTACAGACCTAAGGCTCTTTGAAAACAAATTCAAGCAAGTTCAGAGGCACTTGTGCAAATAGAGACAGTAATCTTTGGGCTTGCTTTCTGTGTTTTAAAGACCAACTAGTTCATCTAATTCATTTCCCTTTCTTCCTGCACATGCAGGTAGATTGCATTTCCCAGTATCCCTTGCAATTAAGTGCAGCCAAGTAGCTGAGTTTTCATTTGCAAGCAAGACAGAGAGGACTATAAAATGCTAAGGAGTGAGAAGACACAAGATGGGAGAAAAGGCTGTCTAACAGTATGGCTGTGTGGGAGAGACCACCCACCATCCACACTGTAGTCCACCACTGATTAGACTACTCACGGTAACTTCCTTGAGAATTTGAAAGAAAGGTACAGAAAAGGTATTTGTTATTTAGCAATGAGAGTAAAAGCAGAGACACAGGAAACCACTGCTTAGCATTTATGGTACAACTCTAAGACAGGAGGAGTGACCAAGAGACCACCCATCCAGGTGTCTTGATCCTTGACTGTGGTTCTAGTTCTTTCCTGAGGTAGTCCGGACTCCTTCTGTGTTCTCACAAAGTTCAGGCAAATGGTAGTGATCCCAATATTCTTACAATAAGCCTCCATTAACCTGAGTTAACCTGAGTGAGTATCTGCTTCCTACAACCAAAGGACTCTGATGAACGCAAATAAGCTAGCAGCCACCTGCTGCTGTGTCTGCTCCACTCATTGGCCACAGGGCTGCACATTTGTCTTTGGCAGGCGTCCACTGTGTTAATAGGAATGGACAGTTCCTCAAGAGCAGACATATCAGCCCCAGCACTTTGAAAAATCTCCTATAGTGGTTAATACAGTGTTGGGTTCTCCACTTACAGAGAACTGCATTGTTGTTTTCAGGGTTAACGATTTCCAGGGTTAATTATTACAATCCTTCTTTTATAGGAAAAAGTGTGCTGAGCTTAATTCTATGTACCAAACAAATTTGTTTCCACATGTGCAGATTTGGACACTTATAATATTGTTAAAATGACCAGAGCACATATGAACTTTGAAAAATATTGCTAAACTCAAAAGGGAGTTAATAATCTTCAGAATCCTAGGGCTCCTTGAATTTTAATAAAACTAAGAACTGAATTTAGAATCCAACATACCATGTAGCAACTAATCTAGTATTTTATTTTTAACAACAGATTATTATAAACAAGTAACTACATGGACCTTGGGCCAAATAAATTACCATCTTTTTATAATTAAAGTTTTACTAGAACACAGCCATACCCACTTATATATCATTGTCTATTTTTATGTTTATGGAAGAGTAGTTGTGGCAGAAAGTGTCTGGCCCCCAAAGCTTGAAGCTATTTACTATTTAACCCTTTCCAGAAAAAAAAAATCTGCCAACTCTTGAATGGAAAGAAATTATATTAACCATTTTCCCTATCTTCATCATGTTTTCCATCACTGTGTCCTCTTCTTTCATTCCTGGTGTGCCCACTACGGTCCAGATACTCAGTCCCCATCCTCTAGCCTGTGGCGGCAGCCCTCAACACATCTCTTATCATCCATTTTTCAACCCCTTGTCTGAGCCACTGCTATAAGAATCTCCTCCATAAGACTAATCAGCTAAGATACCCTCAATAGCATCAACCCAAGTTTCAAAATGACATAATCTCTGCCTTTAACTTTGAGAGGTCATGAGAAAAAGAAAGAACCCTTCCCAGGGGAAGATTACAAAAGTATAATGGAAGATAGGTTAGTGACATATTGACTAAAGCATTTTCTGTGGAAGCTTGAAGCGAAAGGATGAAGGTGGAGGGGTGGGGGAAGGAAGGTAGTGCAGAAAACTGATGCCTTCTGACATTTATGCTTCCTCTATATGCAATATTTCCTTCGCAGCACAGTCAGACATTTAATATCCTTTGTTTGGGCATGGAGGTGGAGGAAGATTGCAAAAATCCACTTATTCAGGGTAGTGGTACTATGCAACAAATGTTTTATTACTTCTATAGCAACTTAAAAGCCCAAAAGGACTAGATGCAGCCTTCTGTAAGCACAGTACTATTATTAGAAATCTTTCCTTGTTCTAACATGCAATCAAACACTTCTTAAAGCCATTAACCCAAAGTCTAGTTGTGATTACCTGGGTGAATGAGGATGATAGTCAGTCCCTGACCAGATGGGTGTCCTAAAGGTATGGGTGCCATTTGGCTGCACAGATATTTCTCCATGGCTGCATTTCCCCAGTCTGACTGCTAATTGTAATCACTCCTAAAGAGATGCCTTTTCTAGCAAAATATGATAGCATTAGCTCAAATCCATGTCAATATAATTAAGTTTCAGTCTGTCATATCACAGATAATGGCTGAGTGGATTTTCATTAAACTTGAAGGCTATGTGTCATATGATAAAATTAATTTGAGGGACTAGTTGGGGGGTGTCACTGCAAAAATGAAATGCAGTTTTTCTCCAGAGCAGCTGCATTAAAATGGGAGGTCTAGAAACTTCTTGGTCAGAAGAGACAGGCCACAAGTACTGTGAAAACAAGGAGTGGCTTCAAATAAGTCTCACATTGAAACTCGCAGCAACAGACACTCTTATGGGCAGCAGCTGCTTTTCAATGGGGTTGCTTCTCACAGGGGCAACTCTATGCACGAGTGTCCTGGCATGCAAATCAGCAGATATTTATTTAAAGGTAATTAACAATTGTAGCAACACTGCCAAGGTTGGTGAGTTCTTGATCACTTAAGAAAGAAATTGTGTGGATCAATATTGAAGTAAAAGGGCCTATAGTGATTGTGACCCAGTTTTTTACTGAGTTTTTAGTTTGGCAGTTTGCAACCCATTCAATTTTTTCAAGGACATTCCAGAGCAGCTGAACAGTGATTCTCTTTTCTATGATATATGATGGGCAATGGTCACAAAATGTTTTAGATGAATTGGTCTCTCCTGGTCACTTAACCAGCAAGTGAAATGGAAAAAACAAAAAACAAAAAACACAAAGGTTATAATGTTAGGAAAGTGAGGCTGACACCCAGCTTGCTACAAAACAGCTTTGGTTAACTTTCTCACCTTCAGTCACATCATCGATTAATTGAGGTGAAAACAACCATTTCTTCTCTTAGCCAAGGCTCTCTGGTCACTGGAAAAAGAAGTCCTTCAGAGCTATTCAAGGAAGAAGGAAGATTTGAACTCAAGGGCAGGACCTGAACCAGGCATGGGAAGGCCTGTCTTCCTGGGATGCTTCTTTCCACGTCTGTTTCTTTACCACCTCGCTTCTTCCAACCAGCTTTCTTTGCTTCACTTTGCTATGCACATGGTGTGAGAATAGCCACTCCATGTTTGTGATCCATGCCATTCCCCAGTTCAAGTACTTGATAACAATAAGCAATTTCTATATTGGGTTCACAAGACAGAACACTTGATTGCTCAGCCCAGCTTACTTCTTTTTTTTTTTTTAAAGATTTTATTTATTTATTTGACAGAGATAGAGACAGCCAGTGAGAGAGGGAACACAAGCAGGGAGAGTGGGAGAGGAAGAAGCAGGCTCATAGCGGAGGAGCCTGATGTGGGGCTCGATCCCAGAACGCCGGGATCACGCCCTGAGCCGAAGGCAGGCGCTTAACCGCTGTGCCACCCAGGCGCCCCAGCCCAGCTTACTTCTGAATCAGCCACTCACTCCTGGCGCAGTGAGGCTCGGGTGTAGGGGATGAAGGGGAGGTAGGAGGCTGGGGAAGGGGCTTCTCATTATATAAGCAGAAGAGCCAAGACTGGACAGGATGGACCGCCTGGTCAGGGGAGATATGAGGCCTATTCGGATGGGTGCTGTACCAGCAGAGGCAGTCACAGAGGTCAGGCTCCTGTGAGCCAGCTGGTGCTCAGAGTAGACCCAAACACCAGGGATACACTCATTTCATGCCTATTTCCGCAATCTGTTAGCTGAGAGGAATTTGGCTTAAGGTAAGAAAAAGTCCAATTCAACTTGGCTTAAAGAATAAGGATTTTTATTGGCTCTAGAACTGGAAGTGCAAAGGTACATAAACTCTATGCGTGGCTCTAGTTCTGTGTCCCTGTAATTCTCTGCTACCTCCATGTGTAAGCTTCATTTTCAGGCTAACAACAAAATACCACATTTGGCAATATCCAGCAAAAGACAGAAACATCTTTTCTTCTTTGTCCTAAGAGGGAGAACATTTTACCTAAGCACTAGAAAACTATCCCTTCTCTGTGTGATTTTCCTGATTAGAACAGGTGCTCATTCATGAATCATTCCTTATGATCAGAAACTGATGAATGCCAGAAACTGATTAGCTTATACTTGGATTTCTAGACCAATCCAGGGCACAAGAGCATGGGAATGGATGAGGAAACACCCACAGTGCCCATGACATCCACATGGTGGGGAGAAACCACCCACGATCCTCATCCTTCTGACTCCTCTCATAACTGTGATACAGAAAAATCCATTTAAGAAAGAATGGAGTTGTCTTTTGGGGCGCCTGGGTGGCTTGGCTGGTTAAGCACCCAAGCCCTTGATTTCAGCTCAGGTCATGATCTCAGGTCATGGGATTGGGCCCTACCTTGGGGGCTCCTTGCTCAGTAGGGAGTCTACTTGTCCCTCTCCCTCTGCTCCTCCCCACTGCTAGCTTGTATGTTCTCTCTCTCTCTTAAATAAAATCTTTTTCAAAATTGAAAAAAAAAAAAAAGAAAGAAAGAAGAGAGCTATCTGTTAAAAATAATCCTTTTCTGGGACACCTGGGTGGCTCAGTGGGTTAAGTGTCTGCCTTTGGCTCAGGTCATGATCCTGGCATTGGGCTCCCTGGCTCAGGGGGAGCCTGCTTCTCCCTCTGCCCCTCCCTGCTGCTCATATTCACTCTCTCTCTCTCAATTAAATAAATAAAATCTTAAAAAAATAAAATTAAAAAATAAAAATAATCCTTTCCCATCATTTATATGTCTGAAATTCCTTTAGCATGGAATAATATTCCACTTTCAGTAAACAGGGGATTTCCATTTAAAATGTGTACACATAAGATATGAATGGGGGCGTGTGGGTGGCTTAGTCAATTAAGCACCTGCCTTCAGCTTAGGTCATGATCCTGGAGTCCCAGGACTGAGCCCCATATCCGGTCAGGCTCCCTGTTCTGCTCAGCGGGGAGCTTGCTTCTCCCTCTCCTGCCGCCCTTCCCCCTGCTCCTTCTCTCTCTCTCTCAAATAAATAAAAAATCTTAAAAAAAAAAAAAAGATACGAATGACTAACATAAAATTTAGGCATTTAGATTTGCTTTGACATCATGAGAAAGAACATGAAAGAGGAATAAAATACTGTATTTACGACCAATCCAATCACAAGTGACTAAGCAGTATACAAGCCTTCAATAGTAACATTATCTAAGCAATCTAGCTCTTGTCTTCCATATGTTCTTGCTGCCACCAGCTTTGTCCCTATATTTTGGCTCATGGGTCCACTTCTCCTAACAGTCATTGAGGTGCAGTGAACAATGATTCTGTCAGTGACTGACTTCAGAATCCCTGTAATGAGTCTTCCCCAACTTGGGGAATCTGCTTCTTGGGACACCAAAGCAAGGCAACACCTCAATGCAAGTTAAAAGGGTAATAGGAGAGGGGTCAGGCCCACTGGACCAAGACCTGAGGGATATAATGGACAATTTTACCAATGACATCATCTCACTGAACACTGGTCCTGACCATGTGCATTCATGGAAAGATCGGCCTACTTTAGTTCTGAATGGCAGGAAAGCTCGTTTAAGCCTACTCTGGACTCAAATGCATGATGCTCTGTGCACTATTCGCTGAACCACCAGCTACATATCAAAGAGTGTATTTGGGGAAAAAAAAAAAAACCTGAGCAGGGGCGCCTAGGTGGCACAGCGGTTAAGTGTCTGCCTTCGGCTCAGGGCGTGATCCCGGCGTTCTGGGATCGAGCCCCACGTCAGGCTCCTCCGCTATGAGTCTGCTTCTTCCTCTCCCACTCCCCCTGCTTGTGTTCCCTCTCTCGCTGGCTGTCTCTATCTCTATCAAGTAAATAAATAAATAAATCTTAAAAAAAAACAAAAACAAAAACAAAAACAAAAAAACAAAACCTGAGCAACTTCTCTTTCTCAAAGTTTTCCAAGATCACCAATATCCAGAGCACACGATAACAAAGCTTGCAGTCATTCTCCATGGGGGTTCTGGAATAGATGTGATATCGTTGGGATTTTGTCTTTATACATCAGTAAACTGCCAAACACCCAAGTTTTTTCTGGGTTTCTCAGACAAGTCATAAATGTCATCTTCACTATGTTTCTTCATCAATCAATCCTGTCCACATCTGTAGCCCAGTGAAGCGGAAGCACAGTGGGAGAGCTGGAAGCCGGAGAGGCTGCCCTGAGCATGCGAGGACTGCCCAAGCCCCTTTCAAGGATAATCAGCACTGAAGGCACAACTTGAGCTCATGGCCATGGGCAGGAAGAGCCACCAGCAAAGGCAAGAATCAGCTCCTGCACGTGTTTTTGCTGTGAAGGATAATTATCTGATAGTGTGAATCAATGCCTGGGAATGTCATTTTAGGGGAGTGTCTCCACATGAGAGGAAATCTCATAAACTCAGGAGTCAGACCAAATTCAGACAAGCTTCCAGTGTTTTGTTTATAAAATGAAGACAATATCATTCCCCTGATAGTAGTGTGCGAGGAAAAAAAAATAAGTCAGAAAATAAATAGAAAATTCATCATTCAGCCCAACACCTGGTAAGCCATCAGAAAAGCAGCCGTACTTACTATTTTGGTAAATAATGCCTAACATGTTCCTTCTTGGAAACACAGGCCCATGAAAATTCGTTCATACTTGTGGAATTAAACTAACACACCAATAAGCAGTAAGAAATAACAGATCCTTAAGAGTAGGCTTCGGGTGGAGGATTCCCATCTGCAAATGCTTGATGTCTTCCCAAAAAGGGGGTGACCCAGGACAACACCTGTGCCCATGTAACCCTGTGGATGAATATTATATGTATATCTTAAAGCTGTTCGTGACCCAGGTTTGCATCCGTGATAATATATACACTTCTATAAGCAAGTTTCCAGGGCTGATTTTATAGACATGAAATAAAGGTGAAGTGGTGGGGTATGTGGCATAGAGCAGATCGAACGCACTTCATCCCGGAGATGAACCGGGAAGTGACACATCCAGAGTATAGCTGTGAGGTGGGAGGAGAGAGTGAATTACACATTTCACATCAAATATTTTAGTCCCTTACCTGAATTTCAAGTCACTGTGGTCACTAGTGTCACAATATCTCTTTGGGGAATTTGTCCCTCAGGACTGGACACCAAACCTTCCTATCCACACAGCTTCCAAATTCAACCCCAAGAAAGCAGAGTGAAGACATGAAGAAAAATGAGGCAGGGGAAGGCATGGCTGCTGTTTGCAGGTGCCCAGGCTGTGCACTGCATCATGCCAGGAGGACCATTCTAATCAGAGCATATGTGAACAGCACCTCCACTGAGTTGGATCTGGCAGGATACACAAAATTACAACCAGAGGTCCTGTAAATTTTAACATCGCAAGTCACCCGTGCCAACCCGCCACCTGCCACTAACGAACACATCTGAACAGCCAGCACCTCAAGCTTCAGGCCTGCTATGTGACTTTGAACCTCTAGGAAGTACTCTCAAGATCCAGCCAGCATAAGGAAGGGCCTCCAGCCCCTCACACGAGTTCTGATCTAACCAGGCCCTTATCCCTTTGCCATGAAGTTACAGCTTTGTATATATCTAACTGGACACTGAGTGAAGTCACAGACCCATCAAGAGAGACCAGCTGTAATTACCCAAGGGAGCTGTTTGTCTTAAACCCCAATATCTAGGCATGTTCCATGAAACAGATAGTCCCATTAGCTGAAGCCACTGAAGGTCATTACAAGGATGGAATATCTCGATCTTCATCTGATAATGGATGCCAAAGGAAAAAAAAAAATTAAACTTTTTTTTTTTTTTTTTTTTTTTTTTTTTTTTGAGAGAGAGAGAGAGAGAGAAGGTGAAGGGGGAAAGGGAGAGAGAGAATCTTAAGCAGCCTCCATGACCAGTCTGGACCGTGACATGGGGCCTTGATCTTATGACCCTGATGATCTTCACCAAAATCAAGAGTCGGACGCTTTACTTAACTGACTGAGACACCCACATTCCCCCTAGCATATATTAAACTTTTTGAGGGACTCAATGTTGGGAATGATCAATTAAAAACCAGGACACAGAAAAAATTCATTATTCAGGAAAAGGATAATGTACACACTTTCTGAATTGACATCAAGAAAGATTCTTAGAATCTCATCAGTATTTTTTTTTTTTTTTGGTTGTTGTTATAGCTATCACTTAAAAACAAAAGGAATCCACCATCAGATAAACACTAATAGTACAACCAAAGGAAATTGAAATTGATTCTGCCCTAGCTTGCACTAGGATCAACAAATTTCATTTATATAGAATCCCATCGCTTTGACTCAAGGCTGGATGGGATACAAAGTAACTATTTTAATAAAATGTAATTCTGCAGGGAAAAAAATCATCATCCTAGATTTATGCCTCAGTTAGTGTGAGAATAAGTCTGACAGAGCCATTATATGTTATTCTATATACATAGCTGTTTTCACTGAAGTTACTTCAAGATGTTTCCCTACCATAGCAATGGAATTTTTTTTTCAAAAAAAATTTAAAATAGGGAATTGCTGCTATAAAACATACACATCGCAAAGGACTCATATTCTGCATTTTTCTTAAACCACTTACCATAAAACCTTCATTTTTTACGGCCAACTCGGTGCTGATTTCATGATTTGCAGCCAGAAACAACTGATTTCACAACATCAGTCAGTCATCAATCTTAAGAACCTAAGTTCCGAATCCCAAAGCAGTGCCCTGAGACACAAATGAGATTTCTTCCCACAAAGCGTGACTTTTGTTTGCCTCTTTGATTAAAAGGAACAAAGTTGAGAAAAATGGCAAGCGTGTCCCGCTTTTCAAATATTTAGGAAAACCTTTAAACATTTTTTTCCAAATGTAAATCATGACTAGGGTGGAGCTCTGGGAGTGGACCTGCTCAAAGGCTGTCACCGGGGACAGTGACACATATTCCAAAGGAGGAGGGTAGCTATGCCCTCTGTGGTGTCTGTCAAGCCCCTCATGGGAGCCAATACTTATTTTATCTTGTGGCTCCCTTTAAGAAAGACACTAACATCTGGCTGGCTCGGTCGGTAAGCACACGCGACCCTTGATTTTAGGGTGGTGAGTTTGAGCCCCATAATGGGCACAGAGATTACTTAAAAAAAAAAAAAAAGTCAGACAGCGATATGCCAGAAAGGGTCCACATGAGAGTGATCAGGACCATGAAGGGTGTGGGGATTATGGTGCAGGGAGATGGCTGAGTTAACTTAGGCCTCTTGCCCTGTGTTAGAGTGGGTGGGTGGGGGTAGCCGGGTAGGGTGTTGGGAGATAAGAATGATCTGTGTTAAAAGTTCTCACTTTAAAAGGAGGATTAGGTTTCATCTGTGGCAGCCAGAAAAGTGTGGGGAAGAGGAAAGAGCTTTATAATTGAGGATATGATGATAGAGAGTCTAGGAGTTCAGCAATTAAGAGATAGGTCACTGGTAGTGTTAGTAATACACACATGGTGGACTGAATGGGGAGAGGACAGATGTGAGTACAGGGGGAAACGCGAGAACCTGCGAGTATGCAAATATTGTTCCAGACTCTCAGACTGAAGTGGAGAGAGTCTTGCCAGAGGAAGAGAACAAGGGTGAGCATAAATGCAAACAATGTGGTTGGTATAAACTGGGCGGTGATGAGGAGGGTGGGGTCTCTGAGGCAGCAGGAAGTAGAGCCTGCCATCTATATTATTCACTATGCAGGCACAGGGACACAGACATGTCATCTATATTCTTCACTATGCAGACATAGGCAGACCTCTAAGAACACAAGACACAGAAATTTTATAGTAAGAGCATTGGGACAAATCATAGGACGTGAGAAGGATATGTTGGTACTCTGACTCGAGGGCTGGGGCTACCAAGGGGCTGGCCGTCTAAGGCACTGGGTGCCTACAGTAGACCAGGAACTGCGCTAGCAGATTTTGTTCTGCTTAGTTCTTTTGAGTCCACTTTCTCATCCAGTAATGCCAATGAGCAGGTGCAATATCTATGATTACCTTGAGTCTGGAAAACCACAGAACTAGGAAAGCTAGGATAATGTCTCTTTCTAAGATTATCAGTCACCTCTGAATCCACAGGGATGGGCACTGATTCAAAGTCCTAATTGTTTACAATGAGATCAGATTCCCCAAACCAGATGCGGGTTCAGCTCATTCTTTGGAAAGCAGATTTGCTCACAGGAGAGATCCTAAGTAAAGGACACTTTTTCCTTCCAACCGACAGCTTGAACAGTTATTAGTTTACTTGGAGCATTCTGTAACATGGCTGTTCAAGGAAGGGCTGTACGTGAGAAAAGTATGCATGTAAATAACAGATGGCAAGTCATCTCACCAATATTTCTCTCACCATCCTTCCTCTCTTGACTTTCTGATGCTTTCTTCTATCCTGTGTCTTGACCAGTGCCCTTCCCCCAAACCAACCAACCAAAAACACACAAATTTAGAAATAGAGACCCCTCAAAAAAAACCCCTCAGTTATATCTTGAGAAGCACTTCAAACCAACCTGCCCGATCTTCCCACTGAAGAGAAAACAGAACTAATAAATTCAAGGGCCAGAGAGTAAAATGGCTATGGGGAATATCTGAAACCTGGGATTTGGAAAAACAGAAATTAAGAATAGCTGCATGATTTTTCAGCCTACCTTCTGGGGGAGGGGCATGCCACACTGATACTGGGGCAACCCTGTTTGGATAGAATTGCCCTGTCGCCTGCCGGGGGGAATGGGGATGGGTCCAATGTGAACCGGTATTTGCGGGCTTTTGTTCTCTGGCAGCTTTCCCTGGCGGTTTTCTGTGACTCTTCTGAGTCAGAGCAGCAGTGGCCGAATCTCAGCCTCTGTCTCAGAACAGAGAGATCACAGAAGGGGGAATGAAGCATGAGAGACTGTGGACTCTGGGAAACAAACTGAGGGCTTCAGAAGGGAGGGGGGTGGGAGACTGGGATAGGCTGGTGATGGGTAGTAAGGAGGGCACATATTGCATGGTGCACTGGGTGTTATATGCAAATAATGAATCATGGAACATTACATCAAAAACTAAGGATACACTGTATGGTGACTAACATAACATAATAAAAAATATTATAAAAAAAAAAAAAAAGAATGGCTGCATGAGTATGAAAAACCACTGGGTCTTTTTCTGAATACAGTTCCACATTTAAGCCAGGCTAAAATAACCCGAAAGTATTGAGAGGAGTCAGTTTAGATGGAATCACCAAAGAAATACAATCCCATTCTCTTTTTTTCAAATGTCAGTATCCTTTGACTTCCCAAACAAGGACAACAAAAACCCCCCACTGAGACATGATACTTTGTTACTTGATAAGATTTGAGATTCTGGTCATAGTTACCTAGGCATAGAGTCACCATGGCCTGATAGAGAATACAGCAGAGGTACTAAGGAATGGCATACACTCTCTCTTGAGTTTTTGCACACACTTAATCTAGCTAGCTTCCTAGGGCTTACCCTCCAGATAAAGAATTTACTCATTGTGACAGCAGAGTGAAGCAGTAGGAAGAGTTTAGGCCTGGGTTTTGGAAGACTGAGCTCTAGTTCCTTCTCTACCACTAATGGCGGGGGGGGGGGGGGGGGGGGTGTTGTGTTACTTACTGCATTCCCTTGGGGTTTAGGTTGCTTAATCTTAATATTTAGGATCTGAGTCTCCAGAAGTAAGATCCAAGTTATGACCTTGTCTTTGTATTTAGAGATAAGATTTGCAAATATAATAACACATTTATATTTAAATAATATAGAAAGAAACTATGTTTGGTACAGGACAATATAAATGACTAATGAATGGTAAAGATATAATTTGAAGGCAGAGAGACTAAGATCACTATGAGTTATATTTCTTGTCAAGGTGAGATTTGCTTTGCATATGAATAGAATTTGAGGCCCTGGAAGGTGGAAGTGAAATTAATGGAGGAAGAGGGGGGAGGAGGAGGGCAGAGGAGGGTGAAGGGTGGAGGGGGGAGTGGGGGGAGGAGGAGAAGAAAGCCAGGTCAAGATGATAAGATGACGGATCGGGGAGGTTGCACCTGTGGGTGATTTTCTAATCTGGCTTTTGTCATCAAAGCTTTTTTCCTGCCTCATTTCTCACCATATATTGTCCAAGTGGCAAACGTTCCTAGTGTTTGGATTTATGCAAAAGGGGTTGCCACTGGTTTGCTCTCCAGGATCATGGAGGCTGGCTGACAATGAAGGGAATGGCAAAGACTTCCAGGAGTCTGAGCACTGCAGAGAGAAGTAAGCCTTCTCAAAAGCACTGATTTTATTATAAGGCAATTTGGATAAAAAGCAAACTGTCTTCAATTTAAAGCCATACAAGTGGAGGTGATTAAACCTGCATGATTAAATTTCAGAAATTAAAAACCTATAAAAGCAGTCTAGCAAAAGGATCAGTTTTGCACACCTTTTGGCCATTAATCTGAATGCTCTTGAGCTATCCAATACCACTTCGCTCTTTACTTCATCTTTTTGGTTGCTCAGGAGGTTTAGATATCGAGGACAAGGAGAATCAAACCAGAGCAGTGTAGTATCTGATCCATTTCTCCTCTTCTTTCATGAAATTTTTTAATGATTCAGGAGAAGAGGTACAGATGGAAGAAAGGAAGCTGAATGTCAGGAGACTAGCCTAGCAGGAATGAGTCGCTTATGGGAGAGACCCACACTCAGACTGCGTTTTCTAACTCAGTCACTGAACTGGTAAACAGTCATCTCTAAATCATCCAGCCCTGTGATATAGTGAGCCCATGAGGGTGAGCAGAATTTTAAGTCCCAACTTGGGAGGAGCACTGTGAGAAATTCCTTTTCAACCTGTAAGCTGGCCTGCGGTCACCAGAGCAGCTCTGCTACACAAGCCTCAGTGGCAGAAGAAAGCGGACTGGAGCCTTGGGGCAAACAGCCCAAAGTCCGTCAGTTCCTCCTACAGGATGAGAGATGGGAAAGTGTGCATGGTAGACCAAACCTCTGATGGACCACCCAAGAGCAACCCATTCCTACAGGTCACAAAGCCTTAAAACATGAAAAGTAAGGGAGAAAACTCAATTGTGGGAGAGAATAAAGAGAAATTACTCTATAGTCGTTTGTGTCTTACAATAATAATAGGCAATATTTTAGTCTTTTTTCATAATAATAAAAAAAACACAGCATTTTACAATTGGTGTCCTCTTATATTGGATGAAATGCAGTATAATTCTATGTTTGAAGCCATCAAGGTATCTTGTTTGTTTTTAAGGCTGAGGAAACTCCAGATTTTCCCCTATAGGGCTTATAGGTACCAGTTGAGCTGGAGGGGTGGAAGTTTGGGAGGGGGTGGTTTCCAAGTAATCTGTCCTGAAACAATGTTTGCACAGCAAGCTCACAGTTTTAACTTAGATTTTCCATTTGAGGAGCTTTGTGGGAAGACAAATGCTATCAGCAGCCTTGTCTTGAAAGTGCACTGGCACAGCAAAGCTGCTAATATTTTACTTTATGTTTGTCTGGGGGAGTTGAGGCATCAAGGGGCCTTTGTTTCCCTAAGTATTCCTTCCATGAAGGGGTTACAGGGAGTGGTAAGAGAGGAAGGCTTGGATCTAGAAATGTCATGCCTAGTTTGAAAAACCATTTCCAACAAGAAGACTCAACCTCACTATTAAGATGGTCATAATATTAAATTGTATTAAAGGGAAAGGACATATTTACTTTTATTTTACTTTCAATAAAAAAGAGGTGTTAAAAAATAAGTAAGAAAACACAGGCTGATAGAATACAGTTCAAACTCTGTGGCCACTGAGGGCTTTCAGGATGTACGTCCTACCCAAGTGACCAACTTTTCTTTGATCTCTCTTTTTTCAGGACCCAGAATGGCATTCAAACATAACTTTTTGTTAATGCTACTCTCTTTAACAGGGATATTCATCTCTTCATCAAACCCTACCGATCTTTTAAAGTCCACTTTGCCTGTCACCTTCTCAATGACAATCCCTCTGCTCCTCCAAGATGGCCAGATCTCTGTCTGCCACCTTTCAAAATCAACAGAGAAATGACACACCTCTCCAACTCTCCTATAGCATTTGTTATCTATTTCGTGTGTAAAAACTTACAGACCTATTCTTTCCCCTACTAGACTGTAACAGCCTGAGACAAAGGATATTTTTATGACTTCTTGTAAGGAAGTCATTACAATCTAGTGAAAGTTGGTAGAATTCAATCATACCTGCACATTTCTGATAGAGTGGTGGGGCAGGGTCCTCCAGCAGTCTTTCTGCAAAATGAGCTGAGAAGAGACTCCTTAGAGAGAACTCAGTCGGAGGGAAAAACTTCCAGTAGAGTAACGTGTCCCAAAAAGCAAGACTTAGTCCTTGAAAAGAGCAGTTCTATACTTGGTAAGCTTTCGGACCCATGAACTTGATTCATGGTCACATGGACCTGGTGGGCTTTTATAAAAACAGAAAGAAAGACTGCTGCTAATACGCCTTAACGTCCCAGTATTTAGATCATCATATGGAAAATGTATGACCTAAAAGCCTCGAAAAGCATTCTCCATTCTTCCAACTTCTTTTTTTTTTAATTTTTTAAAAAATAATTTTTATTGTATTATATTAGTCATTCTTCCAACTTCTGATGTGAGAACGCACAGCTGGGTTTTAGCACACAGTAGTTTCCAACAATTAGTAGCAAGAGGACCAAGACACATAGCAAACGTGGTAGAAAGCACCAGAAGTTGTGCCAGCACCACCCAGAACCCTGGGTCACATTCCAAGGAGGGGAAAAAAGGTGGGTGCCATGTGAATGCTGATGAATCTTTTACTATTTGTGAGCCTCTGTGGTAAACCTCTTGAGTGTGTCAAAAGTATTTAATATGATGATTCCAGGAGGTTGGAGAGGCAGGAACATTGTGAATCTTCCTTTCTGGTCAGGCATAGACTGATGCCTCAGTATCCTGATGCTAAAATAAGAGGGCAAAGGAATTTATCTAAATGGTTAAATCTTACAAATATTTTAACCAGAAGGACTGCAGCACGTACCCTCAGCATCACTGCAGTCTAAGCAAAGGCAAAGCAGTAGACCGATGCAATTTGGGAGGCTGGTTTTGTTTGTTTGGGGCTCTCTCTCTCTCTCTCTCTCTTTTTTTTTTTTTTTGGTTTCTACTTAATGTACTGTGAGGCAAGGGATAAACATACATCTGTTATGTCATAAAAATGTAAACAGATGATATAAAACACAGAGTAATTAAAAATAAAGTTGCAAAGAGAAACTTATTTGGTGTGGTTCAGTTAAATGGAGAGAAAATGGAGGGGTTTAATGAACACAGTGCTGAGTAAGAAAGTAGAGGGCCAGAAGTAAGATCTAGGGTGAGACACACTTAAAAGATTGAGGTTTTGTTGTAAACTTGATGTTTATTATTATGCATAGATATTTTCTGTTAATCAAACCTCGTTCTAAATCCAGGCATTACAAACACAGGGTGCGAGGGTTAAGAAAGTATAGGCCAATGCCTAGAATCTTCTGTGTAATAGGCATTACCAAGAACATGGGTGGGTAGGTGGGTGAGTCGATTGACTCAGACTAGTACCTCGGACTTCACGTTAAGTGGTACATGCTTAAAATGAAAGTAACATAAAAGAGAAATGCTGATCCTTGCCTTACTAACTCACAGAGATTAACTGAGGTTGCATCAATGATAAAACTTCTTTAAAAATTACTAAATGCCATAGGCCTATTTTATATTAAGACATTAGTAATACCTAAAAGTGCCTCAAACCCAGGAAGTTCTCAATAATTTGGCTGCATTCAGTGGATATAGCTAAATCTTTTCTCACTGTGCAGAATCCTGGGGACATTGAACAAAGTTTATTGCACAGAATTATTACAATCAAAGATGGCATTGTAGAAAATATATACTCAAAATTCTATCATAGCAAAAGACAATGGGATAGGTTGCTTTGTCAATCACTCAAGGCCCAGTCTGGTGATAGGTATTTTTTAGCTCCTGGAAATGGATTTCACCATCTCCACTCCTAATTACCACCATAGCCAAGTAAGCTAAATGCAGTATACATCGGTGATCGTATTTCTGATTGTGGATCCTTAGCATATGAATCTACATAATATTAAATTGAGGTTTTAATATGTGTAATCATCCATTATGAAATGATACAATTAAATAGTTCTTCTACTAAGTATTATCCTATACCTCAGATGATTCTAAGCATTAAAGAAATTGTAGTATTAATTCAATAACACTAAGTACTCTTAAATATATTTTTACCTTTTCGAAAGGACAGAAAGTTGAGTATATAAAGAGGCCACAAAGAATACTAACAGCTATATTTATTGAGTCCTTACTATGTGTCAGGCTCTGCACTAAGGGCTTTGCATACATTATGTCTTTTAAATCTCACAACAACCCTGTGAGTAAATACTATTACCCTCATTTTACAGTCCAGAGGACTGAGCCTAATAGAGGGTAAGGAGTATGCTTAAGGTAACACAACTAATGATACCAGAGCTCAGTTCTAAGCCCTTCTGCTTCCAGAGCTCTTGCCCTCAACTATTTTGTTATATTGCCTATCTACTCAACTTTTAACACCTTGGTTCATAAATGCTGTGTACTCCAGGTGGACCCCTTTAAATACAGATTACCTGGTCTTCACATTAATCCCCAAACTACTGTCAATGAACACAGAATGTCCTGAAGTCCCACCCACTTCCAGGACCTGTAACAGCTTTCTTGCCTTATTGACAGAACCTCCTTTAGCATCTTCCCATAAGATCTGGCACAGGTAGAGACCTTCAGCCTTTTTCTTTTCTTCTTTCCTTTGAAGCCCAAAGCAGCTCACCATTCTCTGGTAGAGCCAAATGGACGGGTGGACAGAACACAGGGTTTTCCACAGTTGGTGAAAGGAATGATCCTGGGAAGTACTCAAAGCCTCAACCTCCCCGGACCTTTCCAAGTCCATCCCAAGATCAGTAACAAGAAATAATCTCTAGCTGACTGGTGCTGTCCATATGTGAACATCCCTATCGCATTTTTTTTTCTGAATTTGTCATTTTTACAGGGCAAATTCAAACACTTGGAGAGGATAGGTTATAATGGGTTATTAACCTCTTTTATGGCCTCATTAATAAATGAGATCTTTTTGCATTTATTCTATAAGAAGCTCAATGTCCTGTGCAGAGGTTTTCTGACTGTTCTCAGAACTGTTGTGCTTGGCAGAAGGGGCTCAGGTATGCAGGAGGTCAAGCGGTCAGCTCTCATCACTTCCCCATTTCAGCCACACCCGCTTTTTGTCTGCTCATAGCTTAAGCTGTGTATTTCATTTCGGCAAAAACAGACAACAACAAAAGTATTTCACAGTTTAAAAACATGAAATCACAAGTTTAGTGGAAGAGTGTGAAATGTGTATTCAGCAAGGTCTAGTACAGTGTCTAAATTAAAAAACAGTCATTATTTCTCCCTCAGAAGAGGTTTGGACGTGGGAAGTTAGAAAGTAACTTTTTTTTTAAAAGATTTTATTTACTTATTTATTTGTGAGAGAGAGAGAGCATGAGCCAGGGGGAGGGGCAGAGGGAGAGAGAGGAGCAGATTCCCAGCTGAGTGGGGAGCCCCATGAGGGGCTCGATGTGGGGCTCGGGACCCTGGGATCACGACCCAAGCTGAAGGCAGACACTTAACCAACTGAGCCACCCAGGGGCCCCAAAAGTAACAATTCTTAAAATCTAGTAGGGCTCAGGCTCTGGGCAAGGTCTTTTATTTTTAGTACTTCATTTAATCCTCTCTGAGGTAGGCATTAGACCCATTTTACAGATGACAAAGAAGCTCAGGGAGGTTAAATAACTTACACACAGTTACAAAGCTGATGAGTGGCCAACTGGGAACCAACCTAAGGTATCCCTGGTCCCTGGGACACTGATCTCATGAGGATTTGGACGCAGTTACTGGGTTGGAGACTAAGACATATGTGGGTACGTGAGGGTAGTAATCTAAGTGTTGCCTTCTTGGCAATGTATATGACAAATAGCCCTGTTGTGTTTCCTTAAAAAATCCACACAGAAACTGTTTATCTGGGTCATTATCATTTGGTGGGGTCAGTAAACAGTGGAAAGAGCTCAGGCTAAGCCAGGCCTCCTAGAATTGTTTCTTCTATGATGCATGTGAAGGTTTTCACTATTACTGTTATTTTCCTCATTATTTAAACTGCTCTGCCTGCCACAGAGAATGTGTTCAGAACAGCAATGAAGAGGATGGCTTTAATTTGACACTGGAAATGGAAAACTCTATGGTTACTTTAAAAATGATCTCCACATACTGATGAGAAGATACGTCCAGGATGTACTGTTTAAAAAACTGTAAAGCCAATTATGTGGTTAAGATCCTACTGAAAAATATTTATTTACATATGTTTATTCTTACATGGGGAAAAATACTGCCAAAAACCATACCAAGTAGTCAGCAGAAACTATCTCTGGAGATAGGTTTACTGGGGAATATTTATTTCCTGGGTTACACTTTTCTGTAATGTTTTAATTCTTTATAATATGTATACTGATATTTTTGTGACCAGAAACACAACAAAGACATAAATATTAAACATCCATGCTAACATTCTGATTTTTCAGTGTTTTTCTTTATCATGTGGGTTGTTATCAAGCTTCATCTGGGTTGTTAGCTGAGGAAACTAACAGATTAAAATAATTTGCAGGTGCACCAGAGCATTAGAACATTTCTCTTTGTGCAACCATGGATGTGAAATATTTTGATGGTATACTACAGGCAATTTGACAATCACACTCTTTTTATATTGGTGGGTGGACTGTGATAAAATGGCTCATATGAGAATGAGATCTGAATACTGGCTACAGAGTGGGTTCTAAAAAATTGTGGGCACAATAAATATACCCAGACAGGCTAGTTTTCATTAAACAGCTAGTATTTCCAAATGGTATTTTCATTCATCACAAAGATGTTGTTGGTGTTTCATGATGATGTCTCAGGCTTCCTTACTCTTTGTTATAATGTTTGCCACTGACTTTAAAGTTCTCTTCAGCAAAGATCATGAGATTTTGCATGCATCCTTTAGTTAAAGCTGCAGTCATGGGGCAGTGTTGACTTATTCAGGAACCCAACTGATCAGGGTGGCCATGAGTGCTCCCAAAAGAAGTCACACACCAGAGGTGGCCTTGGCAAGTGCTTTTCCTAGTCATATTTCAGTCAGCATCAGGGGCTTTACATAATAAATATGTAAAATGGGCTTTCACTGGTGAAATTTTTGTTAGTTAACATGAACAATTCATTCATGAAAATACTGGGGTTCAACCCCGTGGACTGGCTAACATGGTTTATGGACATGGTCCACAGCTGTAAGAACAACAAAGCCAGGCCCTGGGCCTGGATCTGTAGGAACGGCACCAGAGGCTAGAGCCCTAAAGGCTTTTGGGCCCAGAAAGGGGGATGCAGAATTTTTATTTGCCTGAAGACTTCTACAAGGTCACAACCCTGACTCTCAAAGGTTGTTATGTTTACCTCAAGTGAACCCTTCAGGCAAGGTGTTGTTTAGAGTATCTACCTGGATAGGAAACTGGGAACTCATCAATAGATTTATTCTGAGAAATGCTTTCATTGAAATCGTTAGCAGTATGGGGTGTGGGGTAGCTAAAGCCCCTCCTCAATAGTTTGGTCGATACTGTTCATCTATCTAACGATCTATGTATTTATGTATCTACCCACCCACCCATCTATCCATTTATCTATCTATAAAACTCAACAGTTTTTACACAATCAAATTGCCTTATTAGGTTAATTTTCAATGTTCCTATTAAAAAAATAAAGTGGATTAGAATAGAGGTCATAATGATTTTGGCAGAGAGAGGAATGGATTGGCTGACATGTGTGTGTTTGTAGAGGTATAATCTTTCTCAGGCTCCCTTTCTTCTTTGCTCCCTAAATTCTGCCGCTTCCCAGAGGTCTACCCTCCGCTTCTTCTTTTCCTTCCTCGGACAGTCTCGTTAATCCAGTGGCCCAAGCATCCTTACTTCTATCCAGTGTGTTACTGAGTTCCAGGTCTACAGCTACACCCCTAAACCCTCTCTCATGCTTCCAGCACTTAAACAAAATTGTTCACTCTGCCAGTGTGCTCTCAAACTCAACTTGTCTCAGACAGAAATTAGCATCTTTTCTTGGCTTCTTCACCTCCCACATCAATTGGCAAGGCACACCAATTCTACACTTCAGTTATTCCTTATACGTCCCCTTGCCGCCTCCTCCTTAATGCCATAGCCCTAGTTCAGGCACGTACTGTCTCTTCACTGGATTATTATGGAGTGTCCCACCAGAATTCCCCGATTCCATTTCTCCTTTCTCTACTCCATTCTCTGCACTGCCTCAGTTAAACCCTTAAAGCATGTAAGTTCTGACCTTCCTACTGCCTTTAGCATCAATTCCAAACTTCTTCATAAAGAGGCTATTGTCACCTGCATTTTCTTTCATCTGAAATTCCTCCCCATTCTAATAAATCTCTCATAAATCTTTCTTCAGTGAAAAAATGAATAATAAAAACTTACTCGAGAGAATTAAAAAATATATTAAAATTCCCCTTTGGGATTTTCCCCATTGATTTTCCACAGCCATTTCAGAAATACTCCTGGGGTTGGGGTGGGGGGAGGTTACTCACTTAACAAGTGATAAAACTGAGTCTCCGAAACAATAAATGGCTTGGCCACACATGCACGTGACGGGTGAGCAGCAGATTTCCAAATCTCCAACCCAGACCACGGAGGCCTCCGTGGCAGACACTGCCTCTTTGGGTGGTTCATCAAATTGTACTAGAAAAACACTTCAGGAGGAAGCCCCGACCTTTCCCCAGGCCACCTTCTGTATCAGATGGCAAAGAAAGAATGAGTTCTGCATTTAAAGTAATCTATCATGACCAAATAAGTCTTTAGTGATTAATAAAAAACAAATTGGTCTATCGATTCCAATGTTTTCAGGCAAAAATCATATCAAGTAAATGTGACAGACTCTTACGGTCATTCAAAGACACCACCTCGGGGTGGGAGATGTGGGGGAGGGAGGGACAACTAAAATCAAAATGAGTATAAGGTGCATGTAACGCAGATGATTTTAAACGTGGACTTAAAAGGTGTTTGCTTGTCCCTGCCCCTCACTGTATACAGATTCCTCTTCTCTCTCTTCACCATGCAAAACTGCACACTTTTGCTCCCTCTCCATGGAAGCATATCAAACATTTGAATTTCAAAACTGATGTTTTATTAAAAAAAAACAAACATTGAATGGCATGTGATAGCATTTTACAAATCCAGAGATCTCCCCTCCATGTTCAATATGGCATAGTCTGTTTAGCCCATACTAATGCACAGGCTTCAAACTGTTCTAAATCCCAGTGTGGGACTATCTCTCCGTAGTAAGGCCGTGAATGAAATCAAAGATTCCTTGGGGTCTATAATAATGATACTTAGATCAGGATTGAGAACACAGTAAATTCCTAAGAATACACATTCTATTATGAAGAATCCATCTCTACATCTGTAATGATATGGTTGGAAGTCTTCAGATCCTTACGCCTCTACATTCTGTAATGCTGTGAGCACAAAAATAATAGATTTCAGTATTACTAAGAAGAGTATGCTGATAATTTTTGGAAAAGGCAATAGTGAGTCAGATTATTATGGTAATTATGAAAAGGAAACACTTAAATGGATTACCATGACAAAAAAATAAACAAAATACATTTCATTGTGATGTGAAAGGCTATACTAAAGCCCCTTGATGATCTATATAAAGTACTTTATAACATATTTTAAATTCATCCTCTTGAATCAATGATAAAACCTCCTAGTGCTTGCTGTTATTCATAATCAAGATGTCAGAACTTTGGATTTTGAAAATAAGCATTTCTCCTTTCTTAAAATGATGCATATATATATATATATAAGCTTTAATGTTAAGGAAATACTACTGACACAGGAAACTGCCTTTTGAAACAATCAGGGTCACCTTGCATTTGAGAAGTTCCTTAAGAAATCTAGGAGGATCTCAGGTGTGAAGGTTTGTCTTTCTGGGAAAATTTAAGAGTACAGTTAACACACACACACACACACACACACACACACACGCACGCACACACACCAAAGAAAATCATGAGCATCCAGTGTCCAACAGTGGGATATATATTGTTGAACCTGTGTGTTCATTTGCTGATTGAAATTTATTTGTGCTAAGAGAAGAATTATGTTCCAGTTTTTGTGAAAATTTTTCCGCCATGAATTATCCAACTTTCTCACATTCTGAAATGCAGCTCCTTGGATGTAAATAAACCTTTATTTGCTGACTTGGGTCCATCACTATTAACACCAATTATTGTGCTCTTTAGCATTCAGGGATAACACTGGGAGTCACTGAGCTAAATATCTGCTTCTATTTTTATTCTCTGTGTGTGTCGGTTTTCACAGACTTTGTTAATTTGTTTTATAGTTTTCGTTTGTTTTCTTTTTCATCATTCAAGTACTGGGGATCACTTAACCCTGGGGTAAAGCTATGTTCCTTCAAAGAATTCTCAACCCTTCAGGTTTGGTTATTTTTAATTTGATGGTAGTCTAAGATATCAGAAAGACAAGAATATCAGAATTGCATGTAAAAAGCTCTAAGAAGAGAGGTTTTAAAAACTCTTTAAAAACCAATACAATAGGCTTAGGGCTTGAAACTACCCTTGCTACCCACCCCCCTTTTTTTTTCGAAGTCACTTAGCAGCCAAGTTCTTTGCTTTAGAGCTTATGTCTGGGTTCATTAATTGTGCCTTGCTCTATCTTAATTAATACGCTAATTTTAATATGGGTATTTCAAAGTACCTTATAACATTTTCTTAATAGAAATCTTACTGAGTTGTAGAAAGGAGATGTAAGGGAAGTCAATATCACTAATTATCAGGTTCGCTATGAATGCAAATGAACGATGGGATTCTTTCCATTCGTTCACCTATCAGATATCCAGTCATTTCAAACGTCAACCATTCCAAGAAGCCTCTGGGCCCCCCAGGCTGGAGTGGGAGCGCCTCCTTTGCTTTCCCACACACCTTTTTCTAATCTATATTGTTACGTGTATTGCATTTTATTTTTTGTACTGTTTCTGTTTTTTGTTTTTTTGTTTTGTTTTTGTAGGTCTCCCCTTTCAGACTGAGTTCCTAGAGATCAAGACTGATGTTTCAATGTCTTTATCTCAGGGTAGACCTTATGTCTGGCTGATTAATCTGTCAATTGATCCCAGGCATGTAGAGGATTAGAGATGGGGAGAAGGAAGTAGTAGAGAACAGATCAGGTAGGGACGGAGGGGAGAAGGCTATTAAAGCAATATGCATATCTTGCTGATGGTGAAAACTAAACAACGCTATGCAGAATCAGTTGTGGGAGGGAAAATAAAATACAAAAAGGCAGCAGAGTTGATGAGCAGGGTGAAAGGGATGAGAATATTTTTTTCACTTAGTTGGGATAGCGAAAGCAGTAGATAATAGGGATAAATTAGGCCCATTAAAATGTAGAGAGGGCAGGAGATTAATGTTGTCTCCAAAAAGGTGGCAGTCCTGGGCTCATTCTTTAATTAGTGTTTAACAGAGAAAAGAAAATTGGGCAATTAGAAAAACAACAATGACTAGGCAAAAACATCTCCTGAAGAAAAGCTCAAGAAGAGAATGAATATCCATTAACCACAAGATTGGTCTTGCTGGTTGGGATATTAGGAAACTTGGCATGTTTGCTGAATACTTTTCTATGATTAGGAAAAGGCATATAGTGGGCCTGGTAAAACATGCCCAAATAGTCTTAAATGCAAAGGCCGAACAATTCTATGTTTGAGGTGGAAATACCTCCCTTCTTTTTCTTCTCTGGGAGAATAATCTTTGTCATTTCTTCAGGTGTCATGGCTCCCATTCAAGAGTACACTGGGGAAGGTACAGGAGAGAAAGCCAAGACTGGTGAAAACAATCACTCACGTCAGTGTGTCCATGTGTAGGTTTACAACAACACATGTGTACACATACACGCTATCCCCATACTAAGTGCAAATTAGCTATGATCTTTCATGAAATACAGATATCAATATGGAATGGCATAATGTTAATGGGGGGGGCATAGATTTAGGAATTAAATAGCTTGGATTCACATTTGGCTTCACCCCTTTTGAGCCTCATCAACTTGCATTAGTCATCATATACCAATTTGGAGACTCCATTTCTCATCTGCAGAAAGGGAGGAACAGCCGGCTGTAACGGTGTTGAGAGAGATTGTGGATAAAGTACCTGGCACACTGTCTGGCACATGGCAGACTGCTCAATAACTGCAGATTCCCTTTCTTTCTCAAAGGTCAAAATGGGAAAGTAGTGCTGAATGAATTTTCTTCTGGAGCATTTTTATCTCTCAAAACAGTGGTAGCCAGGGATAACAAATTGGCACTCTCTTTGCTTAAAACATTCAAACTGTCCTCAAGATAGGGACTTCACTTTCTGGATATATCTAAGGAAAGTCAGAAATGCTAGAGTTTGGCTGAGTTACTGACCAGGGGAGAGGTCAGGCGAGTTCCTGGTGAAATCTCCTGCCTTCTGCTTAGAGTGAAATGAAAGATCTGCTCAGATTTCACCTTTGCCTTGGTTCCACTTTGGCTATACTTGTTTTTAGAGAGAGAGAGCACACATGGATGGGGGGCGTGGCAGAGGGGAGAGGGAGAGAGAGAATCTTAAGCAGGTTCCACACTCAATATGCAGAGCCTGACCTGATCTCAGGACCCTGAGACCATGACCTGAGCCAAAATCAAGAGCTGGATGTTTAACTGTCTGAGCCACCCAGGTGTCCCTGGTTATACCTTTTCTTTTCCCTTTCTTTCTTTCTTTCTTTCTTTCTTTCTTTCTTTCTTTCTTTCTCTTCCCTCCTTCCTTCAAGATTTTATTTATTTATTTGACACAGAGAGAGAGAGTGAGAGAGGGAACACAAGCAGGGGGAGTGGGAGAGGAAGAAGCAGGCTCCCAGCGGAGGAGCCCAATATGGGTCTCTATCCCAGGACTCTGGGACCACGCCGAGCTGAAGGCAGATGCTTAACGACTGAGCCATCCAGGCACCCTTTTTTGGTTTTACCTTTTCTAAGTAAGTTGAAGAGTCAATAGCCCTCTCTCCTTCTGTTGATGGACCTGTTTAAATGAACCATATCTAACCACATTCAACCTCCCATTACTATCCTGACAAGCACACTGTTTCAGGAAGGGCCAAGGCTAAATAAATCTCCAACTTGAGATTCCAAAGACCCAATCATAATACCTAAGATTGGCCAGTGAAGTGTTCCAAGTTGTATCTCATTCTTCAGATGTTTTCCTTTGCCCTTCTCCTTATTCCACTCTCACTTTCCAAGTGCAACTACTGCTGATACACTTATCTGGAAAGTTCTATGATCACTGATGTATTAACAGGTTACTGTTCTCAAAATCTTTGCATTTCTTGAAATGTTCCAGATAGAGATGATCTTAGAATTGGCAGCAAAATTGTCTTAATAATGAGGATGTTTCATGGAGCAGACAACCATGTAGTCCCTCCACATTCTCTTAGTCCTAACTCTTGCCAAATTCAAGGATCATCTTTCCACATTGCTAATCACATGGCTAGCTTAGACAGTTGAAAACACACAGCAGCAATGCCTTGACTTCTCCAAATTAAAGAGTTTAGCACTGTTCTTGTGAACCATGTAGCTCTAAAGGACAGATTCACTCACTGAAGGGAAAAAAAAAAAAACAACAACTGATGTTGGGCATACAAGAAATAAATCAGTAAACATAATAATGAGCAATGACATCATGGGCAATAAGCCTCATGGATATAGTCAACATAAATCTTCTTCCAAGCACTTTAGGATGGGGTCATAAAATTAGTGATTTCGGCAATGAAAGATGTTTCATTTTTCAACTTCAGGAGAGAATATACTGCTCTATCTTGTGGCATTTCACTTGCAAATTTGATTCTAATTTGATTGGTTAAAAACAGTTTCACACATTGGAAATTGAAAAATGCAATGTTAAAAAAAGTGGAAATCTCATAAAATGAAGAGAGGTGAACATTATGGCTTATTAAGCACAGGTTCGATCTACCCAACAAAGACATATTCTCTAGATAATAAAGAGTATTTTATCAGAGCTCAGCTTTCATTCATTTCACTAAATTAGCCTCATTGATACTAACTTCTTTCACCTCCTCTTGGACATTATTGTCCAGAATTTAATCAGTTTGAAAGCAATCCCCTTTCTGAAGTCCCCATGTTCCTATAAATCTGAAAGAGCAAAGACCTCAAGCAAGGGTATAAGCAGAACATGGCCATGATGTAACTGGCGAGCTCACTTCCTGAGGTGTCGTAGATGCTCTGGTGTCATGATTGAATTTTAACGATGGTGATTCTATCATGGACTCACACCAGCAACGCTTTCATTAGCTTGTTTTTACACAGCTTATTCCATGCACACGAGTGGTGGTAAGAGGGCAGAGAAATTACTCTACAAAATCCCAAATTGTGTAGTATGAAATATCACTATTCTCTAAATGTTTTCTCATAGGGTGAGATCTGCTAGTATTTCAGAGTGACTATTGCCATAGTCATAACTGTTCATCAGGTAAAATGAATGTAGGGGTGGCTTGGCCTTAAGCCCAGTCACATTACAGACTGGAAACTTATTTTCCCTCAGACCCCACACCAAATAATTTAGGTAGGAGCTACCACCAGAATAGGAAAGGCCTAACCAAACAAAATGGTGGCACGTCCCTGGGTTGCAAAAAGTATACTACCTTCTGATTCAATTACGGAGAATTTATCCAGAAAAAGATTATTCCATGTCAGAGTGAGACACTGGGGGGGGGGGGCAGATTGGACCCAGAAAGGCTAATAAACATATCAAGGGTCAGGCAAATAATTATAATGGTTTAGTAAAAGACATCTGTTAAGAGGATAAAGTATGGGCAATAAATGATGAATTTTCTAAGGGGAAGCCAGTTGTCATGGGGAGAAGAGCAACTCAGAGTAGAATTCTGATTTCATCATAACTATTTTTGTAATATAAGAAGGAATTACTATCTGTTTCCAGAGTCAATTCGCATTTTCTAATATGAGAATCATAAACTCTACCTTATCCTGGGACTGTGAACATTCAAGGTAATACTGAATGCTGATTTCTTGGTACATAAGAAACTCACTGCAACAAATTAACAGAAGAGGAAAGAACAGGAGCCAGACATTATGATCCAAGCAGATAATCTGTTCATTTAATCATTTAACATGAAGTCTACAAACTAAGCTACTCCATAGGTGAAGTAATTTGCCAAGATTAGGGTATCTGGTAGTGAAGCAAGTTGGCTTGGGCCCTGCCTTCACACATTCTACAATCTGGATGGCCATTAAGCAAGAAACATACATCTAAACAATTAATTACAGGTTGTGCTAAGTGCCGTGAATAGAAAGCTCAGAGAGACAATAACAGTGTATACCAAGGAAATCATATGTTCACAGAGACGTGAAAGATGAGTAGGCATTAACTCAAAGTGTTCAGAAGGGAGAGCTCTTCAGAGATGGGAAGTCATATGTGCGAGGGATATACAGCAAGGCAAAGGCCAGTGAGTGTGAGGACTGAAAGCAGTCAAGGAGTAAGGGAGAGAAGGACCTGGGAGAATTAGTCACCGGAGAGACTGTGTAGGCCTTAAGCAGCATATTAAAGAACTGTTAACTGCACCAGGAAGCCAAAGGAGTGGTTTTGAGTACAGAAGTCACTTGATGCAACGTACTGTTCTAAGTGATCTTTCTACAAGCTGGAGAATGTATTGGGCAGATGCAAACAGACAAAGCAGGGAGAGATGACTGTAGTAGTTCAGAGAGACATCATGGTGACTTGGCCTGAGGTGATGGCAGGTGGTTTCCAAGAAGTTCGGGAAGGAAGGCGTAGTCAGTGGCTGTTCCAGCAGCTGGGTGAAACTTTTCGACAGGAAGCTCCAAAGTCAGGCAATAAAAAAGGAAATCAAAGTGAGATAGTAGGCATAGAGGGTGTTGGAAAATTGATATTAGTGCCAAAGCCGAGTTAGTGTGGGGAAGGGCAGAGTGGGGTTCCATTTCAACTAAGTCTGTGGTAGCGCCAAGAGATCAAAATAGGGACTCACTTGTGAAGTGCAAGTTGCTGGAATTACGTGTAAGGTGATGCACAGTCTGGAAGGTACTAGAGTGGGACACAAGTTCAAAGGAAATAGCATGGCTACCTTATGCTGAGCTGCCTGAAATGATGGCTTAGACTTCATTTAATATCCTGTCACAAGGAATAGGATTAGTCTCAGACACCAGGAAGAGCTAAACCAGCAGATGAAAGCTATGAGACCCAACTCCAGGAAAACAGAGGACCCAACTGACCCAAGGCAGACACAAGGGCACATAATTATTCTTCATTAACTTAATCTGGGTGTATGTTTTTAATACTCTCTCGGGAAGATTTATAATTACACACATCTTACAAAAAAGGATGCAAGATCAGGTCAAATAAACAGAAAGACATGCACAAAGATGTAATTTCATTATCTTGCCAAGCAGACCAAAATAATATATCTATTAGTATTCAATATAATGTTTTTTCATCCACTGTTTTATAATGAAGCAAATCCAATTTCTCAAAACTGTAGAGAGCTCTGGGTATTAAAATGTCTGGACCTTGTCTTCTACACAGTTTCAAGGCAGCTTATTCTCAACACAGTGTTACTCCTAAGCATCTAGCAAAATAATGAGCAATATCTTTCTTTTTTTTAATAATTTTTTATTATGTCATGTTAGTCACCATACAGTACATCTCAAGTTTTTGATGTAAAGTTCGATGATTCATTACTTGCGTATAATACCCAGTGCACCATGCAATACGTGCCCTCCTTAATACCCATCACTGGCCTATCCCATTCCCTCACCCCCCTCCCCTCTAAAGCCTTCAGTTTGTGTCATTATATTGATGTCCAGGGAAAAGAAAAATACTTAGGTTTCCTTTTTTTGTCTGCTTTCAAAAGCAGTGAACTTCTTTCTTATCTGTTTTGTATTTTTGATTTTCTAAGTTATATTCTGATTCTAAGAAGAGATATTTTTCTGGCTTTCCACTATGGACTTAGATGAGCCATTACACTTAATTATCTCTAGAAGTCATTGATGGCTAATCAGAAGGACTAAGGCTGTACATTTTAACTTGATTTATTAGAATTAACAAATTCTATCCTTGTTCAAATGGAATCTTTAAGTTTACCTTTCAAATTTGTTAGATCAAATTTCACAAACTGAAATATCACATGAATATATTTATACTGTTAGATTTTCCCCCCCTAGGGCATAAAAGTCAAATTTACAATGCTAATATTTCTGTAAGAAAGTTCTAAGTGGTACACTTATCTTCAAATAGGCAACAGATTTGTCTGTCTGTAAATATGCTTATACTCCTATTGGAGTAGTGAAAAGCAGCAGACATACCAAATTCAATATACAGACTATACAACTGGGAGAACATTCATACATTAGAAAGCTATTGTCAAGAATAGTCAACTGTTCCTTTACATAGTTGAGTTCAACAAACATTTACTAAGAATCTGTAAGTCTGCTAGTTACCACAAGGCATGCAAAGATGGTAAAGACTGGGATATCAAGATAACCCAGATAACTGATAAAGACTGGGTTATCAAGAAACGTAAAATATAAAAAGTAAGATAAAATGTAGATTTCTTCATTGAAGCCATTAGTAAGTACCATGAAAGAGAA
Source organism: Ursus arctos (assembly GCF_023065955.2). Classification (NCBI taxonomy): domain Eukaryota; kingdom Metazoa; phylum Chordata; class Mammalia; order Carnivora; family Ursidae; genus Ursus; species Ursus arctos. Next base: position 43,176,903 of record NW_026623100.1, on the reverse strand, counting down.
ATAGTTTTGAATTTATGTTTGATTTTGAATATAGCTCACTCTTCAAAGCAGGAATCTGAAGCTAAACACACACACATACACACACACACACACACACACACTGATATGTCAGTTATAAGTATACATCATTAATCTACATGATTAATATTAATAAAATGTGTGTGTATATGTGTGTATGTGTATGTATGTGTATATGTGTATGTATGTGTGCGTGTGTATTTATATTCATATATATATATATATATATATATGAGTTTTTTCATCACCTCAAATAAACAAAAGGTTACCTGTCATCTCAATAGTATAAATAGAACCTTACCACGTGAATTTCCTAATCTTTTTTTTTTTTAAACCACCTGCAAATATTTGCCTGGCTCTGATTTTAAGCTATAATATGAACGTATACAGACATGCAGGCACACACCCACCCATCACCCCCTCCACCATCACAACCTGCATACTTTAGTGTGAAAACGACATCTGTCATATAATAAGAAATATGATTTTTAAATCAAATTATGCTAAACTTGTCTCCAATTAAAAATACTTTAAAGCACTGCTAAACTTAGCATATTTGCTATAACAACAACATTTCAAGTTAATTTTTCTCTGTATAAAAACAGTGAGAGTCCACATTGGCCATACATGGTACCAATACTCCCTTGGACATGAGGATGGAAGGCCTCCGAATCTGAAGCATCAGCATGCACAGGGAGTATCTGTTGATGTATGCCACCTTTAATAATTTAGTATGTTGACTTATACTTTCCACACGAGTAGTCTTGTCTTAAACAGCAGTAAATACAGCTACAAAGCGGTGAGGAATGGCAATTGGCTGAGGGCACTAATTACACTGTCTTGACTTGAATTAAAATTGCTAAACAGCAAACGAGATTACCAGCCTAAAGATAACCTTAATTTAAATGCGAGGCTGCATTTATCTCATCTACAATGTAATTTTCTAGAGGTGTAGAAAAATACAATTTTAATGAAAATCCATTGTTTAAAAATATAATGAAAGTCCCTGGTCCCTCCCTCAGTCCCTCCCCCTGCCCCACACCCCACCCTTTGATTTTGTTCTACAGGCAAGATGTGCAGACTGATTTAGAGGTCAGAATGAAAACATTCAGATCATGTTCTCATGGCCAGACATTACTTTCAGTACCATCTTCATTTTTAATGATTAAGCGCTGGCGATGGGACAGATACTTGCCAAAAGAGTGGAGGAGTAGGGGGAGAAAAGGGAAAATGACCTTATCCAATCCCTGGGGCTAAAAGGAACCTTAGAAATGAAAAGAACTCAATTCTACCATTTGATTAATGAGGTAGTCCAAGTCCCAGAAAAGCCGAGTGATTTTTCCAAGAACACAGAGCAAGAAGTCAGTGCTATCCAGGGGGGATATGTCGGCCTGGCATTTGGAGTCAGAAAATCTATGTTTGAATTCTGTCTTCTTTACTTACTAGTTCTGTGACAGGCCACTTCTTACACTGAGGCTCAATTTGTGCATTTCTAAAATGCAGACTGAAAGAATTTTGACCTGACAGGTCAATGAGAATACATGCACAGCTACCTGCTTTATACAAGAGTTCAATAAAGATGTTTTTCTCAGGGACTTTTCAAGACCAGAACCCAGCGGTCCAGATTCCAGCCCAAATATACTCTATTATAATACTTTCCCTTTTCACCAACCCTGAGGTTATAACCATGTTCTAATTAATCACTCTGGATGTTTGGTGTATATGTGAGCAGAAGGGGAAAAAAGAACATGTGAATTGATATTACTTGTGAATCGATATTTCTTATTGGTTGAATTGAATCAAAACTCAGTTTGCTACCTACCAATGTACTATTACTACTAACAACATTAAGACTTATAGGATAAAGGTCAAATCGTTTTGTTTTTTTGATTTTTAAATGAATTCTAAAGCACTCACAACAAAACAAAGCTGAAGATTGATCCCTGAGAATTGAGGAAGACAGTAATTTTGAGATGAAGTTTGTCCTCATCAAGGACTTAAAGTCCTAGGTACACTTTAGACACTGCAAACACACTCACATATCACTGTATACATACTCCCTCCTACAAACATATCCATAGTAGTTCAGTCATTCCCATCACTATAGGACATGGAAGTAGCAAGTAGAGGTGGATTCCTAGAAAAGTTCTACACATGAGCCAATTAAAATTTTTTTTTCTATTCTTCTCATTAATGAGACAGAAGAGAAATAAATAACAAAAGGAAAGAAAGAAAAATAAAAAGGAAGAAAAACAGAAAGAAATTAAATCATGACGATCATTTGGCAAGAGGATCGCTTTTACAGATGAAAATAAGGTAGCCTTGGTTAACGTAGAGCTTGTGCTCGAGTGGAAATAACCTTGAATTAGGAGTCCAAGTTTTTAACTTCCATGTTTCCAGTGTATAGTTGTATGACCTTTGATAGACATTTAAAATTTCAAATACTTATCTGTAAAATGAGGTCATTTCTTTATCTGGGTGAAAATGAGACAGATCAGATTACCTGCAAAGTACCTTTTGAAATTCCTTGAATTCCGTGAGTATTCGCAATTGTAGGCAACAGAGATAAATTTCTTCTGAAAATAAGAAAGCCCATGTTCTCAAGGTATAAGTTTAGGAAAGATTCACTAATCAAACTGAATTATGGTAGAGACTTACAGGTCCTAATGCTCTGTATAGTTCTACTTTCTAGAAGGGGTCTTGACTAGCCAATTAATCTTGTTTTCCTCGTGCCTTGACTTTATTCTTAGTTCTAGAGAAATAAAAGATGTTCATATTTAGTTTTATTTAACCTCATTCTGAAGTCTGAGTTGTTCTCAAGAAAACAAACAAGGTATTGTTTGTAGTTGAAATACCCAATCAGAGTGCCATCTCGTCACCATATCGTACGTTACAATGGTGAAATGTATAGGTAATAGCTCCCCTTCCCCCAAAGAGATGTATTAATGAGGCACTTTTAGCTTTAAAAGAATATTTCTGTTACTCTCCACATTCTCAGCTATCTTCAAATAGTCCTTAGTGTCTAGTCTTACCTCTAGGATGAATCAAAAAGATATGTCTGAAGCTGAGTATATAGCAATATTACTTCTTTTCCTATTTGGAAACAATGAGGAGAGAGGGAGAAGATGAAGGAGGGTTTAAGAAGGACAACTGACTTGGTAGATGTGCAACTCAGTCCGTCATACAAATTGAACTCAGTCTCTTCAAAGGATGTGCAGGGACCATCTCTTACCTGCCCAGAGCACCATTCCTGGTACATGGTGAGTAGTGAATAAATGCTTTCTGGGGGAATGAGAGCTACTCAATCCAGAAATTTAGCCAAAAGGGCAGAAAGGATCTAATAGGTGCTAGGATTTTTTGGAATATTGATATAAAATGTCAGTAAAATAGTATCAAGGTTTATTTTTCCCCCCTAAACTAGTTGCTTAGCTCCCACTTTTCTCTTTTATGGCTTTGTCTGCCCTTTGAAAGTAATGGCAATCTGCATATTCCTTCATAGAGTGAAAGCACAATAGTGCTCCTCTCCTAGCACAGCAGTCTAGGAAAACACTATCGAGTTAACATCTTGAACAGTGTAAACTATGACTATGAAAAAAGGATGTTTCACTAGAGGAAGTCTAGGTGCATTTGAACACCTAGCAGTCAATACACCAAAGGAGTTGTAGCCTGTATTAAATGCGTTCAGACAAGTTGAATTTCAGGTCACGGAAACAGGCCATCTCCTCTGTTTCCTCCCTGGTCAGCTCATATATGAAAGAATAATCAACAGGAACAATTGAACAACCAGATTTCTCAGAAACACACATCGCAGTTGCAAAAGAAACCTGTACAACTTAGATATTAAGGGACCACAGTCCCTTTAAGAGAAATGGACTTCACAAAACACTTGAATATGGCACTTCCTATGAAACTATATTCAGACCCAAATCTCTGGTAGTCTGCATATTATCTTTAGTCACTGACCTCACCAGTTAAAGTAAGGAGCCGCATGGAAACTGGATCTCTATGGCCAGAACTTAAAAGCATTTGTAATGAGATTTTTTCCCATGGATTTCTCCATATGATTCCTCCTCCCTCCAAATCTTAGCTAAGGTATATACCTTGCATAAGTGCATGTTCCTATTATAACATCTTCTGATTAATTAAGGATTATTTTTTAAAAAGAAAAAAAAAAGCACCCTCTGATTTGGTTTTTGTTAGCATAAATGTTCCCTATTTGCATTACATTCCTATCTGGAAAATTCGCTTATGAGTGCTTTCTTAAACGACTGAGGCCCATGTTGAGTCATCTCTACTTAGGTATTGTGTGGCAGAAGTACTCCACAGAGGCCCAAGCCTGGGCATCTGCAGATCTAAGTTTGTATGATCTTTGCTAATTTCTTTTTGTTCTCTGAGTCCTAGTCTGTTCCTCTGTAAAAGGGAGAGGCCTGGAAGAGTTGCATCTGAAGGTCTCCAGAATGCTACTGTCCCCCAGAGGGCAAGCCATGATGATGGCTGACAAAATTTAAGAGTCTTATGGGGGATGGATAGGTAGGAATCAAGAATTTATAAGCATTAGGAAGGAATCAAAGATTTGACTTAGATTTCTCTTGTGGCTAGCTCAGCTAGAGTTTGGAAGGGATGCTCATGAGGCAACTGGTTCCCATTGATCACAGCAGAGAAACAGCATTAAGCGTTGGTAGAAATATATGACCAGGACTGAGAGTGTTGTTAACTGAGGCCGTTTAATAAAAAGCAACTCCCAGCACAAGATACAGTCAGAAATAGGTTTTGTTTTTTGTATTTTTTTTTTCTAGTTAGTCTGCCTGTGGTAGACAGAATAACTGCCATCTTTCTCCCAAACACGGCCACATCCTAATCCCTGAAACCTGTGAACGTTACCTCACATGGCAAAAAGGACTTAGAGATGTGATGCAAGATTTTGAGAATAGGGCCATTACCTGGATTATTCAGGTAGGCCCATCTTAAATCACATGAGTCCTTAAAAGTAGAAAATCTTTTCCAGCTGCAGAAAACAAGAAAGAGAGCCCACTGCTGCTGACTTTGAAGATGGAGAGAGGGAGCATGTGGCAAGGAATGTGGGCGGTCTCATGAAGCTGGAAAAGGCAAGAAAATGGATTCTCCCTTAAACACTTGAGAAGAAAAAAGCAGCCCTGTTAAAACCTTGATTTTAGCTCAGTAAGATGCACTCTAGACATCTAAACCTCCAGAAATGTACGCTAATAAATTTGTGTTGTTACTAAGCTTGTGGTAATTTGTTACGGTGGCAATAGGAATCTAATACAGTGCCACTGGATGAAAGTGTCCAGGGATACTCCAGGCCGGGCTGAGAACACTGCCAAGCAATTAGACGTCTCACCCACAAAACTTCTTATTTTGTCATTTTTCTCCCTTGCAGGGATCTTCACATCCACGTATTCTACTTCACACAATTCAGACTCATGAAACACTCCTGCACCTAAAACATTCCCCATACGCTACAAGTACATAAGGGACTGATGCCAGCCTCAAATATGCAATGAGCATTTCTATGGATCAAAGCCTTGGATTAAGAAATGAACTTCCAAAATTTTATCTTCAAAGAACAGCCAGCAAAAAAGGAAGAATGGAGTATGGACAGGGGCTCTTTCAGACATGGGTACAAACTTTCTCTGTCCTTAAGGCTACGTACATCTCAACATCCTGTAAACTTTTGCTGTTTCGTTATTTGGAGAACATACTCTGTCCAACCTAGCAGTCTTAGTCATACACTATATACTGATAATGAAGAACTAGGGAAGAAAATTTTAAAAAAGCATATTGGTAGTAGGATGAGAAGGACAAGGACTAAAAATAAAAGGAAAGGAAGAAAGGCACTTTTTAAAAGGTATATAAACTTCTCAAAGATGTAGGCATTCAAAATTTTAAGAATTGAGAGGCATCAATGGTAACTATAAGCATCATTTTCTCTATCATTTCCTACCATCTGCCTCCTCCTTTCTGCTCTTTCCCCTCTGCTTTTCTGCCTTATGACCTGCTTTTTGCCTTGCAAAGTTCACTGGTAGCCAGAAGCCTTATTTTATTCTATTACTGCACTCAAATCCTTGGATTGGCCCACAGAATCCTTAGACGTACACAAATGCTTTCTGTAAGACAAAAGGGAAAGGTCTCTATTTAGAAAAGTCCTCGGTTTCCACATGAAGTACAGATGTGCAGCATACATAGTTGATTTATAAACCAGACCAGAGTCTGTGACAGCACTTTGTTATAGGATATGAATAAAACTTAACAAATTACTATTTAGTCGACTATCTCCTACTGTGTACTATTTTTCCTTGCCATATCTTTCTTCACTCCCCTCCCATTATAAATTAGCATTATTTCCTGGCACTTTTCAGACACAACAGATGTAATGCTATCAACATTCTCATAATGCTAAAGTCACCATGAGCTCAGGCATACTGATTGCTGTCAGCAATCCTATGCTTTTATTGTAAGTTTCTCTCTGTCTTCAATGTATTGGACTATATGATGTATACATAACAGAAATATGCACACTGCAATACCAATTGCTGAATGGGCCATGAACGAAAATGAGCAAATGGAAACATCTGCTCACCTTCCAAACTCATTAATGAATAAATAAAGAATTGTCAAAAGCATCTGGAGAAAAACCATAATTCACTACAGTTTTTAATAACTTATGGAGCTAAAGAAAGTTCTAGATGCATCCACCACCCATAGATCAGTACTAAAACAATATTCCACCAAGAACCATCCTTTTCTAGATTTCTGGGGTCTTGTTTTGTAAGACTCATGCTGTGTCATGCTAAGTCTCATTTGCTAAAAGAATGGCTAATAAAATTACAGGCGTCATGAAGAGGAAAGAAACATAAACCTGTGGAGAAACAACACACCCAGACTTAACCTAATTCACAAAGAAGCAGGCCCAGCATCAAAGAAATAAGTACTGACTAAATATCCTCTCCTAAACCCCCCTTCCTTGCCCTCAGAGACAGAATAGTTTTCCCAAGTGGCAGAAAATGAGAAAAAGAGTAATTTTCAAACCAAAATATAAAATATCGTTCATGTGTTCAGACATGTAATTATAACCTAACCATAACTATACTTTTGCCCCAAACCCACTCCCACGATGTACTACTCAACCAGCCAATGATCAGAACCCATTTAGAAAGATTCACTGGACACTGCATCTCTAGCAATGGGGAGGGAGATGCAGCCACCCATGGTCAAGTCCGGGAGGTCGAGGCCTCTGTCTGAGAAGAACAAAGTACGCAGGACACTAAAAGTCCAAACAAAAAGTTAAATAGTACCGTAGTCTTTCCATACATGAAGTGTTGGAGCACAGTGGACGATGCATTTTTAAAGGAGCGATCTGGGCAAAATGTAAAAACACTGAGTCAACTTGTTTTCCAGCAGCAGTTGGCAACCTTTTTAAAAGTGAACTGTGAAGTTTCTAACATCTTTCTTTTTAGAGTAAAGTGGACCAGTGACTCTCCAACTCCTGCAGGGATGGGGGAGGAAGCCAAGGATAGAAGCGGCAGAATTAGCCTCAGTCTGGGTTTTGCCGTCCAGAAAGGCTGAAGAAAGGATCCTGACTGGGGGTTGATATATTTGATGGTTGGCTCACCACAGTTCCTCAAAACCTGTCCAACACCAAGTCATACACTCTCTTTTGCCTATAGAGCTTATGTTGCCAGCAGGTGATGCAGAAGATGAACCAAAAGAAGTTATAACGGTGGTGGCATAAGTAAACCTGTGGCAACTGAATAAGGCGGAAAGAGCTCAGAGCTTCAGGAGACCTGCACTGATTCTGTGTCTTGCAGCCAATGGCAAGGCGACTCCCTAGTCCTCAGCAACATCATGTGTATCAAGTGAGGATGTTGGACGGTGGTTCTCCAAATGCGCTGAGAAAAGGTTCAATATGCCCCTCTTCCAACAAAGGACTGTGCAAACAGGATTAAGGAAACATGACTACCACATTCTTTGTCCCCATCCCTTCCCACCTAGAGATTCAGAACCAAATTAGAATGCTCAAAACTTGGGGCGCCTGGGTGGCTCAGTCATTAAGCGTCTGCCTTTGGCTCAGGGCGTAATCCTGGAGTTCTGGGATTGAGCCCAGCATCAGGCTCCTCTGCGGGGACCCTGTTTCTTCCTCTCCCACTCCCCCTGCTTGTGTTCCCTCTCTCGCTGGCTGTCTGTCAAATAAATAAATAAAATCTTAAAAAAAAAAAAAAAAGAATGCTCAAAACTCTGAAAGTCCTGGACAAAACTTGGTCCAACTCTGGAATTTCACAATATTTTTTTGATCATTAAACTCTTACAACATTACTACCTGTGATAGTTTCTGAAATGTCTCCCAACAATTCCCACTTCCTGATTTTCATGCACTTGGATAACCTTCCCAACTTGAGTGTGGGCTAGACCAAGTGGTTAGCTTCAAGTGAATAGAATATGACAAAGGCAACTGGGGTGTCACTTCCAAGAACAGGTTATCAGTTTCTGTGACCTTCTTCTTCTCTTCTGCCTCTTGATTTGCTCAGCCTGATGAAGCCATGTACCATGTTGTGAACTGACCTATGGAACAACCCATTTGACGAGGGACTGAGGGTGGTCCCTAGACCATAGCCAGCAAGAAGCTAACTCCTTTTAACAACCACATGAATGAACTTGAAAGTGGGTCTTCCACTAGCCAAGCCTTAAGAACATTCTAGCCCAGGCTAACCCCTTGATTGCAGCTTTCTGAGATACCTTGAGCCATTGGATCCAGCGAAGCCATACCTAGATTCCTGACTCAGAGAAACTTTGAGATAATAAACATTGTTTTAAACCACTAAGTTTTAGGGTAATTTGTTATGCAGCAATTAGCAAATGCTAACATAATAACACATAGAACTACCCTATGGGAAACTCACTTTGGAGGCACTGACAGGATTTTTAAGGTTATTTCTTAGGTATCTTTTCAACATATGAAATAAAGCAAATCATTAGAAAATAGATTTTCCTTATCACAACAGAGAAAAAATACATAAGCTTTTAAATTATATGAACTCAATTGTCACTAATTAAAATAACTGAGCTGAGATTCACCTTTTCACTGGCAATGAGAAAGGATCTACAAAAATAAAGTATGAAAGAGACAGGTGCAAATTTTTCAAGCGCTTTGGATATACTCCAATCCCTCGGGGTGCTTTCTGCAAACTAAAATTTATGTATTAAGGCAGGATTGCAAAAGACCTCTTCTTGTCTACACATTTTTGGATCAGTTTCAGTTTTGATACAAAACTCACAATATTAAAATCACATTTCGTTAAGACTGCTCTTCCTTCGAATAGGCCCCTGAGACAAGCAGGCTTCACAAAGTAGCAAAACTTCTTTGCCACTAAGAAACTCTGGTCCCACATTTTGTGGTCTCATCAGAACTAAAAAAACCGCTAGAATAACTTCAAAGCACTGGGAAATGTGATGGCACATAATGCATGCTTAATGTTAGTATTCCCATTATCTTTATCACACTTAATGAATACATAAATGTATAAACAAAAATAAGTATTCATCTGTCTGTCAATGACATGATAAAATTAATGAGGCTGATTTCCTAATAAATACACAGAATGTACAAACACAGATGAGCATTATTATTTCCTTCAAAGAAAACACACTGAAGGTCTCTATGCTTTTCTCAAGAAGCTGTCATCATCTGTTGCTTTTTTGCCTAATTTCCTTTTGGGTTACTTTTTAAAAATAAGCTTTTTTTGCGGATATTATTATTATTATTAAACTCTTATATGGCAAGATCCAATTTTCTTATTCATTTCATTTGACATAATTTGTTTTAAATGATGCTTGGTTGCTTCAAAAAATAAGGGACAAGTTCACAAATTGGTGATTTTCTACGATTAAGGATCTCTAAAGAGACCACATACCATTCTTACACTCACAAACACATACACACACAGCACGCATTTCTCTTATTTCTTAATTGCAAAGTTAATCTAAAATAAATATGAAATTGAAGTTGTACTGACATTTAAAAAGTTAAGCAAAGTAAAAAATTAAACAACAATCATATCCTCTTATAAAGATCAAGTGATTTACTCATGTAAATGCACAGGGAGTTATAGCCATAAATTATTTTGCATCCGAATGATAATATACAATGCGCGTTGGCAGATTAAATATTACCAACAGCATCAGGCTGCGGTGAGCAACTGAAGAATGTTTATTGCATTAAATTAAACTTACTTGTCTGAAGCAGCATTGAACAGAAGGTAGGCTTTCAAGTTTACCTTCCCTCAAAGCACAGATAAGGACCATTAAAAGAAAATGCCATGCATAGAAATCTGAATTTATCGAAGAGGAAAATTAGGAGAAAATTCTTTTTTTACACAGTATTTTTATGGTTTTGGTTTGCTTGTTTTTCACTTGCCAAAAACAACTGTGACTAGGGAGGGGAAAAAAAAGGATGATAGCTCTGCTTTTGTAAAAGAACAGTAGGCACAGAATCAGAAAGACCGAGTCCTGCCACATATTTGCTTCTCTTTATAAGGCCTCAGTTTCCACATCTGTAAAATTGGAAAGTCCCAGTCCTTCTAATCAAGACCAATGCCACTCCTTACTGACATGTATGTGTGTGACACGGGACAATGCTGGCATTTTGGGATCAGCAAAGTCTGGGCATATCTGCAGGCAGATCCTCTACCTGTCCAATGTCCAGAATGGCATCTGATCTATTCGATGTAAAAGGTGCCCCTGGGGTTAGGAGAGGTGGCACAGCAGTGAAGCTAGAAATGGTACACAGTTTGTACTGTGATAACAGACTGCACAAAAAATTGTCCCAACAAAGTATAAATGCTCCCCCTTTGAAAAATAGGGTTTTCTAAGGCACCCTCCAATCCCACATTCAGCGATGCTGAGATATATGCCTCTGGGTCAAAGCCTTGCCCTTGTTAATCCTAGGAGTGATAACACATTCATTTTTCCCTTACTTCTTCATCATACCAAACCCATTTCCATCCTAGCTAGGGGTTTTCACTTGCTGTGTCTTCTGCGTGGCACTCACTGCTACCATCTTCAGGAGCTGACTCCCTCTCAATATAAAAGTCCAGCTCAGATGCATCTCCTCAGAGAGCCTGCTCACTCAATGCAACTCTTCCCACAATGCCATTTTTCTGTCTAATACTCATTTCTTTTTTATCACACCACCCTATTCTGTTTTCTTCATTGAACTTATTGCAATCTCTTTTCTATGGCTGTAAGTGTTTTGTGTCCTTTCCAAGAACAATCACACCAAGAGGGCTAGATTCTTGTCTATTTTCTTCAGCTCTGAAAGGACAATCCTGAACACAATGGGAAACTCATATAGTTGCTCAATAAATATTTGTTGAAGGGATAAATGAGCGGGTGAATGAACTTTAGCAAGAATTTTTAGCACATGAATTTCAATATTTAGATCCATTAATTTGCTTAAAAGGAAGGCACAGGACTAGGCACTGAGAATACTGAGAAAAAAAATGAACGTGTATCTTGCCCAAGTAGATTTTTATAGTGCAGGAACAGATCAACATTATCAATCAAATAATCAAATGAGTAAATACAACGTTTAATTCTGAAAAGTGCTGTCAGGTAGAAGTAGCTCCCACAGCGTTAAGAAGCTCAGAATGGGGATGTTTGCAACAGATACAGTAACCAGGGAACGCTTAGAACAAGATCCAAAGAGCATCCCAGGCACAGAGAGCAGCATTTGCAAAGGCCATTTAGCCTGAAAGAGGGGACTGAGCCCTGGTAAAAAGCCAGTGTAGCTGATGCAGAAATGGCAAGGGAAAGCTCGAGATGAAGTCAGGCTTAGAGGTGAAGGGGAACCATGCAGGGTTTTGAGTCACGGCAAGGGCTTTTGTCTTTATCCTAAGAGCAATGAGAAGCCCCTGCTAAATGTAAGCAGTGAGGATGAACGGAAGTGGAGGGTGATATAATGAGGTTCATATTAAAAGGCCAGAGTGGTTGCTTACAGAGTAGTGGGGGGCTATTTCAGTGATCTACGTCATATGGGATATAACCTGCATTTTGTGGTGCTGCTGTAGATGCAGAGAAGTGAACAAATTTCAGAGATGTTTAGGGGAGAAGATCCAGGGACTGGATAGTAGAAATCCTACAGAAGAGAGAAAAGAGAGAAAGATATGGCAGACAGAACTTGCCATTCTTTGAGAGAGCAGGACAGCTAGTGACAGAAATGAATTTGGTTTGGGGACATTGAATTTCAGGTCCCTTTGAGACATTCAAGATCAGCCTCAAGATGACTTCTGTATAGGTGCTCAGAAGGGAGCCTCGCTAGAGGAATATGCCTGTGAGTCATTTGCATGGAGCTGGTAGTTAAAGGACAGTGATAAGATGGCCTAGGATCGTGTAGCTGAGCTCAGCTATGGCAGAAACGGCCTCAAACCCAGGGAGAACAGCCTAAGGAAGAGAACCCAGAGGAAGGCGTCCCAAATAACGAGGGAGCGGTGTGAGTCCCTAGAGATGTTTGGGCATCACAGCACATGTATATGGACAGGTGGGTGCCATCATCGATATTTGCTCTATTTACAATTCTTTTTAGCAACCTCTCCCTTCAAAATTCATGCCACCCCCGCCCCCTCCAACAAGTCACATGAGGTGTTGTGGGTGGACAAAGCAGGGTCTATGTGTGTGGAACTAGAGAAAAGCTGGGAGACTAAAGTCCTAATGTATTTGATGAAGCATTAATCATTCCACATTTTTTCCCTTATTCTCTGCAACCATAGCTGATGTAAATACTGGGGAAAAGACTTGATATTTGCATAGTGTGTGTGTGCGCCAGTTATCAGTCTGTTGCCTCTCAGCTCCAAAATGTATCCTTCAGTACTTGTGCAGGAGGGGGCTAGAACCTTCCACATTTCTCCTTTGCAACCGGCATGATGTTCAATGATGCCAGTAGAGGGTGCTGGAGGGGCACTGCAGAAGGAAGGGTCTTTTCTTCCTAGTGATGGTGTGCTTCCGGTTCTCTCTTCGCCTCCTTTCTACCGCAGGGCTACCATTGGTGTTGTATGGCGGCGTCCGGTGGTGCACACATTCCCTTGGTGCTCCCGGCTGCCTCCAGGTCAGTGATCGCTTCATTGCAGCCCTCCTGATTAAGACACCACTGGAAACTGGCTCCCAGAACCTCAACCTTTTCTGTGGTCCCACTCACCGGCATCCACCTGCCCGTGCTAAGGAGGATATATTCTGCCCAGGGACTGCTGACCAACTCCAGCCCAGGGCAACCCATGAAAGCTCTCTGCCATCCAATGGGCGCCAACCACACCTTCTCCAATGAAGTCTGAACACGAGATTTGAGAATAAGGTTCTGAATTTATTCCTTCCTTGCATATTCTCTCTCACCCTTCAAGTCTTCTTTAGAGTTTTCTTTATGCTTTTGTAGTTACTCCCCACTCATAGATAATAATTAATTATATAAAACATACCCTGTTTAGACGAACTGTATTTTAGTCTCCTGACTGGACCCTGACAGATACAGTCATGCTTTCTACTTTTTAAAATCTATCTAATGAATGATACAACCTTTACGATATTTCTATGAAGTGGGTATCTCTATTTTAGACATGAAAGCCCATTGGGCAAGTTTTTTCTTTAATTCAACAAGTATTTACTGAGTGCTGAATATGGGCCTGATGCAAGGCTGAGCACTCACTCAAAGTCTCTAACGTAGAGCCAAAATCCAAGGATCCAAGTTGAGAGTGTTTTCCTCTCACACATTTAGGGTAGCAGGAAGTGTGTTGGTAGTGTACCAGTTTTTGAAGAACTTTAGGGTATTTCTTCTTAAATTCAATATGCTTACAACTTACCTATCTATGCAAGCACAGATTCTGATTCAGTGGTTGTTGTGGACTGAATTGCCCCCTCCCCCTCATTCATATGTTGCAGTATTAATTCCTAGTACTTAAGACTGTGACATTACCTGGTTGTCGATGTAATTAGTAGAGTTACAATGAAGTCCTACTGAATCGGGTGGGACCCAATCCCATATGACTGATGTTCTAAAAAGAACGCCATGAGAAAACACACCTGCACACAGGGAGAATGCCATGCCGTGTGAATATGAAGGCGGGGATCTGGATGATGCATCTGGAATGCCAAAGATTGCCAGCAAAACACCGGAAGCGAGGAGAACGGCATGCGACAGACTCTCCCTCACAGACAACAGAAGAAACCAACCCTGCCAACACCTTGATCTCAAACTTCTAGCCTCTAGCCCTGCGAGATGACACATTATGATAGTGATGTCACCTGGTTCGTGGTACTTGGTTAAGGCAGCCCTAGGAAACCAATACAGTGGTTCTGAGGTGTAGCCTGGGCTTCTGCATCTCGAACAACTTCCCAGGTGATGCTGAGGCACTGGTCTTTGGATAACACTTTGAGTAGCTAGGGGTTAATGTGTTAGAGATGGTGCTATCCCTGCTGCCTCCTCTTTTTCCTAATGCTACCTTTTCTATAGCACCATCATCTGAAAGGACTAACCTCTTAGTCTGGCCGGTGCCCCAGAACCCATGTGACCTGACTCAAAACAACAAAAAAATCTTCTAGTTAACCACGGAAGAAAAAATTACAGTGCTGTTAAAAGTAAGGTCAAGGCCCAAGGCAGTTCATCTACAAGTGTAAATTAAAAGGACTAAGCAGAGAAATCCAGTTATTGGGAGGGCTGAATGAACATACATACAGATGTAGCCAAGTGACTTCAGTGCAAAAGGTGAAAGATTTCCCAACTCCAACCACAGGAGGCCCTTGAGTGGGTTTAAACCTGGAAACACTTCCCACCACCACCTTTGCAAAGTCCAATCCAGCCATGACTGACTTTCACCTTCTATGGTTTCTCCCTCTCTGCTTTGCAGGTACTCTGACAATACCTCTTTTTTTTTTTTTTTGAAGTTTTTTTTATTTTAATTTCAGTTAGTTAACATACAGTGTTATATTAGTTTCAGGTGTACAATATAGTGTTTCAACAATCCCATACATCACCCAGTGCTCATCACAATGACAATACCTCCTTTTTTCTTTCCTTCATTACTTGTAATCAGAGTGTTCTATTAGAATATACACATATTTAAAAAAAATAGTAAAATTGAACACATCTGCTTCCTACCATTGATCTCCTCTGGCAGAGACGCTAAACTGTTTCCTATTGACCATATCTTCCTTTTTATGAATTTTACCAGGGCATAAGGCCTCCTAGCTGGAGATTGTATTTCACAGCATCCTCTGCATTTGTGGCCACGTGGCCAAGTTTGGGGTAATGGAATAGGAGTTGAGGTGATGTGTACAAATTCAAGGCCATGTTCCTAAACGGAGCACTTGCCCTGGACTTTCTTGCCATTCCCAAAGCCAGGAAACAGAATCAAGAGCAGCAGCAGCTGGACTTATGAGCGGAAGGCACACTCAGGAAGGCATCTCACACCTGCCACCCCAGACTGCTCACTTAGCTTTTCCCTGTCCCATATTTAGGGGTTTCTTTGTTATAGCATCTTACACATATCCTAACTACTATTCTCCAAAAAGCTTTCCACTGATGCTTTACTTTTATATGAACTTGCTCTCCATTTCCAATTCTAAGCCATGGCCTGACAGTTCCATTCTGCTTTATTTGAGGTTCATGAGGCTTGGTGGTGATGAAGTATGTCTATGCCTAGTCCAGAACATCAGCAGCCTCATTTTTTGTCAGGGCTGTAGGGAAACTTCCAGTCACTGCACCCGCCTTAGGACCTGGTTCCCCATTAAGCACTACAGTGTCTGAACTGAGAGGGGCCCCTGTCCTCATTTAGAGCCAGTATTATTCCACCCATGTATATCCACAGACTGAAAAAGCCCTAGACAAAGACAAACACAAGTTGGATGACAAAGGAGAATTTCAAACAATGATAATAATAATAAAATAATTAATAAATAAAATAAAATAAAAAATAAATATAAAATAATATAATAATATTAAAATCTCTCCTTTTTAAGAACTAGTATATGCACAGCCAAGCCTTCTGATAATCAATATCTTATATTGAGAGCAACCCCCAAGAATTCACAGCATGAAGGCAGAGCACCTAGTTTTATTAAACAGTTACCCCTGTTTGAGCGATACCATGGACCCACTTTATAGACGGGGAAACTGACAGATGAGAAGGTTAAATTCTGTCATGCACACAATGGTTATTAATAAGTCACCTCAGTGTAGCATCCTGCCCACTCAGGACACATTTTTTCACCATTCATTTCATTTATTCTTAGAGCTTGTTCAAATATTCAACAAAGACAGTAACAGCTCAACTGTTACTGAATGTAAAATGGGCTGCAACTCCTACTTGCATTATTTATCCTTTATTTAATTTTCATCTGACAAGCAATTACTAAACACTTACAACATGTGGCCCAGTACACGCAGGAGGGTACTGAACAAGGGGCTTTCGGCCTCATTGTTTTGAAGTACTAAATGTAGGTTATGATAGGGCCTGGTTAACATCAGTAGACTGGAGTTGACCTTGCCTCAATTTACCAGCATGTCCTGAGTGCCACCGACTGAGTATACCCAGCCCAATGACCAAGCTCCATCCACATACCAATTCTACCACTGTCACTTCAGAAAAACTACACACGGTGGTAATTGTGTGGGGGGAAAAGATACTGGCAGAGGGAGAAATATGAATACCCTACTTCTCATAAAAAACTCAAGTGTTCAGACTTCCGATGGCAGGTTAGCGGTCACTCTGATATATGAAGGACACAGTACGCATGCATGCGTGCACGCGTGCTCACACACACACAGAGGCATAACTCAGTTGGAAAATGAATCATAAGAAGAGAAGTGGCAATAACTCAGTTATTTAGTCCAGAAAATATGAATGAAGGAGGTAAAGGAGAACTGTTATTTTTAAATGAATTGGCTTTGAGAAAGGGAGGCAATTATTTACTGAATTCTTGCTACCTCTAGGCACTGTGCTAAGAGCCGTCACAGGTTTCTGTGTTTTCTCATTTAATCCTTTCTACCCCTGAGCCAGGTGGGTACTGCTAACTCTGATTTACAGACAAAGAAGTCAAGATTTAGAAAGGTCAAGAATGTCACCTAAAGTCACACAAGTGGCAAGTGGCAGAGCCAGGACCAGAAATCATAACTGTCACCAAACCCCATGTATTTGGTATTTATTAGACCACCATATATGAGCCCATGCGAGAGCAGAAACCACTACAATCAGGCTGGTGGGAAGCTAGAGAGAGGAATCAAGGGGCTAAATGCCAGCTGGGCAGAGACCCTGTGAATAACGGGAAAAGGTATCAGACGGTCACAAAGCATTTTTCAGGCCAGCACCTTCTGGCCATAGAACACAGGCCCACAGAAATAGAACAGGGTAGGAGCAGTTATATGCCAGACCCTCACGTTTTCAGATCCCTGCAAAGAGTGAATGTGGAAACACAAATACCATATTTTAAAGTATTTAAATGCTATAAATCAAGCAAACAAACTTAAATAAGGTATATTCCATCCTCCTTTCTTATCAAGCATAGCTTTGTAGCAACTGGGAAGGCCAGGTTCCGATTTGGATTTTCCCAACATCTCAAAGTGTCATACTTGGCAGCACCTAGAGAGTTAGCCTGTGACCTCATTCACTACCCACCACCTCAAGGCCTGCCCCCTTTTCTTCCTACCCCCAGCTTCAGAGCATAGCCCATTGTAAGGGGCTGTGTACTCATGACTGTGGACACCTAGTCCCAGTGTCCAAAGCCATCCACATGCTCTTCCCTACAAGTAAGCACATTTTGGGAAGCCACGGAGGGACACAGCACTGCTGCTTGTCTGCCCCAGGCAAGAAGCCCCACAGACCCCACAAGGAGGCTCAGAGTTGTTGGACAGTCAACTCAAAGGCTTTGGTACCTAGAGGGTGGTATAGGATGGAGGCATGGGGCCCCAAAAATCACATCTCCTGAGTACATGGATGCTTTATCCCATGGTGAGGGGCACAGCTAGAGGAGGGCCAGAGCAGGGGCCTCTAAATCACATGGCTTAGGGCAGGGGCACCCCTTTTTAGAGTCACGATCCATCTTGGGGAGTCACAGATATCTCTCTGTAAAGGGAGAAGATTTGGTTTGTGGGGTTCAACTAGATGGAAATGTTCTAGTTCATCAGTTCTCACCCCCACTGTACATGCGAACCACCTAAGAGGGCATAAAAAATGTACATACATGGCCCTATCCATAGAGAATCTGCTTTAATTGGTATGAAGAAGGGCCTGCACTTTGGGAATTTACAAAACTGCCCAAAGGATTTAAATGTGCAACCAAGGTAGCAGATCACTATTAATGAGATAAAAGAATGCCCTACAGCCTGGAAACAACTCACCCTACCCCCACCATGCTCATGTCTGCAAAACTCTGATGGTTACTAAGGGGTAACAGCGAGGATGGGAGGAAGACGATCAGCGGGACAGGAGGAGGAAGACAAGGCCAGAGGAGGCGAAACACTGGGGCAAGGCTGTGCCTGTTCATGTGATGGAAGAACATTTCTCCAGGAGTAAAGTTATGTGATTTGGGGGGTCAGGTTAGGAACTGAATTAGTTTATTTGATTTTCATGGATGTTTTCTTTCTTTCAAACTGTTCTGCATACAGGCACCTCAATGCCTGTCACCTGTTTCAAGCTATTGGTTTTGATAAAAGTCTTTATTCCTACATATAGCAAGAGACTTTTTGTTCATTTCATAGCCTTGACCTTTCTTTCTTGAGAACTGAGTGGCCACAGTGACATAGGAGAGGACAGACACCTCTGTCCCCTTCCTCTCATAGAATACCAAGCCACAACCCTTCTGTTATAGACTGAATGTTTGCATCTCTCAAAATTCCTATGTTGAAACCTAATCCTCAATGTGAAGGTATCTGGAAGTGAGGGTTTTGGAAGAAAATTAGATCTTCGGAGTGGAGTCCTCATGAATGGGATTCATACTCATTAAAGAGGCCCCAATGAGAATCCTTGCCCTTTTCCACCCTTCAAGGATACAGCAAAAAAAATGGCTGTCTATGAACCAAGAAGTGAGCTCTCATCAGAAATGGAATCTTCTGGCATCTTGATCTTGGATTTCCTAGCCCTCAGAAGTGTGAGATCAAAGTATCTGCTGCTTATAAGCCACCAGTCGATGTCCTTCTGTTAAACAGCAGCCTGAAAGGATTAAGATACCTCTCGGGTTGCACCTCTCTGATGTCCATCCAGGAGATGAGATAAACACAAACATGTCAACTCCCTGCTTCCCGCCCAGGCACTGATTTTGTTTCATTAGGGGTACACTGTAACCAGTGTACTAAGTGTATTTACTAAGAATAAAAAGTGGGCAAGAGTGTTTTGGCACTATGAGCACATAAATGCACACGGATTACACACTTTCCTCACAACCAACCACAGACCCCCTAGTTCACCTCCATCTGTGTTATCAAAGCATAAGATTTTGCTGCAATTTTCGGTTATAATCACATATTAGCTATCTTCTTTTCAGGCATTTTTTAAAAATCTAGCAGATGCATATAAAATTTAAGCTGTACGCATAAATAAAATTATAAAACAAATTTCCTGCATTACAAATTATTCCCAATTACCACTCAAGACAAATTCTTTTTTTTTTTTCAAAGATTTTATTTATTTATTTGACAGAGACAGCCAGCGAGAGAGGGAACACAAGCAGGGGGAGTGGGAGAGGAAGAAGCAGGCTCCCAGCGGGGGAACCTGATGTGGGGCTCGAGCCCAGAACGCCGGGATCACGCCCTGAGCCGAAGGCAGACGCTTAACGACTACGCCACCCAGGCGCCCCTCAAGACAAATTCTAAATACGGTCAGCAAAAGAGATCTGCCTTTTGTTAGCTTCTAGGCTGAAAGTCTAGAAAGACAGATGTTTCGCTTAAGCAAACTTTGTTTAGAACAATGATTTTCACAGTCAAAGGTAACTGTAAGGAAAATGAATCCCACATTCTCGTTGTCCATTTTTACCCTTTCACAAATTGGTTAGCCTGAGAATGTACAGCGTATCTCTTCATAATAGTACCTCTTCAGTTACAAAGAATGCATACCTTTGAACCAACCTATCACTATTGTTTTGCCCTGAGAAGGGAAATACCTGCAGGCACCACAGGGATAAACCTAAATATTATTTTTTAGGAAGTCTCTGAAGCTTTGTTAATAACAAATCAAGATACACTCCTTTCTTTTTCTGCCTTCCACACATTTTTTTTGAAGCACCTGGCTTGGGATCACAAAGAGGTATTTTGTACCGTGGTTAAAATGCCAAAACAATTACGGTGATGGATATCCTTTTAAATATAATGAACATTTGCAGGACTCCCATATGTATTCATATATTTAATAACATTGGATGAAACTTATGGATAAAAAAAGTATATGCTTCCTTTCAGATTTGGTAGATTATGTTATAAATGAAGATGTACTGGTCAAGTAATAACATTAAATGTTCATTCCAATAATCCCTTTAATTTCACTCTTTAAGATATTTCATGTTTTCAAGCTTCTAATAACAAGAAAAATATATTTAAACTTTGATTAAAATGCTTAGGTATTTACTTAAAAATGTAAGACACACTTCTGCTTCTTGGAAGATACAGCATATACCATTTTTGCTAATCCTCCTACTATGTACGACTCAAATCTGTGAATGTTATATATAAAATATACGACAGAATACTCTGAACGGTTGAAAGAAGGCATATTGGCTAAGGACTATAAGACCAGAAGAAATACAGTGGTAATTCCCCCGGGTCTTCTTTATGTCTCATGTTTCAGACTTGGATCGGAAGAAACTGGCACCTGAGAAACACCAATGGCACAAAAATAAAAGTCCCAACCAAAGCTTGCTTTCTCTAGCCAGAAGATCAGAAAACGGGAAGCCTTGTAACATGGAAAATTTTGGACAGAACCCACTTTACTCCAGGCAAACACTATTAAAAAAACAACAACAACAAACGAAACTTTGACTCTACCCTCGCCTGCCCACCTTGGCCAGCAAAAGTAAGGATAACTGAGACTTACAGCTTCATGAAGCTGTAATGAGGTGCCCCAACACCCATACCAGAATATCAGAGAAGACCACAGAGGGAGCTAGGACTTTGACCCACAGAGTAACAAGACCTGCTCCCCACTCCCAGTGGTCTTAGTGAGGAGTTTGGACTACCACTCTACCTGGCAATAATCAAGTGCCCCTCATCTTCTTTCCAGAAGTGGTATCAGAGGAGTCCTATAGAGACACAGGTCTTTTCCTATCACTTATTGGTAATGATGTCCTCCCCAATAAAATGTCAGTGCAGACCCTGTGGGGAGCCCGAATTCTCAAGCCTGTGCAGCAGTACTGAGATATCTCCCCCCACTCAGGTATCAACAGAGGCAAAATGGGAAAGAAATCTGAATTTCTAATTCCATGTGGCCATAACAACTGGAATCCCCACTTCTCCTCCTGGAGTGGTATCAGGAAAAGCCAGCTAAAACAGAGAATTTAAACAAGATGCAGAATCTCATAGTACAATAATAAAAATGAATGTTTAAGTTTCAATAGAAAATCACTCATCATATCAAGAACCTGGGACATCTCAAACTGACTGAACAAGACAATCAATAGATGGCAACAATGAGATGAGATAAACATCATAATTTTGATGTTCAAATAATTTTTTGATAAAGTTCTTTTAAACAGCCATGATAAAAATACTTCAAAAAGTGATTATAAACATGCGTGAAACAAATGGAAAGACAGAGAGCCTTATCAAAAAAGTAAAGTTTCAGCAAAAAAAAAAAAAAAAGAAAAAGAAAAAGGAAGAAAAGAAAGAAAGAAGAGTCAAATGCATTTTTTTTAACAACAACAAAATACAATAACCAAAACGAAATGCTCAGTGGATGGGCTTAATAGCAGAATGGGGGAGGATGGGAGAAGAGAGAATCTGTAAACTAGAAGATAGAAAAAAAAGTGGAGGGTTAGCCACTTTGAACAATAGAGAAAAAAAAGAGTGAAAAAAAATTAACAGAGGCTCAGTACTCTTAGGGTTGCAACTGACTAAGTCTGTCTGTCTGTCTATCTCTATCTACCTAACGGTTGTGTCATTGGAGTTTCTGAAGGAGGGAAGTAAGAGGGTGAGGTTGAACAAGTACTCCAAGAGGAAGTAGCTGAAACTTCCAAAATTTGTCCAAAGATATAAACCCACAGGAGGTTCAAGAAGCTGCAAACATGATAAGCCCAAAGAAATCCACAAGACACATTACTATACTTCTGAAAATTAAGGAAAAAAAAAAGTTTTGAAAGCAGCCAGAGAGAAACAATACTTTATCAATATGGGAAAAAAAAATCTATTCAAATAACAGATCTCTCTATTTCTTTTTTTAAATTTTTATTTAAATTCTAGTTAATTAATATACCATGTAATATTGGTTTTAGGAGTAGAAATCAGTGATTCATCACTTACAAATAATACCCAGTGTTCATCACAAAAAGTGTCCTCCTTAATACCCAAAACCCATCTAGCTAGTCCATCCCCCACCAACCTACCTCCATCACCCCTCAGTTTTTCTCTGTTTAGAGTCTCTTATGGTTTGTTCTCCCCCCACTCCTCCCCCAACCATATGTTCGCCTGTTTTCTTTCTTAAATTCCACATATGAGTGAGATCATATGGTATTTGTCTTTCTCTGACTGACTTATTTCACATAGCGTAATACACTTTAGCTCCATCCACATCGTCACAAATGGCAAGATTTCATTCTTTTGGTGGCCGAGTAATATTCCACTGTGTGTGCACACACATGCGTGTGCGTGTGTGTGTGTGTGTGTGTGTGTGTATACACATACCACTTCTTTATCCATTCATCAGTTGAATTGATGGACATTTGGGCTCTCTCCATAGTTTGGCTATTGCTGATAACGCTCCTGTAAACATCAGGGTTCATGTACCCTTTCAAATCTATGTATTTTGTATCCTTCGGGTAAATACCTATAATGCAATTGCTGGATCATAGGGTAGTTCTATTTTTAACTTTTTGAGGAACCTCCATATTGTTCTCGAGAGTAGCTGCACCAGTTTGCATTCCCACCAGCAGTCCAAGAGGGTTCCCCTTTCTTTGCATCTTCACTAACACCTGCTGTTGTTTGTGTTGTTAATTTTAGCTATTCTGACAGGTGTGGGGTGATATCTCATTGTGGTTTTGATTTGTATTTCCCTGATGATGAGTGATGTTGAGCATCTTTTCATGTCTGTTAGCCATTTGGATGCCCTCGTTGGAAAATTACTTATTCATGTCTTCCGCCCATTTTTTAACTGGATTGGTTTTTTTGGGGGTGTTGAGTTTGATAAGTTCTTCATAGATTTTGGATACTAACCCTTTATCAGATATATAATTTTCAAATATCTTCTCCCATTCTATAGGCTGCCTTTTAGTTTTGTTGATTGTTTCTTTTGCTGTGCAGAAGATTTTTATCTTGATGAAGCCCCAATAGTTCCTTTTTGCTTTTGTTTCCCTTGCCTCCAGTGACATGTCTAAGTAGCAGGATATAAAATCAACATACAGAAATCTATTGCACTCCTATATACCAATAATGAAGCAGCAGAAAAAGAAATCAAGGAATTGATCCCATTTGCAATTACACTAAAAACAATAAGATACCTAGGAATAAACCTAACCAAAGAGGTAAAAGATCTGAACTATGAAAACTATGGAACGCTTATAAAAGAAATTGAAGAGGACACAAAGAAATGGAAAAACATTCCATGCTCATGGATTGGAAGAACAAACATTGTTAAAATGTCTATACTACCCGAAGCAATCTATACATCTAAAGCAATTGCTATCAAAATACCACCAGTATTTTTCACAGACACAGAACAAACTATCCTAAAACATGTATGGGACCACAAAAGACCCCAAATAGCCAAAACAATTCTGAAAAAGAAAAGCAAAGCTGAAGGCATCACAATTCCAGATTTCAAGGTATATTACAAAGCTGTGTCATCAAGACAGTATGGTACTGGCACAAAAACAGATACATGGATCAATGGAACAGAGTAGAAAACCTAGAAATGGACCCAGGACTACATGGTCAACAGCAGATTTCTCATCAGAAACCACGGAGACCATAAGTAAGTGTCACATTGTTTCAAGTGTAAATACAAAAACAAAGCAAAACAAAAAACAACTGTCAACTAGAATCCTATACCCAGAGAAAATATCCTTTAAGAATGAAGAAACAATCAAAACATGCTCAGTTGGAGGCAAAGAAAGAGAGTTTACCATCAATAAACCTACCCTAAAAGAAGGGCTAAAGATCTTGGAATGTTAGGAAGGAAGAAAGAACATAGTAAGCAAAAATATGGGTAAATATCCTCTTGGACATTCTAAATTACATTTGTAATTGAAGCAAACATAATACTCTCTGATGTGATTCTAAGTGTATGTATAGGAAATACTGAAGATAATTTTAACAGTGCGGCAGTTAAGGGACAAAAAGAGAGGTAAGGATTCTACAATTCACTCAAACTGTAAAACAGCATTATCAGTAGACATCATACACTAATTCATACGTAAATAATGTAATGTTAGGTTAATTACAAAAAATGTCACAGAAAGAGATATAAATAAAAATGGAATTTTAAAAAAGGTTTTATTTATTTTTGTGAAAGAGAGAGAGCGTGTGTGCACGTGAGCATGAGTGGGGAGGAGGGGCAGAGGGAAAAGCAGACTCCCCACTGAGTGGGGAGCCTGCTGTGGGACTCAATCCCAGGATCCCAGGATCATGACCTAAGCTGAAGCAAGATGCTTAACCGACTGAGCCACCCAGGCACCCAATAAAAACTGCATTTTATAAAAAGTTCAAGTAACACACACAAAAGAAAACAGAAATAAAAAGCAGAGGAAATGAACAGAAAAGAAAAACTGAAATGCAGACTTAAGTTTTAATATACCAATAATTACATTAAATGTAATTTTTCTAAGTATACCAATTAAAAGGCAGAAAGTAGCAGAGTAGATTAAAAAAATATTATCCAACTATTTCTGTCTATGAGAAGCTCGCTTCAAATGTGACAATATAGGCAGTTTTGAAGTAATTATGTGTGTGTGTGTGTGTAAAAGGAAAAGTAATTATATTAATATTAAATAAAGTAGACTTGAGAAAAAAGAATGTACCAAAAACAGAGACAGAAACATTATCTATAATAGTTAATCTGCCAGAAAGATATAGGAATCCTAAGTCCTAAAAATCAGAGTAACAAAATATGTGAATTGACAGAACTGAAAGAAGAAATGGACAAATCCACAATTATTTCTGGAGATGTCAACACTCTTTTCTCAACAACTGACAGAACTACTAAACAGAAAGTAAGCAGGAATAGAGGACAACTAAACAATACCAGCAATCAGCAGGATCAAATCAACCCTTTCAGAACATTCCACCCAGTAATAGCAGAATACACATTCTTTTCAAGTATGCACAGAACATACACCAAGATAGATCATATCCTGGGTCACAAAACAAACTTCAAAGAAGAATGTAAAAGAACTGGAATTATACAGAATATGTCTCTGACTTCAGTGGAATCGAACTAAAAATCAGTCACAGAGTGATAACAGGAAAATCTCCAAACATTTAAAAACTAAACAACATATTTTTAATCTAACGGATGAAAGGGAAATCTCTTGTCCCAGGTGGTTTTCCTAGAGAATTCCACCAAACATTTGAAGAAGAATTAAAGCCAACAATCTCACCCAGAAAACAGAAGGGAAGGGAACACTTCTCAAGGCATTTTACAAAACTAATATTATTCTGATGCTAAGAGAAGACAAGGAAGTAGAAGAAAACTACACACTATTATCCATCATAAATATATGCAAAGTCTTTAATGAAAAAGGAAATGCAGTTCAGCAATATATATTTATATACAAAATGTTTATTAAGTTCAGCAATATATAATACACATATAAAGTATATACTGTAATCAAGTAGAGTCTATTCTAGGGATGCAGGCTGACTTAATATCTAAAAATCAATCAATATAATCCATCATAATAACGAGCTAAAGAAGAAAAATCACAAGATTATATCAGTTGATGCAGAAAAAGCAATTAACACAACTCAACACCCATTCATGATAAAAACTTTCAGAAAAATAAGAATAGAGGGGAACATCCTCAATCTGATAGAGTATCTACTAAAAAAAAAATCCCTACAACAAACATTATACTTAATATTGAAAGACTGAATGCTTTCCTCATAAGACTATGGGGTAAGGATATCTATTCTCATCACTCTTATTTAATATAGTGCTAGAAGTTCTAGCCAGTGCATAAAACAAGAAAAGGAAATGAAAGGTATACAGATTGGGGGAAAAAAGAAATAAGTCTGTGTTTGAAGATGGAATGATGTCTATATATAAAATTCTAAAGTATCTACAAAAAGCATTGGAATTGATAAGTGAGTTTAGCAATGTTGTAGGATATAAGATATACAAAACACAATTCTATTTCTCATACGAGTAATGAACATTTGACACTAAAATTAAAACATTCCATATATAATTACTTACAAAAATACTTCAACGTGAAACTACCAACACAGATGCAGGATTTGTATGCTGAAAACTATACAATGTTGTTGAAAAAAAATTTAATGATCTAATAGAAAGACGTACTGTGTTCATGGGTTAGAAGATTCAGCATGATAAAAATGTCAATTCTCCCCAAATTGATAATTGTGGCTAAGACAATTCCTATCAAAATTCCAGCAAAATTTCTTGTAAATACAGACAATATTATTCTGAAATGTATATGAGAAGAAAAGGGAACTAAAAAACCTAAAATAATTTTGAAAAAGAAGAATAAAGTGGGAAGAATCCATTTACCCAATGTCACAACTTATTTTATAGTTATGGCAATTAAGATCATGTGATATTGGTGGTGAGACAGAAACATAGATCAGTGGAACATAACAGAGAACCTTAATATACACAAACATGCCTATATGATTTTTGACAAAGGTAGAAAAGCAATTCAACAGGAAGGGTTGCCTTTTCAGCAAATGGTGATGGAGCGACTTAATATCCACGAAGAAAAGTGAACTTTGACCTATCTTACACCTTATACAAAAAATTAACATAAAATGGATCATAACTTAAACAGAAAATGGAAAAAAATAGGGGCAAATCTTCAGGATCTAGGGTTAGGTAAAGAGTTATTAGACTTGACACCAGAAGAATAATCTAAAAAAGAAAAAAAATTAAATTGGAGTTCATCACATTAAGAACTTTTGTTCTGGGGCGCCTGGGTGGCTCAGTCAGTTGAGCGTTTGACTCTTGGTTTTGGCTCAGGTCATGACCTCCTGGGTCATGAGATAGTGAGATGGAGCCCCAGGTCGTGCTCTGCACTCAGCAAGGAGTCTGCTTCTCTCCCTCTCTCTCTCTCTCTGCCTCTCCCTCCGCCCATCCTTCTGCTCACACTCTCTCTCTGAAACATAAATCTCTTAAACAAATAAAAATAAAAACTTCTGTTCTGCAAAAGGCTCTGTTAAGAGGATTAAAAGAGAACCTATAAAGTGACAGAAAATATTGAAAACTATATATTCAACACAGGATTAATATCTGGAATATACAAAGACCTCTCAAAACTCAACAGTAAAAACAACAAATGATCCAATTAGAAATAGGCAAAAGACATGAAGGAACATTTCAACCAAGCAGACCTACAGATAACAAATAAGAACATGAAAAGATGTTCAGTATCATTAGCCATTATGAAAATACAAAATAAAACCACTTTGAGATATCACTACATATCTACCAGAATGGTTTATTTTATTTTATTTTATTTTATTTTATTTTATTTTATTTTGAGAGAGAGAGAGAGAAGCAGGGGAAGAACAGAGGGAGAGGGAGAGAGACAGAATATTAAGCAGGCTCCGCACTCAGCACGGAGCCTGACATGAGGCTCCGTCTCACAACCCTGAGATCGTGACCTGAGCTGAAATCAAGAGTTGGATGCTTACCTGACTGAGTCATCCAGGCACCACTGTTTGTTTGTTTGTTTTTAAGAGAAAATAAACCAAATTCTGGTGAGGATGAGGGGAAACTGAATCACTCTAAACACTGTGGTGAGAATGTAAAATGTTGCTGCCAATCTGAAAAGCAGTCTGGCAATCGTTTAAAAAACTAAACATGTGAATTGTACTCCTGGGCATTTATCCCAGAGAAATGAAGTCTTGTCTTCACACAAAAACCTGGACACCATGCTTTCAGGAACTTTATTCATAATAGCCCAAACCGAGAAATAGCCTACATATTTTTCAATGGGTAAATGGTCAAACTGTTGACAGAACAATCTGGATGAGTCTTCAGAGAATTATGCTAAGTGAAAAGAGCCAATTTGCAACTGTTATACAGCATATGATTCCATTTATATAATATTCTTGAGATGACAAAATTATAGAAATGGAGAAATTAGTGGTTGCCAAGGGTTAAGGAGGGAGCGGGGTTGAGAGGGAGGTAGGTATCCTTATAAAAAGGCAACATGATGGATCCTTAGGGTGATAGGCTCTGTATCTCGACTTATCAATGTCAACATCTTGGTTGCAATATTGTACTATAGTTTTGTTAAGATGTTTCCACTGAGGGAACCTGGGTACAATATATTAAAAGACCTCTCTGTACTACTACTTACATGTGAATCTACAATTATTTTGAAATTAAAAAGAAATACAGTGTTTGAAATAGTACACAGTATTTCAAAACTCTTTCAGGGGTATGCCTGAGTCAAAATGTTTAAAGGCCACTGATCCAGAAAATTGGTGGATGGAGGCATAGAAGGAGCTCAGCCCTCGAGGCGATCCTGCTCTCTGATGATCTCTCTGTTCATAATTAAGCAGGAGGAATGGGCTATTTCTGACATTTGTATTCAAAAGCACATCAATTGAAGAGATGTCAGATGAAATGGTTATGTTAAAAAAAAAATGAGCTGCTTTTCACCTATTCGACTGATGGGTCAATTTCATATTGAAATCTCATGAGAGCCTTAACAAACTACACAGTAGAGAAAGAAAAAAAAAATGATTATAAGGGAGCTTGAATTCCAATGGATGTAGAAGAGGAATGTGAAACTTTCTGCCTAGTCTCTGACCTTCAGTTAGGGAACACCGCCCCCAGCTGAGGCACGCACAGCCTCTATACTCGTCCTCTTCTTCAGAACTGAGGTAGAGGGTAGCAGCAAATTATGGGGATCTGCATCTGTGAATGCAAATGTATAAAAGAAGAGCAAATGTCACAGACACACCGTACCCTTTTTAACGTGTCTGTTTCTCCCTATGGTTGTATCACACATTCTCAAGACACAGCAGGTGTTAGCAAATTAGAAAAACTGTATTCCCTTGGCCTGATTCTGGTGTACACAGTACTAGAACATCTGAGAAAAAAAACAGACACCATTCATTTGCCCAAGTTCTGCTTGATGTGGTTTTGATAAACAAACAAACAAAAAAATGGTCACGAATCTTCCCTTGACTGATGGTCAATCAGATCTGATGCAATACATAGACCTACCCAACAGGCCATCGACTGGGATCTTTCCATTTGTCTTGCTATTGCGTTTAAGTCCCAATGTTAAGAATAAAGGCACTGAGTGCCTCACAGTTGACGTTCAGGGACTTCTCACATCACATGTGGGACTGTCCCATTCCCACGAGGCTTCCTGTGAATTGCTGCAGAACTGTTCCTCACACAGACTACCCCCCCCACCTTTCTGCTCAAGGTAGGAGCATTTTTGGAAACTGTAGTTTTCATTAGAAGCAGCCCTTTGTTTCACTTGTCTTCTCTTGCAGAGGATGGAAGAATATCTTTTCCTAACCTGAGACCAAGAGGCCAACCTGGAAATACTGGGAGAGTTTGCAACAAGGAAAGATTTACATTTCATTCCTTTGTGATACACGCATTCACCATACACATACACGTGTGTGCGCGCACACACACACACACACTTAGCCAGTGTACTATCTGACCTGCAGACAGACACACATGGGGAAGTGCAGACAAAGAAGGCTTTTCCTCCCTCTCCCTTCCCTGGAGTTCCCCATTCTGGAGAAGCAGGAACATCAGACAGTGCCTGGATCCACAGTACTGAGGAGGTAAATTTGGGGATCTCACTGTTTCCACTACAGCTCCAGTTCAACGGTTAAGAGGGGTGCTTTCAACTGGACGATGTGGCCTAAGGGATCACTGTAATCAGGCATCTGCTCAGAGCAGCACCTCCCACCAGCAAGGCACGTGGTAGCTCTCCCCTCGCTTGGCTGAGTCCTCAGACAGTGAGCCTGTCCAGCATCACGGCTAACCAAAGAGAGTGCAACTTGGGCAGGTCAAGTGAGGAGACTCTGGTCTATCCTGTCTCCCTTTGCTCTAGGCCACTAGCATCAGTGTTAAAAGGAGGCATGATATGTGAAAGCCAGACCAAGCTGCCCTTTACCCCTTTCCTTTCAAACCTCACTCGACAGCCACAGTGGAGAGATGACCAGCTCTGAAGTACACGTGATAGAAACTTAGAACCTTAGAAACCAAAAGTTTTATTCAAAAGTGAATAAAAGCAACTGAAAAATGATAGACTCTGTAGACATTTTGTTAAGAGAGTTACTGCAAATTAGGAGCGGGGAATTCGCCCTAACCGATCCTGGGCAGTTGTAAGAGAAACTGAAAACCACCACATATATATCTTGGACTGTTGAACATCTTCCAATATGCTGGTGATACAGTTCATAGTGGATGGGATTTACAGTGATTTTTGAATAGTTGGCTCTCAATGGAAGAGTAGCTAAAGTCTCTTCTGGAATCAGAGGTAAACCATCAAGGGAAATGGCCCCCCGGGGATATAAGTTAGATTGGGTTTAGAGCCGTACAATTCAAAGTGTGGTTCCAGGACCAGCAGCAACTGCATCTCCTTAGAAATGCAAAATCTCAGCCCACCCCAGAACCACCAAATCCGAATCGCCATCTACGGGAACCCCAGCTGACTGCACAGGAAAATCTGGGCAGTGGCGTCCTCCTCCCCCCACACAGAGCGTGACTACATGTGACTCACAAACTGCTGTAATCTCATCTGACACATAGTTTGTCCATCCCCAGCAGGGGCGATCGGAACACAAGAATCCCTTCTCACCAATGGGTAATTAGAACACTCTTTTTAAATAAACATACATTTATTTATTTATTTTTAAAAAGGTTTTTATTTATTTTTGAGAGAGAGAGAGAGAGACAGCATGCTCACGAGCTGGGAGGAGGGGTAGAGGGAGAAGCAGACTCCCAGCTGAGCAGGGAGCCCATGATCCCAGCATCCTGGAATCCTGGGGCTTGATTCCAGGACTCTGGGAATATGACCTGAGCCTAAGGCAGATGTGTAACCAACTGAGCACCCAGGCCTAAGGCAGATGCTTTAAACTTAATTTTTTAAAATCTCAGTTTTAATTTACGGTGTAGTAAATATCTACGGATAGAGCCCACATAAACAAAGGTGCCTTGGGATCGTCAAGGTTTTTTTTTAAGAATATGAAAGAGCTCAAAATATCACAAAGTTTTAGAATGGCTGTTGTTAACAAATGGAAGCTGCATCAGCCTGAGCTAATCTATGCAGGAGAGAGCCCATGGCCCATCCCCCCCGGTGTCTCCCACTTGACAAGTATCTGGAATAGAAATAACTCTTTCTGGTACTAAGTCACTGGAACTGAAGGTTTGTTGGTCTATCCAGAAAAACACACAAAACACCCATGGAGGCCTAAAATGATTACGTAACCAGAGGAGCTAACAGAACAGAACTTTCTGTCCCTAAGAAAATCACTTTAATGTCAGAAGTTTTCAGGTTCTCTTCCTCTCATAATCACACTCAATGCTCAGGATATTTCCTAGTTCAGTTTATTCCTGGAACGTGGCTCCCTGCATTGTGGAAACCACACCTTGATAAGATATCTCCCTGTTAGCAGTATCTCTTCAAAAACATCATCTCATTTTTCCGGGTAACACCTGAAAATATTCCTTCTAATTAAAACAATGGGCGATTCACCTTTCCAATAGCTAGAGGCTCTTCTGAGATGTCATTTCATATCTTTCTAAAATACCACCAGAAAAAAAAAATGCTTCATAGCTCAAGAGCTATAGGCTTTGTCTATGGAAAAATAATCAAACCAAATAAGCTGCAAAACTAAGTGTGGGTGTCAGTGTCTAATAATAATTATAATAGCAAATTTCAGAGTCATAGCTAATATTTAATGAGCACTAATTATGTGCCAGGTACAATTCTAGGCTCTCCTTCATTTATATGCTCCTTATAAGTGTCCTATGAGACAGGCACTAGCATTATCTCCATATCACAGGTGAAAGAAGTGAGGCACAGAGAGGCTGTGTAACGTGTCCAAGGTTGTACAGCGAGGAAATGGACAGGCAAGGTGAGAATCTGTGTTCTTATCATTGCACTGTATTTGTTCTCATATTTCAGGGAGAACCATGCAATTTGAACATACTACTACTATCCCCACAGCGCTCCCTAAATCTAAAGCAACTTCACATAAAGATTCAATGTTTTCTCTCGAGAAGCAAAACGGAGGTTTCTTCTTCTCCTTCTCTGAAATTACCATGCCCCTCTGCACATTGCCTACCTCATCTGCTCTTTTTACCTTGGCGATCATATGGCTTTGGTTCCGGTGGTCTGGTTGTGTTCCTTACCTAGTCTGCAGCAATGGAAGGCAGGGAGAAAGGAAGCCCCGTAGGAAGAGGGGGAAACGGAGGAGAAAGCTGCACAGATGAACTGGGCAGTCACTTTTTCCAGAAAGGCCAGAGCCCTCCTGCCACACTAGGCCAACAGCAGGCACAGTCATGATGGCCTCTTAAAGACCACTGGGTGCCTCTGAGTCAATGGGACAAATTATCTTACTTAGGAGGGTAACATTCCAGGAAGGATCATTTTAATCTAATTAAAACCACTGATCATGTTTTGCCCTGAAGAAA
Organism: Ursus arctos; assembly: GCF_023065955.2. Taxonomy (NCBI): domain Eukaryota; kingdom Metazoa; phylum Chordata; class Mammalia; order Carnivora; family Ursidae; genus Ursus; species Ursus arctos. The sequence continues at coordinate 43,143,841 of NW_026623100.1, read as the reverse complement.
TGGCACTCAGGAGAGACTGGATGACAAATATTGGAAAGGACAGTAATAGAGGCTACTCTCAGGAGGAAAAGACCCTGCAGTGAGCCCCAAGGGACACTGACAGATACAGATAACAGCACCTTCAGCCTTGGGCATGCGCACACTTAGCATGGACACTGAAGCACAGAAGTGGTGGCTTTTCTGGGCACAAGCATCGGAGGCAGCGCCTTCAGTGGGCACCAGTGGCCTGGCTGCCAAGTGCGGTGCTGGATGTTGCTGGAGACCGTATCTCAGTGATCTGGGAAGGAGAGCCTTTCAAAGGCCCATTAGTTGTCACAATGGCTAGTTTTAGAAACAAAGCCCAGATCCCCTGGAGATTTCTAGAGCAATTTGGAAAGAATATAAGGGGCTGGAGCTCTTAAAGGAAAGGCAGGATAAGAAAGGACAATCCAATTATTAAGGGTTTATTATTTTCCAATTCTTAAAGTCATGCGTAAAGATTCCTGAATTCTGGAAGGAAAGTAGGTAAGACCTGAGCTGGGACTTGGGTAAATACAAATGTCCCAGTGTCCTCCTCACCTTACCAGTATTTCGAGAACAAAACACATTTGTGTCAATGGGAAATTTCTTCTTTTTTTTTTAAGCACAATAAAGGCAAGGTGGTGACATCATATTAATTTGCATTTCTTTGATTTCTCTTGTCTTTTTTTGGTAACTTTTGATGTGCTGATTGGGTGGAGCTGCTGTAGAATATTAAGCACTTTGTTTCTCATCATTTGGAGCTTTTAATAATGAAAAGTACTCTGATGGAAAACTTTGTTTAAAATTTTTCTTCATCAAACATTTATGGAATCGCACAGCTTGGCATCAGGGTCTATGCTTGTGGGTTCACGGAATTATAATCAGTACTAGCCCATGCTCGGAGAAGCCTGTAGTACTACGACAAGATACAGAAACCGTGTACGTACACAAACACATGTACACATGCACACACATGACTGTCCATGCCAGCATACACAGGCTCACACACAGAACACAGAATGCCCTGGATCAGAATGTCAGAAGCCCTGGTTCTCCTCTGGATCTGCCACAAGCTTATGCCACCTGCCTTATGCCACCTACTCAGAGGTTCTGGGTCTCTGCTAAAGAGACTTATAGACTATGCAGTTTGGAAGGGATCATGGGGATCTGCTAGACTTAATTAATCTTATAAAACCACAGTCTAAAAGAGCAAAAAATAAAGTACCCCAATTCTTTGGACCCACTGCTCACAGCCTATTAAAGAGCTTTATCCTGTGCCTCCTGCCCCTTATTGCATAGCCTGAATTTTCCAGGGAAGGAGAAACACAAGTGGTCAGAGGGCCCCATGGACACAGCGCTGATGCCCTGGGCAGTGCCGCAGGGGCATCAGTGACTTTGGTGGTGGCAGCAGCAATGTTGGTGGAAGCAGCAGAGGATGAAAGGCTTGGAGTTGGCAACAGAAAAGGCAGCTCTGGCAGGAGCAACTGTACCCTAGATATGAGGCACAACAACCCTTGCCAAAAACACCGGGTGCTGTTAGCCGTCACGCAGAAATTGGGACTGGCAGGAACCTCGGGGACTCAAGCAAAGTTTAGCCAATAGTGGTAATGCACACCAAGGATGCTGGTGGCAGAGCTGCCACTCTGGGCATTAGCTAGGGCCTCAAAAAAAGGAGCCAAAAGGTATAAGACAATAGCAGAGATTCTATGTTGCCAAGATGAATATTTTCCATAGCATGTGTAAGAAACATCTGGAAATGCTCAGAGAAATCTGGGAAGGAACTTGCAGGTCACTGTTACAGTCCTGAAAGGTGGCATGTAAATGGATTCTATTTCGTAGCTCCTGCTGTATATTTCACAGTCATTTCATGCTAGAACTCCTAGTCCATAGCTCTCGACTCTACACCACACACCAGGCTGCAGCCCAAGAGAAATTATGCCCCTCCAGTTGGGAGACTGAATCCCATTTCTAGACGTGCGCCTAGGTTTGGTGTGCACTTGAATCCACATGGATCAGGTGGGGGGATATCTCAGCATCACTGTCGCAGAGGAAGAGGGACAGCATATTGGCATGGAAGGGAAATACAAGTGGCCCCCCAAAAATGAAACATGGGCTTCTGTGCAGATTAAAGGCACAGAACCTAGGAGGAAACCATCCAGCGTGGTGGTATGGAGAGAAGGGCATGGGCAGAGGGAGAGGAAAACAGACCTAAAGAGAAAGGCTCTACCTTTCCTCATTTTTGCCCAGGACTGGCCCTCTGTTGATTCTAGATGCCTAACTATGTGGGAAATAGGCTGGGCTTTCAGCTTACCTTTTAGAGACTAGTTCCCTCTCTGTGTCCCACTAGACCACCCACCTGCTGTCAGATCGAACATTAAATAGCAAATAGTTCCGTGATCTGCATGGAAATGAAAGGGTGGCATATTTTTCCAAGGTGAGTAAAAAGGTACTGTGTCAGTCTAAATATCCTTTTTCAGAAGCCACAAAGGGAAAAAGGGCAAAATTTTTAGTGCAGCGCTGCATTGTGCTTTAAGTAGGCAATAATAAGGTATAATACTCTGAACCAACAGCAGCGTTCGTTTAAATGAAATAGTTATACCTTGTGGGTTTTTTTCTCCCAAATGGCACCCTGAGATGGCAAATCCTTTTCCAGTGTACATGGGTTTCAAGGTCTGAGAATCTTCAAAGTTGCAGCTTGGAATGGAAAACACATGAGTAACAGAGACTCTAAAGAGGCCTGGACTCCTTGGTGTGGCATTCGGGACTTTTCCTGATCTGAGTCCAAAGGTCTGACCCAGGAACCTCAGTTTCTATCACTTCCTGAGTGGAAAGATGTGAGGTTGAGTGTCAGCAACTGGGTAGACAGCATGGTCCTCAGGGCTGAAGAAGGGCCATGGGGCCAATGAGAATGTGACCCTGACAACAGTGACCCAAAATAGAAATCTCAGGGAGGATTGAGGTTTGAGATGAAACTTAGAAAGAGGTGCCTTGAAAGGAGATAATGAGAGGAGGAGGTCAGGGAGTGGGAAGGGGGACAGGCAGACTGAGCTCAACCCAGGGCAATAAGCAGTTCCTTGGTGTTCAAGCCAAATGAAGGTACATCACAGCAGGATCAGTGGGGGCAGCAGCAATGCTTTGCAGCCATCTCAGGAAGAGCTTTCCATGGTGTGGCCAGAAATCACTTTGCCATATTAATCAGACTCTGAGCAGATATTCTTAGAGCCTCGGGAGCCTGGTGATGACCTGCACGAGACTCAAGAAGCCAACGGGACAGGTGAGGATGGAGATGATGAACAGGCTTGGGGTGGACACTGTGGCTGTCCTACTTATCCTTCAGCCATGGTTTTTATGTTTAAATGAGATCGTGATTGTGCCTTAAAATTATAATTGATCATCTCTAGCTTAGGTCATTGTCTAATAAATCTTCAGAAAGTGAATACACTGTTTTCCTTTTATTTTTAATCCTGGTTTTTCAATCTCATTGATTATTCCCTGAATCCAGAGGTGAAGATCTTCAAGGCAAAGCTAACCAATATGACTTGGAAAGGAATTAGCTGCTTGAAATTCTAGTGGCTACCCAGGCAATCTCTTTGATTAACTCTGTCAGGCCTGTGGGTACATGGGTATGTTATACAAATGGTGCATTTTAAGGGGTATTCCCCTTGCTTAATGCCTAGAGAAGTACAGAGTCTGGGAATACAGAAAAGTCCTGGCATACAAGGAGGAGGACCCATCACTGGCCGGGGGAACAGCGAAGGTGACATTGGAGCTTTGAGCTGAGTCTCAATGAATGGCTATGGTGCGTGTGTATGTGGGTCCATACCCATCAACAGAGATAAATGTCTTACTGAGAATGTGAATAGCACATTTTCTAGGGGCAATGAGTCCTAGAACAAGGTCAAATAAGTAAAAAGAAAAAAAATCTCTGAACATATTAAAAGATTCTACCAACTGAACTGAAAATAGAGACATTTAGACATTGGTAATGGAAGAAAGACAGGAGGAAAGAAGAAAGCCTGTATTATAAATTGTAACAGGATCAGAAACTTTTGGTAAGTCAGAATGTCAAGATTTTTCAAGTTTTACTTCTTTTAATTTGGTAAATTCTAGCTTGCTTAGTAGTGCTAGTTACTAATCATCAAGTGATGAGATTTTTCACTCACCAGAGGGGGAGAGGGTGAATGCGGCAGCAACAGAGAGGAAGGGCAAAGTCGAATCAGGGCACAGATGAGGCCACTGGTGAACTTCTCCTCTTCATCTGGAAACACTCTTTCCAAAGCCACACCTGGGAGATTCTGGGTTGTATTTTGAAAAGGAAGACAGTTTTCCCCAATGGAACCACTGGAAAACCACAGTCTATACCTTCACAAACTTTCAAAGCTTTGGAGAAACATTTCAAATTTAGCCAAGATCTTGGGTAAACCATGCTCTCCAAAAATTAACTTTCACAAAATAAAAGCCTGTGGCTGCAACAAGTTGCCTTGGTGGTAAGACCCACACTTGGCTTCCAGGGCCTCCTCAGCTCCCCCATCTGCACTGCCCCATTCCAGGACTGGTTGCCTGGATAGGTGAGCACCTGCTGCACTGTGCCCCTCTAGCCCTAAAAGGCCTCCTGGCAGCTGATTCGGTGCAAGGGTTGAATCATGCCACCGGATCAGGGACAGTCTGGCATTTGTGTTCTCTAGGTGTCTCTTGTCTGCCTGACTGCTGACTTGTGTTTCACAATATGACTCTCCCTTCCCAACTGTCCTCTATAGTCTTTGCTGCTGGTGGTGGTGGTAATGCCACCTTTTGCAGCCCCCTGTATGCAGACAAGAAATCCGCACAGAAAGCAAGCCACCAATGTCCTTTAAAAAATCTGTGCAGAAAGAAGGCCACCAATGTCCTTTAAAAAATCTCCAAATATCTCAAGAGAAAAAGATTCCACCAACTAAGCTGAAAATAGAGATAGTTAGACATTAGCGAAGGAAGAAAGAGGAGAGAAAGCAAGCAAGCCTATATTATAAATTGAACTATGTACATTAACCAAAAAAAAAAAAAAAAAAAAATTCAGTCCTTGGCTCTGAAGAATGACATTAAAAAGTTAAGCAGTACTTACTCTTATTTAAAATGTCATTCTTGTTCAGTGCAACTGTTATACATTTAATACAGACAGATGAGCCACAGTGACTCCATGAAGACAAAACTTCCCCCTGTACATCCGCCCTAAAAGCTTTTAAAACCACTCTGTCAAGAGCAATTTGATGGCATATCAATTGTGTTTCTCTATTGAACCACAGTACTACATGTGACAAATGAACATCATAACAGGATTGGGTGGGTGGGTGGGTGGGGGGAGGTAGGGGCCGAGAAGTCCACCCCATGGTATAAATGACTCTAACACAAAACACTGCCAATAAAACAGGAGAGGGAATGCATTAGCCTGCTACAAGGCACTCGGGTTGACCATTAAATATTTTATATAAGAAAAGCATATAGGGCATCTCAGCAAGACTTTACTGAAAGCTAGGGATTCGGAGGCTCCTAAAAATGATTTACAAGGGGAATTTTGAGAGGAAGTCTGAAAGGGAGTCCTGTAAGAGTTCACTGTGATGGCTGAGTGGTCATTTCCTGACCCTGATGCCCTCAGTTAGGACCACAGTTCCCAACTGGAGCGTTTGTATCCACTCGCCATTTTTATCTTGAGCCTTTACCCCATAATGACAACATCCCTACGATTTAAAAAAATTATTACAAATTGGTTCTATAACTAGAAAAATTAATCTTTTTGGTTAACTAGTTAAAATGACAGTTTAGTAGCCCATATTTTGCCTCAAGTGAAAGCGAGGAGGAGTGAGCTGGAGAGTATTAAAGACTGGTCCATTCCCTTCCTAAAGGCAAGAAAATTCATTAAGGATAGAGAAAAACTTGATTTGAGAAGCAAAATTTAAACCCCTATAGCTGGGACAGTCAACAGAGCCAATAGGCATTTTACTTTCTAATGAGCAGAAAGTAGAGTTTAGCGGAAAGAAATTTTCATGAGCAACTGTCTTGGTTATCTTCTGAATCTACTGATGAGTAATAACCTACTCCATAGTTTTGTGGCTTACACCAAAAATCATTATTAATTTGTTCACAATTCTGCAATTTGGGCAGAGCTCAACAAGAACATTTCCCCTGTGTTCCCTGTGATTTTGACTGGGGCTCCAGGACAACCAGAAGATCCCAGACAGCCTCAGTAACACAGCTGCTGGGTGGGGCTCACTGATGTCTGGGAATGGGGCTAGGGCTGTAAGTCAGAGAGCCTTGCTTATCCTCTGTGTGGCTAAGTTTTTCACAGCATGGAAGCTGGATTCAGAAAGGAAGTATCCCAAAGGGCTAAAAGTAGCAGCTGCAGACCTCTGAAGACTTGGGCTTGGAAATTACACAGCTTGCTTCTGCTTCATTCTATCAGTCAAAACCAACAGATTCAAGAGGAGGGGAGAGACTCCACTTCTCAATGGGAGAAGTGGTAAAGAAATTACATCTCTCTTTGTTCCACTGCAGCAACCAAGATCAAGCCAAAGGTGTATGAGTTGCAAATGAAGAATTGTGAAAGGAGGAGGAGGAGGAGAAGAAGAAAACCCTTTCTCTAAAGTCATACACACATTACATCACTGGCAATGAGTCTTTGTGGCATCCACCAAGAACTCTACTCTCTTTTAGACTTTGATCTGCTGGGAAATGCTTTCTGTACTTCTGGGAAACAAAATGCCCTAACTTCCAAAGTATCTTATGGTCAAGTGAAAGGTGCATCCCATTATTCTCCTTTGTGTACCTCACAAGAGAATAGACACAAATTTATTTAATTGGATCATAAGTTTCTAGATCTTTTGTATATATATATATATATATATATATTTTTTAAGATTTTATTTATTTGACAGAGATAGAGACAGCCAGCGAGAGAGGGAACACAAGCAGGGGGAGTGGGAGAGGAAGAAGCAGGCTCATAGCAGAAGAGCCTGATGTGGGGCTCGATCCCAGATCGCTGGGATCACGCCCTGAGCCGAAGGCAGACGCTTAACCGCTGTGCCACCCAGGCGCCCCGATCTTTTGTATATTCTATATGGAGTAGGCACATGGCAGTTCAACAGAAATGCTCTGGAGAGGTAGCATGGTGCTGTAAATGAATAGCTTTTAATCTCTCCCAACAGCGGCTAGTGGCTAGTGATGGAAGTTATGGATAAAGCTAGTTAAAGTCAGAAAAGGAAACAACCTTAATAACATGCTTGGGACCCAGTGGGCTTTGTTGGGTGAACGGATGAATGACTACAGAGGAAAAGTGCTTTGAAGGTAGATGAGAAGGGTATTCTAGGGGGAACTTAACTCAGAAAATGCCTTTCACGAATGCCATCTACAGCCTTGTGACTATCTTCCTGTGTCCTCCCAGCATGCAGTAGACTTTACATAGATCATTCATCTCAAGCAGAGTAATCAAGGAGATTTTTTACACCAACATTTTATAATGTATGCATTTGTACAATTTTCAGGTTCTGTTCACTTCTACATCCACAGGGTCTAGAACAGTGATTGACATAAAGCAGTGGTTTTCCACCAGGAGTGATTTTTGTCTCCCAGGGATACTTGGCAATGTCTAGAGATGGCTGTCACAGCTGGGGGAGAGGTGTTATAACATCAACAAGTAAGGGCAAGTGAAGCTGTTACACATCCTACAATGTGCAGGACAGTCTTTCACAACAAAGAGTTATTCAGTTCAAAATGTTAATAGTGTTGGACAGAAAACAAACAAACAAACAAAACCCTAACATGGAGTAAGCATTCGATAAATATTTTTAGGATGAGTGAATGAAAAAAAAAAAAAGAAACAAAAAAATAGTAATACAGTTAATGAAGACTGTGGTTAAGGCAAAGTATCTCGGGACTATTGATCAACTACAGATAGAGAGACAAACCCACCTAGAATAATAAAAAGTGATTTGAGTTAAACTTAGAAATAACAATGGAAGTCAGATAAAAAGGATCAGGACAAATCAAGAATAAGAGATTGATCAGGTCCAGGATAAGAAGAAGACTCTCAACACTGTTCTGTAAGTACTCAGTGATGATTTAGGAAGGAATCGTTGGTGAACACCTCCAGAATTATACAGTTATGAAACTGCATTATTGATAAGTAGTTGTGGTTTTGCATTTGTACTTAAGTTGGTCATTAGGAACTTACGTAAAATTCATCTCACAGTACGGATTTGAAATCTTGAATGATTTTTATAAATTATTCATAAACTAGCAAGTTCTATGGATCCCTTCTGTTATTATTAAGGAGGAGGCTATATCTTATCCAGGTGAATCTAAGGGACATCTCTGATGCCTCCCCTGGGAGCCCAGTTAGAAACCTTTTGTCTCTTGCAAGTTCATGTTGTCAACTTATCACTTAGACTTCAAATTTTTGTTATTTGTTTAGTGGCTAGATCCGTAAGCTGCTGGGTTAACAATGCTACAGCTTCCTTTTGTCTATATACATCAAGATTTCTAATATTTTGACAAGTATGAAACACCTGAGTTAGAGCTAAAAAAAAATTGCATGGTGCAAACATGACAGAAAATGAAAGAGGCAGCATCATCACATGGAAAGAACATAGGGAAAAGAAGACTTTGTCCTCAGTCTCCACATCTTTTAGATGGGAGGCAAGACTCCTGGCCCTAAGTATTTCATACAACTGTTAATGACAACCAAACTCAAGGACAGATGTGACTGCTTTAAGTACCATGCCCATATATGTTTAAATCAAAATTCTCATTGTCAAGCAAAATATGAAATAATATATTAACAAGTAAGTTCCCAGGTCTTTGAAACTGATTTTTCTCCCACTCCAGTATTTGGCAAAACAGAACTTCTCACTGCAATTACGTGATCCCTCCCTCAAGCAGTGCCAAGTTACACTTAGGGCTGCCTTAGCTTTGATGTTTCTACTTCTCATTTGTATGGCCTGCTTCTTATTAAAAGGGGAACAGAAGAATATATTTTATGTGATATGAAATCTATCTTATATCCCAAGTCACTCAAGACAACATTCCATTCCATTAATTTCTAATGTTCACTTTGCTTGTGAATAAATACAGTAAAGCTATAGGAAACATTCACTGAGGAAGGACATCTGTGTGCTAAGTCAGTGTGCACAGAGACCTTTCATCCATTCAGCCTTGGCACATGGAATCAAAGACTGGGCCACTGGAAAATGACGTAATGTTAACTGTAGTTAATCCTGATGAATCACGTGAGGGATCATCCAAAGGCACTTTGTTACTCTATGGCTTTTGCGATACTTCAGGACACAATCTCATTACAGGGGTTTCCAGGGACTTGGAACTGGTTTTCTTTTCTCTAGAGCATCCTCATATTCTCTTGCCGGTAGAATTCAGCCCACAGAAATTGCTCTTCCTGGTAGTTTATGCCACCAGCCTGAACCCCTGCTTGCTCTCTCAGCAAGACCTATTAAGTCTGGTCAGAGGCAGATTTCTGAAGGAGCCCATTTTCTCTTTGAGCTCTCTCTCTCTCTCTCTCCTCCCTAGAACACCTTTCCCTCCCGTACAACATGCCCTGAGGTTTCCCCACTGTGTGGCTCGTCTCAGCCTTACTGGCCTTACTCCCTCCCTTGAAACTTTAGTTTCTTTTTTAATTTATTTTTTATTTTTTATAATTTTTATTATGTTATGTTAGTCACCATACAGTACATCCTTAGTTTTTGATGTAATGTTCCATGATTCATTATTTGCGTATAACACCCAGTGCACCATGCAATATGTGCCCTCCTTACTACCCATCACCTAACCCTAACCTTTAGTTTCTACTTGCTAAGTCTACTAAACAGGTAATGGAACATAACAGCCCTGACATTCCCTCTAAGGAAACAGAGTTATGTGTTGAAATGTGGCTTCTAGGAGACAAAGATTCATAATTCTTGGGGAGTTCTCTCTCACAGTAGAGATTTCAAGAAGGGAGAGCTCCAGAAGGCCACCCCTCCTCTCAAATATGTTCTCCCCTATAGAGGCAGGCTCCTGATTATGAAGTGGTCCTAGGAATAGGCACGTGGATATCTATGCACTTGTACTCCACATCCTAAAATAGTGACAAGGGATCACAGGGTAAAAAAACAAAACACAACAACAGCAGGGGAGCAGAGACCACAGAACAGCATCTCTGAAACTCTCCAATAGCAGATATTGTATCGTTAAAACCAAATACCAACCTATGGCCATTTTTCATCAGGTGGCTTTTGACGGCTCCTCCCTATGAAGAGGTTTAATGATTTCATTGAGTAAGAGGCGGTGGACTCAAGATGTGTGCATTCACTGGGAGATAATTGCATTTAACGAAAGGCACATCCATAGGTTTGAGGAGGCAAGTGATAAACCTTCTTCCCGAGCCCGTGGATCAGTCATATTCTAACTGATGAGTGGTTGGGGGATCAATTAATAATCATGATGAGAACAATACTTTTCACTTGCAATTTTCCTCAGGTCGCTCAGAGCAACTCTCTAAACATGGACATCTATCTTCTTGGCCCTCCTGCGAAGTCAGCGTTTGGTTGCATTATCCCTAGATAGGAGGTGTGGAAACTGAGGTGCAGAGAACTGACTGGCCACCATGGCAGGGTGGGAGGGAGAGGGGCAAAAAGAAAGTGGACACATTCTGGTATTCTCTGTCAGCATTTTTAATATTCGTTCTACAAGCATTTATTGATCTCAAATGACAATGTTAGCTAATGATTTTAGTGCCAGGCTCTGTCCTTAATTAAGTGCTTTGCACATATTATCTCACTTATTCCCCTCATGTCACAGATGAGAAAGCCAAGGATTAGGAAGTTACACACTGCAGACGCTCCTGTGATAAAATCAGAATGCGAACTCAAGAACTCCAGAGCTTACGCTCTTCAACCTCACGTATATCATGTGCCAGGCCTCCACTGGGATGGGTACTGAGCATGCCCACTCAAAGCACATGATCGCCGCTCCGAAGAAGCCCACAGTGAGTGGGGGCTTAGAAATCCAGTAATGATAACACTTGTGTGCCAGAGACTATTTTACATGTTTGATACATATGTCAACACATTTAGTCCCCATAAAAATTTACTGATCTGGGAGCTATTACAACCACCACTGTTTAGCAGATGAGGAAACTGAGGCACAGAGAAATTATGTAGCTGGCCTAAGATCAGCATTTGTCCCCAAACAACAGGACTCTAGAGCCAATGCGGGTAGCCATTAACTGTCTCATCTTCCACACTAAGGAGGAGTTCAGGGTTCATAGTGAAGGTAATCGAGGAAAAATGAAAGATTTTAAGCAAAAGAGTCATTCAGATTCAGGTCTCTCTAAGGCCACTCTGATGACACTGGGGTGAGTTGATCATTTAGCCCCTCTTCTGCAGTGTAAGATAACTGTGCATTTAAGTAGACTGCAAAAGACAGAAGATCTTCACTTCCAGGATGCTGGGTGGAATTCCATATGAATTTCTCTGTATTTTCCATATGTAACCCTCTCCCCTAGAAGGCTGACACAAAGCTAAGTGTGAACCTGCCCATATGCCACCAGAAATGGGCCCTGGCTCTAACAGCTCACTGCTCCTCCTTACCAAGCCATTCTGAAGTGCAGCATGTGTTTCTCAGCAAAACAGTATGCACTGGATTGTTCAAGTATCAGAAAATAAATGGAAGTCCCAACAGGAATGCCCGAGTTGATTTAAATTGCTAGAGAACTTAGAATGGATGAAGACAGATCTGCGTGTGCCAAAATCCATGCTGGGGAGCCCATGTGCCTGTTCCTAGACCTGAGTATTGGTCAGAGTCTAAGCTCCCAACTCCTTCTTCCCCATTGCCTGTAAGCAACTCCCCACTGCTCTTGGCTTAAATGGCATCTTGTTAGTATCAGGGACCTCAATGTCCCATTTTCTCAAGGACCTTTTCCATTAGTGCTAGGAATCTCAGTGTCTCAAGAATTCAAGGAGATTTTACAGATTGCCTTGATAATTCACTTTTAGTTCATAAGTCCTCTTAAAATAGGAGTAAAAATACTCCTATCAAATAGTTTGCTACCTCCTTTGACAGGTAACTCACCACTTCATGAAACAGCTTATTCTATACTGGAGTGACTTGGACAGTTTTAAAGTTCATCCTTATACTTTGTTAACATTTAGTTGGCTGTGACTTCTCTTATGGAAGGGTTTCAGAACAAAGCTCTTCCCTCTCAATCAGACTCAGCACAGAGTGAAAGAAGTCTTCCTTTACCCCCTTGGGCTATGGTAAGTTTCTCGAAATACCTATATTCAGCCTTATCAGAAAACAGATCAGATTAGACGTCATTCCTCACTATAAACTAAATGTGTGTTGCTCCTGAAAACTCATATGATGAAATCTAATCCTTGATATGATGATATTTGGAGGTGGGGTTTTGGGGAGGTGATTAGACAAGGATGGAGCCCTCATGAATAGGATTAATGCCCTGAGAAGAAGAGGCCAGAGAGCTCCCTAGACTCTTCTCCCACCATGTGAGGTTACAGCAAAAAGACTGCTGTGTCTGGACCAGGAAGCGAGCCTCAGTAGACACAGAATCTGTCAGCATCTTGATCTTGGATTCCCCAGCCTCCAGAATGGTAAGAAATAGATTTCTGTTATTTAGAAGCCCCCAAGCCTGGCATTCTGTGATAGCAGCCCAAGCAAACTAAGACCGTCTCCATGTGCTTTTTGGTCTCCCTCAGTAAACCATAAACTCAAGGACAAGGAACATCTTTTATTCAAAACCTCCGCAGCTAGCACAATTCCTGGCATACAGTACACATTCGTGATGTGCTCACAAATGGCCTTCCAGGAAGGAAGATCTGTTCGAGAGAAAATAGACACGGTGTAAGGGAAGCCATGAAAAAGCCGAAGGGGTATGCCACCATATTAGTGAAAGAAGCATGTGCCTATTCATTTGACTGACCTTCTGTCCAGTGAAGAGGCTGAGCAGAAGCAATAAAGCCAATTACACTAGACTTTATTACCACTTAACCAGTAGCCTCATTAACAAACATAGTATGTGGCCAATGTACAATTTAATCAACAGAGTGAAGGAAAATAAAATCAGAAGGGTATAAAGATCACTGGCTCCACCTTTCCCTTGGAGTTACAGGGAATGCCTAAGGAGAAGAGGAGAATAATCTTAATAGTCCACGAGCAATAATATCCACTGCTTCTGACTTTGAGGCAGGCCAAGAGTGTACCCCTTCCAGGCAGCCAGGTGATTTGTTACGGCCAGAGCAGCCTCCCTATGAAGTTTCTAGAGTCTGTACGCTAAACTCCTGGAAGGCAGAAGTGTGGTCCCAGCATCTGGAGCCACGGGTGACACATCATGGGAGGTCCACGATCAGTTGTTAACTGCATGGTATTCAAATGCTTATCTGAGGTCAGGCCATAACTCTCCCTTGGTAAAGGGTGAAAGGGCATAGTGATGCTGCCCTGCACCCAGAAAGGGCAGAGATGGAGACCTGGCACTTCTGTCAAGGCAGTTTCTCTGGAGACTTCTGAACTCTGGCTGTGACAACACCTGTGATTTCTGACTGCTCACCTCAAAGACTCTAGGACGGAGCCAGAAGAGACTGTCCTGAGCTCTATTTCTTTTGTTTCTGTGCTACCCTCCCAGAGTGTCTGACTTGCTGGCCTTTTAACCCCTGAGGCCTGCTTCCTTGCCAGTTCTCTGATCGGTCCTCCTGGCTGGAGTTCACGGCCTGTTGGCAGCTTGGAGGGCTGAGGTTTGGATCTACTGACTAGGCCCCTTGGCCCAGGCCTCTCTCTGTAGGCCCTGAACTGCATCGGCCAGGCCCGAAACCCCCACCAGATCACAAATCCTCAGGCTGCCTGTGAAATCCTTCCAGACTCTTTAAAGCAGAGCATTTTATTTAACTTTCTGCTCTTGTACAGATAAGCAGTACATGAAAAGAGAAAAATATGCAGATCACACTTTAATAAATATGGAATACTGCACCTGGCATCTATCTAAAAAAATATTATTACCTGTGCCGTGAGAGCAGCAGTAACACCGCCATAACAATAACATTGTCAGAATGCAGGAAACCACGATGTTTTGAATTGTGTTATAATTAGAAAGCAGATAAATAGGAACATCATTTATTCATTAAAACTGTGCAAATGGAAAATCTACTTAATTAATTTCTTTGTACAATGTCTGTAAACTCCTTCAGGGAGGGGATCTGAGGAACAATTTCAGACCCAGAGCAAACGACACAAACACGACTTTGAAGCACAACAGGAAAGGCAGGTTGGCGGGGACTGGTTTTGGTCCAAAGTGCTCTTCTGAATGAGGTCCACCAGCACGGCCACACAAATGGGATGGCACAGGCAACCAATCATGAGTGTGCCTTCATTCCATTTGTCCCGTGCATCTGAACAGTACCTCCCACCCCCCGCCCTGTCTGCTCCCCGCAGACGTGAGGTCTCAGGGTGAAGTGAATGGACTTGGAGTTGATTAAGGGACTTACAGAATCCTTAGGAAGGTTTTAAAAACTGGGTCGTCAACGGGTTTCACATCTACTATAGCAGTCAGTGTACCAGCAGAGCATTTGGAGGAAGATCTGCACTTAGCACACGGCCTGGATCTCTCTTCCTTGCCTCCTCCCTCCGTGTCCTGCCTCTCACCCACTTTTTCTCCTCAGTCCCAGGCCACCCTTCCAGCCTTTCCCAGACATGCTCTTACTCTAACCTGCCATCTCTGCATGTGACTCTCATCTGAAAACAAGTCCAACCTGAGAACTGGTAATAAGATGGTGGAGTTAGGCTGAGTTTACACAACACTTGACAATGCACGAAGCTCCCACGGAGTCTCCTAGTTCACTCTCCCACCACTTTCTAAACCAGTAACAGCAATAATAATGGGAATTACCTTTCGAACACTTTGAGTCAGTCATTGCCAAGTACTTCCCATATAATATCTCATTTAACTCTCATTACAATGGCCCAACTTGGGTGATGAGTATTATTCCCATCTTACAAACGAGGAAAGGGAGGCACAGAGTGGTTGATTCACTTACTGAAATATCACACATTTGGTTAAGAATAGTGTGTCTGAAATCTGATTTTCTAGTATTTTTTCTTCTTTTTTAATGAAAATTTATATTCAAAGAGTTTTTTTTTTTTTTTTAATTTGGGGGGGCATTTGTTTTGTTTTGACTTTTTGTTTGTGGTTCATTGAAAATCAACCCATGGTCCAGAGGACACTCTTCCAGGTTATTTGATTCTGATGACACAGGAGCTATTTTGCAACTCTTTGTAAATTATAGATGAAATGATAGCAATACAAAATATTTGGTCTATATACATGCAAAGTAGGCTCTTACAGTAAAGGTTCAGTTGACTTCTCTGTTCCTCTGTAAAAGACGTTTTTTTTCTACAATTGTACATTCATTTTTTTTATTAAGTTCGATTAAACAACATACCGTATACATTCATTTCAACATTCCTTTACTCCATATAAATTTTGCATTCTGACTTCTCCTTTCAATTGGTTGTTACACCTCATTCCTAATTAATGAGTTAAATAAAATCTTTACATGTGTATTAGTTTCCTAGGGTTGCCTTTACAAAGTACCACAAAATGAGCAGCTATAACAACAGAAATTTATTCTCTCAAGTTCTGGAGGTTAGAAGTCCTACATCAAGGTGTTGGCAGGACCATCGTCCCTGGGAATCATCAAGTGGAGGATCCTCTCTTACCCCTTCGAGCTCTAGTTGTCCCACGTGTTCCTTGCTGTAGCTAATCTCTGCCTCCATAATCATTTGGCTAACTTCCCTCCGTGTCTGTGTCTCTGTGCCTTCACATGGCATTCTTCCTATGTGTCTGTGTCTAAAATTTCCTTTTATAAGGATACTACTTGTATTGGATTAGGGCCCACTCTAATAACCTCATCTTAACTTGATTATACCTATCAGCAAAGATCCTGTTTCTAAACAAGGTCACATTCACAGGTACTGGGTATTAAGACTTCAACATATTTTTTCAGGACACAACTCAACCTATAACATGTGTTCATTTTTATAACTGTATGGGAGTTATGATTTTAGTTTTCTTGAAAATTATTATAATATCTAATTATCTAATGACAATATAGCGAGATAGAGATTTTAATTCTTTAAGATTTTTTTCTGTCAAAAATGTCAAATGCTTATAAACAAATTAGCATAACAGTGCAGTAGATCCCCATAGACCTATCACCCAAACTCGATAATTACCAAAATTCGATCAATCTTACCTCTACTCCCACCAAAGCCTGGATTTACAGGAGTTCTGATCTCAACTCTCATATTCTCTCTCTCATTCCAGATAACTGCTGGACATCTTGCACTGCCAACAGTACCTTGTTATTTTAAATAGGGTTTTAAAATTAATTCATTCAATGTCAAGATCTTAACATTGTCCATCCCAGGAGGGAAGTTATATTGCTTCCAGACTTTGCTCCTGGCTAGTACACCATAAACACATACTAACAAATCAACATATTTTTCTCCCTTGGTACCACTTATAATTTAATGGAGGCTTATCTGGAAGGAAGACCCATGAGAGGAGCCTTGAAACAGGTGGGGCCAGTCTCATCCCTAACAGTCCTCAAAGCCCTGCTTAGGAGAGACCCTCCTCACCCCCCCCCCCCCCGCCATCTACACGCAGGGACAACCCTAGGTTCTCATTTAAGGCTGGTGGCACGTAGCCATCAGTAGCAATATATCCATTTCTTTGCTCCAATTCGCTCCAGCTAACACAGCAACTGCTGAAACTTCTTCTATTCCACAAACATCATGATAGCAGGCATAGCAATCAGAAAATTAAAATAAACTGCACAAGACTTTTTTTTTTATAAGCTGCATAAGACACCTGTTGGAAGGACTACTTGAGAAGATTCAAAGATATATAAGAACAAGTGAGACAATATATATGTAAGTGCTTTAATAAATTAATAAACATTATGAGGCCTAGAATTTAGAGATGGGTGGATCAAATCCATGCTATGATATCCATGGGCTGTCCTGGAGGACCCTGTTCCATGCCTGGCTTGTTACTAATAGAGATCCTTCCCTGTGCCTATGCTCTTTAAAGAAAAGTGCTGTGATGACAAAAATCCTCCATGAAAACTGGAATACCTTGTCAATGGGTAGCAAATGTATCCTATCATTACCATTCTAATCTTTTTACCTTGAAATAATATGAGACCCACAAGTCACAAAAACAGTGTAGTGACTTCTTGTGTATGCTTCACGCAGCTCCCCTCAACAAGAACATCTTACAAGACCACAGTCCCTTCTTAAAACCAGGAAATTGACAATACAATACACTGTATACCTTCAGATTTATAATTCAGATCTACACTATATACCTTCTTCAGATACCAATGGTTTTTAATTGCTCTCATTTTTTTGTGTGGAAGCATGAAATTTTATCTTATGAACAGATTATTTTAAATCACAGGTCTAATGGGACCATTTACCCAGAGTTGGCCCAGTTTTGTAAACCTCATTTCTATCCCCTTTCATGTGGACTTCATGCATTTTCATTGATAATTTTCAAAGGAATTTTATATCGGAAAATATGCCAAATGATGAAGAATCCATGAAATAACACGACAAACATGGATCCCAAATCAGAACAGCTATTTGTTAATATACTTATTTAGAGTTAAAGTCCTTTCCATACCCACTGCAGGCCCTTGTCCCTTTCTCCCTCATTCAGGGACAACCACCAGGAGTTGATTGTGTTCCCAACCACTTTAACCATTTTCTGCTTTTACGTGCATGTTTTTTGGATACACGGCTTTTATCTCTCTACTACAACTGATTTTCAACCATCTTCTGTTTATATATGCATGGCAGAGGACATTTGAGTAGGAGACACTTTCAACGGTGACTTCTAGAACACTCCTTGTTATCCCTTGTTCTTCCACTCATGAAAAATAGTTGGAATATATGACAGCTACTCTAGAATGGGAATCACCTTGCATGTGTTCCAATTTATAGAAATAGTAAAGCCTTCAGAAATTCCAGGACTTTACTTGTAGTAATTACTTGAAGTATACCTTGCAACTGATCTCCATGCAACATTATGGTTTTAAACAGCTGTTTTAATAAACAAAAGGTTTCTAGGCAACCAGATCTTATCTTAAAACTTCAGAGCTTGAATGGCAAAAAGTCTAAGCAAATGAAAGGGCCATGGGTTCTCTCTGGCACTTCTGGGACTTGGCCAGTGATCTTTGGTATATGTAGATTTCTCTCCTGTGATCAGATTGGTTATCTCCTCTCACCCCTCAAGACTGAGCTCTTGTTTATCTCAGTGCCCTGGGTACTTCCCAAACTGAGCTGTACACCATAATTTTGGGGTTAGATTTCAGTTCTTCTTCCCGAATGAGTTCCTTGAGAGCAATGGTCCACTTGCGAACCACAAAAACCCCAGCACCTAGTGTAACTACTGAACTACTAGAGCCCTCAGGAGATGTGCACTAAATGGGTGGAGGTATGGTATTCAGGTGACCAGGCTGGCCAGGTTTGAATGGAAATACCACCACTTACAGCTATGTGACTTTGAACAAGTTATCTATCTTGTGAGATTCATCTGCAAAACGGAGATTTTTATGATCGTTTCATCAGAGCACTGTGGTGAGGATGAGATGATATTACACATAGAGCAATGGTGTTTGATACCTAGAGTATTTGGTGAGTGTTGGGTTGGTTGGGTAACTGAAATTGCAGCAGGTAGCCTAGGCACATTTCAAGGGCACCTGCTGAGGTGTGTGGAGGTGTGGAGGTGTGTGGAGGTGATAACACAGGGCCCAGGATGAGAGGTGCCAGTAATATCTATGGTGACCATGGAGATGCCCTACTCAGATCTTCCTTTAAGAGAACCTGCTGTAAGGCACAGTGTTGACTGACAACCTCTACTCCCATTCCTTTGAAGCCATCAGGGTATTTACAAAGAGGCCACTAAGCATGGCAAAGTATTAGATCCAGGTCATTTCTGCCCAATACAGGACTCCTCTAAATTGACTTTTCCAGGGACTCCCCATGAGCCTGAATGAGGCTTCCTCAGAACTGCACTGAAAGTCGTGGCTTTTCCTTTATAATCCTCCGTTCTTCTTTATGTCCATCCGTAGATATCACACCTGCATCACAGCTGATGCTTTCATAAACTTCACCTGGTCCTTGTGTCTGAGACTGATCCACCCATGGATCAGCAGTTTTGAACAATCCTTTCTGGAGCCGTATAGATAGAAAAAAGTATCAAAAGGCAAAACCTCAAAACTGTTTGAGCCTATACAAAAAAGAAAATATGAACAGGAAACTATTTGTACTTGGAAGATCGCTCCTGGTACTTGGAACTTCTGATCTTTGTGGGTTTCACTGTCACTATGTTCTGTAACATTTCTGATACTCAGAATTGGCTACAAGTTATACAAGCTATGTGTGGAACTTTAAATTTGGTCCATTATTTCTCCATCTCTTAACTTACAATGTTTTCAAAACACCGTTGTATAGCAGAGGGATAGACATCATTACCTCAATTTTATTCATTTGAAAGCCACGGCACTGAGATTTGGGGGGAGGTGGGGAGGCTAGACTGAGCTCAGAGGCAATCGTGTCAATCTTGTAGACCTCAGCCTTGCTGACTCCCAGTGCTGAGCTTCTTTCCACTGTACCAAGCTAAGAACTGTCTAACACCACTCACTCAAATGAGTAGACACACCTTTGCAGCAACTGTGATTAAATCCCTTTCCACCACAGAAGCACCACTGTTTTCAGGCTTCTGTTTTCACAGCCTAACTGACCCTAGCCTTTGCACTGCCAAACACACTTCCAACTCAACCATAATGTCTGCCAGCGGCTGATACCTCGAGGTTTAATCTATTTCTGTAGCTTCCCAAATTTCTTCCTTCTCCTAAAAGCCTATCTTCTTGATCATTGCCCTAGAGAAGAATCTGGCTGCTTTCATCAGCATATTTTATCAAAACCACTGAGCAGAGAAAGCTATGACGGTTGCTTGATTCCAAAAGTTTACAAAACATATCACCAAATATAATTAACACTTCAGGAAATCAATAACTTTAGAGATTTTTGACCAATAAGAACTCTCCCACAGAGATCACAGGAAGCCAAAAATAGCTGCCCCCTTACTCCCAATAAAAATGTCTCTCTCTTAGGTTAATGGCCCCTGCAAATCCCACACTAATTGATAGCCCAGAGTTCCAGAGTGTTGCATTTCAGTAAATGGTCAAAATGACACATTTGGCATTAATGTCTTGACTCTGTCTCCCTCAAGTGCAATCTCCTTTAAAATCACTCAGGCAACAGAACCATCTCAACTGCTAATTTGCAGTCACAGACATCTACCCTATTGTCTATTCTTGTTCTTCTGGGGCAGGAAGGAAATGGAAGACAGAGTCTAATACTTAAATATTCTGTGTTGGATCTCTTCCAAACAACTATTCATGCATATAAGCCTGGGTATAATCTAGTTTTTGGCTGCACACCTGGCTACGCAGTTTTGCATATCTATTATGCTGGGTAGTTGGAAGGTAGGGATAATCATTTCAAAACTAGTAAAGTCAGCCCATACTGTTAGCCATCCCATGTCAGCTTCCATACCTATTCCTGATGGTATCTTTCCTTATTCCAAAAGGCATAGCTCAAGTTCCTCTGTCTCTCAACAGTTTAGTCAATAACAAAATAAATGCAGCTAAGATTTAACAATCTGTTATTGGCAGCTTCCTATGGAGACCAAAAAAGAGCTTTCTGATCTAAAGTAGTATATAGGGATAATAAAAAGATGGGCTAGAATATTGAATTTAGGGACTGATACACCTGTCCAGGGCTCCCTAAATTATTATGTAAACACCTGTTTACCTGGTTAACTTCCAAGGTAAGTCTTGTCAAGGAATGGAATCTAGTCCTCATTTTTCTCTAAGAATGTCTGCTGCCCATTGTCAGAAGAGGCCATTGAAAACAATGCCAATGGATCATAGCAACAACCTACACTTGTGATTAGGAGCTATATTTAAAGGAGCTGAAGGAAACACTGAACAGAGGTCCCATTCCGACATTTCACTTCTTCAAACGGTCCATTCTCTCTTTCCAAGTGTCTCTCTCGCTGTTTAGATATTATTGCTGTACTATAAGGGAAAGAACAGAACATGAGAAAAATTTATGCCTTGAATTAATCAAGCACTGGTGGAAATGGTAGTACTAAGGCACAGACCTTGAGGCGGTAGACAGGGGGAAGGTTGAAGAAGAAGAAGGAAAAACAAAGAAGAGAGAGCAAAATGGAATTGAAGGCAGAGAGAGGAAGAGAAACTATCAAGATTCCTCCTTAACTTTGCTTTATGCACTTGTGTGGGGAAGATCATAAGAGTGAAGAAGGAGTCGAACAATAATAATGCTTTTAAAAAGTCCTTTAAAACCTCTATATAAACATTCAAATAAAAACCACATTGAGATACCACCTTATACAAGTTAGAATGGCAAAAATTAACAAGGCAGGAAACAACAAATGTTAGAGAGGATGTGGAGAAAGGTGAGCCCTCTTACACTGTTGGTGGGAATGCAAGCTGGTGCAGCCGCTCTGGAAAACAGTATGCAGGTTCCTCAAAAAGTTGAAAATAGAGCTACCCTATGACCCAGCAATTGCACTACTGGATATTTACTGCAAAGACACAGATGTAGTGAAAAGAAGGGGCACATGCACCCCATTGTTCATAGCAGCAAAGTCTACAATAGCCAAACTGTGGAAGGAGCCGAGATGCTCTTCAACAGACGAATGGATAAAGAAAATGTGATCCATATATACAATGGAATATTACTCAGCTATCAGAAAGGATGAATACCCCATTTGCATTGACACAGATGGAACTGGAGGGGATTATACTAAATGAAATAAGTCAAGCAGAGAAAGATAATTATCATATGGTTTGACTTATATGTGGAACATAATGAATAGCATGGAGCACATCAGGAGAAGAAACGGAAAAATGAAGGCAGGTAAATCAGAGGGGGAGACAAACCATGAGAGACTATGGACTCCAGGAAACAAACTGAGGGTTCCAAAGGAGAGGAGGGTTGGGGGATGGGTTAGCCCAGTGATAGGTATTAAGGAGGGCATGTATTGAAATGAGCACTGGGTGTTATACACAAACAATGAATCATGGAACATTACATCAAAAACTAATGAAGTACTGTAAGGTGAATAACGTAACATAAAAAAAAAAAAAAAACCCAAAAAACAAAAAACCTCTATATAAGCATCCACCCAAATATTCATGAAATGTTGAACTTGCACTACTGACCAGACACCATGATTTACATTTAAGTTTTTGCAAATTTTATAATGACTTGGATTACATTTTTCAGTTTGAAAGAGAGAGAGAGAGAGAGAGAGAGAGAGAGAGAGAGAGAGAGAGAAAGAAAGAAAGAAAGAAAGAAAGAAAGAAAGAAAGAAAGAAAGAAAGAAAAAGAAAAAACACCAGAAAGCAAAGAGGGGGAAAAAAGAACACAGAAGGTAAAAATGTAAGCAAAGAAGCACTAGCAGAACCACCACAATTCCACACAACCTAAGTGTAAATAGGAAAATGAGAAAATCTCTGTGGCAGGCAAGAGAAGAGTGAGGTTGCTACAGACCAGCTATGCTACTAAGCACTTCTGAACGTCACTGCTTTTATTTTTTACAAAAGTGAGGCAGGTGTTCTGGTATTTCTATTTTGTAGGTGTACAATAGCCTTCACCTTTCTGCTTTCTGTCACGTGCAGTATTACGGGCCTGTGTATGGATTTCACTTTGCCATTCACGAAGATTTCCTGTGTGGCAGGTTTTAGATCTCAGGGATGGTGACACAACAAGAAGAATTTGTATGAACAATATCAGATAACGGCAACCTGGGTGGCTCAGTCTGTTAAGTGTCTGACTCTTGGTTTCAGCTCAGGTCAAGACCTCAGGGTCATGAGATCGAGCCCCATGTTGAGTTCCACACTCAGCAAGGAGTCTGGTTGAGATTCTTTCCCTTCCTCTCCATCTGCCCCTCGCCCTTCTCCTGCACTTTCCCTTTCTCTTTCTCTCTCTCTTTCCCGCTCAAATAAATTAAATCATTTTTTTAAAAATAATATCAGATAGGTATTTCCAACTTCAGCACCAAGCAACAGAACAGAAATGGCAAATGAGTTTCATCTCACCACACCAACTCCATTTGATTGAAGCCGACTTCTTGGAGAGCTCTAATTGGAAGCCTTCTTTCACCACTGGGACCAGCAGTGAAAGCTGAGGTGTCTAGATAGTAACATGTGTTCTACACACAGGAAGACAGGCTGCACGTCTGCCCTAGAGTTGCCTCTCCTGCAACAGACCGAATGGCCAGCCCCATGAGTTACTAACCTCCTTGTAGGATGTGAAATGATCTGGGAAAACTGATCTCCCTTTACGTACAGACTTGTTTAAATCTTTGCAACGGTGATGTTCCTAGCCGTCTATCATCTTTGTGGGGTCTCAAGCCAAGGACACTATCAATGGAAGGAAGGCCCTGTGGTGGAGTGAAGTTAGCAGTGGAGCCTGGGATTTAGCTCAGCCTTGTCACCCTGAATGACACAGAGAAGCTCATTTCCCTCTTGACACTTCAGCTTCCTCTACTATAGAATGTCATTTGAGCCAAACAACAGCAGATCTAAAATTCTAAAATTTTGATGCCCCAGATTTGTTCAGTTCAATCATTTCAGACAAAACCTAGATTTGGTTCTCATCCAAACTGGTTCACTGATGTTCTTTCCAAAATCATTTTGTTAAATGTATGAAATGGTACTGGTATTCTCTTCAGAGCTTGCAAATCAGCACTGATTGTCCTTTGAATAAGACCATGCTAATTCCACCTCTGCCTTGGCCACTGCTCCTCCCCTAGCTCCTCCATTTGCCTCCTGAGTCTATTCATTCTCCTCCTCAACTTCCTCCACAAAGCTACCAGTGACCTTGACATCCTCCTAATCTTGTTTTGCACATGTCCAAAGCCTGACAAGGTCTTTGAGGGACCCTTGAAAACAGCACATTTACTAAGTGGAAGAGAAGAAGTGCACATTAATGATACCTTGGGAGAATACATAGGAGTAATGTACATTTAAGTACTGAGCTTGAATATTCACAATTTGACTGTGTCTCTTAGATTCAACAGAATTTGGTTCTCAGGAACTTTGGGTAGAGAAGCAAGAACCAATGTCTTCAGAAAACCTCATTCTTTATACCATGCATGAGAAAATATTTGGTGTATTAAGTAATGAGGAGAAAAATGGGAAGATATTTTAGTGGAGCATATATAGTATAAGTAACATAAAATCATATTTGGGTCATATTTGGGTATAGACCAAAGACTTTCTTTCTTGACTTTCAAGACTATCTCTTTCTTGATACATAAGCTTGGGAAGTTGGCTTCAGGCCTCAGCAATTCAAAGTCTTCACTGGTAAAATGATGACAATAATATCTTTGGACTGTGATGAGGATTCAATGAGACAAGGTGCATGAACACCTAGCATAGTCCCTAGAACATGGTTATGAGTCAAAAACGGCTCCTGGGACTGGATGCTCTGGACAATTTTAATCGAAGTAGAAGGCAGAGACTGGGAAATGTGGTGACAGAATCTAGACACAGATGTGGGGCATGAGGCTCAAAAAGGAACATGATATTTCACCAAGACTTCTCACAGTGACATATTTCCTGCTAAGGGCAAGGCTTATTCTCACATTATGGCTGGCTCTAAACCAAAACCTAAACAATCCGGATGGAAATGGGAGGCAGAGGACAGAGGAGCCTCTGAAAAGCACTAAGCCTGCTTCTTTACCCTTTAATTCATCTTAAGCCTATCTTAAGACCACCTATACCAGTGTGTAAAAAGGGATCAGAGCTACTACTGGTCTGGCCTAGGGCCTTGGTCGGGGCCCAAATGTAAATGAATGTGGCCAATCTGAGCCCCACTTTTGCTTACTTCAAGTACTCAGTTCCACTAATCAGCCTACTAAGATTCTATACTCATCTATTTCTCCCTCTGATGATCTTTTTTTTTTTTTTTTTATTTCACTAGAGTGATGAGAGAGCTATCCACCATCACAAGCCCCCTACTGCTATGGGACCTGTGGGACATAACAAAAAAAGGAGTTCAATAACATCCTTGTGAAATCTTATTTTTCCTCCTTTGGGTGATGATTTCACAAGTGCTATTTCACTGTTAGGCTTCAAAGCTCTTTGCAAGGTCTATTAGGAGTACTTTTGTCATAAAAATAGGAAGGAAAACAGGGCAAGGCCAATACATTCTGAACAAGAAATGAGAAAATCAGATTTGAGGAGTCATTGTTCACTAGCAAATTCTATAGACATTCAGAGGTACCAGTTTCATTCAACTATGTCCAGATCAGTTTCCAAAAAACCCCTACTGAATATCAAGTCTTCTTAATGTCTCTAGGCCTTCTTTCAAATTTTGCTTCTACTTGGAGTACTTTTTCCTATGCCTCTAACTACTCAAATGCTACCCCTCCTCTTCAAAGAAAGCTCTCCTTGCTTTTTCACTACTTCCATGTCCCATTTTGATAGTCTCTGAACTCATAACATGTCTTTCTCCATTTTGTTTAGCACTGGCCTGTTCCATTATATTGTTTTCCTTCATGAAGGTTATAGGGATAACTTGGTTCCTCGATATTCTACAGAAAATAGTACACAGAGAAAGCAATGTCTGAGAACTGGAGCAGGGGGTGGGGAAGCCCAATGGTAGGCTCCTAATAGCAGTTAAAGGTAATTGCAGATTGTAATTACACAGGAAGTAGAAAGCAGTCATGGGGCAAATGCTTCCCTGTTCTTTTCACAGGTGAGGGCTGACTGAAGAATGTACGAGAGCAACCTGACCTTGTCCCTAGAAGGGAGAAAGTGGTGGGACACTCACCATTCCACCCTTGGAAGTGACAGAATTCAGACCATCCCATTTAAAGCTGACTAGCTTTAGTTCAGTTTCCATAAGCACAGTGCAGAGCTTTGCTTTCTTGGGTGATGGAAAGCACCAGTTGGTAAGATGACTCTAGCCTCTGCTTAGGAAGTTAGTAGAAATGTTCTGCCTGCATCTTCCAAATTGCTCTTAGAGTGTGAGTCTTCATTCTTCAGTGTCATTGTAAGCCACCAAAGGGCGGGGACTGTACTGTCTTTTCACACACACAAACAGAGCACTAATTTTTACATGAATATCTATGGCTATCCCTATAACTAATCATCTCCATGTAACTATCTATCTATCATTCACTCACTCACAGAGCAGACATTTATTGAGTGCAAGTTATATCCACAGCCCTCTGCCAACCATGGAGGGTAAAGCTTTGGGCCACATTCCACAAAAAAGGGCATATGTGGAAAACCAATATGTAAAACAGATCAACTCTGAAAACAACTTGAAAATTACTGCTGTCTACTTCAACACTCCAATTTTTACGAAGAAAAAAACAGGCCCAGTTAGATTATATCCGTTAAATATTCATTTCCTAAACATGCCTGCAAGTAAGAATTACATACTAAGTTTGAGGGGGAGGAAGGAGAGACTGATGGAGATTCTCAGCTCCCAACTCAGACGCAACGAATTTAATAAACAAGTCAGTAATGTGTGAATTTATCAAGTGTCCTGGATAATTCTTACCAGTCCAACTAGAGGATTAAGTCATTTGCTCAAAGTTAAGAGTTTGTGTTTGAGCCCAGAGAATGGAGTGTTCCTGCTTTAGCTCTGTCATCACTTCTTTCTTAGGGGCATGTCTGATCTTCTTCATGGACTAACAGCAACTCCAGGGCAGAGGAAAACTTATTTCCTACCAGGCCGACCATACACCGGACATTCAGTAAACCTCTAGAGGGTGGTTCATCGCGATTAGATTTTCACTTTAGAAAAATAGCACTCACCTTCCCTTGAGGTTATCTTTGATACATGCAACCTGGTGATCAAGAAGGAAGAAGTCATAAAAAGTTGGAGGCCCCAGATTTTCGCTTTGTCACTGGGATAATCAATAAACTCCACTGGACATCAGTTCAAAATGAGGCAGCTAGGATAGGTTTGTTTTTCTTAGATTCCCTCCTACTACGGAAAGTAGCCACCCAATATAACCAATACTTTTTTTTTTTTTTACACTGCTGTGTGGTTCTGTAGGTATTGATAGTAATTCCTGAGATTTTTACATAGTATTATACTATTTTCAAATTTTTCACCTATCTTGTTTCATTCCTCAAAATCCATGTCAAGAGGTTAAAATCAATAATGATGAATTATTCCCATTATACATGTCAATAAATTGAGGCATAGAGAAGATATGTGACTTATTCAAGGTCATACAAGTAATAAATGGTAGAGCCAAAATTCTAATGCAAGAGTCTTTGAGGTCTTGCTGCAGTGTTCAATGGCTTGCCCTTTCCTTTAACAGACCATTGTTTTCATTTAAGAGATGAAGATTTCCTGAAAGTTGCTTTTGAAGCAGAGTTTAGCTTTTAAACTAAATCAGAATGTGAAATGGTTTCACTCAGCATTTTCTGTAAATCTGAGCCATACCTTTTGGATCTCCACATGCCCCAGAGAATAGATAAGTTCATTAGCCATGTTGGACCATGTGGAAAAAATCTAAAGCTGGCATTTGATTCACACTGCATTCTCAACTTATTTATTAGTTTTATCCAAGATGCCCATCATTAAGGCACATGGGACATAACTGTTCCAAGGCAATTAAACCAAATGTCAATGGTTCCTCTTCTGAAGGAACCATTTCACCAATCAGTTACAAACAACCTGATTAAATAGATAAGTCTAGGTATATGCCCTTAAGATTGCCTCAGAACAATAAAAACTGAAGCCCTGAAATACAGGGTCATTGATGGGGGTTATATTGTCCTACTTGCCATCATGATTCAGGCCCAATATGACTCCTTAAACATTGCCCTAAACTTCCTAGCATCTAGAGAAAAGAAAATACAAATACCTTTAAACAATCTGTTTACCAAACAACAAATATTTATTGAGTGACTGCCATGTCCATAGCGCTATGCCAGGCATGGAAGTTAATTAGAAAGGGCTGGTTAAAAGGCATCTGCCTAATCTCCATGGAAGTCTTAATCTTGGAACAAAATCTCCTGTGAATCTCAGTTTCATTAGTTCTAAAAAGAGAGAACAGGATCCAATGAGAACTAAGTTTCCTTCTATTTCTATTTATCCACATCCTTGTTAGACCACAGGGTATCCCAAAGGTGTTTTCCATGGTATGTTAGGAAAATCTGAACATCACTCTCCAGAAATGATATTTATTTCTTAAAACAGAAATAAAACAGTGGACTTCTACATACTCACAAAATTTATACTGAGAATTATTTACAAGTGTTTAGCTAAGCAAACTTATATGAGGCTATTACTCTTAATGAATGAAAGCCTATTGACTGTAATCAGTCAATTTAGTTGTGAAAGGAAGTAAAAATTATCAGACAAATGAAAATGACTATTAAAAAAGCACTGAGGAACACGGGTCTGGTTCAAAAAAGAGAGCGGGATTAAAAATGGTCCTCCTCAGCAATGCAGGGCCCTTAGCAATTATCCATTGTGTTATCAGCACAGTGATTGACTAAACCTTTTGTGGGTAATGGGCACTTCAGTCAAAACCAAAGGCTAGTGTTTTATAGAGTGCCAGAGGCTTTTAATTTCCTCATAGCACATTAAAACATAGTCCATCTTTGCCACATTTTAACTTTGTTTAGCATAAATTGTTGCACTTTAAATTCATTGACTTATATGGTCCACTGGAGATATCATTAAGAATTGTCATCACGGTACTCCCATGACTCAAACCTCAATCCCTCCTCCTGTTACAGCTGTTAAAAATTTAGTTATAGATGACTACCTGTCTCCAATTCTTTTAAACATTATTCTGAATCATTTCACATTGAGTATTAGAAAATATAAAGGCTTAAGGAATCCCTGATAGAAGCAAACATAGTTATATTGCATGAACTTCATGTGCCCTTATTTATGAATATTAGCTGAGCAATGCATTTCTAAAGTCAATGAGATCAATGATTTTGGTCTACACGTTCATTTTCCAAATAGTTCCATGCCTACAGGAACATATTAAAACTGACGATGGATTTTGAGTGATATGGCAGACAGGGGTGTTGGCTTATTTAATAACCATTCTCTAGCCACCTCATCTTCCGCCTCCAGATGCTTTCGTTGATGTAACAACCTGCCAGCTCTTTGCCTCTGCCACCCCACCCATCTGCATGTCTTCTTGCTATATCATAGGCATGTGACCCAATCCAGGCAATGGCATGCATAAGGGTAGTAGCCAGAGATTCTAGGAGAGGATTTCTTCCCTAATAGATGTGTGGCAGAGATATTCCTCTTTGCCAAACATTCTTGGCTTCTATAAGATGCCTGCAACCACAACAGCAGCCGTTATGCCACCATGAGGAGCCAAAGCTGAGACCAGAGCCTGTGAATGGAGTCTGAATAAAGGCTGGGTCTTGAAGGACAGCACCAACACAACCCCAACCCTGCCTACTTTCAGGCTTCAGGTCACTTGCCCCCTGAAGCATCTGATCCCATAAAAATGAAAGTAGTGTATTGTGTGTACATGTAACTCAGTCCTTACATTTGATCTAGCCTGGGGAGTAGACAACTCAAAAAGATAGGTGAAGAGACGGTGAGATGGTTGGTGGTGAGGAACTGCAGATAAAGACAACCAATGGAGATGCCCTCACTGGGCCCTTGAATCAAGCTTTGCCGGAGCTTTGATGCAGACAAGCTGGCTTGGCAGGGCTCCTGCATGCTTCTCCACTGGGGATGAAGACCTTTGCCCTGATACTTTCTTAAATAGCTACTAAAGAGTAACCATGCTCTGAGTTAATATTCAAAAGAAAAATAGTGAATTTCCTTCTTGCGTTTTCTACATCCTTTGTTAAAGAGGACCATGAATCTGCTTCATTGAAATATGATCTACTTTAATTAAAGCCAGTGGCATTGAGTAAATTAGAACGTAATTGCATTTTCCATGAATTTCACACAGCTTGCATTTTACCAAAAGGAACCCAGTTTCAGTCAACGCTTGTGTGCTGATACCTGCAATCAAGGTCTTATTAAACTAAACAAATCATGTCTTCATGCAAGTTAAGGAAGCATAAATGTAAGGCCAATTCATAAAGTTTCTAATTTCCGCTATTTAGAAAAGCAGAGTTTGGAAAGAGCTATTTGGGAAGGGAAACTTTCTTTCCAGGCCATTGTAAACCATCTCAGAAAGCCTAGATTTTCTCCATGTCAGTGATGAGTTCCCCTAGAAGGCTTTGGTCTCCCTATATAATGACTGATTCTCCACATTTATTTTGAATGAAGACATACAAATTGCAAGATAGAGAATGTTTTAGGAAAAAATGGTTATTGTCAGGTAAAAGAAAATACCTCTAGTCAGAGTTTGGTCAGCAAACATTTAAAATGATGTATTCTCAAAATAAGGAACAATAAACAATATCTTGTATAAGATATAATTTTAAGTGAGAAGAGAAGAAACCAGTCTTATTGGTTAAGAAAGAGTTCATGTTCTCAACTTCTATCTATATCCTGCCTTTCCACTTAGGAGCTATGTAACAACTTTTCTATATGTCCCCTTTCTCAAAAATGAGGGTGGACAAAAATAACACCAACTTCACAGGGTTATTGCTAGGATTAGACACGAGACATAAATATATAAATAATAGTAATTACGGTCAGTCCTTGTTTACAGAGTCAGAAGCAAGGTGACAGATATGCACTTACATAAGACACATGAACTCTGAGGTTCTGAGCTGAAGTCTCATTTGGAACCTTGCCTTCTACTTGGTTCTTGGGAGAGTGAAACGGACTACCAGCACAATCAATGTTACCTATTCAATCCCCCCAGTGGACCAGTCAGACTCTCAATTTTTCCAAGGCCCCAGATGGTACCCTTACCTCCAGCCAACTGGCCTGGAAAAGCCAGCTGTGATTTCACAGGGGCTTGGGGCATGAAGCTTTCTAAAAATCAGCAGAAATCCACCTACATCAAAGATCAGTGCCAGCTCAGCCAGAACTGTGCAGCTCAGCAAGTCATTTTTGGAATCAGTTGCTGGGGGCACATTACGCACCTGTGCACGTGTATACACAGACACACACACACGTAGGAGCCATTTATACTGGATGAAATACACCAAATGAGAACTTATAAAGAACCAGGGGAAATCCTAGGTGGATTTGTCAGTGAGACTATCCATATACAGATGGTATTTATGTAAAATATGTACTCTCCAGGGGGACATAAAGCTACCTTACAGAAGTTCTTCATTAAAGAAATACAGTCTATGTATTGTGTAGCTTGTTTTCTATTTCCTACTCCCTATTTGTTCACACAAAGTAGGTCCTTCTCTCTGGCTTAAGGGTCCAGCATAAAGATACCTTCTTGGCAATCTTTAGCTTCTACCAGACTCTTCCAGACAAGGGACTAAACAACTTGTGGCTAACTAAACGTTGACACTTTCCGAGTGGAAATGCACTCTCGCATTTAAAAAATACTGTTTAAGAGTCTTTGACGCTGATAGATTTGAACAAAAATTTTAAAATTTCTTTCTCCCAATCTCCAGAACTTCCAGGGATATTATGTTAATACATGAATAAATGAGCTAAAGTATGTTTGCACACATATTACTCTATCATCCCCCTCCGGATTGGATTAGTCGTTCATTAATGCGTTCTACATTTGTATCTACAGACTTTGTCTCCTCTGAACCTCAAGATGCCTATGAGAAAACTTATTTGATAGGTCCACCAAATCACCCCATCCTCACATGAATACAGCATCTTCCCCAAGTCTCTTCCTTTTTCTTTTTATCACCCAAGAAGACAGTCGACTACCATCTAAACACATGGTCTCCAGAGTGTTCTTTCTTCTCTACTTCCAATGCCCAATCTCTTCCCAAGTCCTCACAGTTTCTAAACTATGTCAGTAGCCTTTAGATTCATCTCACTTCCATGAATACTAACATATACTACACCCCTGCACACCCACAGTCACACCCTTTGATAACTCCTCCACTCTGTTCAGAGAGCTTTCTTTTTAAGCTCTGAAGTCGAATTGTGCGACTCGCTTCCTCAGCTATTACAGTAAGAGCTGTTAATGAATTCCCCACACGCTATCCTGTAACACCTATGAACACATAACATTCAGAACAAATTCCACATTCTCAAACAGGGGTCAGTAAACTGTGGTCCATACGCCAAATTCACCCACAACCTCATTTTGTAAACAAAGTTTTGCTGGAACACAGTTACGCTCTTTTATTTACGCGTTGTATTTGGCTGCTTTCATGCTGGAACAACAAAGTATTTGTAACAGAGACTGTAGCTAGCCCACAGCCTAAAATATTTACTATCTGGCCCTTTACAGACAATGTTTCCTAAACTCTGTTCTTGAACAGGACAGAGTTTCCTAACTCTGTTTCCTAACAGAACTCTGTTTCCTAAACACTTGTGGTATGGATTTTTATGATCTGTCCAAACATCATCACCATAAACACATATTGAGTCCCTAATATGTGTTAGCCACTGCAGGCAGACTGATATCCTATTTCATATCCCTACTGAAGGGAGAAACGGAGGCACAGAGAGATTAAGTTACCTGTTCGAAGAGGTTCTATGGCAATTAAGTTGTGGAGTCATTGACCAAACTCTGGTCACTGGGTTCCAGAAGTCTTTCTGGGGTACTATTATCCCCTTCACTTTTTCTCATTTCCTCCAACAATCCAGAACCATTTCCCATTCCCAGAATCATGCCTCTTCACATGGCTGTGCACTGCACCTGCTGTTCCTTCTCTAGGAATGGGGTCCTCTGCAGGATTCAACAACCCAGTGAGCTACCCGTGTCTTCCATTAAACCCAAATGTTTAGTGTGTGCCATGTTATTCACGAGAAGTTGCTTTTCTCTGTCTTCTTTCTCTCCCAGTATTTCAGATTGTCCTCTGGCCTTCACTAGTTCAGTTAATTTTGGTGTTTTCTGTTTCAGCCTTTAGGGAATGAAAACAATGGTCATAGAATCTTGCAACTTCTCAGTTCCTTGACAGCTCAATCTTCAGAAAATGGAGCTCACTGTCTACATCTATTTCTTCAAGTTTCAGGCAAATAATGTCTATGAGTAGATACCACCCTCTCAACCAATTATCCTAAGTACACATAGCATCTCACCACACACCCAATCATGCCTTGAAAATACGTTTACTTATTTGTTGAATAAATGAATGAAAGGATCCTCAGGCCAATAAGGGCCAGCTGACACAGAGAGGTAAGGTCTTGAGAGAAACAGAAACAGCACTGAAACTGGCAGCTCACCAAGCATGAATCCTGAGTAAGGCCTCAGGTCTCACGGCATTATCTAACAAATCATGCATAAGTATCAATGCCCCCCGGACACCCACTACTACCTCAAACACTCATTATATTCACTGCTTATTGCCTTCATTTTTGCAGGCTGCTCTGGAAGAAAATACTGAGGTGTAAACACGGTTTCCAGCAATGGCCAACCTTTTAGATGAGTCAGCTCTCCGAAGCATATGGGGTCAACCACTAAGTTCAGTTAGACATTTCTTCAGCAAGGCTTCTCTTAGTAAGATAAAGATGTGAACTGACAGTCTTGATAGAAACCACAATGCAAAAACCAACGGTGAGGATACCTTCAGGCACCTTCCCAAACTTAAGACAGCAGAGTGGTGTTTGGGTCTGCCCCCAAGTATTAGCCATCCCTTGACCAGGCAGGTTAGAAGTGTCAATCCTATGAGAAGTATGGCTGATGGGAACAGGAGCCCAGTGCATTGCAAACTCTTGCAGAACACCTCAATTTTTGGTGTTAGTGCCCACCCTCATCTCTCAGAAATGGTGTTACTCTAACTGGATACTGTACTGAGAATGTTTACAGTTTTTTTGTCTTTTCTGTTTCACTTTAAATGCGCAAAGTTTTTTGGTGACAGTAGGTATGACCACAATATATACTGCATGAAAAGTTTAGAATAAAGAAAATCTACTTTATGCAAACAAAATCTAGCAGAATCTATATATTTGAGGCTGCAATTTCAGCTTAAAAAAAGGAATATAAAAAAGAATTTGTCCCAGGTATGTACACATGTGCACACACACAAATGGATAAAACTCCAGATCTAATTTCCTGAAATCAACATTGTTTTACCATTCAGGAACCTAACTATTTCTTATTGCATTAAAGAATATATCCAAAATAGTTTCAAGCAAAACACATTACCAGATATTTTCCACCTTCTCTGAGAAATGAGGAGGAAAAGACAGATATACCTAAGGGACAGAAGAGCAATTTAGGTTATTTAGAGGAGAGTATTTTCTGTATGTTCAAAGTATGAAGCTCTTGGATACTTGCCCAGTGCCTGTCAGAGCAGGATTACTCAAAAACATCTGATGATGCAAATAATAAAAAAGTGATAAACACTCAAAGAGTTAGCCCTAAAAAAAAAAAAAAAAAAAAAACAATAACTAGGTTAAAATAACTGATGCCCTTCGAGGCTAAAAAATAGTGTATAAATAACGAAATATTCTCCAACTCTGTTATTCCGGAATTTTACACAATAGCAGAATTAATACACCATAATCCCATGGATATCTTTCTCATATTTTCCTACTTCTCATCAAGATACTACTTATATGTCCATGATACACTCAGCTTTAAATACCTGAACATACAATCCCTATCCTTGCAGAAACAGTAATCTGCAGCAGGGGTCAGTATCCTTTTCTCAGGCTTGTGATGGTTTTTGGCTTGCAGGCCAGATGGTTTGTTTTGCAACCACTCCACTCTGCTATTGTAGTGCAAAAGCAGCCATAGCCAATAAATAAACAATTGAGTGTGGCTGTGTTCCAATAAAACTTTATTTACCAAAACAGGCAGAGGGCCAGATTTGGCCCTCTGGCTGTAGTTTGTCAACTCCTGATCCAGATGTATGACTCCTAATCCTTTGACTACACAGGCCTGGGGGATCTGCAATTTATTGAAGTAAGTATTCCAATCCATATGTGAGGTAAGAATGATTTACTGAATGAAAATAGCTCTTGCCATGTCTGTATTGCTATTTTCCCAATGCATGTCAATACTACTGTGATTAACACTTTAACGAACAGCTTTGTTTGCCATTAATTATCACTCATTAGAAGTTGAAAATACAATTGTACCTGTGTGATGATTTTTAAGAGTATAAAATCAGATTTGTATCCCAAAGGCAGAGATTTGCACATGAAATTCATATACTTCCTGCCTTTTTAAGTGATTTTCTGACTTTCAGCATTTTTCCTATTGGATAAACTGTGGTATATTCCTTGCCCTGAGCATCTGCCTGAAGAAGGCTCCAACATCTGTGTGAAGCACACCTCAATCTTGGGGGGAGGGGGTGACAGCCGCATAGGACTGCCCCTCTGATGGATGGCATCAGACTAAACATTCCGCCAGCCAGCCTTTACCAAACTCACATGTAAGACACTGCTCCAGTCCCAGGCACAGCCGGCTCCTGATTAGCTCTCTAATGGGGGAGCACTGAGGCAGAAAATCCCAAACAATAGGTGATCCAAATTTAATTTATATTTGGTTCAGCAAATAACCTTATTTTGTAACGGTTTTACCTTCATAATTATGTTTTCCTTTAGACTGATACCTCTGTTGGCACACACCATCTGACCACAGAGTGAAGGATGCAAAAACATAGGTAGGCGGCAAAGGGAATCTGGGTAGGATACAAACTTTTCTGTGCTTGAACAAATATAACTGACAGAGAGAAACCTGATGATATACCGTACCAAAGGTCACAGAACCCAGCAACAATGGCCTTTAAGGCTGATGCAGTTCAAATGAGACAAGGATGAGTTAAGTAGTTGATCAGGGGTTACACAGCTAGAAGATATAAAATAATAATGATGATGACAACAATAATGATGATCCACTCTAGTCAAATTATACCCCCACCGCTTTCTGCCATAACAATCAGCAAACTTTCTGTATAGGGCCAAACAGTAAATATTTTATGATCTCTCTTGCAACTACCCAACTCTGCCTTTGACTGAGCATGGCCATGTTCCAGCACAACTTTATTACAGACACCAAAATTCGAATTTAATATAATTTCATGTGCCATGAAATTTTCCTCTTCTTCTATTTTAATTTCAATCATTTAAAAATGTAAAGACCAATCTTGGTTACGGGCAATACAAAAACAGGAGGCAGGCCAGATGTGGCCCCACAAGTTTGCCAATCCCTGTTCTATCACATTACCCTATTAACCTTCTTGCCTCAAATGCTCATCATTATTTGAAATTATATGGTCTATTTCTTCCTTGTGAAAAGTATATCTGCCCTCATTCTAATGTAAATTCTTCAAGAGTGGGGGCCATATTTACCCTTTTCAGCTCTCTCTCAGCTTGATAACCTCAGTGCCTACAACAGCACCTGGGACAGGACAGATGTTAATAAAGAGTCCTTGAAGGATGGACTGAATGGTTAAATGTTCTTAGTAACAGTACAGGTGCTAGGGTTAATGCAATTATACAACCTTCAAAACACTGCTACATAAAAATATCTCTTTTGATAGATGTAGGGAAGAAATTACTATCTCCATTTAATGTTTGAATAAATGTGGACAGATGATGACATGACTCTCCCTGGAGCACACAGCTAAGTAGGGGGTAGGCTTGCTCCAGAATGTGAGTCTGCTGCCTCATTCACACCTCCATTCACTGCAGCCTGCTGACTGCTTATGTCACTAACACAGGAAGACCCCGGATGCCCACGGCTCCATACTGCTTAGGTATTTTAAATGTGAGATGCTAAATTTTAAAAGGGTTTAGAAGATCTCTCTGTGCCTTCCCTCCATGTAGTTTCAACCCCAGTTTCATCTCAGTGGGCTCTGGACTCCCAGGGAGTTTCTGAGATGGTGGAGTCAATGTTCACTAAGCTCCCATCGACCATCACATAGCTACAGTGGAGCCCCTCGCACAGGAGCAGATAGAAAATTCTGAAGATGTATGAATGGATAGCAAGTCCTGAACTGATGTTCTAGCCAGCACTGGATGGTCTGTGTTAGTGCTTTTTCCCTTGCCCACACCCTGGGAAAGGGCTGCACTCCACAGACAATACAACAAAGCCCCAAATAACCCCACAGACTGCTTTCTGCTATTCTCTTTTACCACTTAATTCTAATAACATTTATTGAGCATCTTCGGAGGGATGAGCCCTGAGCCATGTGTACTGGGGACTAGTGGGCTATATAAGGAAGAAGATGGACTTTGAAATCAGGCAGACCAGTGGCCAGATCACTGATCTGCCGTTATCAACCACATGACCTTGAACAAATTACTTAATAGTTTAATCCCTAAAATGACTAGATGATTCCTATGCTTTGTGATGATTATGAGAATTAAGTGAGATAATGTATTGCCCAGCCTAGCTTCTGGCAACCTAACAGATAAGCAGTCAATGATTGTTTCCTTCTAGACCTCAAGGTGTATGTTCTGCAATGGAGAATGAGACAATTGTTAGTGCCTGTCTAGGCAAATGGCATCGGTGGGTAGCTCTGCTACTATTCAGCCTTGTATGATTTAGCAAAAACTGCCCCTGCTTCAAGGCACTTTACTAACATATCCTGGAACAATGAAGTAAAGATGATAAAAATCTATGATGACAACAATGTGAATGGCACCCCTAGAGTAATGCAGGATACACACACCCAACCATAAGCAGCAGCCCTTGTCAAAATGCATACTGTATTAATTTAAAGAAGGGAGGGTTAATGCAAGTGAGGCTGGACAGGGACAAAGCAGGGATAAGCAAACAGGGCTGGAGTTAGATTGTAAGCTGACGACAAGTGGAGACGTGGTGAGGGAAGTAAAGAAAGCATTCAGCGGACATCATGGCGGATAGCCAGGATTGCCCTGGGAAGTTGGCCACCCTTTGAATACCAACCCAGTTCTCAGAAGAGCTCCCCTGAATGAATACTCCTACATTGGGTTATTTGGTTGAAAAGCCATCAGCAGACCAACTTGACATCCGGAGCAGAGAACATATTTCCATGCCAAACAGAATGTTTTGGAGGAACAGAGAATATTATGCTACACTTGGCCACTTCCTGGAATTCAGAATACCAAACATTTTGGAAGTATACCCTGCCCCCTCACCCCACAGTCACAATGCAGCGGTGGTCTGAGGACCAGAGGCCCTACACAAGAGAAAACTCGCAGGCAGTAAGTCTGGCCATGAATCTCCTTTCAGTATGGCAGGCCATATGAAATGCCCTTTCATGCAACAATCCTAAAACGGGGGCTCACTTGGACCCTGCCATCACTGAGACCAGTACGTTTATTTCATTGAACAGGGTCCCCCATAAGTTAAAGGCAGCTTTTCAAAGCAAGGATATGATGAGGTATTTCACATAAGTCCTACTTTTGCTGAGGTCACACGAGAACACTACCTCTAAGCCCTCTACTAAATAAAGAATTTTTAGGTGAAAGAGGCTATGCCCTAGCAATACTACCTTTGCCTTTACATATACTTAAGTATGTGCAAAACAAAACAGAGCTATGTTTCAGGGAGGCAGCTTGATACAGTAGAAAAGCACAAGATTTGGAAAAGTCAGATTCCATTTTAAGTTGTCCTTCTGCAGTGTACCATCTGGATAACCTTGGTGAAGCTGCATCACCTCTCTCAAGTGAGTTTTCTCATCAATAAAATGCAAGACATTACGGTTTCCTCAGACTACTCTATTGAGGATCTGCAAAGCGTCGCCAGAGGAGGGCACATAGAGTTCATCACAGTGGTAAAATCTGGTGGACTAAAATAGCTGCCTGGGAAGCTGGGGTGAGAAGGATTCTGGGTCTATGCATGCACTCAGCAGGAAAGCAGAAGATGATGCAGGAGTGGCATCTGCCAGGTGAGGGACAGAGGTGAGTGGCAGAACAAACTATGCACCACCATCGACAATGAGCGTGGACTTCTCCGGAATCAGTCTGCTAAAGGAACAGGGGGGTGGGCAGAGAGGTGATTTCACTGAATATTCTGGTTAATGTAGGTTGTGATCCCTAAATGCGAGTCTTTACCCACATATTTGCCAGGTAAGGAACACAGCTGATTCCATAGGACAATCTCCCTAGCCAGGTCAGAGGAGACGACCTTCCTCAGGATCCAGAAGCCTCAGCTACTCAACTGCAGCTCTAGTGGCATAATATTTGCTAGTCCACCAGTAGGCATTTCCTTCCTCTGGCTTTTCATCCTGCTTCATCCTCACTAAAATGAAAAGTCCTCTGGGAGAAGCAACACAATCAACCAACTTGCATCAAGCTCACGAAATGTCCCTTTTCTTCTAACAGAATTTGTTAGGGGCATAGGCAAGGCACTGGCCAGCTAGATAACAGGGCACCGTTGGCGGTGCTGTTGGTCAGAAAAGATAAACACTAATGATTCACAGTTTAGCTGAAGAGGAGTCCTGTAGGCTGGTGCTAAGTATTATGCTCAGTGCAGCTACCAAATCAACATTCTCCAAACCAGGGAACAGGAAGTGACTTTTCCCTACCAGAACCCACACAGGACAAGCTTCACGTGTCTCACTTTGGTACTGGGACTCCTATCAAAATGCTTCTAACAACCTGACAGAGAATATTCTGGCTTCATTTTACTCCTGGCTCTTCTGAAGCCCCTATCAATATGTTGCAAGCATCTGCCAGTTAAAGGCAGGTCCCTGAGAATTATTAATCTGAGAAAATAGGGACTAATGGTGGAGGCTCTTTGGAAAGCACAGGACCTAGGCATGAGCAGTCAGACCAGGGTTGGGGGGTACCCATTACAGAGAAAGAGGGTAGCAAGATACCAGGAAAGAATACTATTTGTGGATCACTTTCTGCTTCACCCCCACAACCTTCCTTCTTGGCAGGGATAACCATCCCTCCTTCAGAAAACCAAGATTCAGAAAGGCGAGCTAATTCCCTCCAGGCCACAGAGATAGCAAGTGAGAACACACATGGGTCTTCTCTGCACAGTACTGGCTCAGACTGCATGGTCAACTTTGGGGTAGAATGCACATATGATCCTAGCATGGAGAAGCAGAAAAGAGAGGCATAATAAATGGATTTGTTGATTAGAGTTCTGGGTTTCTAGATGCATCTCAAATTCGACCTTTAACAGTTAGAGTTTCTTAACACCTGCTAAATCATTGACTCAGGCAATTCTTAACTTCTGG
This sequence comes from Ursus arctos, assembly GCF_023065955.2. Lineage (NCBI taxonomy): Eukaryota > Metazoa > Chordata > Mammalia > Carnivora > Ursidae > Ursus > Ursus arctos. Next base: position 43,103,522 of record NW_026623100.1, on the reverse strand, counting down.
TGCCAAATTAGGAGAACAGTGGCATAAATAATTCAAAAGAGCATTTGGTTTTAGGCCTTCTCATCTTCTAATTGGGACTTCCACAGGTAGTATAACAGAGGGACATGAAACGCCCTACCCTGTGTAGGCCGGGAGAGCGGATACCTTACTGTTCTGTATGTACGTTGGATTCAACATGTGATCATAATTCCGTTGGTGTGTTTTCCCAGGAAAGAATTCCACACAGAATAGCAAGGAGCTGACCGACATTATTTCATTCAGGCAGCTCGTGCCCTCATAGCACCATTACAACCGGCTTCCTTTCATTTTTAAGCAGCACTAAACTCTCAAGAACAGCGGCAAAGCTGTAAAACTGTTGACAATCAGCAAATCTCCAAGCAAGTTTACCATCATCCATTCTGATTCATTATAATCATTGAAATTTTAGGTCACACAAGAGCCATCTGTGAAGCAGCCTCCCCAGATGATTAAAGCACTCCTGTACAATGTACGTTTACAAATTGAAAATTAATGAGGAAACATGTTTAAAAATTGACTATAGCTACCCAAGGGTTTAAAAACACTTTAAAATGCATAAAGAAATCACTTGGCTATGCAGTCCTCCTTAGTGACAAATAAGTTGCATTACTTCTCAGAATTACTCCTGCTGAATTAACTTTTCAATGTGTTGGTTATTATGGCTGCATACCAATATCATATCTCAAAAAATACTAATACAAATCATATCCCCCCACTCCTGTCCTCCGGGCTAATTCATTTTGCATCTTACCAACTCAAGGTAAATGATCCAGAAAAAAGCAAAGATATTCCTCATGAATGACTGGTATTACAACAAACAAAACTGTATTCCGCCAGTGGGAATGGTCTATTCCTGGTTAAAAGTTTCTCTAGTGCTCCTGGCTACAGACATGAAACAGAGACTCTCTGCAGCACTTTCTAGGCAATAAAGGATTCCTTTCATGCCACTCTATTTTTTCTTTTTTTCTTTTGACTTGGTCTTTCTCCTCTACCATCCCACTTTGCCTTCAGTCAGGCATTCTATCTGGCAGCCTTTGGGACAGGAGTCTTTACCGGGGAGACAGAGAGGAAGGAGAAGGCATAATTCTCATGCTCCAGGAGCTTAGCTCAAGAAGGGCAGTGAAGACAGGGGTTTGAGTGGAGAAACAACCTTTGACCAGTGCCAAGAATGTGCTTGAACAGGGCCAAGTGTTTTGCGTCTGATATTGCATTCAAGCCTTCCAATGGGCCTGGAGGATGGTTAGGAGTACCGCTGTTTACAGGTGAGAAAAGCAAGGCTTAGAAAGGTCATGTAGATTGCCCAGTGTCACGATCAATGCTGTGACCATGAGTAGACCTCACTCAGGTGTGTGCATACGTGATGAAAACACCACCCATACAATAGCAGCAAACATATGGAATTACACACACAAAAGCCAAAGGCTGCTAGGTTGGCCAGATGAGCAGACTAGCTTGCAGCGAGTCACAGCAGATGCATATAGTAAGTCCAGTCCACAGAGACTGCAATGGACTAAAGTGTGTTTGCTTAAAATTCTTATGTTGAAGCTCTAATCCCCAGAGTGTGTTTGGAGGCAGGGCTTGTAAGGAGGCAATAAAGTTTCAATGAGGTCATAAGGGTGGGACCTTAATCCAATAGATCTGGTGTCTTAGAAGAAAAAGAAAGAACACCAGAGGGTCCCATGCACACAGAGGAAAGGCCACTTGAGAACATAGTGAGAAGATAGCCACCTGTAAGCCAGGGAAAGAATGCTCACCATAAACCAAGCTCTCTGACGCTCCCTCATTCACCTTTTTATCCCTTGGACTTCTAGCCTCCAAACCTGTAAGAAAATAAATTTCTGTTGCCTAAGCAACCCAGTCTGTGGTGTTGTATTATTGTAGCCTGAGAAGACTAGTGCAGAGGTACTGAGAATCAAGGATGGGAAACTCAGTCAAGTGTGACTGGAGGTCAATGCCAGGGTTGGATAGCAAGCCCCCCCACCCCCGACATACACACAAGCACTGAGCTACTGAAGCACGAGTGACACTGATTACATCCCTGGACTAGAACTTGTATTATATTGTAGCATGACTATTTGTTCTAGGTCTGCCTCCCCTGCCCTCAACTGTGAGTGTACGTGCAGACGGGACCGTGCTTCATTCACCCATTTATCCCTCACACTGTCCCTCACACACAGCAGCTGCTTTTTCTATCCTGGATATTTGAGGAAATGGGCAGGTCTGTGCCTGCAGGAGGAGTCAAAGTAAGAACATCTGTGGGCACCCGGGATTTGTAGGGGTGAAGCACCAGCCCCACCACCCCAAGGAGTGACACGACCGAAAGAGTTGAGAAGATGACTCTGGAAGCAATACACAGGACAAGGCAAACGTGGGGGACACTCTCAGATATGTGGCCTTCTGGAGGCTACTGCAAAACTAGTTGGGGCATACTCATAGGGTAAAGGGGAAAAGGCTACAGGAAGAAGAAAATGTGAGAAAGACTGTGAAGGAAACATCAGAGGTAAATGCTGAATGGCTGCCTTTATTTATTCAACCAATATTTATCAACTGCCAACCTCCTAGCAGGCACTAGGCGCTGTCGGAGATGCTGCAGCTCAGGAGTGAACAGAACCATCCACATTGCACCTGCCCTCAGTCACATGACTAGTCAAGACAGAAACAAATCAAATAGCCACAGACATAATTTTTTAATTAGCAACTGTGCATAATAACATGTGGAAATGCTGTGTGGTTCTATAAGAACCCACTACAACAGTGGGGCTTTCCTAGCCTTGGAAGTTCAGCCATACTCAGAACTGTCTGATGGGACTCCCTCCCTCACCAATGAGGTGAAGAAGAGGTAGACAAAATGCCTGTCTACACCCACAGTACAGAGGCCTATTAATTCTGTGCTTGAAACTCTCCAAGAACACAGTGGATTCCATTCTCTACCGCATTCCTAACCCAACTGTCTCTGAAACACAGCATTGGTCACAGGAGGAACCAGAGAGGAGATGTGGATGCCTGCCATAATACACTCCTGCTGCAAATGGCAGAGTGCAGAGTATGCATCCCACCGATAATGCACTTCCGTACATGAAGGATGGCACCTGAATTGCCACCCAAGCCCTTCTTACTTCAATGGTGCCTCCTTTCGCTGTTAGGATGAGAGATGGGAGTAGGCTACGGACAGACACCCTGTTGAACAAATGTATTCATTTCAGGTTTCTGAATGAAAGTTTCAGGAGATAATAAAAAGAAAGAATCAGTTCAAGTGAAAATTGCCATAGGTGTGATATTTATTTTTAATTTCATGAGTCAATGTGAGACGGTTTGGCAGATTAAAATCATAATGTATATTGTCAATGTTCAGTTCAATGTTATCAATTCAGCATTTACAGAACTTATTTTGATAATATGGGGCTGTCATCTGGCAATCACAAAGTACTTTAGAATGCTAACTATGAATATGTTCATATATATATATATATATATATATATATATTCTAAAAGGGAAATGCATCAAAATCAGCATTTTCAAAACCTTTTTTGGTGGTGGTTAATATGCTAAGGGGTGATATCAGAACTATTTAAAATCCTCTAGGATATTCATCAGATATTTCTAAAAAAAATTCACTTGGATATTTTATTTCCTATCAAATGCTACTCTCCTTTCTAATCAGACTTATTGCAGCAAGAGGTTCCATAAACACATCAGGAGAGCAAATTTAATGAGGCTTGGGAGAAACAAAGGGATATGAGAATGCATGTGTTTTTATAGCAGGTATTTATTAGGTTTGTTCTATGAAGAGTTAAGAAGAATCCATACTGACAAATGGAAGCTAGAGAAAGATATTCACTCAAAATCACAAAGAAATGTCTCAAGTCAAACTTGCCCAAAGATGGAGGTGGAAAAGGTGTGCTCACCAATGGTGGTAGGGAGGCGGGACTTTGATTAACCACTTGATAAAAGAGATTCAAGCCTCAGATGGTGGGTTGATCTAAATGGCCTAAATTGTCCTTCAAGTAAGACACACCTGGAATACCTTGGCCTTGGGCACTATGCCAGATTCTTCAGACACTCCTCTTATCTGCTGGGAAGAGAAGACCCATATGCCACAAGTGACAGTGAAACATACAATGTGCAATAGAGTAATTCTGTGATATCAACTAGAATGATTTCCAGAATGTGATGAAAAGCTAATACAGTCAACTGAAGAGCCAGGAGAAGATATTGAGACTAGAGGACAGGCAAGATGGTGACTGGAGAGAACATCTTAAGTAAGTTGGGAAAGATTACCAATCGAGGGTTTTAACACTATTGGTGAGGAATGCAGACTTTAGAAAACCAACAAAGAAGTTCTTTGACCAGGGATGAAAGTGGTATTTGTAGAAAGATCTGCTTGTTAGATTCCAGATGGGTTGGCTCTCGTGTCTGAAAACTTTAGTAAGCATCAGTAAAGGCTGTTCACGACGAAGATTGAAGGTTGGCAAGCCCTATGACTCTGATTCAATAGGTCTGGGGTTTGACCCAGGGATAGGAATGTCTACCTTCCCTCTCACCCTCTACGGTGATCTATGACAGGTGGTCCCCAGATGGCAGTTGCACTAAACCAGTTTTTTGAAGAACAGAGTGCAAACCCAAGTTAAGCTTGGCAACTGTTACTCTAGTGGATGCACCAGTAGATGAAGTCTGGATGACCCCACTGAAAGTTGTTTACATTTATCTGAGTCTGTACTTAGGGCACCACACACCACACTGTAACTTTTTCTGCCCTTTGAGATCTTATAAAATATGCTCAATCTCTTGTCCACATGCTAGTCTTTTAAATGTCCAAAGGTGTTTAACACAGTTCTCTCAAATAAACTCACCTCCAGGATGAAAGATTTGAGTTGCTTCAACCGATTCTCGAAAGAGATGATTTCTAACTAGTTCTCACCTCTTCTCACTCTCTTCCCATAATCTCCCAGTTTCTCGGTTTCTTTCTTTAATAGCTGCACTCAAATGTGAATACAGTATTTCCATTTACTGCTACTAGGCAGAATAGGACTTCCTCTCCCCTGTGCTGACCACCTTGTTTTTATTAATGCAATCCGAGATCTCATGAGCTTTTTCTGGACTTCAAATCGGCTAGTGAATAGTAAAACTGGTAGAAAAAAAATTAACTTGTCAGAATTTTTTCTTAGTGTTTGTGTGGTTTCTGACAACCATTAGTATTGGCATTATTCCTTTAAAAATAACATACAACATATGCATATATTCTTATCTTTAATGTTAGCTTTTTTTTTTTATAAGTAGGCTCCATATGCAGTATAGAGCCCAGTGTGGGGCCCAAACTCAGCATCATGAGATTGAGAGCTGACCTGAGATCAAGAGTCAGACGCTTAACCTACTGAGTTACTCAGGTGCCCCAAAGTTAGCATTTTAAATCAGGGTTTATAAAATTTAGATGTGCATAACTCAATGAAGATTTAATTTTAAAAATAGGTTCTCTGGCCCTTACTGCCTGCTCTTCAAAACCTCTAAATTAACCTTGTCCCCTGCAAGAGAATCTCTGGATGGGATAGCAGCTGTCATGACAATAGGAGGTAGAGAAGACGAGACACTCTCCTTAAAAAGACAGACCCTGTCAACAGCTAGGCCAGTAAGGAGTGGCTGCTATTGTTTCCTTGACTATTGATTAAGCAATTTGTAACCATGGCAATGATCTTATATTCCTGGAAAGGTTAGTAGGGTGGAATGGACAGTCCTCCATGCTAAAAAAAAATAAATGCTAAAAAAAAATAAATGTTGAAATGAAAGAGAGCTCTTAACAGTTCTTTCCTCATTTCACTAAATATTTAGTCACTAAATTGTCCATGCCAGTTTCTCACCTGAAGCATTTAATCTCTAAAGAAAATCCACCCGGAATCCTAGATTAAACATGCAAGTCAAACAGTATGAGAAAGCCTCAGGATCAAGGGGAGGAGGAGCTTGGGGGTGATGGGTGCATGCCTGATTTTCTTCTACTGAACATTGTTTTCACTTGTTCCTCTAACAGAGGGAGGTAACTCTTGCACTTCTGTTGAGAAATACAAGGTCTTTCCTCCAACAAGTCTTTGCCATGCAAAGACTTTGCTATCTGTGCCTATGTAGTCTTGTGAGTGCTGAACTGCCTGGTTGTAAGAAGCCAGTGTTTAATTGTCTCCAGTGATCAGAAGCCTGAGGGAGAAAGGTTCTGGGGACTTGACTAAAAGGGATTCCAGGCAATAGGACAGTCATTCCGAATGTAGGATGAACGATAATCTGTGCGCATGTTTCCGCACACACACCCCTACTACTACTAAGGATTCACAGTGGTTGCTAGAAATGCAAAAATGAATCAGACACATTTCTGAATGTCGAGTACTTCTTGGTTCATTAAAAATAAGGTAACAAACATTGGCGTATTTCTAACTCCACATTATTATAACAAAAATTCAACACAAAACAACAATTTGGATAGTAACAGGATCCTGTTTCAGAGAGGTTTTGTGAAAATTGATTAGAGTATGTTTTGCGTGTGTGTGTGTAATTTATTTGAGAGAGAAAGAAAGAGAGAGAGAGAGAAAAGGGGGTTGGGCAGAGGGAGAGGGAGAGAAGCCTCAAGCAAACTCCCTGCCCAAGTGCAGAGCCCAATGTGGGGCTTGATCCCTGAGATCATGACCTGAGCCGAAATCAAGAGTCAGCCACTTCACTGACTGTGCCACCCAGGTGTCCCTCACATGGGCTTCTTTAAACTAGATGACTACTTCTGCTCCACAGGTCCATTACTTTATGGTGACCATCAAGCACATCTTAAACCCTGGACTTTAAACTATTTTGCTCTCTATTTTTCTACTACCCCTGACACCTGCTACCCTTAGCTCCTTTCCTGTTCTTACCCCATCTCCTCATAGCTGATGTAAGGCTAAGGAGGTTCTTACTGTTCCTTTGGCATCTCCTTCTAATGTGCCTGGTATAACCCCCCTCCCTAATCCCACATGAGTCCCAGAGCCGTGTCCTAGCACTAGCCCAGGTGTCCAGTTGCAGCCTGGTTTACCCCAGATTATTGACAGGGAGTAGTGTGCTGACTCTAGCCCAAACCCCTGCAGCTATCACCAGGTCCTCCAATTATTTTTGCAGCCTCCCTCTGCTTCACGCATCTTAGTGTTTTTGACAGATAGGGTAGGGTGCAAACCATTATACCAGCTAGTTTTCCAAAACTGAATCTGGTCCTGCAGACCTTGGAAAAATAATTATTTCTTTTCATAATAGCCTGTGACTAAATCTGATGTGTGGGTGGACAATGGCCCTTAAACCTTCAAAGGAAGCTAGAAAACAAGTCTAATAGTAACAAGTCCTATTGATAAATTGAAGCTCTAAGCTACAAAAGTGCTTATTCACTGACCAAGAGCCTTGCAATTTATTTTACTTTATTAGGTGCTGAATCCTTCAAAAAAAAAAAAAAACCTGCTGGAATTCCAAAAGCTTTGAATTTAATTATTATAAGTATGTTTAAACAAACCTTTGAAGGTACTCGGAGTGTAATGCTAAAGTTTAGATGAGATTATACCTCTCTGCCACTCATACATGTTAATAGAATTTCTGAGCTCTGTGAACATACAAAATATACCCAACATTTAAAACAAGGCAATACTTTTGATTTTAAAATATTCTCTGCACATAACTTTCCCCTGACCAATACCAATATCCTATTCATCTAATCCTGGAAACCCAATGTAAAGGAGTTGATTGAGAGAGATCACCTCAAGAAGAGAATTAGAAGTAAAAGATCTCAGCTTTGGAAAAGACCTTAAAGGGTCAATTTATTATCTGATGTTTGGATTAGCTCTATTATATTCATGTCAAGGAATCACCCATCCTATGCATGGATATTAGCCTTATAGGGCTGCCAATTCCATCTTTTCATATTCCTGGCAATAAAGAAGCCTACCCCTAAATAACCTTGTTTTATAACAACTTTGAGCTTATACTGACACACAAATACATACCACATAGGATAAGTTTCAAGAACTGAACATGCAGCTTCATTCAGTTTGGAGAGAGCCCTGTAAGCCACACATAATATGTTTCACAAGAATCATCATGGTCTGGATCTAAGAACAAATTCACAAAAGCTAGCTTTCAAGTTATTACCAAAAGCATTGCTTCCCAGACTCGTTCAGTCCTAGACACCCTTGTGATCCCTGTATAATACTCCTTTGATGGTAATGGTGGTAGCAGGAGGCAGAGAGTCTGTTCATTTGTTACTATCCAGCTAATTCCTCTCTCCTTGGCCATATGGCCTACACAAGCACACACTGAGCATGTGTAAATGCACACCAAGTGTGGGTTCAACAAGCAAAATGTACATATTCGCATGCAGAAAATTCCTTTCTTTCTTCACCATGATCACCAGCATCTCCAAACTTTAACCTCTAAGTTACAATTTGACAAACCTCTCTTGAAGACTTCCTGAAGGTCCCTGCAGATTAGCAGCACTAAAATGTGCTCTGAATGAGTAATAGAAAATAACTGAGAGCATTATTCCTGGATAAGGCAGGGATCTAGGGAAATCAAAGTCCCCAGTTTGGAGTGTCCTGAAGATCCATGTATCTTACCTGACAAAAAGGGACCTCCTTGCTCATGTGGTGAAGAACATAGCTTCTGGGACACCTGTGTGGCTCAGTTGGTTAGATGTCTGTGTTGGGCTTGGGTTATGATCTCAGGGTTCTGGGATCAAGCCCCAGAATCAGGCTCCCTGCTCACTGGAAGGTCTGCTTCTCCCTTTCCCTCTGCCCCTGCCCCTCACCCCTGCTCTTGCTCTCTCTCTCTCAAGTAAATAAATTATATATATATATATATATATATTTATTTATTTATTTATTATTTTTTTTTAAAGAACATAGCTTTTTTTAAAGAACATAGCTTCAGGCTGAGAAGATGAGGATTTGGGGAAGGTGTTCCTTAGATCTTCTCTAAGGCAAGGTCTCACGAGAAGGAAGAAAAGAAGGGTGGTTGGTTGTTGGCAATACACTCATAATAAAAGCAATGGAGCTTTCTCTACAAATAGAGTCAGAAATTTCAGATCAGGGCACCTCTAGAGGAATTTTCCAATATACATATATATATATTTTTTCATTTCATTATTTCTTCTCTGTTTTACCATGGTCAAAAGAAATGAAGTTGTTAAAATGATGAGTGTCTGTAGGCATATCTTGGTAGTAGCAAAGAAAGGTTAGCATGGGAGGCCAAGTTTAGTGTGCAGGTCCAAGAACTCCAAGAAATTCAAAGGGAGCTGCTGGGATGGGGACACTAAAGAGGAGATGCGGCACCAGGTGGCCTTTGGCCAAGGTATTGGCTTTGTTGGCATCAATCTCACTTGACACTCAGGGAAGCCTACTGTGAAACTGAAAAAGCATGGTCTTTGGTGTCCAGCTCTTCCTTTTCAGACTATGTTCCCAAAACTCTAGGAGAGAAAAGTTTAAAACTGGTCCATACTATGAGGTCCTGATTTCAGAGGACCCCAACACCAGGAAGATCAAGTTTGGAAAAAAACAACTAAGAGAGAATATACCTACTCCAAAACCATGTTTCCCAAAGAACATTTCATGGGCCTCCTGGGGAGGGTAAGCTGTCTTCCTTGGAAGAATGTTTCCATGGTCAGATCAGGCTGGGGAAAGCTGGATTAATACAGCAATTTTTGTTTGTTTGTTTGTTTGTTGTTGCTCTTACTGCTCTACATCTCAGAATTTGCTGTTGCCCATTATAAATCTCCAAGCAGAAGTAGGGATATCATATGCAGAGAAACTGTGTCCAAAAGGAAAAGAGCATTGACAGAATTGCAGGTGCTAGCTAAGAACTATGTAAGGCAGGCAATGTTTCTGGATGCTTCCAACATGTTTGGTTTTTGCTTTTTTTTTCTCAAGATGAACCAAATGACAGCTCTTGCTTTGCTCCAATACTTCACTTTTTAGTCTTTCTTTATTTTCTCCCACAATTGAGGAAACACCAATTGTGTATCTATGTGCAAATAACACCACTCCTGATTTAAAACAAAATCCAAATAAGAGCCCAAATAACTGCCTAAGGCAAACATACCTTTTTCCTCAAAAACAAAACAAAACAAAAGAGCCAAAAACTATATTCTATGTATTCCAAGTACAATGGCTTATATTTAAACATATTATTATGGTCTGAAAGTCTGTGTCCCTTCAAAATTCATATGTTGAAATGCCAACCCCCAAAGGTGGAGCCCTAGGGTATATGATTAGTGCTATTTATCCAAGGGATTCCACAAAGCACCCCAGCCCCTTCTGCCATGTGAGGACAGAGCAAGAAGATACCAGAAAGAGGGCCCTTGCTTGGCCATGCTGTTGCCATGATTTTGGACTTCCAGCCTCCACAACAGTAAGCAATAAATTGCTGTTGTTTATAAGATCTGCAGTCTGTGGTATTATGTAACAGCGGCTGGGGGATGCAGATAGAGTACAGACTTGTTGAATGAATAACTTCTATTCCCACTAATTCTACAAATACATTCCGACCCCTTCATTTGAGCTCCTGTAAATAACCAGTAAGAGACAAAACATCCATAGGTTAAAACGTGGCTTGGCTGTTCCCAAGAGGGAGGTCAGCAACATGGTTCAGAGGCTGGGTTTTGGCATAAGCTTAAATCCTTGTCTATAAACTATTGATAGCTGTAGTACCTACCTTTTAGGATTAATACACAGATTCAATAGAATGATATCAGTGCAACATATAATATATAGGGAGCCTGCAGAAATGACAAACATTATTCTTGGTTATGCAATCAACTTTAGCTTAAACAGGAATTTCATTTCTTTTCCAAGAAAGTGGTATTAAGATGATGACATTGTGAACAGTGAGCTTTTCCGAACTCAGCAGTATATTGTTAGGTTTAAAAGTTATAATGCTGCTGGAATACCAGAGCAAGAGACCAAGAACTTCCATGAACAAAATGGTCTTGGAACAGGTAACCCATGGCCCCTGAGAACTGGTGGTCAGTGGGTCTGAAGTGATTAATATTTGCTTCATCCCACTCATATTATTTCTTATTGAAACTTCATAATTATTTTCAGTTGTATCAAAATGGCTATGGAAACAGAGAAGAAGAGAGACACAGAGAAACTATCTCATACCCTTATGGTAGGACGGGAAATATGGGGGGCTCCCTTGCTACTTCAAGTGGGGATTATGAACCAGTCTTATGGGCATTACCTTGGAGCTTCTTACAAATGAGATATCAGGTCTCAGCCCAGACCTAATGAAAAAAATCTGTATTTTAATAAGACCCTCAGGCAATTTATACACATATTAATATTTAAGAAGTGCTATCTTAGGTCACCTCCATTTTCCCTGCGGTTGCCAACCCTGATCATTCCAGACAGCAGCCCATACGTGGCTGGGGAACCTGCCGACACCGGAAAGACTACTCCCAACAAGAAGGAAGGATGGATAGCTTCAGACTTGCCTGCACAGAGATTTTCACTGGGTGCTTAAGGAGGTCTGCCTACCTACTTATGAATTAGGATTCTGTTTAACTTCCAGATTTGACCTGTTTCCTTGTAACTAGCATCACCGGGGCTTCTTACTGGAAACAGGCATATATTGTATTCCCAGCCTTTTCTGCCTGTTTTCTCAGTACCCAATATGCAATCTGACATGTGTCATTCATTGGTGTTCCGTGCCCCACAAGAAGCACCCAGTACCCACATCCTTATATCATATTGCTTTCAGTTTTATTATTTCCACACTTACTTTGGGATACACATAATAAGCCAGCCACGAATTTGTCTACACTCTGAAGGGAGTTTGCAGGGCTGTGGTTGCTGACTTGCTATGAAATGCCTTCACGAATGTTCAGAGTGTCTTTTATAACAGGCCTAACAGTTGTTGGTATCAGCCAAAGGAAGGTTGATGTAGCAAAAGAAGTAGTGTCCGTTCTGCCTTAAAATAGGATTAGGGCACGGGCTGGTGGGTCTGATGGCTCTGTAATAGCTGCTCTGTTAGTAATCCTCAAAGCATCATCTGGAAACACATTGAGTCACTGCATTTATTTTGAAAAGTCTCTGATAGAAACGCTGGTAATCCTGGCCTCCAAGTAGTGGGTTTATACTACACAACCAAATGAGTTTCTTGAGGCCATGTGGAAAATGTTACCACAAGGCTTCCTATCTTTACCCAATGCTTCATGGTTTACCCAACTCTTCCGTGTATGTTCTTTCACATGGCTTCCACCACAGCGTTGTGAGGCTGGCAGGACAAGCTTCACCCAACCCACACTTTCCAAGATTTTACCTATAGATGAAGAAACGTCATCATCTGAGGAGGCTGGGTTTAGGTGAGTTATTCACCTTCGAGGGGTAAGATGATTTGCCCGGGTCTGAAGGCTCATAAATGGCAGGGCCAGAGCCAAAGCCTAATTACTTGATTCCTAAGTCAGATTCCTTTTGCCCACACTGTGCTGTTGTCTCCCAGTGATGACCCCACACACAATACGGAGATGTCTCAGTAGTTGAGATTCTGCCCAGAATTTCTAGATCAAATTAATTGGGTCTTATAATGACCTTCGGTTCACCATCTCATTAGCCTGCTTATTATCTCTGAGCATTTTGCTTTTTTAGAAAGTTCAAATCAGCACAAATGGAAATTCATGTGTCTTTGTCAGGTTTTGGGTTATTTAGAACAAACATAGGTCCCTCCTACAGCAGGAGGGAATTTTGGCCTTATCCAAGTATGTGTGCTACTTTTGGAAAGCCAGGAAACACTTATCTTTCTTTAAATTCATTCATTCATTTGTTTGACAGATGTTTTTGAACATCCACTAATGCCAGAATCTGTGTGCCATCTGGGTCAAATTCATTTATCAAGTGAGTATTGCTTTTTTAGGAAGCCAGATCACACTATTGGCTTATATCACTTGCAACAAACCAAGAGCTCTGGGAAGGATTTAGAATCATTGATTTCAAGTCAGATATTCACAAACCTCTTCATGTATAGGTGATTTAAAAAACATCTACATAAAGGGCTATTTTTTCCTCTTACGTTTAACTGTAGGCTTGTATTTCCCATCAAGATCATTTTGACTTCTATGTTTATTGAGTTCTATATCTCTCCCAGCTCTCTGCCTCATGTAGATTTATTCAACACTGCTTCTTTCCCACCTCTTTTTTTTTTTCTCTCTTTAATCCAAGTCATTAATAAAAATACTGAGCAAAACTAACACAAGGAGGGAGCCCTAGGCCTATTCACCAGAGACTCCTCTCCACCACGTACCTCCCAGGTAATTCATCAAGTTACAAGTGTAACCTGAGAGCTTGAAGAAAGATCCACGGATAAACAAGATGCAAAAAAAAAAAAAAAAAAGAAGGCATGAAATAATGCCTTTAGTAAATACTCTAAAAGTTTAAACAGATTGTGTCTTTTCAAAATCGCCTGGCCTTTAGAACTCAGCCATGATACATGACTCAGGAAAGTTCCCTGCACACCACTACTGGCCTTATTTTTTAATCACCATTTCTCTCTTGTGCTCTGGAATGAAAGCTATTAGAGCTGTTCTGAATTATTCATGTTCTCTTTTTACACACATGGTAAGATCAGATGTTCCTGCCCCTTTTAAGTTGGGCATGGCAATGTGACCTGCTTTGGCCAATAAAATGTGAATACAAGTGCTGTTTGCCACTTTCAGAAGGAAGTTCTAAAAGCCAGTGAATCATTTGCCATATTCCCTTCTCCCACTGATTACAGGAAACACATGTCAAGAAGCACATGTAACTACCCTGGGCCCCTGAGTGACCAGGGTGAATACAGTACCTGCCAAACTATATTCATCATGGATACGAATGAGAAGAAAACTTACGGGGCGCCTGGGTGGCGCAGCAGTTAAGTGTCTGCCTTCGGCTCAGGGCGTGATCCCAGCGTTCTGGGATCGAGCCCCACATCAGGCTCCTCTGCTATGAGCCTGCTTCTTCCTCTCCCACTCCCCCTGCTTGTGTTCCCTCTCTCGCTGGCTGTCTCTTTCTCTGTCAAATAAATAAATAAAAATCTTAAAAAAAAAAAAAAAAAAACTTGCACTGTATCAAGATGCTGAGATTTGGGAGATGTTGGTTAACTCGGACTAATCTGGCCTATCCTCACTGATGCATTTGGAAAGAGCAATGGCTTCTCCTTGCTCATAAAAATAGATCAGAATTCCTCTTACAGTATTTAAGGTCTTCTATAATTTGACCACGATTTATCCCTCAAATATGTTTACAACCATTGCTCAGATATTACTATCTGCTTCCTCCAGGAACCCAACTCTTCTGAAAACTCCACCTGGACATGTCACTTTTGTTGGTCATACAGTTGACTATTGTAGATTGGGAGCCACACTTCAGGTTCTTCATCTTCACTCTTGTACCCAAAACATCCCAGAAAATGACAAGTGGATTAAAAATATGGGCAATTCTTCCCCTGATCATCTCTTTTGGGTCATTTAATTAAATGTCTCAGGAACCAATAAGTAAGCAAAATAAACCAAATCAGCTAGAAAGTTTCTTGAATAGTTAATTGATGTGCTCCATTCAGCATTGTCCTATACTGACTCAGAAGTGTGTGAAAAGCATGACTTCTCTAAAAGTTCTTATGTCTTCAACTAACTCAATAAGCAATATAATAAGTACTCATTATAATCCCGGAAGCTGTCTTTGACAAATTCAACATGAGTTGTGATTCTATTCCAGTTCTTAGAAAGGGTTGTCATGTATAATGAACCAGACCCAGTGGGTTGGACATTTCTAAAAGAGTGATTTGGAGTCAATTAAAGATAAAAAAAGGACTTTCTAGCAGTTAAAGATCCCCTACAAAGAAATGTACTGCCCACATGAAAACACTGTATGCACTCTGGGTCAGTGAAAATGTCTAACAGAGGACACATCCATCGGGATGTCAGAGAAACAATCCCAGCCCTGAGTGCTTATTTCTACCAGATGTATAGCATGCCTTCCTGCCTTCTAGTTCTGTGATTTTATTTCTCCCATTTTCCTGTGTCTACCTATCAGTATTTCCTGCTGTTCCCTTCTGGCTTGCTCCTAAAGCCCATTACAAACCATAGATTAAGGGTAAAGAAAGAGGCCTTCATCTTGTCCTTAGGTCCAGCTGAGGAGGTATTTACAGATGTGATCCAAGGAGAACCCAGGAGATTGGACTGGTATAGAGAAGAGCACCAGTAGAAATCTGCACATAAACTCTCTTCTACAATTGCTCTCTTGACTCACCAAGACACATTACCTCTCTGCAGGAAAGCCACAGAGCTAGCATTTACTATTTTGAGATTATGATCCACTTCTCATCCTACTGCTAACATCTCTACATACCTCACAAAGTAATTTCTTCTTGTAATATCTTGACAGGAATATTAAAAATCCATAAGCTTATTGTCTTTTACCACAATGAAAAAATATAGTGCAGATTTTGGTGAAGAAGTTTGGTATAATATAGGAAGTGAGAAGGAGCAAGGTCCCTGACTTTAATGACACCAGATTGAGTTATATACATATAGAACTAAAAACTTTCTAGCAAGGCTGGTGACTCTGACAGTGCTTCCAAGAATGACTCTTCCATTTCTTCTATTTTCTCACCAGAAATGTAGAGAATTCGAGTACCATTTCTTCATCAGTGGTTCTCAGACCATGCCTTTCCCCCGAGACATTCAGCCAATACATTTGAATTGGCTTCAGATACTTGGAATTTCCAGCCCCCATATTCTGTCTCATCCTAAGCCATGTAGGTAACTACTAAAAGTTCATTAGTTCTATTTCTCTTCCATACACATCTGTGATCCAGAACCTCGAAGACTCATTCTCAGCTTGCTAGTGTGGGGGTGAAGCAACCTGAAATAGTTAATAGAACCTAGTATGTTAAATCAATCATGTATTAACCAAATTCCTCTGTCCAGATCCAACCTGATTTGAGAATTTCAAAATACCAATGAAACTAGTTTTAAAACTACCAATGGGTACTTGCAAGAGAAAACATTTTGTTATAGATGGGACCTTAGGGTATACATCAAATCAAATTTTATCAATGACTGCATAGCCCTCATCTATTAATACTCAAGAAGTCCAAAGAATCAAGGCAAATCATGTCTTAAAAGGTCAAGCCCCAAGTGTGTTTCCCACATGAGATCAAAAAGAAGTATGGGATTGAAAATCTGGACATTTCTGCAGTCGCAAAGAAATCAAAACACTTCTCCAAACAGAGATGCTATCCCACCTCTTCTCTATAAGGTAGGAATAACCCCATAATAATACTGTTTTTTAAAATTTTATTTTATTTACATTCAATTAACATAGTGTTTATTAGTTTCAGAGGTAGAGTTCAGCAATTCATCAGTTGCATATAACCCCCAGTGCTCATTACATCACGTGCCCTCCTTAATGCCCATCACCCAGTTACCCCATCCCCTCACCTACCTCCCCTCAAGCAACCCTCAGTTTGCTTCTTGTAGTTAAGATTCTCTTATGGTTTGTCTCCCTCTCTGATTTCATCTTATTTTATTTTTCCCTCCCTTCCCCATGATCCTCTGTTTTGTTTCTTAAATTCCACATATGAATGAAATCACATGATAATTGTCTTTCTCTGATTGACTTTTTCATTTAGCATAATACCCTCTAGTTCCATCCACATCGTTGCAAAGGGTAATATTTCATTTTTTTAATGGCCGAGTAATATTATATTATATTGTGTGTGTGTGTGTGTGTGTGTGTGTGTGTGTGTGTGTGTAATACCACATCTTCCTTATCCATTCATCCATCAATGGACATCTGGGATCTTTCCATAGTTTGGTTATTGTGGACATTGTTAGCCCTATAGTAATTATAATTCAATTAATTGGAAGCATGGGAAATTAGCTTCTTAGTGCAAAAAACCACAGTGCATCATCTATTGCAGCCCTCCACATCCTATGCTGGAACCAATCTAATTAGGATATTGGTTAGACCATCCAATTGTCTCCCAGGTGACACAGTAGAAATTCCATTGCTTAAAAGTGATTTAAAACTAGAAGATACAGAGAAGTAAAGAGAATAATTTGATGCTGGCAGAAAGACTATATTTTGGTCATCTAATAAAGTTATTTTTGATCTCTTTTTTTTCCCATTCGAAATAGAAATATTAAAAAAAATAAAATGCATCTACCATTTTTGAATTTTAAAACACTCCTGGACCTAATTCAAATAGACTACCATCTTATATGGAGTCACTGGCTCAGTGAACTCCCCTGCCCAATGCTGACCATCAGATGACAATGTTTGAGTGGTCAGAGTTTTTGTTTTTTCCTCCTTAACCATTTTCCACAAGGCTAGTTGACTTGTGATTTAGCAGGGGCCTAAAGAGATTTTCTAATGTGGAATTATTTATTTCCTTTGCCTGCAAAAGTTTAACTTGGCTATGCTGATGGTCTACGAAGGCTTTGTGTATGTGTGTTCGTTTGTCTGCCTATCTGAGGGCAGCAATGGCCTGCATGAAGAAGAGAAAAAAGAGCAAAGTGGCAACAAGAAATAAAGGGAAGTGGGAAAGAGATCTGAGAGTGAATAAAGTATCTCTGGTTCAAATCAATTCTTTTTCTTTTTCAAATCTTTTAAAACAATTTATATCCTGTCTTTTGCAAAGGTGAAATTCGTCGGAGTTTGATATTTTACAGAAAAGGAACGAAGTGAGAAAGGAAAGAGGGATGGAAGGTAGAAGGGAGGAGAGAATTTTCTTACGACAAGTATCTGAAGGGAGCCATCCCCAGTGTATATAGATTGCCACTTATCGTTGGAGATACATACCATCAGATAATGAAAACAGCCCCCACATGTTTTAAAATCTCCCATTTAAAATTTAAATTCATTAGTTTATGAGCTGCTGGGAATTGACAGTTTTACACCCCAATCCTCCTCGCAATTTATGTAAAGCATGCCATAAAACGGAATAGGGGAGCATCTCCAAGAGAAAACACCAAACACAAATTGCTAAATAAAAACGCAGCTGAAGCCGATTTGCTGTGGGTCATATAACCAAGAATGTCATTTTTATTAAGGGGAAGTTCTTAGGCATTTGCTCCTCACCCGGCCATGCTTTTTTACCAACATTTAAAATATTAATGTACTGTTTTTATTGCTTCCCTCCTCTAACAGCATTTCTGTTACTGGGCCCACACGTATAAAATACGTCCCATGTATCTGCAACATGACAGGTGTGTCTTTCTTTTCGTGTAGCAGGAGGGGGTGTGTGCCTGTGAGTGGTTTCTTTCTGACAGTGCATACCACAACTAGAGTGCAGTGTCCTGATTTTAGAAATTTTCATTATAATGCATCTTGATATTCACCAGAAAGGAGACTTTAGAAAAATATGGAGCTTTGCATCTAATTTGTCTTCAAGGTTGACATTTAGTCCTTGCTTTTAGAACAAAGTTTCCTGGGCTAGGCCAGGTGAGTTTCGTAAGTTGTGAACAGGAGGGGTAGAAGATGAATGAAGGAACCAGGTTTCCAAAGAAAAGATGTATCTGCCAGTGTCTCACCACAAGCTCTCTCCAAATGGGGAAGCCTTGAACACCTTTTACGGTTCCTGCTTTCTGAGTTATCTCTAAGCAATCTTTGCTGATTCCAGTGTCACCTTTCACAACGCTACCATGCTCAACACATTGGAGATGGGGCCTGTAAGAAGCTGGGTAAACAGGCCTCCACACCTGAACCTTCAATCTAGCGTAGAGCACTAACTTATAATGGCTCAATGACATGTAGGGCTCCTCTGAAATCATGATTTTAATTAAACTCTGATTCTACAATCAGAGGAATTTCTGGAGGCAGGGCCTGCTCTTCTTCAACTTGGTATTATTCCCAGCACATGACAGAGTTTCCAGCCCATTGTAGGTGCTCCCATGGCAACCAGGGTTGTTTTTTTTTTTTTTTTTTTTTCTTTTCTTTTTTTTTTCTTTTTTCTGTGCATGAAATAGCCATACCACCCTAGCCTGGATGAGCATTCTCCTTAGAATACTTAACCTACCTCCTCCTACCTCTTTTATATTGTTTGCCAATTTTGCCTTACCTTGTAGCCATGTTTTCTTCCCTTCAGAATTACATGTCAGGTGAGGGCAGATGCTACCTGTTATATTTCCAAGAATCTCCATAGACCTTTGTACAAAAAGAATGAACACCATGTGGTGGGGAATAGGAAGTGGCTGGGCAGAGGTGTTGGGGAGTCCATCAAGCCAACTAGCAAACTCACCAGCACCTCACAGAGCCTGGGACACAGAGCAGACACTCAGTAAATATTAGTTAATTGAGAAAGTAGGTATACTTTCAGAGCTCCTGGGTGACTCAGTTGGTTAAAGCATCTGCCTTCGGCTCAGGTCATGATCCCTGGGTCCTGGGATCAAGCCCCATGTCAGTCTCCCTGCTTAGACTCCCTGCTTCTCCCTTTCCCTCTGCCCTCTCTCTAACTCATACTCCCTCTCTCTCTTTCAGATAAATAAATAAAATTTTTAAAAAATTAAAAAAAAAAAAAAGGGGGCACCTGGGTGGCACAGCGGTTAAGCGTCTGCCTTCGGCTCAGGACGTGATCCCGGCGTTCTGGGATCGAGCCCCACATCAGGCTCTTCCGCTATGAGCCTGCTTCTTCCTCTCCCACTCCCTCTGCTTGTGTTCCCTCTCTCTCTGGCTGTCTCTATCTCTGTCAAATAAATAAATAAAATCTTTAAAAAAAAAAAAAAAGAAGAAAGTAAGTATACTTTGTATTGTAAATGTTCTCAAGGCAGTAACTGAATCTTGGTTTCTTTGCACTGATGAGGGAAATCATCTCTGGCAGCATTCCTTTCAGAGGAGAAATCAAATAGAATTCACAGTTCTAGAAAGATCTAAAAGAAAACCATGTCATTCACCTCGTTCATGTTTAGGACAAGATAAAAGGGGAGAGAGAAGCATGGAAGACAGGGCGTACTTCACAAAGTACAGGAGAGACGGGTAAGTACCAAATGCCCTTGGCAATACAAAACACACACTAAAAGCAAAAATAAAAATAAAAAGGCAACACCACATGGAGCTGGATGATGTTTATTAGATATCACAAAGAGTGCCATAGGGGAATTTCTGGAGGCAGCCCCCAAATGTCTCATCGCTTTATCCCTACCACCACTACTCCATTACTTTAGCAATTCCCTAACTCGTCTCCCTGCTCATTCTTGACCCTTTCAATTGATACACCATACTGAGGCTAGCATGACTGTTCTAAATCATAATTAATGCATGTCATTCTCCTGCCTAAAATCCTTCATATTCACCCAACAGAAAATAGTCCAAAACCCAAAGTCCTTCATCACATGACCCATATTCATTTTTTTGCTCCTCACTGGTGATCTCACACACATTCTGCCACAGGAACCACCATGTCATGGCTCTGCGCCTTCTGTTCCCTCTACCTACAGCATTTACACTCCTTCTCTTCCCAGGATTCAGATCAAACCTCATCTCATCCCAGGGACCTTCAATGATCCTCCCCATTGAGCCCCTTGATGGCAACCATTTTCCAGCTGGACTACTTGTCAAAACTGTAAATGTGTTGTGGTTACCAAGTTGCCTTTGATCTCTGTAGTCTATGTACCCAACACTTAACCTAGCATCTAGTCAGTGTTTAATAAATGGCTGAATAAATGATTGAGTGAATGCATAAGTGTACCCATTTAACACTGAATAGATTCATCTGCAGTACAGTTATATTCCTGGATATCTTTGTTGTGTGACAATTGAAATCTCCCCCTGCCTTTTATTTCAATCACCATTTTTGATGTATATTTTACATACTATATAATGTAAGACATATGCTATGCTAAGCAAGTACCCATTTTAAGTGTACAAAGAGTTTTGAAAATTTTACCTGCCTTTGTAACTACCATGATGATCAGGATATAGTAATTTCCATCACCCCAAAAAGTCCCCTTGTGCCCCACCTCAATGCTCCTCCCCTTCCCGCTGCCAGGGAAACCCTAATTTACTTTCTGATACTCTAATTCAGTTTGGATTAAAAAAAAAAAAGAATTCTATATACATAGAATCATACAGTACGTATTATTTTGAGACTCGCTTCTGTAGCTCAGCTAAAATGTTGGGATTCATCTGTTTAGTTGTTTGTATCAGTATGTTTTTTATTGTCGAATAGTATTCCATCTGATGCATATACCATAATTTGTTTATCCATTCATACTTGTTGATAGGCAAATGGGTTGTTTCCAGTTTGGAGCTATTATATACAAAGATGCTATGAAAATTAGTGTATATATCTTTGTATAAACATAGTTTTCATATCACTTGAGTAAAATCCTAGAAATATTGTTGGGTTGTATGGTAAATGTATGTTAACAAAGAAACTGCCAAACTGTTTTCCAAGGTGGTTATACCATTCTACATTCCTTCCAGAAATATATGAGAGTTACAGTTGTTCTATGTCCTTTTGAACACTCGGCATCATCAAGTTTTTTTAATTCTAGCCATTTTACTGGGTGTCTAACTTTTTAAAGCCTCCCTTCCTTATCTTTCTAGCACCTGTTTCCTTGTTGTGAATTCTAGAACCTAGAGGAGTTGTACACTTGCTTTAGGAAGAGAATGTGTAGTTGGTCGTGAGACCCTTTTACTATCTAGCAGGATGCCAAGATAAATAGGACTCAAGACACAAGTAAGGAGAGGAAGGGGCAGAGTGAGATGCAGGTGGACAAGTCCACGGGAGCGTGATTTAGAGAAAAAATAAATTAAAGAACATGAACTAGAATTCAGTTTAAGGCTGAAAAGCTCACAGTTAAGTTGAAGAGCAGAAAACTCATGCTTTCCTGGGAGTATACCTCTATTCCCTAGACGGGAACAGGCCCGAGCACTGAAGGGTCCTTAATAAATACTGGCTGATTTCTTTTTAAGGGTGAGAGTACTCTGCAGCACGGATGCCATTTTCAATGAAGCCAGACATAGTAAGGAAACAGAGAAACTCTTATATCTACCTCTTATTGTTACTAAGTAAGTCATAAGCTAATGGGAAGCAAAGTCCTTAAACTACCTTTCCTTTTTGTGTCTCTGGCCAAAAAACGTACATAACTGGTGCTGAGTAAACGCTAATAGTCAATGAAGAATGCTAGAGAGTCGGCCTAATATACAGGTACATTCAGCAGCAAATAATTGGTACATATTATTTTTATAGCAGTTAATTTTTTGAGAGCTATGTGCTATACACTTTGCTAAGCAAGTTATATGCAGTATGTCATTTAATCCTTATACAAGCCTAGGGGGTACATCACCTATTATCACCTTCATTTTGCAATGGAGGAAAATGAGACAGAAAGAGTAAATTGCCAAAAGCGAAAAAAGAATTTGGGAAGTCCAGACCGAATTTAAATCCAAGTGACTAAAACTTGCTCTTGACTGCTATATTTTGAATTGAGATTAAGTGTCTATCAAAGGCTACCCTGCCTTACCAACCTGCACATTATTGAGATATTTACCATTAGACATTACTCCTTTGGTGGAAACTGAATGGTGTTAGTATCAATCATTAACACCTAGCCATAGGTAACTCTTGTCATTAACACTAGTTACTATCTTAGATGGTACAAAATGGACAGCTTAGGAACCGAGACATGGAAAACGCAGGAAAGAACATATATATGTTTATATACCTACCTCAGTAACCTCCTAGGGAAGGCAAGGGGCAGAATGAAGGGGCTGGACATCACACAGGGATAAGAGTACAAAACCCAAAGGAGAAAGAAAATTGTAAGGAAAGGTATATAGATGGGGTGGTGGAAAAGAATCAAGACACAGTTGTTTTAGTGGACTCTCCTGGATAACTGAAACTCTGTATGGTCTTGCAGAAATAGCACAGAATTTTGCAAGGGCTTCAGATCTAGGTTCATGTATGGATCAGCCAGGATCTAGAAGAAGTCATTAAAATATCTGTGAGGCTTGATTGCACTCCTGGGTGTTTACCCCAAAGATACAGACGTAGTGAAGAGAAGGGCCATATGCACCCCAATGTTCATAGCAGCAATGTCCACAATAGCTAAATTGTGGAAGGAGCCGAGATGCCCTTCAACAGATGACTGGATTAAGAAGTTGTGGTCCATATATTCAATGGAATATTACTCAACTATCAGAAAGAACGAGTTCTCAACATTTGCTACAACATGGACGGCACTTATTTCACAATGCTAAGTGAAATAAGTCAAGCAGAGAAAGACAACTATCATATGATTTCTCTCATCTATGGAACATAAGAACTAGGATGATCAGTAGGGGAAGAAAGGGATAAAGAAAGGGGGGGGTAATCAGAAGGGGGAATGAAACATGAGAGACTATGGACTATGAGAAACAAACTGAGGGCCTCAGAGGGGAGGGGGGTGGGGAATGGGATAGACTGGTGATGGGTAGTAAGGAGGGCACGTATTGCATGGTGCACTGGGTGTTATACACAACTAATGAATCATCGAGCCTTACATCGGAAACCGGGGATGTACTGTATGGTGACTAACATAATATAATAAAAAATCATTGAAAAAAAAAAATATCTGTGAGGCTTGATATCCTAATGCGAACATTGGAGACACACAATTTGCAAGAGTATTTTGGGAATTCCATGTGAGGAAATAACTCATAAATTGCTTGCCACTGATTAGTCAATAAATCTCATCTTGTTTCCTTTCTCCTTTTTTTTCCACTTTAGGATTCAGCAGTATTTATTGCATAAGTGATCACAGAGGGGGAAGAAGCCTGAGAACACGTCCTCCACACTGCAACAGCCTCAGAAGTGCAGGAGGCAGGTTGTTTGATTTGACTTCGTTCTTAGAGCACATGGTCCCATTCAAAGGCCCCCCTGCCACAGTCCACACATGCACACGGACACACAATGAGGAAAGTGGGAGTCACACTGTCATTGTGCCACCTTCTGTAGCTCATCCACTCTTGGCAAACAAAATTCACAATTTTAAATAGCATTTTACTTACATCATTGAAAATGGGGAAATGCCATTCCCAATCAAGCTACTATCTGTTTAAATGTTTTGGGTCATTGTGATTTGGTACAGGTGGTATTTGTAATGAGATGGTTTCTGTTCTCTACCTCAAAACTAGTTTTCTTCAGGGGCCCGATATGATGGAGTGCTCTTTTCATACTTGAAGAGCACAACTGTTTTTTGACTAAAATATTATCTGCAAGCTGAGGCCATTAATCATATTGTTAAATAAATATATTTCAAATAGATAATTAGTATAAATAAATATTTTAAAATCTGAATGAAATCTCTTCCTCCTGACATTATTTTCAAGAATCATTTGATGATTCCCCAGTTTAACCATTGAGTCAGTAGACCTAAGAATTCAAACCAGGTTTGGAGGCAAAAACCTCTGGGTTCCATCACTAAAGATCTGTAGGGTGATATTAGAATCATTAGGGTACCTGTGGAAAAATATTAGAACTAGGGGATTTGGTAGATCATAGAGAAAGCTCGTGATGAAATAAAAATTAGCCATTAAATATAATGTTTTAGAAGAAATTTTATTGACATTGAAAAATGCTGAATATATTATTGTGAAAGCTACAAAACACCATATATGGTATGACTCCGATTCTGTAAGAGAGTGTGTGTGTGAGATGCCTGTTATATAAATGAACCAAAGATGCCCTCTGTGTATTGGCTCCTAGCATGTATATTTCTTGAATGTAGACTGAGACATGTTTTGACATGCAAAATTACTTTAAATAAGTAGATTTTTAGCCACTTTGAGACTGCCTATTTTGCATCCCCCGAAGCTATATTCAATATCTTAAGCCCAGGGCTATAAAGACCCCAAGCCACTGCTGTCCTTCAGAGTTCTCTCTCTTGCTCTCTTGCTTTCTTTCTGTTTTCTTTTTTTTTTAAGTAATCTCTACACCCAACAGGGTTCTCGAACTCACAACCTGGAGATCAAGAGTCCCACGAATTTCCGGCTGAGCCAGCCAAGTACCTCAAGCCTATCAGAGGTTTCTGACTCAGAGACTCCCCGATGCTATTAAGCCACATCACTTAGATCCGTCTTTTCCTCAGGAGTTCCCTGCCCTCCTCCCCTTCTGAGTTGCTGCCTCCAGGCACTCACCTCCAGATGCCTGCCCCCAGGGACTCCTCAGCCTGTCCTCAGAATGTCCGACAAGGTTTGTGTGTGCTACTGCCACCTTGTGGTCGTATCTTTTTACTTTGCTTAGCCCCCAAATCCCTTGGATCTCTTAAAATGTCACCTTAGGTCTCCTATCCCCAGGAGATCTAGAAAAGATTGGCTGCAATACCATATCACCAACCCACATTTCTACAAATATTGTCAGTGCTTACGATGTCATTTTTACCTTTGTAGGAAGCTTCTGGCTTCTACTCATGATTGCTTCACTTCAATTGATTCAAATATGAAAATCAGTCTTCTTGCCTTAATTTCTACACAAAAATACACTCATACAACACATTTGTGAGACAGACTTAACTGGAGGCTTGAAGCTGAGTTGGAGGAAGTTTCATTTCACAAGATTATCCAATTGAACATCAAGCACTGCTGTTCTTGGAAGTATTTTCTAGACACTCTACCGCCACAGGTGGCCCTTTACCCTTCCTATTCCTTCACAGATTCCCTCTCTTCACTCTGTCTCCTCTCTCCGACTGGCCCCCAATAACGTGTTGATCACAAGCAGTTTTAGCAGGAAGTGGTGGGGCCAGCATTGTGCCGGAGTTTTAGAATGACAGATAAGAGATAAGCAGGGTCCAGGGAGCATCCATCAGCATAGGGCTGGTTTTGCCGACTTTCAAAGAGGGAAATGGGGATACTTTCTCTTTATCGACAGTAAGCATTCTGTTTTTTTGAGGGATATGTGATAGGAGAAAAGAGACACATCATCTTAGAGCCAAGAATGCTTGTCCAAAAGAACAGATAAAAAATAATAAGCAAGACAGAGCAGCAGGGTACCCAAGAAGGCACTTTTTGAAGCTTAAATGCTGCAGAAATTGTGGGGAAGAGTGAGCACCGAGAGCTCTAGCGTCTAGGGACCTGACGCCCAGCAGAACTGGAGCAAAGCTTGGAATTCTTGGCTGGGGGTATGCTGTGGGGGAGGGCCTTAGGGAGAGAAGGGAAAGGTAGGGTGACATTTTAGAGGAGGAATGTGCAAAGTCACAAATGTGAGAAGTCTAGGGAATTCTGAGTAGCCCAATCTGACTGGAAAAACAGTGGGAGGAATGAAAAGTAGGTTAGAGAGGCAGATGGAGCTAGATCAGGGAGAGATTAAGGTATCAGGCTCAGGTTTTGCACTACACTTTAAGCCAGAGTTTCTCCAATTGAGAAACTGTGAAGCCCTCCGTGTCTCTATAGACTCCAGTTTAAGAAGCACTGCCTGACTCGGAAAAGGGTCAAAATCTGTCAATATGTAAGATTCCCTTGCCAGGGCATTTGGAACTAGTCCTCTGCTCCTAAGTCTTAGTCTTAGCTTCTCTTTGTCTCTCTCTGTCTCTGTCTCTGTCTCTGTCTCTGTCTCTGTCTCTCTCTCTCTCTCTCTCACACACACACACAAACTCGAAAACCTTGCAGGAACCTCCCTCCCTTCGTGATTTTCATCTGTAAGTTTTGTCTAAACCCGAGAACCCCCCTGCGCTATATCCCTAGCTCACAGATCATATGTACTACTGCCTTGGAGACCAAGTGTGCAATCACTTCAAGTGGTTTTCATCTCAGGTCCACACACCATGGCGGGGACCCCACAGCAGGAGTAGAGCAATAAATTCTCTCCAGGGTTAATAAAACTTTGTAGTGGGCAATAATGACAGACAAGGTCTTGATTACAACATGTGAGATGACAATTTCTGAATGGGTAACCAAATCTATATTTCAAGGTAAAAACTTAGAGAAGCTTTCAAAGGAAGGCATTCAACAGAGCAGGACTCTACAACGGAAAGCACAGAATTGGGGGTGGTAGCTTTTAGCAGAGCCTTATTTGCCATCTCTCTGTCCTTCCTTGCTACAATTCTTCCACCTGATGTGTTTGGTCCTACAGTTTTTCAAAGAAGGTGGGGGCCATTTGTCCTTTCGGTGATTCACTACCAACGGGGTGACAACAGCAATGAGGAAAATACAGAGGTGCTATAGAGAAAGGCTCAAAACTGGGGATGAAATGATGTGAAGCTCCTTGTAGTAAGCTGAATAATGGCCTCCAAAGCTATCAGACCCTAATCCCTGGAACCTGAAAATATCACATTATTTGGAAAAAGAGTCTTTGCAGATATGATTAAGTTAAGGATCTTGACATAGGGAGCTTATCCTGGATTATCTGGTTGGGCCCTAAAAGCAATCACATGTATCCTTATGAGGAAGGCAGAGGAAGATCTGACACAGACAGAAGAGGAGAAAGTAATGTGACCATGGGCACAGAGACTGGAGTGATATGGCCAAGGAATGCCAGCAGCCACCAGAGCTGGAAGACACAAGGAACAAACTGCTCCTTAGAGCATTCAAAGAGAGTGTGCCCAGGCCAACATCTAAATTTTGGCACAGTGAAAATGATTTTGGACTTCTGGACTCTAGGACTATAAAAGAATAAATTCCTGTTGTTTTAAGGAACCAAGTTTACGGTAATTTGTTACGGAAACACAGGAAACACATACATTTCTTAGGCACAATCCCCTTATATAGGATATTTTTGGAAACTATCCAGGGAGTATTTCTGCCTGGGCATCACACCACTGGTTGTAGAGTAGACTTAAATGCAAAACTGCCTTGTTTGGAAGACTGGAGTACCCATCTCAATTTCACTGGAAAGTCAGAGCAAATCAGAATCAGTGTACTCATAGCTCTGGAGGGTTACACAAGCCTGTGGCTAAACCATCAATCACTCCATGAACCCAGGATCATTCTACCTGCCAGTAGTTAAGGACAAAGGGAACAAGTCTCACAGAAGAACATGTGAAATGCTTGTGGTGATGCTTGGACGAGAACTGCCAGAATCATGAACCCAGGAGAGGGTTCCAACTGGCCATTTGCCATCTCCTATGGTCTCCTTTCCCCAACTCCCACTCTCCAACTCCAAAGTTAAAAAAAAAAAAAAAAAAAAGTTAAAAATGAATAGTCAAACACCTCAGTATCAAATAAAAATGAATTGTAATTTGGCAATAGCCTCCAATCATATACTTGTGCTTTCAGCATCAAAGAAGACGTGGGCTATTTTAATAAACAGTAAGATGAAAAGCAGGGAGCCAACAAAGCGTGACAGGATTAGAAAAAAAATCATAGCGATGTGCAAGGAGTTGCAATTATATTTCCAGTTAAAGAGAGATGGAGGAAGTTCAACTCCATTTTCAGCAATTTGCATGTTTCCCACAAAGAGCTTTGCTCTAGTTAATGGCCGAGATGATAAAGAGGAAAAGCACGACCTCCCAGTTACCTAGTGCCATTCCCTGCGGGGGCTCTAGGCACTTCAAAGCACTTAGCACACTCAACTCTGCTGCTTCTCTTGCAGAAAATGGCCTCCAGGACTGTGCCTACAAGCAGCATTGTGAGGCTCTCTTTGGTGATCCTCAGTCCTACCTTCTAAATCTTTCTCCTGTCTCCCTCTCTCTCTCTCTCTCTCTCTCTCTTTCCATCAAGCCAGGGCATCTATGCCCTCTCTCCCTCCCCATATTGAAACAGCTGTATTAGCTGTCTATTGTTGCATAACAAATCACCCCAGAACTTAGAGGCTTGGACCAACAACAAACATTTACTATCTCTCACGGTTTCTGTGGATCAAAAACTGGAGAGCAGCTTAGCAAAATGCTTGTGGCTTGAGGTCCCTCATGAGGCTGTAGTCATTTCAAGGCTTGAGTGGAGCTGGAATGTCCACTTCCAAGTTGGCTGGCTCACTCACGTGGTTGGCAGGTTTGTACTTGCTGTCAGTAAGAGGCCTCGGGTTCTTAACGCACGGAAGTCTCCATAGGTTTGCTTGAGTACCTCAAGACAAGGCAGCTGGCTTTCCCCAGGGCGAATGATGCAAGAGAGTAAGGTGGAAGCTGCAAGGGCTTTTATGTCTTAGCCTCAGAAGTCACGCTTCATTTCTATTCTATCTTTTGGTTACACATATCAGCCCTACTGGTGTGAGAGGAGTATTACACAAGAATATGGCTATCATAAGGCAAGAGTTATGAGAGGCCATCCTGGAGACTGGCTTCAGTAGCTTTTCCCTTAAATCACAGTGCGGATACTAGTCACAGGAAAAAGAGAACAGGAAAAAGTTTGGGCGTAGTCATTCTCTCCCATCTTCATGGAATAAAAGGCCTGAGGCAATCTTCAAGTTATTTGGGAGATCTGGAAGTTATTTGGGGGAGGGAGTTTTATGAATGCAAATTTGATAGGCAACTGCCCATTCCTCAGGTGGGTAAAGAGAGCTATGATGAGTTGGCAACATTTTGGTCTGGAATGATAATGAAGACGAGGATGACAGCTAACAATCTGTGAGCTCTATGGCATACATCATTTTATCTAAATCTTACCCTATCATGCCCCATTAAGTATGGAAAGATGAGTTAATTTATCTACCCAAGGTAAACAGTTCAAGAATGGCAGTCAATACTGGGACCTGGGTGGGCAGATACTATGATCTTTACCACTATATTATCCACTCCCCAAAGAAAAGCTGTGAAGCAAAAGATCGTCTTCTTCCTCACCTTACCTAATTTTCCCCAGATTTCTAAAGGGTCTTATTTTTTTTTTCCCACCAGGTCATTCATGGCAGATAACATTAACAAGGACTACAAATTTCCATGGGTCTATCCAAGATTATGACAATTCCCATAACATCTTATATCAATCTACTGATCTCTTGCCCAAAAATATTTGGGGATGCAAGTCAGTAGGAGGAGTTTTAGTTGGGACTCAGACTTGCATTTGTATTAATTTATATTTTTAAATATATAAACTTTGCTTCTTCAACCATTATTTAACTTTGCTTTATAAACTTTGCTTCTTCAACCATTATTTAACATACTAGTTACTGAAATATAAGCATGGCAGATTGTTGACAACAATGGCCTTGGTAATTCTTCCCACCCCTTGCAATGTGACTTTGCCAGGCTTCCTATCCAGAGGCGGTGGAGTTTACTTCTCTTCTCCTCAAAGCTAGATGTGGCCACGTGACTTTCTCTGGCAAATGGCACATTAGAAAATATGATATAAACAGAGGCTTGAAAAATGCTTGCACGTTGGGGCTTTCCCTCTCTTGCTGTTGGGAATCTTGAGACCACTCTACGAAGAAGTTGAAGCTAGGCTGCCGCAGACCACATGGAGGAGAAATGAGGTGCCTTTGGCTGATAGCCGGCCAAACACTAGTCATGTGCAGAGGCCAACTTTGACTATCGAGCTCCAGCTGAGCCACCAGCTGACGAGAGCCTTTTGAGTGAGCCCAGGCAACATGAGTGAAAAAGATGATGTAGCTGAGCCCAAAGCAATCTGCCAATAGGCAATAAAAAATGAGCTAACACATGAGTATTGTTTTAGCAGAAATTCTAACTAATAGAGTAATAAGGCTAGTGAAACTAAATCAGAAATTGAGGTGGCCAAGAATCTATCATTTTAGTTTTTCATCTTATAACTGAAAATTTACATCCTTTTACCAATCTTTCTGTTTCCCCCCACCCACCAGTCCCTGGCAACCACAATTCTACTCTTTATTTCTATGATTTCCATTTTTTTTTTTTTGATTCCTCATATAAATGATACCATGCAACATTTGTCTTTCTCTGTCTGGCTTCTTTCACTTAGCACAATGCCCTCCAGGTTCATCCATTGTGCTGCAAATGGCAGGATTTCCTTCTTTTCAAAAGCTGAATAATATTTCAGTGTGTGTATATCATGTCTTATCTACTGTTTCATAGATGAACACTTAGGTTGGTTTCCATAACTAGGTTATCATGAATAATGCTGCAATGAACATGGGAGTACAGATAGGTCTTCAAGATAATGATTTTGTTTCAGGAATCTATCAATTTAAACAAATCCCCAGGTGACTATTATGAACATGAACACTGGTAACCCAATCTTCATGTCTCATTAGAGAGGTCAGTGCATATTCCAGCATAGAGTGGGGAAGGTTCTGCTTGGTAGATTGGGACAAGGAGTTTGGACATGAAGACAATTATAGTTTTACTAGGTTTCTTCCTCTCCTACCTCCCCCCTTTCTTCTCTCTCCTGATCCCTCCCTAATTCCACACATTTTATTATTGCTTTCTGTTTCCAATAATCATAACATCTCTCTCTTTATTTGTAGTTTAAATACTGGTTTGATAGCCCTTGGCCTTGGTCATATAGTCTAGACCACAAGACGATTCCTGGAGAGCCCTCAGAAGAGATCCGTATCAAATAACTAGAAGTAGGTAGAGTGTGAATTCCCATATTTTGAGAATGATGAAATGCTAAACAGTCTATTATCTTGGGATGGAAACAGCAGGTGTTACACAATACAAATTCCAGTGTTGAAGCTCAAGAGAAACAAGAATAAAACAGGCTGGAATGAGTCTTCAGGTTTATCAATGCTGTAAAATACATATTGTCATGATACATATCTAGTTAATAGTTTGCATCTTTCTCCAAGGAACTTCAGAAAATTTCTGGTGGTGTAAGCATTCTGGCTTCCTACTCCTCTCATGACTTCAAAGCAAATCCTGCCCATCAGGTACAGTCCTAACTGTGGACATCCACATGATGGGTGCACAAAGGCACATTCCACCAAAGTTCTTTACCTGTTGCCAGAGATTCGTAAGTATTATTAGTTTTTTTTTTTTTTTTGCAATCAATAACTACGTTTAAGCATCTACTGTATTTCAAGATCATTGAACAGTAGAGATAAGTAAACAGCTCCTATGTTCAAAGCATTCACAGTCTTATTAGGAAATAACAATGGAATTGAAGGTTGCAAACAGATACGGAAAATGTTGAACTGAGGGCATGTGAAGTTGCCTAAAGAATGGGGCGGGGGGGGGGGGTTGCCTGGGTGACTCAGCTGGTTAAGTGACTGCCTTCAGCTCAGGTCATGATCCCAGAGTCCTGGGACTGAGCCCCACAGGAGCCCCACCTCCAGTCCCACACCAAGGCCCCTGCTCAGCAGGGAGCCTACTTCTTCCTTTCCCTCTTCCCTTGCTTGCTCATGCTTTCTATCTCAAATAAATAAAATCTTTAATAATAAGAAGAAGAACAGAAGAGAGAAAGAAGGCAGAGGAGGAGAAGAAGATAGAGGGAGAAGAGTGCTGCCTCTCAACTCTGCTTTGGGAGGATGGAGAAGGCTTCACAAGTATCCTAAGGCCTGGACTTTGTCTCAAGGGAAGATGTATAGTGGCAGATGCCAAGTGAAGAAAGAAAGATACAAAAGCATGAGAGAATGGCTCACGGGAGGAAATACAAATATTTGAGTATGCCTTGGCTCACAGTGCACACGAGGAAGGAAGCTGGGAAAAGCTGAATACGCAGGGATGGGTCCAAGAAGATTTTTCTGTATACCACTAACAAATTTGATCCATATTCTGTAGTAACAGGAGGCCAAGGAAACATGGAGTTAGTTCTTTGAATTAAGGTATCAATTACCCAATTATTGCAAGGTCAGCTCAATGGAACCACCTAGTACCTTTGCAAAGACCAGTTAATTGCCACTTTAAGAGAGAAGCGAAACTCGGGGTAAAAAGGCAATATTCACTGAACTGTACACTTTAAAATAAAGTGGTGAATTTTATGTAAGTAAATGTTACATCAATTAAGAAAAAAAAAAAGACAGTGCTTTTTAGTAAGTACTCAAGGGAGAAGACAGAAGGGGCAGAAGATATTGCCAGAAAGTTTCAAATGAAACTTTCCAAAATTTAACATGAAGAAATGCAAAAATATTCCAGAAAGAACACTGGCTTTATTTATTTTTTTAAAGAATGATTTTTTTTAAGCATTGTAAAGTTGAAAATAACATTCATCATTTTCTTTCTGAAACCAAGCTGATGCTTGTCTTAAAATCCTCAAAGACACAATGGCAAAGTCAGCATTTTCCAAAGTTTCTTTGCAAACCACAGGGAAGCCCAGGCAGGATGAAGACTACCCATTTCACAGTTTTCTCTTCTGACACAATCTGAAAACATTAATTAGGCTTTCAGTGCTTCTCTCTACATCCTGTCCCTGTCTTCAGTATTTTGTCCCCGTACCAAATTCTTGACCCTCCAAGTCTCGTCTTCCAACACTGGTCCCTTTACTCATTTATTCACTCAGGACAATATACTATTTTCAATGTAGAGGTCATGTCTGAGACATGGGGACATGACCTGCCCTCATGCAAGTCTCAATATAATACAAGAGATAAATTTAAATATTTATGGTACCCTGTGATTAAGGGTAAGGACAGATGTGTACATATAGGGACAGAGTTGCATAAAAAGAAAGAAGTCAGCTCCATGGACCGGGGAGGGGTCAGGGATAAGAGAACACAGAGAGAGACAAGAGGACACTGAAGGTTTTCATTTGTCCTCCGAAGGTGGGTTAAGAAGACTTTTGTTTTTGTGTGTTGTATTCCACGGAGTTGTTTGATAATATCACTTCATTTGACTATTAAATGAATTCACTCGGTTTCCTAATAATTACTTGCTCATTGTAGAACACTTAAAACACACAGAAAACAGAAACAAAATTCCAGAGATGGACACTGTTTTATTTCTATTTTGGGAGGAATTCTTTCTGAAAAGACTTTTTTCTTTTCTTTTCTGCTTTCATTCTCTCTTTCCTTCATGCATATTCTTAAACAGGAATATAATGCATGCACAGTTTTGCCTCTTATTTTTGTATTTACTTAGTTAACTTGAATAGTTTATGTCATTAAATATTCTCTAATACATAATTCTAAATTTTTAATGATTACATTTTATTTCATCCTAGATTTGCCATGTCTTAGGCTCACCTGGGAAGCAGACTCTGAGATGGAGGTCTGCAGGCTGGAGTTCTGCTGGGGAAGGACTCTCAGCAGGTGGCCTGTGGGAGAGTGAGAGATGCAGGACTGGGCAGAGGGAGAGCCAGCGCTGTGATGCAGCTGCCCCCGCTCATCCCATCAGGAGTTCTCAGATAGGATGGCCCTTCACAGTAGTCCCAGATGGAGGCAAAAGGGCCAAGCCACTGTATCTGTGCATGAACTGATCATTAAACGTGACCTTGGGCAAGGCAGATTCCTTCAGCCAAAGCTATTCTAGCAGAGGGCCTCAGCTGTGAATGGTCAGCAGCCAACACTCCAGACAGCTGGGGGGATATGTGCCTTGACCCTGAAGGGGAGAAGAGTGCCATGCCACAGCACCTATCCCATATTAAAATTCATTTATCCATTATCCTATTTAGGGGCATTTAGGATATGTTTTGAGCATGTATAGGAAGAGAAAAGGGGAGAGCATTTCAGATCAATGGGACTATGAAAACAAAGGCATGAAAAAGAAAGAAAGAAAAACAACTAAGAAAGCAACATATCACTCCTTACAGCCAAGACAGAGGATTCTAAGCAGACAGTGATAAGGAGATGAGTGGGAGAGATAGGCAGCTGGGGAGCCAGGCCATGAGGTTTGTAAGAAACAGAAAATACTGAGTTCTTTGCCCTGTTTGCCCCGGGGAAGTTGAATCGGGCTGCTGCTGCCTGGAGGGGTACAGCATTCTCTTCCAGTTCTGGGCTGGGAGACCTGGAGGTGGCAAACTCGCTACCAGATCCTCTGACCTCTCAGCCATAATTTGCAGGGACCCTTCCAGTAGTGTCTGCCTTTATCCAACTATGGTGAGAGCCCAGCCCAAGGCTCCAAGATCTTGACCTTGCAAGGAGCCTCCTGGTCTTGATCCACCTCTCTTCCCAGTGTCCAATTAGATAGTCTCTGAAGAGGTATAACTGAGTTCAGGGAGGTTATGGAAGAGGCCTGTGCAGGGGAGTCCCGGGCAAGAGGCCAGCAGCCAGAAGTAAATACACAGTGTGCTCCAACTGGAGGCAGTGAGGCACCTCGCCCTTTCCCTGGCATGGTTCTTCCTTGATCACCCCTCCCCCACACAACCGCGAGGACTGGCTAAGACTGAGAAATCCTGGTATAGACAGACAAAACATTACTTTTCTGTTGAGTATTTAAATAGTTTAATTTCTTCCCTTAATTGATCAGCTGACTGGCTGATCGATTTTTGAAAGAGATGAGCTGAGCATAGGTAGTAGAAATAAATCATGGCGGTTTCATCCTAAATGCCTAGCGGTGTCGGTGAGACAGGAACCCATAGTTCTGGCCACTATGAATTAATAAAGATCTTGGCTTTAAGGTAAGACATCCCCATTGTTTAAGTTTGTCAGTTCTTATTAAGCCAGTGGCTCTGTGCTGATTGCAAACAGGGTGGGGTGGGCAAGAGAGCAAGTGTGTTGCCATGGTGACAAGAAGAGAAGTAATTTGCGTGGGCACAGCGATTGTCTTGATTCTAGGAAGTTTAGAGATAGGCTCACACGCTGATGGGCGGAAATGGCTCTGAATCTCTCGGAATCATTAGGAATCAGTGATACGGACCCACCATCCTAACAGCATACTGGTATCCAAGCGACTAAAATATTCCTTGACACGCTAAGAGAATCCAGGAGACTCCCTAGCACTTGAAAAGAAGCAAAGTGCTAATGGCTTAGTCAAGGGGGCTCAGATGCTATTGACTCAAATTCAGAGATTCAAAACCTCACAAAAGCAAGGTTTTAATGTTCATTTATTCAATGCACAATATATACTGGGCAACAGGTGCCAGATTGTTCTAAATCCAGGATGCTGTAAGCCCTTCTTTTCATCCGTCATGCCAGGTGGGGCAGGTTTGCTCACAGACCCTGCCCTGCATGAGGAATTTGCTGCAATATGTGAGAGGGGAGCCTGGCAAGGCAGCCCGTCTATATGCCACGAAATACAGAGCATGCTGAAGAGTGATGAGCCTTGCATGGGTGGCAATGAGCTGGTCTAACAGGAATGCGTTCCTAATGCAAGAGTCTGGCCTGTAATTTTGCACAAATGCAGTGTCATGATGCTTCTCAGCAGATTCTTTAAAAGCAGTATCATAATACTTTAGAGGCAGTTTAAAGACAAAGAGCAAAAAGCTGAAGAGGAAAAGAAGAGGTCTGTTGCATGAATTATGACAATTATAGTGCTGTTTAGCTGTTAAGTGAAGGATCTTTGGAGGTATTATGTAAAAGGGGCAGGTAAAAAACCTGCCTGAAATGCAATTCCCAGTTGACATGCCTGCCGGTATTCCTTTACACAGGGCAACAGCTTAAAATGAAGCATAAGAAGGAATCCCAGAACTGGGCTTGGTGTAGTGCTTGGCAGTGGGGCCTGGGGTGGGCCACTCTCTCTCTGTGGGGTGGTTTCATTTGTGAAATGAAGGTGTTAGTAGGGGGATATCCACTTCTAGTTGTAATATTCGTAAGGTTCTATGGCACTTAACATCTTCTACCTGAAGAGCTCCCAAGGACCTAATTCCCTTACAAAGCAGCTGGATGGTCATTAGCGTGTAGTTAAAAGGTAAGTTTGCTTCTATGCTTGGAAGTAACACATCTTGCTGAATTGGCAGTCATACGGACTCTTTTGGAACAAAAATAATTTTTAATGTTTCTCTTTTCCGCTTCACTGTTTGTAGCTGACTCCCAGAGAATAACTAGAAATACCAAAACAGGAGAGCAGCATTGTCCGCCTGGAACAGCACAAAGCCCTGAGTCAGAAATGAGGAGATCTGCCCTGTCACCACCTACAACGCAGCCTTCAACCAGCTATCAAAACCCACTAGCTCTCAGTTTTCTCTTCTGCAAATTGGGAATAATGCATACTGTCTGGCATTTTAAAACTCTGAAAATAAAAACTATGCTAGTATTACAGTATTTTATATGGAGTCTCCTTAATCTTCTTCCTTCAAAATAACTTTTTTACAGAATGACAAGGAGACCCAGCCTTCTATTACAGCTCTCAGGAGAATCCACAGAACAGGTGTTAAATACAACAAGGTTACCCTTGCAGATGCTGGGAAACAGGGAGGAAATTAAACCACTGCTTTTAGAGACCACTGACTATACGTTCTTAATCACTTTTCTTTCTTTTTATAAATGGATGAATAAATGTCTGCCTGGGAATGACTGTGGATTGTTATTTTTTCCCCAGCTAGTCTTTTTATTTCTCCTTTCATTTTTAGTATGAAAGGTGTTGTTGTTGTGTTCTTTTATTTCCTTATAATCAAGAATGGTATGAGCTCTTGTAGCAAGGTGATTCTCAGATCACATTTTTTTTTTCTGATTTGGGGACTTGCAGCATAAAATTATCTCAGCTTCTCCAAAACTCACAAAACAAATCCACAGTGGTTTTGTTGAAATGTAATTTTCTTGGGAGTTGAAGGCTAGTTCTTAGTGTTGGTCCTTTGCTCTGTCTGTTCATGGGGAGATGCCAATGAACACGGAAATGATAGAGGAAGGGCAGGGCCCCAGTGCACAGGCTACATCACTTGCCCCTAATCCAGACACTAACAGGTAGCCCGTGGATGTGTGCTCACACTTCAAAGGAGGGATGGACTCACAGCCCACAGATGCCAAATGGGAATGTTCCACATTATCATCAAAGCCCGGACGACCCACAGAGCCAAGGCCACCCTCAGGTCTCTGTTCCCCAGAGGGTGAAAGACCTTCCTTAATTAGCATTCAGGCCCTAAGTATGTGTTTTTGTCATTCAAAGAGCCAAAAACATACATGTTACATCTTAATAGTATATTTGAGAATGTTAATTCAGGGCAAATCACATGATACTTTCATTCAAGAACCAGATGATGATTGCATCCTTTGTCCCCATTTGGCAAACAACCAAGCAGGGGCATTTTCAATAGTGAGAATAGTGTAACTATTAGGAGAAAAGATCGAAAGAGTTATGGTTCAGTTTTCCTTAACAGAAACTATAAAAACTAGGAAGATCGGTAGGAGAAGAAAGGGATAAGGAAAGGGGGGGGTAATCAGAAGGGGGAATGAAGCATGAGAGACTATGGACTCTGAGAAACAAACTGAGGGCTTCAGAGGGGAGGGAGGGGGAATGGAATAGGCTGGTGATGGGTAGTAAGGAGGGCACGTATTGCATGGTGCACTGGGTGTTATACGCAACTAATGAATTATCGAACTTTACATCAAAAACCAGGGATGTACTATATGGTGACTAACATAATATAATAAAAAATATATTAAAAAAAAGAAACTATTAACAGGCATCTTTTTATCTTATAGATTTACTTTTTAAAGTAAAAGTTTAAAAAGCTTCAAGTGTAAAAAGTTTTATATAAATCCAACTTTCATAAACTAATTCACATAGAATGGGACCTTACATTTATTCTTTTGGGAAAAATGAGAATTTGCTTTCTAAAACGAGTGAGTTCCACCTCTTTCTGGGGGGGGGGTTTGAATTCATATTTTCATACAACAGTTCGCTGCAGGGAACCTGTTTCTGTTCTCCCTGGTTAGAAGGACACCACGTCCCCAGAAAGGGTTGTGCTGATGGTACCATGATGCCTCCAAAGGTGCCAAGACCGAGTTTGCTTCTTAGGTTAATGCAGATATTGTAAGAAGTGGTGAAATTTTAGCATCAGTCTTGCTGGGAAATTGCACTTCCTGTGTGGGAAAAAGTCATGGTGAGACATTTGCCTTTTTACCCGGGAAGGGGACACATTGTCTCCTGATTCTCCACAGTACCTTGCATAGGATTTAAATACTTGGTTAATTTCCTAGTGGGTGGTAAAGCAAAGCAAAAGCCACAGGAATAAGGCATGAGGGAAATATATAAAGGAACAAGAGAAGTACATACAGTTCATGACAATTTATGGATAATCAGGAATTGAATATAGAAAAGGGGCTGTTGAGGCTCCATAATTTTCTTCTCTTTATGATATTTACCTAATGTCCACTATGTGCAATTCTCTGGTAAATTTTAAAACCATGTAGCCCCTGCGGATATTGCCAGGGGCACCCTAATTTCTCTTCTCTCCTTGCTGAGCCTTTGCTGGCAACAAGGTCACCCCGAGTAAATATTCTTTTCCAGCCTTCCTTACAGCTAGATACCACCATGTGAGCCATTCTGGCCAGCAGGATGTACACAGAAATGATGCCAACAATTTCTTCAAGGTTTCCTTTGAAGGCGAAGGCATGCCTTCTTCTTGCTCTTTCTCTCCTTTGCCTACTAGAATGTGGATGTAGAGGCGAGAGATGGAGCGCATCTCAGTTCCTAACGCAAAAGCCTCATGTTGAAAATCCTGGGTCTCTGATGGTTGTGAGATCCGCATACCAACGGTGAACCACCCACCTAGACTTTCATGACAGTCAAAAATACACTACTCTATTGTTTAAAATCACTATTATTTTGGATTTCCAGCCACCTACAGCTAAACATCATTTCTCTTACTAAACTGTTCCTTCCAGAGAACTTAAATTTAAACCTGCAATTCTCTGGCTTAGATGTTTGAGATTGGAAGCCAGAAACCTGTGCACGCAGGAGGTACCAGTTTGGGGCACCCTCTGCACTGAAAGTCATCAGCTATGCTGGACTCCATGCAGGGACACTCACATGGTCTCAAACTTTTGTAAAGGCTGTTCTGCCTCAAAGTCACAAATTCAATGCTGTTGGCAGGCAGGGAATGCTGGGAAGACCAGAGGATGGCCCTATAAGTGGCCAGGTCTGCAGCAAACTGTACGGTCCATCCCCAGCCTCAAGCTGCCCTGCAGTTCCTGTCGCTGTGACTACAACTCAGACCCCAAAATGACAAGTCTTCCAGTTCTCAAGAATCACTAGAAATCTGGATTTTCAGGTGAAATTGCTTGAATCTTAAATTTTAACAAAAAAAAGTTCAAAAATAATTTTGATGTGTTGGGGGCACACTAAAACATGGTTTCAGTTAAGATTCGGCCCACTAGCCAGCTGTTCATAACTGGTTATAAGCATGAGGGAGAAGTGGAGGTTGTTAGTTGCAAGTCTGGAATGCATATGCACCAGGTAAGTAAAAGGCTCCTTAGAGGCTTAGAGCTTAAGACCCAACCACTAAGGGCAGAGCCTGGGAGGGTGTGCCCTCAGAACAGACCAAGCCCCGATTTGGTTGCTTCAACTGAGCAAAAGCACACAATGTAAAGAGTGAATGGGCACTTTTAATTTTCTTTGTATCTCTGGTTTTCAGTCACATGGGATGCAAGGGTTTTGCAGAACACTGCTTGCCAGTGGTCCACTTAACTCAATACATTTTTTTTTTATTTTTCAATAAAATAAAAGATTTATAGATTTATAGATTTACTTTTTA
This sequence comes from Ursus arctos, assembly GCF_023065955.2. Lineage (NCBI taxonomy): Eukaryota > Metazoa > Chordata > Mammalia > Carnivora > Ursidae > Ursus > Ursus arctos. The sequence continues at coordinate 43,063,160 of NW_026623100.1, read as the reverse complement.
AAGTAAATCTATTTTTTATTTTTCAAATTTTTAATTTTTTAAAAAAGATTTTATCTATTTATTTGAGAGAGAGAGAGGATGAGTGGAGGGGCAGAGGGAGAGGGAGAAGCAGACTCCTGGCTGATCAGGGAGCCCAGATGGATGCGGGGCTGGAACCCAGGATCCCAGGGCCCCAGGATCATGACCCAAGCTGAAGGCAGATCCTTAACCCACTGAGCCACCCAGGACCCCCCTGCAGTGCTACTTTTAGAATGAATATTTGTAAACAACAATTTCTGTCCATTGATATCCACTATAATTTTAGATGTACTCATCTTAAGATTTAAGATGTGTGTGTAAGGATATATGCATTCCTACCTACACACGTATTTTCTGAGGAGAGGCAGTTAATTGAAGCAGTGAACGTAGAGAAACATTATGAGGTTGGGGTAGATGTGCCGTGCGACACCTCTGTGCCGGCAGAAGACGGCTAAGGGCGCTCCTAGTCAATGTGTGCTGGTGGCTCACGAGTCAGGGAGCCGGTAAGTAGTGTGCAATTGTAGGCAGCAAGGAATGAGAGTATGTTACAAGTACAGAATCTCAGACTTCCATCAGAATCAGAATTGCATTTTAACAAGATCCATAGGTGACTCCTAGGCACTGATCACAGTTCGAAACGTTGCATTACAAAGAAGGCCACAGGTAGTATTGGGGGATACACAACCCCTGTCCTGGAGAGGCTCTCAGTCTGGAGAGAACAACTGGCCTTGAGTCCTATTTATACCAACTAAGAGAATGTCCTGACTTCTGTTTTCCTCACCTGTAATGTGGGAGTAATAACAGGTCTCACAGAACGGAGATATTTACTTAGTAAATGTTAAAGGACTGTTCAACTGTAAGTTGTCTAAGTGTCACCCGCTTGCTCCCTCATTTTGCAAGCATGCACATCTTGGGGTCACTTTTTAAAAATTACCCTGAAGGAATTCACCTTGAAAACGCCCAAATGTTAGCTAGAACTAAGGACAGAAGACCACTTGCCTAAACCTCAAAAGCTAGCGTAAGTGTGGGTAAGTAAGAAATAGTCTGCTTTTGAGTATAAAAACAGGCTATGGAGAAAAGTCCTAACTTTGGCCCAAGTCCACAGTAACAACCTGAATGCAGTACATGTCGATGCAAATGCTAAAAAATTTTCTAAAAATCATCTTAGATAAGCATAATCCTGAAATATTAACTCCTCACCCTACACCCGTAGACGGAAGCCAATTTTAACCCACCGTGACTTAGGTCAATTCTGGTGCACACACTCAGAAACAAGGGAGACCCTCTATCCCATCTGGACTTTTCGTGCACACTCACACCGTCTCCTTGAGTGCAGATTATAAGAAAGGAAGCGTCTCTCAAACGTTCCAAACAACAAACTGTTCACTTATTTTATGCAAACTGCTTCTACCCATTTCAAATCCTCTCCACCTGATGAGGCAGATCAACAAAGACTCCTGATGAGCATTCACGGTTATACTTCTTAAGTTATTAAATGTGCCTGGATTTAAGGAAATTAAAGAAATATCTATACTGTGTGTGTGTGTGTGTATACATATACACACACACACACACATATACACACGTATACACACTCACATACATACGTGTATATATACCTAAGTTCTACTGTATTTGATGTAGGAACAGCTTCACTGACATATCCTTTATAACAAATTCATTTTATAGAAGCTTTTCAAATGCATGCATTGCAATTTGCAGCTTCAACTGGCAAGTGAACTCAGGTCTTCTACTAAACAGATGAATCGGCTGCAGGGGGGTCGTATTGTGCATGGTGGGGTGTTCTGTTTGACACAGGAACTCAATATGGCTTGATTTAATACCTACATGGCATCAAAGACGCATCATATGCATATGAGCCACACACCTGTGTGTGGCCTAGAGGACACCTGGGCAAATATACGTGGTGGTTTTTAATACCTGGTCTATTTATTCTTGTGTCATAGACAGGATAACAAGTTTTGGACAAATTGTCACAAGTGTCACAATCTCAGTTTCTTCATCTAAAAATGTTAGTATTTGAGATGATATTTAAAGTCCTGAACAAGTCAAACACTTATGATCCTATGTGTTTAAAGGTCACATACACCTTTGATGTATCGTTATTGCTCTTAAAATCAATGATACATAAACTACTTAAAATACCTACTTCTCGGGGCGCCTGGATAGCTCAGTGTCTGCCTTCAGCCCAGGTCGTGCTCTCAGGGTCCTGGGACCGAGCCCCACATCAAGCTCTCTGCTCAGCAGCAACTCTGCTTCACCGTCTCCTTCTGCCCCCTGCTCCCCACTGGTGTTCTCTCATGTGAGCTCACTCTCTCTCAAATACATAAAATCTGAAAAAAATACCTCCTCCTCTTAGAAATAGAATTAGTTGAACACAGGTCTGATTAGGGAAAAAAATACACTGCAACAAATGAAATTTTTAATAAACAAAAAATGACGAGAATGTTTTTCTATCTCTGAGCTGGGGAAAATCAGACACATTGAGATGCTTCTATGGAGGGGCGTTTTCCTGCACCTCACTCTTCCTGAGTGACCCCGCCAGTCTTCAATTTCCTCAGAAGATCATCAGAAAAAGACAGTGGCAGGGACTGAGTGGTGGCCTCTGAGTTCTCTCTCTTCCTGTCTACTCAGCTCCGCTGCTTTATTACTTTAGCCAGCCCTCGGTTTTTGTTTTTGTTGTTCAAATTGATTTCTGGATCTATTTTGTTATCCCCTGCAATTTTGCTAATATCCAAAAATGTAAATTTATAGACAAATGTGCAGGTGTAGCATTTTGCAGTGAAAGTTAATTGCTTGCTTTTCTAGAGGATAAACAGCAAGCTTTCACATTTATAATATGAATGATCTATTGAGCAGAATAGGATTTACCTAAATCCCTGTTGCTATTACTTGCTTGAATCTATGTGTGTTTACAAACCATAGAAAACATGTCCCAACCATTTTTTTCCCTTTGAGATTACACAATACATCAGAATTCAGAGACTGACTCGTTGCTCAAAGTTGTAGTAATAAGTGTGGAATAACACATTTGACCTGAAAATCGAGATGTTCCCACAACTAAAGAAGTAACTGTCAGTGACAATCCCATGAGATCCTAGAAGTCTCTTAAAATTTCCAAACCTTGTTAATTGGTGATCTTTACAAACTCCCTTTGCTACTAGAATAATTGTAACCAATATTTCCCATAACACTATATATTCTGAGAAAATAATTACTAATGAGTCAGATTTTCTTTAAGGAGTTTTTATCAAGTTTTCTATTTAGTAAGGGCTCGGGTCCACAGCCTGTGCTCATCAGAGCTGTTGTGATGGGTGAACCTATCTGGCGTCCCCCCTCCAAGGGCTCTGTTTATCCTTGCTCAGGATGCAGGCCTCTCTTTGTTAACTTCTCCTCTACCCAGAACTGTGAAGCTAGGACCGGATAGCTCAGCAGATGGCACCTTGGGGCCTGGTAGCAAGGAACACAGCGCGAAGGCCATGTGGCGGGCTGACTTTGTAAACAGACTGCCAGAGAAAAATGATGAGCCACCTATGGCTATGATTTACCGGTCAGCTGGACGGAAGGCACACCGAGCCCATGGGCTCCCTAAGGCAGAGGGAGTCAGCCCTGCCTAGATGAGGGAGGGAAACAGAGCAACCCTGTTCATACTCTGACTTGGTGTCACTTCACCTTGCCGTGAATATTTTACGACTTCCTGGCTTAGGAAGGCACAGGTTTGGAGGTTTAAATCAGATTGTAAAGACTGTATTCAGAGTCCCTCCATCCCCACATGCCCTTTGTGGTAATAGCACATCGCTATAGTAATTCAAATGGGCAGCATCAACTTACAAAGAAAAATCTTGTTTTATTCATAACCCCTACTCAATTTTATAGTTTGGGCAGGACAGGGAGGAGGGCACAACAGGGGTGACTGGGGAGCCTCGTGGGACATGTCAGGTTGAGGCAACAAGCCTAAACCCAGTCTAGCAGTGGTCTTTGGTGGGGAGGGGTGATATAAAGATGGCATGTTTTGTTTTGTTTTTTTCTGCCAAACTCTCTAATGGACACATAGCAGGGTTGTACAGAGAACAGAAAAGGGGAAAAATATTCAAGAAGAGCAACTTCATAAAACTCTGGAACACACTAAGGACAGGACAACTACAAAGAAAATGGTGTAGCCCTTAGGGAGCGAGGACTACAGCAGTGTCCTCAGTGGGAGCCAGCAAGTCTCCAGAATGTCAAAGAAAGGGCATTCCAGCACCTACTGCTTGGGAAGCAGCGCTGCCCGCATGAGGGCTCCAGATGGGAACATGTGTGCCCGGGCCCCAGGACTTCTAGAAACAGCTGTGAGTTTGGAATTTCCAAGGGGGCTAGAAAAAGTACTAAGTTAGTTAGGCAAAAGAGCTACAGGTAAAAATGTTAAAAAAAAAAAAAAAAAAAAAAAAAATATATATATATATATATATATATATATAATTTCTATCAAAACTTGGGACAATTTGTTATTGTTTGAGCACTATGAGGCATTTTATGCTAAGCATTTGATATGCATATCACTTTCTTTAAAACTCCTAAATCCTCATGAGGTGTGCCCCTCTGCCCTCAGCTTTCAGATGCAGACTGATGTGAATGGACTTTGTCAGGGCAGAAGAGCCAGGGTTCTATCCCAGCACCATCTGGCCTCAGGCCCATGCTCTTCTCTGCTATTCTCGATAGTTCCCCTTCTGAATGACCCATAAACTGCCCCAAAATGAGATCATTTGAAAGAAAAACCAAGAAACTATTTACCAACTTTAATCCTCTATTTTCTAATGTATTTTTAAATTGATTGCTATTTAAATTTCTATTACCATTTCCTAAATTACAGATTAGATCTTGCTTCTCCCCCGTTGGATTGTCTCCCCATAACCTTCAGACGACAGCCGTCATGGCATGATTCCAGACCATCTTTTAACCTGATCTCAAGCTACTTTCCCGGCTATATGCATCCCAGATTCCCACCACAGCTGACTACTGGCCAAGCTCTCGATCACACGTGCTCCTTCATAAACTGTTCTGTGCTTTCTAATTTTCATTCCTCAGAATCCAACTTCGGTATCACTTCCCCTACAAGTGTTCTCCCTGAACTCACAGGCAGAACTAATGACTCCCTCCTCCGTCTCAGTACTGCACATTACTTTAGATTTTGCTTCTAACATTTTCTTTCTAATATCAATTTGCATATCTGATTCTTCCACAAAGAACAATTTACTCTGGGGCAGTGACTCTGTCTTCTTAATCCCAGGTTCTCGGTGTACGGCATCATATATCTGGTACACAAGAGGCACTTAATCAATTGGTTGGACTGAGTGTCCTGGCTTGGGTTGTAACCACGTCTTCCCCAGAATTGTGTTAACCTAATTCATTTATATCAACAAGGTTAAATGTATCTTCTTTTTCATCGTCATTTCCCCTTCCTTCCTACTGTCCCAAGATGTACCTTCCGTTACTAGCAAATCTTCCACTTGCTTCTAAGGTCGTCATATAAAATACCAGGTCTCCCAGTTAAATCTGAGATTCAGCTAAAAAGCAAATAAATATTTTAGTATATATCAAATATTGCATGGTACATTATACTAAAAATTATAGTTTATATGAAATTCAAAATTTAACTGAGTCCTTTTTTTTTTTTTAATTTGCTAAATCTGACCTCCCTATTTTCTTTATAACCCTCCTTAAACCATTATTTGCTACAAGTGACTCACAGTAGGCCCTTCCTCAGTCATAACATAGAGCCTTGCTCACAGTGGAATATATTCGCTTCACAGGGGTGACATAAAACACAACCACAAAGGCCCCCAAATCCTCCGTGGCTCACTTACACTGGTGGCGTAAGATGAAAGTAGGGGAAAATGTCTCTGTAACGAACTGACAGGACTGCATGACTGCTCATGCTCACTTGCGGCTGTCCCTACCCTTCAGATTTGACCGTGAGTATGGTCTTCTAGTTGTGCTCATGTACCCTTTCAACCACCTTTCAGGGTCTCCCTCTTGATAAACTTCCCCGGTTCCAGATGGGTGCAGGATTCCCTACCCTGAATGCGTCCCTTGTGGGTAGCAAATCTGCTTATCACTGACTTCTAAGGGGAAATGGATGGGTCTGGGGATTTCTTTCAAGAAGTCTCGTCTGCATTTTTCCTTCACTCTGGAAGGCCATGGGGCAGACACTGAGCCAGTGGCTGCTCCCTGTCTGCACGCACCGAAGAACATTCAATGAGGAAAGGCTTGCTGATTGCCAACAGAGTCAGCAAACTGAGCATTCCAGGGACTGTCTTCTCTCTTAATAACTAAAGAATCACAGTGATGAGTCTCTCATTCCCAAAGACTAGAAATTCACTTGTTAGAAAGGTTTTGTCTATAGCAGTGATCGCCTACCTAAATTTCCGTCATAATGGAAATGTTCTATTCTGTGCTAATACAGGAGCCACTAGACACGTGTGGCTATGGAACACATGTTGACATGTAGTCAGTGTGACTGCAGAACAGATTTTTAAATTTGATTTTATTTTAAATTTATTTTTTAGGATTTTATTTATTTATTTGAGAGAGAGCGCGTGTGCACGTGCACGAGCGCTACTGCAAGCCCATGAGTAGGGAGAGGAGCAGAGGGAGAGGGACAAGAGATCATGACCTGAGCTGAAATCAAGAGTCCGCTGTTCAACTGACTGAGCCACCCAGGTGCCTCTGATGTCACTTTAAATTTTAAATTTGAGTAGTTACGTGTATCTAGAGGCTACTATATTGGATAGTGTCAGCTTATAGCACCTCCCCCCAGGGCCTCCATTTCCTTGAATATCCAGACCTCATTACTAGCCTTTCTCATAACCCTTATTTTTATTAACCTGATTACTATCATTGTCCTAATGAGCTATCATTTCTTAGACTTATTATTTGCTGATTATTATGTTAATGTTCTTTATGTAAACGACCTTTACAACAATCTTTATCCCCATTTTATAGATGGGAAATAGAGGTGAAGAAGTACAATACGCTAAGCGAAAGAAGCTCAACCTCAAAGGCCACATAGCGAATGATTCCAGTTATACGATATGTCCAGAGAAGGCGAAGGCATGGGGCCTAATCTACAGAAAGCAGATTAGTGATTGTCAGAGGTCGGGGGAAGGGAAGAATAAGGTGTAACTATGAGTAGCTATGGAGTTCCTTTTAGGGGAATGAAACGTTATAAAACTGGACAGTGGTTGTGGTTGCACCACTCTGATATACTTAAGAAAAAACACTGATTTGTACACTGTCAAAGGGTGAATTTTATGGTATGCAACTTCTATCTTTTTACAATTATTAAAAATGTAGTCGCCTTTAAAATATAAAACATTAAGGGGCGCCTGGGTGGCTCAGTCAGTGGAGCAGCTGACTCTTGATGTCAGCTCAGGTCACCATCTCAGGGCCATGAGATTGAGCCCCATATAGGGCTCCAAACTCAGAAAGCCGTCTGCTTGAGATTTTCTCTCCCTCTGCCTCTGCCCCCTCCCCTCACTCCCACATACACGTGTGTTCTCTCTCTCTCTCTCAGATAAATAAATCTTTAAAAAGATACCTACAACATTGAAATACAGTTTCATTAAATACGTAAATTGAAGTAAAGGTAAAAGATTAAAAATTGAAACAAAACCAGAGGTGAAGTGGCTTATGTGCCTCACACAGCTGGGAGTGCTGGAGACAGGACTGGAAGCAGGCCATCTGCTGGCACCGTCAAATGACTGACATGTGTCTTCCCTTCATTCCTCCCCGGAGTTCAGGGGTGGACACTTCAAAGCCAGGAAGACCTAGATTTAAATCCCTGCTTTACCTCCTAACCTGAGCAAATTATCACTCACTCTTTCTTTTTAATTTTATTTTATTGTGGTAAGAACATTGACCATGAGGTCTACCCTCTTAGCGGATGTTTAAGCATGCAAGATTTTTGACTATGGGTACAATGTTTCACAGAAAATCTCTAGAATTTATCTTACTTAACTGAAACTTTATGCCCATTGATAAACAACTGGCCATTTCCTGCTTGGCACCAGCCCTTGAAAACTACCATTCCACTCTCTGAATCAATGAATCTGATTATTTCAGATTCCTCATATGAGGGGAATCATGTAGCCTTTGTCTTTCTGTGACTGGCCTCTTTCACTTAGCACCTCAGGGTTCATCCATGTTGTCACATACTGCAAAGTTTTCTTTTTAAAGGCTGAATAGTATTCCACTGTATTTATATACGACAATTTTTTTTATAAAATGGTATTGAGAACAGTAGTACCATTGGTCATATGATTGGTCATAAGGACTGGAAATTACACAAAGTGTCTGAAAGAAAACGTTCATTCGGTAAAAAGTACAACTGCTATGGAACTTCTCCACTGATAAAACTATGAGAGCATCTTCTTTGGGATTTTTGGAAGACAGATCCTAGACCCTGGTTGCTGAGGCGTGGATGCCTGGGGCATGGATGGGTCTGAACAGTTTCCCGTCCTCTGTTAAAGCAACTCTTTAAGCTGCTTTGTAGGATTTTGTCTCAACACAGGGCAAAAAGTAAAAAGTTTGCATTCCTTATCTCTAGCCCACTTGTGATTCTAATGCGGAAAACTGGACTTAGGCAGGAAAAGCGGGCTCTTTGGGGGTATTTATCCTTTATCTCCTCTCCAATTGTACTGTGTAGTAGGTTTCATCTGGCCAAGAACCTAGAGAGTCCTTGTGACTTCTTTTTCCTGTGGGTAAAGACATATATATCTTGAGAGTCTGAGTGACTTGCTTAAGGCATTTTGGGACATTTAACTTCTTCTGGGCAAGGAACCAGAAAATTTTCCAGAAACAAGCGATAGAGTCAAGGCTAATCCAAAAATCATAGAGGAGGCAGGGGAGGCATGGCACAGTTTCTCAGCAACTTCCCCAGTGGCTCCCAAGTGTTCCATTTGTTACCACTGTCTTTATACTTGTGGATGAGAGCCCTCTTTGGAAACCACCCTACACTGTAAAACTCTTCTGCAAACAAGAATGGGGAGGAAGGGGCAGATTCAACCTGCTGCCTGGGGAAGCAGCAGAACACTGGTCTTTGTACAACTGTCCTTAATGATATTTGCAATGGTTTAATTTCTCTCTTTAAAGCAAACATCATCTGTCTGCTTCTCTGAGTGATCTACTCTCACTTTTCGGGATGCAGGCTCATTTAACAACTGGCAATCAAACCCGCTCCCGCAGCCACAATGGAAACTGTCGAGGTTCATTACACTGAAAAAATATGCCATCTTTATTTCCGTTCTATTGTTTCCTCAAAGATTAACAATACATATTTTTTTTTCAATGGCCCATTTTCATGAAATTTCACTAGGATATATTCCTAAACCCCTGATCCAGATGGCGCAACTCAGAGTGAGATCCGTAGTGTGCCTCTTCATCGCTATTCTAGAGCATGGCAGTACTATTCTGGACAAATTCAGAAAAAAAAAAATAGTATCACAGATTCAGGAGATGAAAACAATTTGAGATTGAAGAGTTTATGATGGGGGAACTGGGAAAAAGTGCTCTTGACTGAGGTAGTGATTACTGAGGACCTGACAGGAGCTTGCAGGTTTGTTCAAGTATTTAATTGGGTGTGGTGGGTTTCTTGCAAAATCCTGATGGACACTTAATTTACATTTGTTAAAGAAGGCATTAATAGAGTTACCCCTTCAGGTATTTTGGGGAAGCTTCAGAAAAATACGGAGAAACAAACAAATCAAAAAAACAAAACAAAACAAAAAACCAGCAAAAATCTATTACAACTAAAAAAAAATAGTAGGATTAACAGATTAAGGGAGATTGTGGTAGTTTTAAAACATGGCTCCTACTTAAAAAAAAAAAAAAAGTTTTCCTATTGACAGGGTCCCCTTGGGTACCCTTATGACAGCTCTGACTAATAGATATGGCAGAAGGGGTTCTGCTCTATGTGCAAGGCTAAGTCATTAAAGGCCATGCAGCTTCTGCCTGGCCCCCTTGGGGTGCCTGCTCTGGTGGAAGCCAGCCACAGTTGACAAAGTCCAAGTACCCTGACACCATTGGGTGCCCTGGAGAGACCATGTAGGTGCTCTGGTGGACAGTCTGGCTGAACTCCCAGCTGACAGATGGATCAACCAGAGGAAAGGGTCATCTTGGGTATCCAGCCTTCAGATGGCTATGGTGTCAGGTGGCATCTGCCAGCAACCTCAGGAGAAATCCCAAATGAGAAATGCCCAGTTGAGCCCTTTTCAAACCCACCTTCAAAACTGTGAGCCAAATAAAATGGCTGTAGTTCTATACCACTAGGTGTTGGGGGTAATTCATTAAGCAGAAAGAGTAAGCAGAATAAGTATTAAATCTGCACAGAACTGGGCCCATTTTCTTCTAAATGTTTGTACAATGAGTTCCTTTAGGAAGCTTAGGGAAAAAAAAAAAAAAAAGAGTTACAAATGTAAAAGAACTCAGAGGATGGGCAGTAGAATGCTTAAGCCAGCACCAGGAGCGTTTGTAACTAGAGCATAAAATCCAAACTTACTGCAGGTTCAAAGTTAGCCGAGATTCAGAGGTCAGCCAAAACTTTCAAAAGTCTAGATTAAATGATAACTACAATTGAGTGATGGTGATATACAATTTGTTTCACTCAATAGCTGTCTTCCTCCTGATTGCTGATTCAGCCTGAGAAGGATGCCCCCACTCCACACCCTGCCCTACCACAAGGTGCCTTTCCAATAGCGTGACTGTGTTGTAATTAGCATCTGCACCCCCTCCCCCAGTACCAGAGATCCTCCAACAGAGGCTAGATCAAGCTATGGGCAGAGCCTTCTGCGGCCCTGACATAGAGCAAAGATGCTTGATCTCTTTACACATGTGACAAAACTTATTATCTATCAAGATTATATAGACACGTTTATTATGTTATACACATGCACACACACTTTCCTCTTTTTCTGAAGCTGAAGAAAAAAAGATGAGCAAGAATCAGTTTTTATCTTCAAAGAGCTCATAGTCTTGTGGGGTAGACATTCAGGAAATGTTATGGCCCAGTGCTGGGACCTCCATAACAGAGGCTGTGAAGAGTCTGAGGGGATCCCAGAATGGCAGGGGGAGGCACCTCAGTCTGCAGGGCAGCCGGGGAGGGGAAAACCTAGGATGTTGCCCTTTCCATGTCTCAAGCCCAAACTGGCTGACTTTTGTAATCAGTAGACAATGAAATGATTTTAACATCTGTATTTTTTTTTAGAATGGTATATATTTTAGATGGTTATTTCCTTCATAAAATCGTGAATATCTTTACTAATCAGCATGCATTTAGCATTTGATTTTCTTTGCAAAAGCACCATTTGTATACCCATAAATGCAAATATTTTGCAAAGTGATGCCCTTTGCATTACACAGCAAAGCATGTAGTTCAAAAAACAAAACTAAACAATTTTGGGCATCTAATGTGTGGTTACTTTCTTTTCCTATCTTATTAGAAAACACCATACTTTTTCCAAAAATGGTTTAAATTATCTACTAACATATCAGTCTTTCCTTTACTACCTATCTTTTTAAATTATCAATAATAAATGTCCTCTTCACAGGTTTTAAATGGGACCAGTAATTCTGTTCCTTCTGAACAGGCCTATGGGATTAATGTCAGAGGCACGGCTATTTAAAGTATTTTTATGACTGGGGCAGTAGGTCCTCTTATCTGTTACCTTTATCCTCCCACTCACCTCCATTATGGGAGTGCACTTGTGCTTGCTCATGCGCTCTCTCTCTCTCTCTCTCTCACACACACACACACACACACACACACACACACACTAGTTGGTATATGAAAATCTTCTGCTCAGCACTTAAGAAAACACTGTGACTTTGAGAGTCATGTAAATGAACAAATTATTACTGCTCTTTAAATATTGGGAGTAACTTATTTTATCTTCTTTCCCATCAGTGTCAGAATAGGGAATGGGGAAAAGACATGAGTTTGCATCTGGATTCTGTGATTGACTGCCTATGTGACCTCATTCATTTCTTCAGGCTTCCATTCCTCTGTATAATGGGAAGTCCACCTCAATCATCTAAGGGTGCCATGAGGATTAGATGAGATAATATGGTATGTTATGTTTACTAATATTAAAGCACCAACAAAGCCATCAGCTTATCTTTCAGAGAAGCCTTAGGAAATTAGTTCCACTGCTTGTGGGGAGCTCTGCATTCAGCCCAAGAAGACTCTAGTTTCAAGCTATATTCAGAGAACAGGACTACTCACCCAGAGTGAGTTTCTTGGGCTTCCACAGAAGAAACCACAGATTTCAAAGCCTCAAGCTCAGTACCAAACTGATCCAGATTTATCTAAAGCTATTGGACATTTCACTGTCCTTAAAGTTCTGTAAATGAAGATTTTAGTCAAAGAGAAGATTAGGTCAATGAAGTCAAGAGCTTATGCCGGGAACATTCAAAAACTCATATAACATGACCCAAATTCCTCTAACCCCATTAAGCTATTATTTATAAAGTGAGTTTTCTTTGATCTAAGTTGATGAATAGGTCATATGGGCATTGTGGCTCTCCCACACTGGACTATGACAGATATCACTAATTTTCCCACAGAGACTAAAATTGACCTCAGGACCCTTCCAACACATTGTATAAATGATTAGAATGGACCCTTTAGAAGTCTTGCCAGCCTTCCTTTAAGGAGAAAAGATACCAGATGAAAGTGGTCAGAAAGGCTCAGTGCAATGTGCCTTCACCTTACTGATGTTTTTTTAACATAAGTAAATTTCCTTTGTCAGTAAAATAACTCTCAATAAGATAAATATCATTAGATTTGGTCCTCAGTAAATTCAGCAGACTAGTTTAGGCCTTGAGACGATTCTCCTTTCCTATACTAGATCAGTAAGTATGACTTTAAAGGAAAAACACATAGATTATCAAAGAACTTACTGCTATTACTTCCAATCCATGAGAGAATTGGGGAATGGCTTTCCTCACACCTGTCCCAGAGACCACCTTTCTGCTAATCTCTCAAATTTCTCCTTATCTGTCCCAGAGACCACCTTGCTGTTAATCTCTCAAATCCACATTTCTAAGAGTAATGCCTCAGGTATAAATATTTTCCAGGGGGTTGAAACTGTCTTATTAAAGATGAAAATAGTGCTTGGAGTACAGTGTTTCATCCTCTAATTTGTTTTATGTACTATTCATTCTATAAATATGCACTATTACTATGGGAACTCATTCCTCTTCAAAGACAAGAATGTACTGAAAATATTTCACAATTATTCTATCCCTCCAAACAAGTCACTTAATTAACAGCAATAACATTAGTCATGTCAGGGGAAAAGTCATTTCGAATTTTTGCTAGGTAATGTCTTTATATACAAGCAGGCACATTACCATAATGTGGCACTTATGTTGGGTGCCCCCTATCCCAAGTCTCATGAATAGAACAAAGTAAATGGATCTTTGTATACACAGGAGTCAATTAAACAGCCTTATTCCTTAACACTTTAAGAATACCAAATATCCTTTTTTCACACCACTCCCATTAAGAGAATTGGAAATACACCATGCAGCTGTTCAAAGTAAAACAAAAAACAAACAAAAAACATTCTGCCTCATTTCTTGCCCTTCTCCATGATCATGAAGAACCAGATATAAGTATCATTAATACTTGCAAATTTTATATATTCTAATTGTATCATATTGTTAATGGCTTTTTTTTTTCATTTTACAAAATATTATGGAGATCTTTCCCTGTAGATAAACCAAACTCTACAGACCATGTTAAAGAACTGTACTACATTACATTGTGTGGACTGACTATAATTCACCCAACCAATTTCCTGTGATGGACCTTTAGTTAATTTCCAATTATTTTTTATCATAAATATCCTTGTCAATGTACCTTTTTTGGTACATATATCTTTGACTCATTATCTGTATTATTTCCTTAAGGTAAATTCCTAGAAATCGAATTGCTGGGTCAAATGGTATATATGTTAAATATTAAGACATTTAATTGAATTGTGCCACACAAAACTGTTAAGATCATAAAATCCTGGCAATATATGAAAAAGCGCTAACTCATTCACAGAAATTTGGGAGTGATTCTCAACCCCGCCACTGGCCAATGGGGCTTCTATGGCAGCCTTTGGGATGCACCCATATGGTATTACACAATCTGCTGTTTTTCAAAAAGAAGGACCACCAACCTGGGTCCAACACTGTAAATAGTAGAGTTGATCTGAACAATGGTGAAGGTGGCAAGGGGGTTTACATGAGCACCTTATCAAAAAATCACATAACCAGATGACCAAGTGACCAAGAAAAACAGGCAGGACCTGAGAGATGTCTCTGCCATCATCACGCTGTGTAGCTTTCAGAGTCATTGAACCTCTCTGTGCCTTAGTTGATTCATTTGTCAAATATGAATTAGATCTGCCCACAGTGTTTTCAGAGTATTGAAGAGAGAAAGAATAGAAAAATGCTTTTTGGAAAATATGAATTTTTTTTTTAAAGATTTTATTTATTTATTTGACAGAGATAGAGACAGCCAGCAAGAGAGGGAACACAAGCAGGGGGAGTGGGAGAGGAAGAAGCAGGCTCATAGCGGAGGAGCCTGACGTGGGGCTCGATCCCGGAACACCGGGATCACGCCCTGAGCCGAAGGCAGGCGCTTAACCGCTGTGCCACCCAGGCGCCCCATGGAAAATATGAAATTTTTTGAATGATATTTAGGAGTCCAGAGAGGGTGATATTTGGCATTAAAAATATTAAAGTTAGTAGATAAAAAAGTATAAAATGATGTAAGATGTGACAGTTTGGAATCAACCTGACATGCTAGAAGCCTGAAACTTGCCAAAAAGATCCAACAAAATGCTATCAGTTTCAAAAGTTCAGTTCCATCAATGCTTAAGCAAGTGAATTGAAAAGCTTTGACATGAGAAAAGATCAACAAGCATCCCACATCTAGATAATTTTTATATATTTTATTGTTTCTTTAATTTTATTGTTCATACCAAGTTTTCAACATATGACAATTATGATTAAGGGTCTGACATGAAGTTAAAATAATCTCACTTTTACTATGTTTTTTTAATTTTTTAGTTACCGCTGGATATGTGAAATTACCAAACAAGTGAACTCTTTGTTTTCTTGGCCACTTCAGGCTAAGAAGCATGCTAACACATTTTATTGAACTGAGAAGAAAAGAAGCTTCTGTCTTTCTGGTGCCTTTCCGTTTTCAAACTCCAAGTATAATGCAGAGGAAAATACATCTTCTCAGCAATGAAGTGACAGAAGACAATGAACACAGGAATAAAAAACCAAAAGGAAGATCAAGAGAGCTGTTGGGAGATCCCATTAGAGGCTAAAGCAGGAGTGTGAAAGTTTAAGGACCAACATCTCAGATTTATCCCCATTTGAGTCAGATCAAAGAGGGGTAATAGGTCAGCTGTCTCTCCCAGGTCCTTGGTTTCTTTAGACAAAGCTTTTGTCTCTGTGTTGTTCAGGTGGAAGTCAGGAGAGGGTCTGACTGGAATTCTATCCCTTTTGTCTGAGGTCACCTAGTGAGCCACACCCTCCCACAGAACCATACGCGGAGTGACAAATAAAAAAGAAAGTCTACTGGAAACTGCCTGCGGGATTTAACACTCCCCAGCCATTCCTGTTTCAGCCAAAGTAAAGTCACTCTAGTCTAGACTGTCCAGCCATGTGGCCACCTCATCTCTCACTGGTGCCTTGGGAACCTGTCATGCTTCCAAAACAACAGTTGCAGGAAGGGGGTTGAGGGGAGCATTCTGCTTATCTCCCTCACTGAACAATGGATAACCTTTATTCCTCAGTGCCTGTCTACCCTGGGCTTTGGAGAGGAGATGGTTATGAACACTAGGGGTTTAAAATGTAACACATGCCTAATCCATTTCCTAGAATCCTATTCTCCAAAACTGCTCAGGTAGGCATCTGGCACTCCTTTCCTGCCACTTCCCTCCTGCATCATCCATTGTCTCTGGTCCCTCTATAGCCCTAGACAGCCCCATGCACACTATTCCCATCCCCATTCTGGCTCAGCTACCCTGATGTCTCTCACAGCATCTTCTCCCTGCACTTCCCAGACTTGAGGTTATCTCTTCACACTATGGAAACTTTGGCTTGAATATGTTGATACAATAATACCAAATCTCCCATGATAGGCACTTTTGATTCAACCTAAAAATGTCCTATCAGCTAGAGCGCTATAATTCTTCAGATTCACCAATGATACTAGAATCCTCAGAGCAACAGGAAGCTTGGGGTAAGAATGAAACAAGTCTTGTGTTTGTTTTTATTTTTCAAATTATAAAAAGCCCTTCCCCCTCTCCTTTTTCATCTTCTCTTTAAGAAGAATACTATAATGATGGTAATGTGTTTGCTTCTAAAGGGCAGACATACTATGCTGGCCTCAGACTAGCAGAGTCTTGACCCTCTGAAAACTCTCCATCAGAGCTGCCCAAGGCAGCACCAGATGCAGTCCAACCCCCTCCGCCCCCCCATTCAGGTTTCTTGGGGGCAGGGGCTGGGGGCAGGATCCAAATTTTGCAGTCTGAGCAGAGTCAGGAGTTAGTTTTTATTTGGATTGTTCAAGATAAAGTTGCATGAGTGAAGAGGAGTCAATGTCATATACTTATTCATGTCATATGTTTATTCATGCCATCCCAAAATTATCTTTTCCTCAACTCTTCTAATAATATCAACAAATATTTAATAAAAATGCATTATTTTCCAGACACTGCTGTAAGTCATCAAAAAGGCTTATTCTATTATAATGAAAACTCTTAATTGATTCTGATTTCACTAGTACCAAGAATGAATTTGTCAAGTTCTTCATGTCCAGTGTTTCATAAGAAAAATCTTTTATTTCCTTAGTCACCAAAAAGCAATATGTATAAAGAAGATAGTAAGCCCAAATTTAAGTTAAAGTAGAAAAAAAAACCCCAATATTATTAAGCCATTAATACATGCCCAGCCCATGTGTGTGTGTGTGTGTGTGTGTGTGTGTGCACACGTTATCTCATTTAATCTTCATAGCAACCTCAGGGGTGAGTGTCAGGGCATCCCATAAAACCATGGAGCTGTTGTTTCCTCCTAGCAACTGTACTTGCTTCTCCAGAAAAACCACAGAGACTAGACATTACTCAGAGTTCTGTGTCACATTATCATCCTATTAACGTCATTAACAATTTCCTCCTCAGTAGTCAACAAAAGAAGGATCGCTTGCCTTAGAGTAGTAATAAAATTACCAAGCTATTATGATGATGCAGTAACCAAGAATGAGTTCAGAAAGGGGGATCGTTTTTTGTTTGTTTGTTTTGTTTTTGTAATTTTAGTGAACTGACAACACAATTAAAAGGACATGGTTACTGACATGACAAATGAACAACTTTCTAATAAGAAAATTTACCTTATTGTGTTAAGAACAAGATCATGATTTCTGATACCACTGTCTTCATGCTCGAAGTTTCCCCTGACAGGATTACTGTGTTAGGGTCCAAACTAAAATCAAAGCTAATGTGTGACCCATCTTCCTCCACCCTTCCATATTTCTATAGTAAGTACAAAATCTGAGCTAGGAGAGTTACCAAAAGAGAAATTAGTCCATCCAGCTTACGCCTTCATATTCAAATCTTTGACTTCACAGTAACATGCATTCCCCCTTTTCCAGTTCCGTACTCATTGTACACGTTCCACCAATGTCTAAAACGAAACTTTTCTATGTCTCCATGCTCCTAAAATAGACTCCCCAGTTTAAGCCCTCGCCCTTCCCATCTTTCTAACTCATTGGTTTGTCACACAAAGGCCCTAAGATTTTTCTCCCCTTCCCCAAACACTCCTAAAAACACACCTTCTAAAGGAATGAGTAAGTAAGACCGCATGCCATTCTCCTTTGTGCATGTCTCTGTGTATCACAGATGTCACAGTGGTACTTATTTGCTCCTCCATCGGGATCTAACCATGAAAAGCTCCTTGCCATCAACAATGTTGCCCTGGCTTGTGTTGATCTCCTTGGGTGTTTGTACATATATAGTGTCCTAATCCTAGAAACATACATCTATTCTCTCTGTCCCTCTCACTCTGTCTCTGGGTCTGCATTCATTTCCCCCACCCACCATTCCCTCTGTATTCTCTTCCATCCCTGCCATGTCCCAGGCTCCTAGCAGACTGTTGCACGAGTTCTATCAAGCACTCTGCTAGGGTTGGGTGACCCAAGGCTGGTGGGAGGGGTCATCAGTCCCTCAGACTCTGATTTAGACCCAGCCTTCAAAGCACGTTGATGAGACTGTCATGTGGGAGGGAATCAAAAGACTTGCTGTGGCTCATGTAGATTACATCTATTGCTTTTCTCCTATCTCTGTGACCTGTCATTCTGTCATAGGAGGAAATTGAATTGGCCCACACGATTTTCTCTTTACAATACCATGCTGGTTTGTACCCAGTTCCTCAGGTTTCAATGAGAGATGGAAAATTGATTGCTAGATGCTGTGTTTTGGTGTCTTCCTAGGCACTGAAGGTGACTGATGATTTGATACAGGTGGAATTCACTTTATCCAGTGGCTGTTTCTCTGAGCACCTGTGCAAATTAAATTTTATACAAATTGGATTTTACTTCTTTGTTGTTCTGTTTTTGTTTTTTTAAACATTTGATTTCCGATTAAGTCTTAATGGTCTGTATCTCTTAATGTTTGAGATGTAATGTTACCCTCTTTCAATCCTCAGGCAGTTCGGCCCCTTTGTTAATGAGCTATTAAAATATATATATAAATAAGTACATTGGGCGAGCTATAATAAATAAGAAATATTAGTAGGTGCTAGGCTGTCAACATTATTTCCTAAAGTTTATATAGAGAAGGCAGAGCCCCTTCTAATAACTACTATTTTGTGAACACTTATTATGAACCAAATGTCTTGCTAAGTGCTTTACGTGCATTTTTTCTCGTTTAATACTTCTAATGCCATTTTAGGTGCTAGCGATTATCTCTATTTTTAGGTGATGCCACTGAAGCCCAGACATAATATATAACTTGCCCAGATTCATCCAGACGTAAGTGGTAGAGACAGGCTTGGAAACCTGTAAATATGAACATGTGTTATTTTCCTTTTTTTAACACAAAAGGAGGCCTATTAGACACATTCCTCATCTTGTGTTTTCTCAGAACAGTATATTTTGGAGATCTATCCAAAACAGCTCATAGAGAATAGCCACATTGTTTTATGTTTTTGTTTTTCAGTTACACAATATTCATTTGTACAGATGGACTATATCTCAACCATTCCCCTAATTACAGACACTGTGTTTCCCCCAATCCTTAATATTGGGGAGAAAAAGAGATAACAATAATAAACTTATATTCTCAGAGTGGTATAGGCATTTGAAATTTTACAATTTTTCCAGTTTTTTTACAAATAGATTTTCACAGAGTTTGTACAAATTTATGCCCCTCCAGCATTGTATGAGAATGTCCATTTCCTTATGTTCTTGCCAACCGAGTGGGTCATCAAACTGAATTTCTGCTAATCTGATAGGTGGAGGGGGGTGGGGATAGTATCTCAATGTAGTTTTAACTTTTGTTACTTTTATTAACATGAGATTGAACAATTTTCATATGTATTTCCTTGTCAATGACTGTTTATATTCTTTATCACTTTTACTGGTTAGGTCAAAGCTCTTTTCCTTTAAAATTTCCAGACACCCTTCTTATATGAGGGAAATTAGCCCTTTGTCTATTATAGGAGTTGGAAATACTTCTCCCAGTTTATCATTGGTCTTTTGACCTTTCCTTCCATGCAGAAGGTTTTTATTTTCATATAGTTAGATTTATCTTTTTCTTTAATAACTGATTGATCTTAAGTCATAGCTTTAAAAAAGGCTTTCCATTCCAAAGTTAGAAAGGAATTTGATGTTTTCTTTCTTTTTTTTTTTTTTTTAAAGATTTTATTTATTTATGTGACAGAGAGACAACCAGCGAGAGAGGGAACACAGCAGGCGAGTGAGAGAGGAAGAAGCAGGCTCCCAGCAGAGGAGCCCGATGCGGGACTCGATCCCAGAATGCCGGGATCACGCCCTGAGCCGAAGGCAGACGCTTTAACGACTGAGCCACCCAGGCGCCCCTTGATGTTTTCTTTCAGTCTTATTTGTGGTTTCATTTTTTTTTAAATTCCAAACTTTGCTTTGTTTGCACTTTTTATTGGTGTATGGTTTGAGATATCAATCCAACTCTAATTTTATCTATTTTTTTTTTTTTTAGACTACTACCCTATTTATTGAACGATCTCTTTTTCGTCACTGATTTGAGATGGTACCTTTTTCACACATTGAACTTCCAAATGTATTTGGATCTATTGTCTGTAATTTCCATTCTTTTTCAGAAATCTGTTCATTTATTCATATGTCCACAGCAAACTCTTAATTCCTACACACCTTCCCTGATCTTCTTTTTGGTGCGTGTACATTTTCTAATTTTTCTTGCACATGAACTCTTTCTTTCTTTCTTCTTTCTTTCGTGCATGAACTTTGGAATAGACATGTCTGATTCTACAAATCTGGTGATCTTCTTGTGGGTATCAAATTGCATATATAAACTGACTTTGTGACATCTGCCATCTTTATGCTACTGTGTCATCTTATTCAATCATGTGGTGGTCCTTCCATTAGTTTCAGATGTCCTGTGTGGCTTTCAGGAATGGTGAAAAGTTTCTTTATAGGGGTGATAAGAAATGTTTATTTTCGGGTATTTCAATTTTTTGTATGTTGCCATTTTAAATTTATGTTTTTCGACAATTATGTCTTCTAACCAGCTATTTCGTGGAAGGTACTGATTTTTGCAGATGAATTTCATACACTGGTACTTCACTGAATTTTGTTTGTACTAATTGTTCAGGTATTAAAGTTTTGACTCAAGATTGATACATTTAATCACATCAGAAAAGTATCCACGTATTCTTAGGCTGACCATTTTTTTTTTAAATCAAGAATGATTGCCGAGGGGTGCCTGGGTGGCTCAGCCGTTAAGCGTCTGCTGTAGGCTCAGGTCATGATCCCAGAGTACTGGGATCAAGCCCCACATCTGGCTCCCTGCTCAGCAGGAAGCCTGCTTCTCCCTCTCCCACTCCCCCTGCTTGTGTTCCCTCTCTTGCTGTGTCTCTCTGTCAAATAAATAAAATCTTTAAAAAAAAAATGCCAAATTTTGACAAATTTTCATTTTAGATAACTGATATGGTTTTTTTTCACCTTTATATAAGTACGACAATCTGTATCAATATAGTCCTTTGTATTGTTTCAAAAAAATCCCACCTCATCAAAGAGTATCATTATTTTAATAGGTGGCTCCTTTTTGTTCAGTCATATTTTATGTACGATTTTCTTAATGGTATTCGCACGTAAGAATGTGGTCAGCACGAGTTACAGGCTGCCATGTGAGGGTGAGACCCCAGCTGCAGAGCATGTACTGTTGCTGGTGCCCTCTGAGATCTGCTGCCACACGATCCCTCTGAAATCATTCTCACGCCTTCCTTCTTCTCCCAGGCAACTCTAGCTCCATTTCAGCTCTGACCTTCCTTCCAAATGCCTACGAAGTCTATGAAGTTTAGAGACTGTCAAGGAAAAAGAGGTTAACATTTTTCTTTCTTCTTGTGGTTGTGTGATTTCTAAGAGAAGAGACACGTTGTCATCCACAGGCACCTTCAAACCAAATATCCTCAAGGTTCACTTTCTACCTTTAGAAGAAATGCGGTCTATTTTTATGTCCCACTACCACAATTACATATAAAATCACTGTTGTTATTCACGTATTTGCTTAAATCCCTTCTATTCCAGAACGCCCTTAGTTACCATCTGTAAATAGCTGCAACTGTACCAGTCAGAATTATTCAAATCTAACAATTTTCTAAATGGATTTTTTAAAGTACATTTATGGCTACATGTGTTGAGTTATACAGTAATGCATGTAAATGTTTTCATTATAAAATATTTAAACAATATGAAAATCTATAAAATAAAAAGTGAAAATCTCCCTTAGCTGCCATATTTGCTTTCCTCTCCAGAGACAAAACTGTTAACAATATGTCATATATACATATATATTTTTGAGGCTCTGCTGTTTTGCACTGTTATATATTTGTAACATATACAATTTTTTTTAACAGACGTGGAATCCAATGAACATTTTAAAGTATGCATTATTGTGCACATTTGTATGTTTGTGGGATAGATGTCTACAAATGGCATTATTGGGGCAAAAATATACACATTTAAAAATTTTTATAGATATTGTTGTATTGCTATCCAAAAAAGCTACAATAAACTTCCTATAATTAAAATAGCTACCCTTCCACATTCTTGCCATCATTAGATATTATAAATTTGTTTAATTTTTGTTATTTTCAGTTTGCATTTCCCCTATTACTGAGGTTGAATACATCTTTTTATGTCCATATTTCTTCTCTAGATATTCTTTCACACTTCTATCCATTTTTCAAATTTTTATTGAATACATCTTTTTATGGCCATATTTCTTCTCTAGATATTCTTTCACACTTCTATCCATTTTTCAAATTTTTATTGATTGGTAGTTCTTTAAATATACTTGAAATTAATCATTTGTCTGTTACATAGGTTATAGATAATTCCTTCCAGTACATTACTCAGTTTTTCACTTTAAATTCAGGAAACTGAAAGTTTTCACTTTTATGAAGTCAAATCTCTCCATTTTCAATTTCTGGCTTCTGGTTTAGTGTGTTTATTTGATTCTTGTCTAATTAAGAGAACAAAATAGAACTATACCTGCTAAACACTTCTGCCAAATTCTGTATCCAGCTTTGCCTTCCTGGCTTTGAGGACTGAGGATGGTGAAGGAAGTCTTGACACCCAGAATCCCTACAGTGGTGAGAGCATTACTACCCACAAACCCTTTGTTGTTAACTGAAAATCTTGTTCAAGGGCTTCTAACTTCCACTCATGTACATATCCTCCATCACTGCATCATCAAATTTGAGTCTGACTAAAGATTGTGTGGGGTCATTATGCAGAACACAAACATTCAGTGTCTAAAATTAAGGAGAATTTGAAATGGAAGCTAGTCCTAGTACATTCTGCAACACAGGATTTCTTTTCTTTCTTCTTAACAAAAATTATCATTTCAAAAATGCGTGTTTGTGGATGGAAAACAGCACCTGGGTTATGAACTGAAGATGTTAAGTGAATTACAATTATATCATTAATCTGAGTTTTACTTCACTCCTTGTCTTCCACTTATGTGTCTTTATTGGTTTTCTAAGCTCCTTTTATCAAAAAGCATGCTGTCTCCAGCTTGTGGTTTCCAATCTTGTTTGCCCAAGACTGGGCAGTTTCTCTGTGCATGCCTTGGGGACTTAGCCCAATTATTGTCTTTTCTTATGAGCTTCCCATCGGCCAAAGCCAACACTGGTGTGACGGGCTTACATCATGCTAACACAATGGCCCATTGCCTTCTTTCCTTTGTGGAAGATATTTTTGCTAAGTTAGCCTGTGGCCCAGGTCTTTATGTTGAGAGAAATCTACATTCCTTCGAGTTCTTCATTATTAACAAGTTCTTTCCTTTAACACCTGTTGTATACTGTAATGTGTTGTTACGCTCTGCCATGTGTACATGGGTAACACTATTCTATAAACAGAGCACAGACCATGATGCACTTATGTATTCAGTATCTCACACCTTCTCTCAGAACACTGACCTAGGTAAAAATACTTAGAATCTTAACAAATCTTAGTTTTTGAATTGGAAAAATATGCCACGCTGTCTTAAGTTTTTTCTTCCTATCTTTCTGCCTTGTGTTAACTTACAACTCAGTAAGCCCTTCATCAAGAAATGTACATCTAAACCAGACCCTTGGTTCTAAATGTTAATTAACTTTTTTTAACTCTGAAGAAATGCCCTAAAGTTCTTTTTCTGTCATGAAGCTACGAGACCCCTGAGAGGAGAGTCAGTGCAAGGTCTCCAGAGATGTAAATTTGTAATTGAGGCTACTGAACTCATGCACGGACACTAGTTCCAGCCTTCCCTTCCACCCTCCCTGCACCTGCCGGGTGCTAACCACAGAGACCATCGTGGAGAAAGAAGCAAGTTGCACATTTAAAATCTAGTGTCAAACTACCTGGGCCAGAGGCCCAGTCTAGGATATGGGCATGTCTGAGGGGTCATGTCTGTCTCTCACAGCCAGCATGGCTTCTGGGAATGAATAAGAAAAAAAAAATAATAATAAGACATATTCACAAAGAATGGGAGTATGAAAACTTAGAAAAAAATGTACCGATGCTCTGAAAGTTCTCCATGTTTGAAGTTTACATAGTAGTAATTTCCCTGACATGATGAACTCAAAAAGAAAGGTCCTGGTAGCCTACATTTGAAGGCCCCAAGGAAGGAAGGAGCTGTGGGAAATGCTATACTACTTGATATCCAGGTTTGCTGGAAAAGCAACCCATACAAATAAGCAAAGGTACATACCAGTTGGCAATAAGGCATAAGGAACAAGGGAGGAATAAAGACCAGCTTAGTACCAGAGCAAGAGGGAAGGCAGATGAGTGATGGCTGAGCTTTAACTGGCAGGGGCCATCTCCACCCAGGCTCACTTCAGGTACCAATCTTAAAGTCTAGGCTTTTCAGGATATTGTTTCATTGTTTGGGGAAAAGCCATACATGACTGACAGAGCCTTACATCATCTCACATGAGGTGACCAAAGAAATCTATATTTCTTCTTGTATCTTCTCCTGTTGGTTTACATGGCTAATAAGACTCCAAAGAGATAGGAGAAATCCAATCTGTTCCCTGACCCCTCCACATCCAATGCCACTCAAGTCCAAGCTCCCACCCTCTCTTACCTAACTGGGTCAAACAGCCTCCTCTCCGGTCCCCTTGATTTCCTCTCCTGCCCCAAGCACATTCTGTTCCCCACACAGAAACCAAATGATTTTCTAAAAACTTAAGCCAGAGCACATATCCCTGTCCAAAGCTTTCTGACATTTTCTGAGAATACCGAAAGACTCTAACCACAGTCTCTAAAAGGCCCCATGTGAGCTGGCCCCCATGCACCTGTCCACCCTCATCGTTCACTCCCTCACATTGTGTTCCAACCACATGGTTTTCTGTCTGGTTTTTGAACACACCAAGCTCAGGCCTTTGCACTGGCTGCACCCTCTGCCTGGAAAACCTGCTCCTTCATCTCCAGAGGGCTGATTCCTGCATATCCACATGGTCTCAGTACAAAGTTTACATCCTCAGAGCAGCAGGCACTGACCACTTACTCTAAAGTAGGTTCCCACCTCACCTCTGGCACTTTCTAACTCAACCTACCGTTATTGTCTTTATATCATTTACATTTTCCTGAAATTACATGGTCCATTTGTTAGCTTACTGGTTTGTTGTCTGCACCTCCCACTCCCAACCTGCCTCCTGACAAGCACAATTTTTGATCAAGCAGGGATCAAACTGGTCTGATTTGTGGCATACCAGAATAGCGTCAAATACATAGTAGGGGCTTCACAAATGTTCTTGAATGGACATTTCTGAACACATATACCAAGGGGGTGTATTTATTTTACAAAAGAATTGTCCCCAGAATAGTGTTTTCAATTGTAAACAGATGCCTTTAAAACAGCATTACATTTATACTTTGTACTTCAGCTTCCTCGTCTATAAAATAAGAATGGGATTAGATGACAAATAAGGCTTTTATAAATAATTACAGTTCCGTGATTGTGACTCAAAGCAAAGAGATTAAAGCAAATTTTCAAAAGGATGGTTACTAAGTAAAGTAGTGTCCACCTCTATAATTTAAAAAATGATTCATCCCTGTCTGATTCATTCTTAGGGAAAGTTCTCCCTTAACTCTTTATCGGCAGGTTTCTCTGTTTAGCAAAACGGACTCCACAGCCAGCAGCAGTGAACCTCAGGTCAGCCAAAATCGCCCAGGAGTACAAATAATCACATATTTTCCACAAGACCAAAAGGTTAAGTCAGAGCTCTACAGAACGTTTTACCTGTCACTGCACTTTCTACCTAAGAATACCCGGGTCAATGAATCTTTGGGTCAATGAATCTTTGCTATCCATTTCACTTCCCTGCAACTGAATCCATCCTATTCCATTCTCCTCGTTTCTCAGTCCAGCTACACCGGCCTCCCTGTTATTCTGGAAAAACATCCAAATGCTCCTCACTTCAGGTTTTGCACTCGCCTTTCTTCTTCTGCCCAGAATGCTCTTTCCCTGGTGGGTCCTCATGGCTCATTCCATCATCCCCTCAGGTCTTCACTCAATATCCCCTCCTCAGTGAGACCTTTCCTAGACACCTTATCTAAATTGCAAACATACCCCCAACTCACTAACAACAACAACAATAAAAAGATGGCTCCAAAGTCACCTTTATGAACCTTTCTCTGGCAGAAGAGGAGGTAGCTATTCCTTCCTCTATGTTTCTACATACACTTGCTTACATGCAACATGTTCTCTCCTTCCAACATGCATGCTTCTGCTTCTGTGGCCTGAAGCCCCTTGCCCCTTCTCTACATGACTAACCTCACCTCTGGCAAGACTTAAAGCAGGTGTAACCTTTCCTAAGAAGCCCTTTCCAAACCCCTATGTTGAGTAAAGCTCCTCCACATGCAGACTCAGATCTGGGTGTTGTCTGACTTTATTTAAAGGGCCTCTTTAGGTACCCAACACTCCTAGGAAGCAGCATTCTCCTTTATTCATATTTGTACTGCCTATCCCAATCAATCAGTATTAACTGAGTTAAATTATATGTCTATGGCATCAAGCAATATATTCTATTTTAATTATTTGTAAAATATATCCCATCACATCCTAGAAAACTCTAAGACCTCTGGGGACAGGGACTATGACTTATAACTTTGTAACTCTGAAATGTCTGGCATACAGTAGGAGATCAATACACATTTCTGTGGTAGTGGATTGCAGTCCTGGGTTTCTTGGTATAGTAATTTGCACAAAAGTGTGTCATATACTATTAGGAAGTACTTTATCTGCAAACATGCACACACAAAATCTGAAGCAATTGAGAAATATAGTGAGAGAGAGGGAGAGAGAGAGAGAGAGGGAAAGAGAGGGACAACCGCACCAATCACTCTGCATTTCAGTTCTAACCATGGCTACAGATGGCATAACTTAAAAAATGGCCTTCAAGAGGGCAGCTCCTCAATAGATATTGTGCCTGTGGTATGGAACTAAAGAGGAATGAAATTTCAGCATTAGGGACTGAGGGCAATCTGGTTGCTCACAGAACAGAAAAGGACAGTCTACTCTCAGAAGCCCTGAAATAAACAGTCTGAATCCACAGTTCAAGGGAGTAATCGCCTGCCCCTTGGCCAGTAGAAACTTTAATTAAGAAGTGATTAGAGAAATAACGGATACACATACACACAATTTACAGAATGTAACTTACAGAACATTTCGAGTGCTTACTAAGTTCGTTAACTAGTAACATTCACCAACAATTGCCTAAGTAAAGCAGTTAGCCAACACTACTGTTCACTTTAGATATTAGAAATAGCAAAATTTTACCATAGAAACAATAAAACAATAGAAAATGGTAGGAGATGCAGAATGTCAATCCAGATTAAATTTGTGAGTTTACCTGCCAATGGTTCTAATTTTTTTTTTTTACCCTCTTGAGAATCCATGGTCCAAAACTATTTCTGCCCAAAAGATGCCCATGTTGCCACATATCTTATAATTCCATGATCTGGATTATGGATAGAGCCTGTTACTGCCTTTGGTGCCTACCAATGGATGAGATCTAGTGGTCACTGGGTTATTATCAAGATTCCAGAATTGTCTTTCCATTTCAGGGGGTTCACAGACTCCTTAAAGGTCCCAACGACCCCAAATCTGGATGATGCCACTGTAAAACCTTTAAGACTTTAAGACTATAATGAATATCAAAATTGGTTAAAAGGCTTGTGAATACATACTCTCTGGACCTTGTCTGTTTTGTTTATCTTCTGATGAGAGGTCTTCTTTCTGTCTACACTCCAATCACATTACTAATTGTCCATTTCCAAGAAAGTAGTCATCCTCATGTTGTCTCTTTACTAGGATTTTCCCCTTACTCTCCCTTCTGCATTTCCATTCAACTAGTCAATTCTTTTTTTTTTTTTTAAGATTTTATTTATTTATTCGACAGAGATAGAGACAGCCAGCGAGAGAGGGAACACTAGCAGGGGGAGTGGGAGAGGAAGAAGCAGGCTCAAAGCAGAAGAGCCTGATGTGGGGCTTGATCCCATAACGCCGGGATCACGCCCTGAGCCGAAGGCAGACGCTTAACCGCTGTGCCACCCAGGTGTCCCTCAACTAGTCAATTCTTATTTGTCCTCCATTACTCAGAACAAATCCTCTCCTGTGCTGGCTTGTGCGTGAATAATCTTTAATTTCCTTCATAGTACTTATTACCATTATGTATTTACATGAGGTTATTTGAGTGCAGGCTGCTTCTGCAGCACTTGACATTAAGCTCCAGGAGGAAAGGACCATGTCTGTTTTACTCAGCCTTGTGTCTCCAGCTTTGTATCTGCACCAGACATATCAATAAATATTGAATAAATGATATACACAGCATCAGCAAGGTCATATGAACCCACATGACTAATTGTCAGTACCCAAGGGTTCTTACACTGATTTCTCTATATTTAATAAGAGATTTACACTTTGAAACTTCACACTTTATTAAACTTTTTGGCCAGTTTTAATTTCATAAGATAAAGGATAGAAGAGACAGATCTGAAGAGAGAGAACTGCAGAGCTTTGTCTGCTGGGAAAATAGGTGTGGAATATTTTGTTCACCATTGTGAACTGGATAGTACTACCCTCAAATTTTAATAAATACTTTATTATTTTAACATAATGTGAACACTTTTGTGCATGTATGGCACAGATTCAGTAATTAGTTATTTAGATCATGTGACTGTGAAAATTAATAAAGGAAAATCTTACTAAAGTGGACCTGGGATGCTAGAAGGAGAAGCTGGTAGTGGGAGCTGTACCACTTAATGTCAATGACAGAAAGAACTGTCAACTACAGACCCAAGAGAAGACCCAACAGAAGAATCCTCCACAGGAAAGAATCATCCATTACAGGCCCAAACAGGAAAAGATGTATGTTGCGTCTTCTACAAGAAATCAACCACCCCTGCAACTCAGCCCATTAGGAACTGTCATCACCTTGGACTCTTACATCTCTCCAATGGACTTCTGCTCAAAACACCCCTCCCAATTTCCTCCTCCTTCTCTATAAAATAATGTTCCTCTCTTTTGTTTGCTGGACCTGCTTGTGGTTTTGCTGTAGCTTGCTTATCCCTGATTGCAATTCTCTGCTCTTCCTGTAAAATAACTGGCAGTTTTAATTTTAAGGTTAACATTACCACAGTCATTTCCATGGGGAGCTACTAGAGTGTGGAATGAGGAGATCTTTAGGGAAGAAGTTTAGTAAGACTCCAAATCCTCTAAAACTGCATCCAACCGCATACCACTGACCATCTAACCGTCTATCAGCAAGTAATTCAGTAAAAGATCATTGATCAAGTGATTTCAGTTCCAGTATAAAAGCTCTTGTATTATATCAATATGCTCTTAAAGAGTGGAGATTGGGCATTCCCACACTTTGACCAAAGGAAAGTGTTGTTTTTTTTGTTTTGTTTTGCTTTTGTTTTTGTTTTTAGTGAGCTCTGTAAGGACTTTCTCACATGTCACAGGGACGCTGCCTCACTTTGATCGGTTCACAGGATACCAAGGCAAGTAGCAAGCAGATACAAAACTCACAGACCTATGTAAATGCTGTTTGTGCTTTCCACATTCTTTTTTCTCTATTTGTTTTAAAAGGTTGATAATCCGTATGATTAGTCAGAACACAGCAAATTCAGAATAAAAATAAGTTGAGATGAAGAAATAGAAAAATAGAAATGAAAGAAACTTTTTTTTTTTTTAAAGATTTATTTTTCAGAGAGAGACAGCACAAGCAGGGGGCGCGGCAGGCAGAGGGAGAAGCAGCCTCCCCACCGAACAAGGAGCCTGACATGGCACTCAGGGACCCCGGGATCATGACCTGAGCCCAAGGCAGACGGTTAACTGACTGAGCCACCCAAGCATCCCCAAAAGAAACCTTTTATTTAGAAATTAGTTGTTTTTATCTTACTATCTAAAAAGGGGTTCCCTACCTAGTAGAGACAGCCTAATTAGTGGAATAGTGAATATCACCTATCAACTACTTAAATATTGGCAATCATTTAAAAATCAGTCTCCTAGGATCTTGGTAATCATGCTTCTGTCCTTCCCATCTGACCATTTCTGGGTGCAAAATTAGGATGTGCAAAAGGAAAACTCTGTATTCAAAGTTACCTGCCAACAGGCATGTTTTTCTACCTTCCCTATCCCTTCCTAGACCATAGCCTATGAATGTTGCTGACCTATAACAACATTCTGGGAGACCTAAGTCAGCCGGACACCTCCACAAGCCCCACCCCCTTGTGCACAATAGGCCTTTGATTGGCATAGCAAGACAAGACTCCAGAAAAACTCCTTCCAGTGTCCTTACTCACTTTCCTTTGAGCTGCTGCAAATCACTTAACATTACCACTTGATTGTGTGGTTTGTACAATACTACAAATGAAAATATCATATTTGCAAAGTATTGCATAAGATATCATTTCATTGTGATTTTAATTACCGTGCTCTCTAGCTTGAGCTCCTTGCATAATGGTGCACCTGGCTAATTTCTAGCAGGGAAAGCAGTATCTCTTCTTTTTCAACTTGCTTTTATAACAGTGCATGCCCCATGCCCCAATGATCCACTTGTAACAACTAAATTTTCAGCAAACAGTGAAGGC